>NC_083285.1:26578673-27178673 GCF_963506605.1 Zootoca vivipara
TTCATTTTCTAGTCTGGTAGGGAGTCACACACAACATGGAAACAAGATGATTAGATATGTGAGTGACTTGTTCTTCCACTCTCTGGGTAGGAATCCATTTGGCATTCATGGGCTTGTGATTCATTTGGATGCCTTCCTTTTAACCGACTAGCAAGGGATGCATATTTTGCTGATTTCTCTCTGCAGGAAATCCCAGGAGCTGATTTTCAGGGATGCTAGGGAATTCAGGGGAGAGAGGGAATCTGCAGAACGCCTGCTACATGGTCCTTTTGTGAGCATAAGGGCATCAATCCGATTCCACATGCTGCCTGCTCCTAAGCCATTCATTGAAAGTTAAGATTGATTCCACTATATACATTGGTAGTGTGTGGAATGTGACAGTCGCATCCACACAAGACCTTCAAAGCGCTACTATACCACTTTAAGAGCCATGGACAATTTTGGGAACTGTAGTCTACTGATCTCATAGAGCTACAAATCCCAGCACCCATCAGAAACTACCACTTCCAGCAATTCTCTATGACTCTTACAGCGACACAATAGTGCTTTAAATGCATGGTGGATATGTGACCTAATTTGGAACACATACATTTACATTAAAACTTTTGTACATCGGCTCTCATTTTTAAAACCTCTAGTTCTGTAGCTAGAAATGCTCAATAAATATTAAGTAGTACCAGTAGTGTATATATATGTTTGGTATCTTTAAAACCGTCAAATCTCTTTTGCTTTAGGATGTTCAGAAAGAGCGAGAAGCTCACAATTATCTCACCAAAGAAGCAATCAAGGAAAAAGTCCAGACATACAATTCAGATGTCACTGACAAGCTAAAGATGACATTGGTAAGACTTTGTGTAAAGTTTTTTGTTTTAGTTTTAGTTTTGGTAGTTTAAAGGGGTGTGTGGTGGCAACATCAAATCACCACTGTATGCTTTGAGTATATGGACTTGGACAAAATATACTTATTATAATATTACTTACTTCATTTTTCCCCACATTCTATGTATTTGTACTTAAAATATTCCTAAACACTAAATAGCAGAGAGGAAAATGAAAACAAGCAAATTCAGCATATGCCTTAGTTAAATCCAGGAGTGTCATGGGACTACCTTTTGAAGGATCTTCAAAAGTTCCAGTTGGTTTAGTATGCAGGAGCAAGGATGCTAGTGGGTACTTGCCCTTGGAATCATGTGACACCTGTTCTGCAAGAGCTGCACATTGCCAGTTGGTTTCTGGGCACAAGTCGGTGTTTTGAAAATTAACCCTTTAAAGCCCTACAACAGGGGCAGAGACTGGGAACTGGCTGGCAGGCCAAATCCTGAGCTTTTGACAGGCTCTAACAATCAAGCCATACTTGAGAGCAAACTCTGCTTTGTGTAAGGATCGGTAGTGCAGCAGATCTCAGCAGGCCTTGCTGTAGGCCCAAGTCAGCTGATTGGCATTCACGGCAAGCTCACCCGCAGAGGAAGATCTTTTGTATTGCCAGCTTGAATTCGAAGGAAGAATCTGGGGTGTGCTTCTAATTTGTCTTCATTTTTGCTGTGGCTTGAAATTCCCCTGTGCTTGACATCATAGATGCTATCAAGCATAGGAAAGATGTTTGTGCTTTGCCTCTCTCCAAGAACTGGTGGACCTAATTTGATCTACGGCCTGGCAGTTTCCTCACTTTTGCCCTAAAAGGCCTGGGCCCAGGTTACCTAAAGAGCACACTGCCTTAACATCAGCTGGAGGGGCCTTTCTCTACATTTCATCTATGATGGAAGAAAATTTGAGTGTGACTTTCAGTGGTCGCACTCCATTTTCTATCCGCTTGCCCCACAAAACCTGGCTGACTCCCTTTCTTGCTGGCTAGTAAAGACTTTGAAAGAAATTATATGCCAGACTTTTGCCATACGTGGCAGGATGGCAGATAAGTCTCCCCCAGCCCCTCTGAGTTGGTTTTCGTGTTATTGTAGAATAATAGAATCATAGAATTGGAGGGGACCCTGAGGATTATCCAGCCCCACTCCTCGCAGTTCAGGAATATACAGCTGTCCCACACAGGGATCAAACTTGCAACTTTGGGATTATCAGCACCATGCTCTAGCCAACCGAGCTATGTCTGCATCTGCTTGTGTTGTGTTGGGGTTTTTATGTTGATTTTGTTGCGACATTGTGATGTTTAAGCATTAGAAAAGGGGGCGGGGAGCAAAAAAATGGATGTACGGAAATGTATCTGAGCCTTGAGCTTCTGGTTATTTTGAAAGAACTAATCCTATCGTTTTTGTGTGTATTCTAGCACTCCAGCGGAGTATACACCGGCTTCATCAAAGTTCAGATGGAACTGTGCAGACCCATCACGGTACGGGCTCCAGTGAATCCCGGGAAGCATGTCAACAACAACTCGGAGACAGCTTTCAGCTTGCCTAATGGCTACACAAATACCCTTCACATCAGCAGCACTAACACTGTTCGTGAGGTTATTGAAGCTTTGCTCAAGAAGTTCATGGTGGCTGATAACCCTGCCAAGTTTGCGCTTTATAAACGTTGTCACAAGGAAGATCAAGGTATGCTTGTAAATCTTCTGAATGATCAGGGTGGGTGAGTGAGAAAGAAAGAGGTTCTGCTTCATGTAGTCACTCTGTACTCTTAAGACTTGGAGAGTAGGGTAGGGCTCCTCGGATCGAAGTCCCATCTAGCAGGTTTTCAACCATTTTGGGTCCACGGCTCCCTTGACCAAGTACATTCTTTCTGCGGCACCCCTGTGGGGCTCAGGAGCCCAGTTATGTCACCCCCTTCCTGCAGAGCCAGCAGCCCCTCACCCCTTTTTGAACACCCTCCCTCGTGGAGTGTTCCCTCAGCCTTGTCTCCTCTTCCCTCTCCTTCAGAGTCCTCTGGGCAGCTGCAGCTGCCGCCCCTGGTCTCTGAGCTGCCCCTCCCCTGCCCCACAGGGGGCTGGGAAGCACCCCCTAGCCAGCCCTAGAAGTACCATTCACCTCTAAAACTTGTAGCCAGGGCTGCTGCAACAAACAGCTGTGCAAGTGTTTGGGAGGCAGAGATGAGAGAAGGCAACAGAGGGAGGGAGGGAGGGAAGGAAAGAGGGACAGAGTTGCCTTTGGCACCCCTGACCAACGTTCAAGGCACCCTAGGGGGTCATGGCACAGTGGTTGAAAACCATTGCCATATGGTGATATCAGTTTCATAATTTCTGACCTCCCAATATATTGTGAATCCATGTGTGTGTGTGTGTGCGCGCTATGCAAAAATCACAATGTGGGAAACCCCATGAAGCCAGCCCATGCCTGATGCATCTACAAAACTCTATCCTTATTTCAGACATTGTGATATATCAGTTTATCACAATGTTTAGCTGGTGATATATCACAAGGTTGAAAATCAGATATCACTAGATAACAAAGCGCTAGAGTGTGTTGGCAAATACTTAGAATTATTCAGCTTGATGGATTTTACTGCAGAGGGCTGTAGTACATAATAAGTCACAGCAAAAATGTGAGTGCTTTCTACTAAGGCAAAATCATCATTGGATAACCCATAGATTCCCTCCAAACACTGTTTAGATCCAGCCACATTGCACTACTATATAGGCCGACCTGTTTACATCTAAATACTAGGCCTACTAAACACAACATGCTCTTGCATCATGTTTTGAAAATACGGTACCATCTTTCTGTTTAGATGGTGTATGAATTGAAAATATTGAAATTGTCTAATAAAATCGCATACATTTGCTACAAGACTCTTAAACAAGCAAGCAAGGGAGCCATAAACCAGAACCATAAAAGCTAAAGAACTGAGTGCTAGTTTAAGTCAGCCTTTCTTATCTTCCTTCTGAAACTGCATAAATGTTCTTGTTTTTGAAAAAAGGCTCTGGAAAAGGTTCTCTCTACCCTTGCTGTTGGGCCACCACTGAGAAGGCTATCTTCTCTGAATGCTAAATTGCTTCACGTGCCAAACAGAAGGAGCAATATTTCATTCCAGTGCTTAGGAATGTTCATCTGGCAAGTGGTCCCTTAGAAATACTTGAGTTTGGGCTGTAAAATAAAGTGGGTTTTTTTTTTTTTTTTACCACCACAAGTTGCAGGAAACTGCCATTCACAGTAATGATAACTTGAGGAAAACTCTGCTAATGAACTGCTCACTTCTGATGTAACAGATCCTCCCTCCTGATTGCGTATACACTTGTCAGTTTTGTGTGTTCTGAATATGTTAAGTTTGGGTATTTTGCTTAGTGTGTAGTTTTTTTGCTTTAGCAGTTGTCATTGTTGCTGTGCCTCATGTAATGAACTTTGCTCATAATTTTAAGTTTGTGCAGCAACATTTGAGGGGGGGTCTTTTGTATGTGTATTGATCTAGTTATAGTCCTAGTTCAGCAGAAATTCTGTATGCATATTTACTTTCCCCACCTTTTAATCTCACACTTTTTTCAGTGTATATGTGCAAGCTCTCAGAAATTGAACATCCCCTTTATTTACGGTTGGTGGCAGGCCCAAGGACAGACATGCTGAGTTTTGTTCTGCGTGAGCATGAAACTGGAGAGTTTTTGGTAAGTTGGCACCTGTCTTTATAGCATCAAATAGCTTGGAGGGGTTCTTGAGGGTTTTCAAGTCCAACTTTTCCATTGCCAGGATTTTGGGCTATTTCCCAACTGATGTTTGTCAAGTGTACTACTCTCAGGCTCTTTTGTAGACCAGAGAAGGACCTGTTTTGATACCAGTTAAAATCCAGCCTGTAATTTTAAGATTTTTTAAAAATCATCTACATGCTTTTCCCTCCACAGTGGGAAGCCTTTAGTGTTCCTGAACTACAGAACTTCTTGCGTATACTGGACAAGGAAGAAGATGAGCAGCTGCAAATCTTACAGAGACGCTATGCAGCATACAAAGACAAACTTGAAGAAGCCCTTGGTGGAGTCTGGAAACCAGGTTAAAATGGGGCCAAAGAACACTCAGGAAAAATACAAATTACCAAATACTGCATAGCATGCCAACCCCCAGAGCAAGAGCAAGACTACCTGTCTCATTAAAACATATGACCTTTTTTTTGTTACCATAGAGGTGGTTCTGTAAATTTGACATACTTTTACATCTTGCAGGTAGCAGCAAAGGGAATTTGCAATATTTGCAGACCTGTGTTGTGTGCATACTTCACGAGTCTTTTCAAGATTGCATCATGCCAACTGTGATTGTATGATGAATCTTTTTTTCAAAGACCCCGTGAAACACGAGACATTATGTGCTTTAATTATAATTTGTAGCTTTTAAAATTTAAAGGGGTGTACAAGTTAGTTTTTATTATAAATCTCAGCTCAGTTTAGGATAAGGATAGCACACTATTTGATACCAAAATTGATTTTTGCACTACCTTTCTTCAGATATTTTTGAAATACGTATTACTTTTTATTTGTAGAAGGGATGAACAATTGTGTTCCAATGGTATGCAGAAGGTGTTGAAGTATTCTGAGCTGGAGAAGATAGAGGGGAAGTAGAAAAGAAGGTAACGAGAGGAGAGAAGTGAGGATGTTGGAACTTGAGAAAAGTTGGTTAGTGTGTTGTAAAGGCGGTTGAGTGTTTATACTTAGTGTTACTGAAATTAATATATTCAGATGCTATTATTGAGAGAGAATTTACTAAATATAGTAAAAGTTGAATTGCATAGAGGCTGTGTGCGACCAGCAACACACTTTAGTCACAATCTCGCATGTGCTGTTAAAATACAGTCAGATTCTTGGTTGAGGTTTTCATGAGTAAAAACAGCATTTAAAGAATTAATGCACAACTGTTGCAATGCTGAAAGATGCAGTTGCATTGAAGTCAGCACAAAACTTTGTACCTTTGCGTAGAAAGAGGCAAAATAGTGCCATTCTCCTGGTTTTATTTAAAAACCCAAGGAAAAAAAAGAAAATCCTTCTGAATTAAGTAGGCTAGGAGGGAAAGTAGCTTTGCGCTGTGAGCAACTTGAGCTATCTGTGGTTTGGTTTCTGTGTTTAAACTATACAAGTTTGGAAAAACTGGCTAGGATTCTGTATGCTGCTGAACCATGTTAAATAATTGGAAGAGGAAGAATTTAGCGTTTTGACTGTAACTGTATTTTTTTCTAGAACTATTTTTATCTAAAGTACGTAAGGTGTAAATGTAATCAAAGGAATGGGTGTGCAATTCAAACCTTTATATAAATGTATCAAAAGACTTTCAAGTTTATATCTGTGGCCACCCAGGGGAAAAAAAGATATTGGTTTGGAGTAACTTTAATTTATATAATTTAAGGAATCGTGAGCAGCAGCCATTCCCCCTCCCTTTGAATATTTGGGCATTCATTTTGAAATTTGAGTAATATATGCCAGTTGCTGACACCTGGTGGGGATTATATGCAACTCCAAGACATATGTTCTCTTGGAAAAGTGTGCCTTTTTAAAAAAAAAACTTAGGCTGCTTATTCCCCTCAAAATATTGAGGTTTGAGGGAGAGGTTCTGATCTCAGACTTGCCAAGACAATCTTGATATATTAAATGGTTAGCAATAACTTAAAAGTAGAATTAGGCTATCAATCAAAGGCATATCTTGTTGGAGTTTTATTATTATTATTTCATGTGTAATACTGTAGTGCTTTGTATGTGTCTTACTGTTTTTACCGGAGACCTAATCAAGAGTCACATAGGGTAGTGGGTGCAGGTTATGCGTTAACATCAGTTTTGGAATTATTTTTCAACAAAGGCTATGTGTCACATTATCGGAAAGGTTTAGGTGTTAACTGCTCCTATGTGCCAGCCACCCAGAAGCCTTTGCCCTTTGTTGAGGGAAGTGTCAACATTTTAATGCTTCTTATAGCACAAATGTTGGCCAGTCGTGTGCAAGGGTATATACCCCACCAGGGATACACCGCTAACTGGCAGAGAGTGTACACTTTGCGCAAGGCGGCGCAATCCTCTTAGCAAGAGGCATCAAACATGGCTTCTGCATAAAGCATTGTCACAGAAAGATATTTTTCACTAGAGCAGAGCTGAAAGTTAATCACTGAGCCCTTTCTGGTAAAATTAGGGGTGCAGAGGGTAGCGCCACACCGCAAAAAAAAGGTGGTGACTCCCCATCACTTCTTCCTCTAACAGGAACTGTCTTGAAGCCAGATCGGAGTGATGGCAGGAGGGCCCTGCTTCCTGCTTGCACTCTGGTTGTCTTCCTGGGTTAAGAAGTCAGTGGAGTAAGGGAAGAAAGCTCCATGTCCCACCCCCATTTTGGCCTCTAAATGGACACCATCAGAGCTAGGGAGCAGTATATCCAGTATGCAGTGGCAAGTCCTTTGGAAGAAATGCCATCGGCAGGGAGAGTGAACATGCTGCTGGCAAGTCGGGAGAAAACGTCACCCTTGTTTGCGTTCGTATTCTCATGTGCACAGTTCCAAAATGGCTGCCCAACTCGGACGTGGTAAACTGGGGAAGGGGAGTGCATTTCGGCGTAGCTCTTTGTTCATGCCTTGCATCTGGGAGCATCTGAATTCTAAAACTTGCCCTAGGATTCATTTAATTCTATCGAAACTCATAAAACGTTGATGTTTGGAATTTTAATATTAATCAGGTTGCTCGAAATTTAAATACTGTATTTCAGTCTAGAAATGACAATCTACAAGTATGTGAATCTTAATTATTATTTTTACTTGAACTTTGTGTTTTCCTTATCCCTACATCTTCTCTTGGTGTGTTTTATGAACTGCAGGAACAACAAAATTTCTAGTCCAAGCAGTCTCAAGCTGAAAACACACTGGTTACTACAGGTGTTTTGTTTTGCTTTTTTTAAAACCCCAAAGCTTCAAAGAATAGGTCAACATTGATCCAAAGGTAGGGGTTTTTGGGGTAGGCTTAAATTTTGTTTTCTTATCAGGTTCTTAATCTGTCAAAGATGCATTGCAAACTGTTATGTTTTGACTTTGGTAGTAGCTGACTGGAGGGTGATGTGGAAAACACTGAAAAAAGTTTTCTTTCTTTTAAAAAACAAAGCTGTACTATTTATTTTGAATTTTTTAATAGGGAAGCCTTAATGATTCCCTTTGAAGTTGTTATAGCAAGTTGTAATTCCATCATTAAAGCTGAAGTTCACACCGATATGGATGTTTTCATTGTTTAATCACTGGTTTAAGTTTATAGTACTTCCAACAACAAGTTAACAATCTTTGCTAACTTGATGGGACTTCGCAACATCAGTATCCCGAATCAGCACCAGGCATCTGACACAAGCCAAATGTCCCACAATATCTCCAAAGGTGAGGGGTACAACATTTACATTATTTTTGCTGTTTTTACAGTTATACTTCCACATGCCAGAGACGGATAGTGACTTTCCCGGGACACAAAATTCTGCTATGTTCAAGGATAAGAAAAAGCAAACCATTTGCTCATGTTCAAGCAATCGGGAAAATTCCTTACAAATTCAAATCACGCAACCTAGTAAAGGCATAAGCAATCCTGCAGCAAGTATTTGTCAGCTTGGTGATGGCAGGTACTTAACACATTAAACAGCTTTGGTCCATTAGAATCAGAGAGATGTCATATTATAGACATTGCATATTATCACAACCCTTTCTACTTTGAGAAACTGCAGGGCCTGCATTTATCCAAAATTGTTTTTCAGGGCTCTAACATGATGCTATAACATCTAATGAAAACTTAGCCACAGACCTCCTCCATTGGTTGTAAAAGATCCATCATTGCTGCTGGAGTCTTTATGGAAGGTTCTTAAAAGCACGCAGTGGTCTTGGGTAGCTTGGTGTCCTGTCCCTTGCTGCCGAGCTGTGCTTTGTGGGGTTTTTTTACAGAATTTTAAGCTGTTCCTCACAAAGCTAAATCAATGTGTTGTGATCACCAAATAGATAAGTCACTCAACAATTCAGATGTGTGTGCCTTTAATTTCAGTTCATCACAAACAATTATTTGTTGTACATAAATTTAATTACTGAAAAGTGCAGCAATAATACAGGGTCCTTCAAAGGGCACTTTCTAAAAAAATTGCTATGATTCATGAGTAAGGAAACTAGCATACACAGTTGTCGTACAGCTACACTTGAAGGAAAACTGAACAAAAAAATGCCATGGTTTTGAGCAGCATTACAAACATTTTACCGGTTTTTTGTTTTGTACTGATCAGGATGGATTCGGTGGTGTGGGGCCCAAGTACAAAAAAGACCTACCTAGTACAAGCACTTGTAAAACCCTAGCAATTACATGCAGTGACTGTCTATTTGGTGAGTTACATATGAACAGACAGCCTTCCAGGGTAACTTGCCTTTTAAAAGAACTTTGGCCAAGAGTTGTTTTTTAGCAGAAACTTCTGAGATGTTAGGGCAGTGCTGTGAAACATTAACGAGCCCTGAAATTTTTTGATAGGTTCTGTTAATTGAGCTAGAAGTTGTTTTTTTAATGCACAAAAGAGGTGAGCTGTGCAAAAATTTTTTTTTAAATTAAAACTCCACCAGTCACCTCTGGGCTGCTCCTCACGATATAGCAGCTATGCAATGTCATGAGTAATTGGCTTGCCAGGCAGATTCATTTTCTACTGCATAGTTTGCTCCCACATCACTGCCAAGCAGCTCTGTTTAGCAATGTGAATGTTACCGTCACATTTCCTTTAAAACTAATATTGTGTAAGGCCTCTGTTGGTGTCCAACAGTTGGACAGAGTCTTCATCGTAAAGTGCAAACAGGCAACAACAATAGCTAGAATCTTACAGAATGGAAGCATACAAATAAGTGATTAGATCTGTGGGGGGGGGGCGGTGTTACTTTTAGGTAAATGCTTAGGCACAAAGACTGGTTAAAAATAGGTTTCTGGTGGCGCTCTCATTCTTATGATTCCACTTGCCATCATGTTCAAAGCAGCCTGTCTTTCCCATGCCAACATTGTGCTCTGAGACATGATCAGCCTTCCTCTCCCTGACGCCTTCAAAGCTCCCCCAATCCCCACCCAGAGCAAATTTTGGGGTTGTATGGGGTTCTACAGGTGGAGGAAAAGGGAAAGTCCAGTTTGCACGAATAAAATCATTTCCACAAGTTGTGTGTGTGTGTGTGTGTGGGGTGTTTTTTTTACAAAAGTTATGCAGTTTTGGATAGGATATTTAGAAGTTAACACATTTAAGACATTTTGAGATGCAAGCCCATTGTTCTGAAAGAAAATGATAGTAAGAACCTAAAGGAATAACAAAACAAGTAAAATCTTTCCATTCTACGTTTTACAAAATCCCAAGTTTCTTCCTGAATTGCTATTGTATATTACCTGGTTCGTAAGTGCCTTGTGAGGAATCAACCGGTGAATTTCATAGTATTAAATATATCAAACTACTACTAAGTTGTTTCACTCATTCTGTATGGTTAGTTTCGATAGCATGAACATTGTTTAAGACATGCAGCACAGAATCTTTTGCTCAGACCAAGTAAAACACCTTAACTCTTAAATGTTTCTTAAAGTCAGGGGTGGCAAACCGCTGGCCTGCCAGGTACCACTGAACTGCATCTCTCATCATTCCCAACTGATGAATGTGATGGCTGGGAATTGGGAGTCCCAACAACTTCCAGGTGATTACAGGCTCCCACCCCTACTCTCAAGTCCACACAGGCATACATTAGAAGTTAACCTTAATATGGTATAGGAGCTTGCTGCTAAAAAATGTTGGAACTCATTCTGATCCACTCTAGCTAGAGGTATTAAATGCAGAGTAATCTTTCTCAAGGTTATGTATGACAAACAGAAAATAAAAACATGTAATATATTTAACTGCAGCAGAACTTACACGTTTCTAGCTCTGATTTAAATCACTAAAGTTGACAAGCAATGCCCCCCTCCCCGACTGATTTTCAGAGGTGTTTAAATTGGCTGGAGCAACAGCCTAAATCTCTGAAGCAATTTCCTTTCATGCTCTCCCCCCACTTCCAGGATGACTCAAGCCACATTCTCACTTTATGTGACCTCAGTCTTTTTAGATCATCTGACACAGCATATGTCCAAATAGGCCATTCTTATAAAAGAGGTCCATTTATATTTGTTGCTCCTATCTATTGTTAAGTGGATACGATTGGGACAAAACTGGGGGCATTGTGCTGCCTAAGTGTTTAAGGAGATATGCCCTTTGGGTGATAAGTCAGCCAATTGAAGAGAACTGGTCTGGTATTCAAGCAAATGTTGATAGCAAAATAGCCTGATTGGCTTCTCTGGATATTAAATAAAAATAGGACCAAACGTTCAACAAGTGCTAACAATATATTTCACAAGCATAGGGCAATCAAGAATAAGAAGCGTCAAGTCTGGGCATCAAATAAATATGACTTGCAGTTTTCTGGCATAAAGGGCTAATGCACTAATCATTATATCCTAAAGTAACAAATACGCTCCTCTGTATATATTGCTACATTGGGGTGTCAGATAGGGTTGTCAGACTCAATAGAGGACAGGACTTCTGTGCCTTTAATTGCCCTGCTCTCTTTTGAGTGTGGAAACCTTAAAGAGAAACCAGCAGACTCTTTGCTTGGAAATTAAACAAAGGGTCTCCTAGTTTCTCTTTAAGGTTTCCACACTCAAAAGAGAGCAGGGCAATTAAAGGCACAGAAGTCCTGTCCTTTATTGAGTCTGGCAACCCTAATGTCAGATTCTATTGTACTTTTGAGAATGCACAATTTCCAGTTAAAATATCACTCTTAAATTAGTGGCTCCCGTACAAAATAGAAAATGTGATGAATGTGCCATTTATCTTTTTTTGGGGGGGGGGGAGTCTCCATTTAGTGGCTTACTTGGTTCTGATCTGAAAACAGTTGATTAATACATGAGACAATCTAACAGGCACATATGTTCTAATCAGCAATTCCAGACGAGTCCTGAAAAGCTAAGAAGAAAAACAATGGCAACCTCCCTGGTTAACTTGATTATACTAGACTTCTAAACACAACCCAGAAGCACAATGCATCTTCTTGAAAGCTTAGCAGGGAGGCGATCTATAGCCTCTGCCTGCAGGGTTGGCCAGGATGACCCTGCTATCCCCCCCCCCAAAAAAATACTTCCGTCAGAACCAGCTCTCAAAGGTAAGTAGTTAACACAGTTTCCACCCACCTGAGGTCTTTCACATAACACCAAACAAATTGAGATTCCTGGCCACAAGTCAACATTCAGGATACCATTTTCAGATTGATGTGGTAATCAGATTTTGAGGGAACTAGACCGATTGTGTCTGTTAGCACGTATTGCACAAAACAACCAGCTCGGGAGGTTATTTTCTCCAAACAGAGTCCGCCAATCATGCCTTTCATATGTAGTCATAGTGGATTCAGCAGATATTCTGCAGTCACTTTGAAGAAATGTTAACACAACAGGCTAGCCACTGCAGCTACAGTGACCGTGTAAAAAGTCTGCGAGCTGGAGTCCCATGATTGCTGAACATCAGGTGTGGGTTGAACTTGTATCTACAGGGAAAGGGGTGAGTTTGGGAGAAGTGGAGGAAAAAAAGTGCTTTCAGGTCAAGTCTGGTATTTGCAGTTTTTAAAAATATCAGCATTCTGTGTGTGTTACAGAACCTCTTGCTGATCTTTTCCTCGAGAGAAACCTCTGCTGTATTAGTTACATCACATTCATGCAAGAAGCTGTGTTCCATTAAAATGAATGGCGGCTATATAGATGCTGCATTTTGTTGAATACAGTACTTTCAAAGAAGCAACTGTTTCCGTTGTTTAGTTCCAAGCTCAAAAGTGTTAGAAGCAGCTGCTAACAAGCAAGCTGCAGCAAGGGGTTTGTTACATATAAGCTTTAAATACTTCATGTTTAGGCTCAGATAAGAGGTTTCTTTTAAAGCCTGTGGCTTGGACCAAGGAAAACCTCCTTCCTACCCAAATCTCTAGAGAATTAGGTTGGGTGCAAGTCAGAGGAGGAAAAATGGGAAACCTTTTATCTAAGCTAAATGATCTTAGTATTCAGGTCTCAGATTTGTTGGATATACTATTAAAAGGACTTGCCTCACTTGCAAGAATTCTGATTAAAAACCTTGTAACTGAAATTTACTTACAATAACTCAAAAGACCCAAGAGGGAAGGTCTGTGCGCCTGAACTGTTCAAAAACAGTTGCAAAATTATATGACGACTGAAAAAGGTCAATAAGTGCAGGCTTACCCCGGATCAAATACGCCTGGTGTGCGGCAAGTTGCTCCAGAACAGGACTGCAACATCATTAGCCGATAGTTCATCTTTTCTAAAATTTCTTGATCTATTGTTTTTGCAATGTTGGTAATCTGGTGCGGGTCTGCAGTCAAGTTGTAAACTTCGACAAACACCTGCATAAAAAAAGAGAGGTATGACATGCTAAATAACATGGAACTGAGGATTTAGCCAGAGATACTACAATGAAGATTGCCATTACATTTTAACATGGTCTATTAGATGCCACATGGATAAATCCATTTGTTGATCCCATCCTGTTGCTCCTTTTGTAGGAGCAATACATCTGAACTTTAGTTTGGTTTGTGCGACAGTAAGCAGAAACCAAATCTCTTTCTCATAGTCTTCTAGTTTCACCACTCATAGCGGATCACCCTCATGATAGCTGGGAGGCGCTGTCAAGTGGGATAGCTGCCCTCTTCCACCGAGCGCGCAAGCTTTGGGAGGAACGCACATGGGGTGGGGAGGGAGGGAAGGAGGGGGATACCCACCTAGCCTGCCAGATCAGCCGAATCAAGCCTGGCGATCTATGGGGTGACAGATGTCGCTCCATGAACAAGTGTTCATGAAGCCAGCATCTTACTAATGGGATTTAAATTTCGCTTCTAAAGGGAGAGGTAGGTCACTAAAATCCTCTCAAAGCCAATTGTCCCGGATCTTTTTACAGACCTGTGTTCCCTCCTCAGTGTTCAAGCTGCCTGCCTCGTTTCGATTTACAGTGCTACTAGTTCATCAAACCTTAAGTTTTACATTCGTCATTAGCAACTACTGCTAGAGCCGCACCTGTTAGAACAAGAACCATACTCTGATGTTCGGCCCCAGTCTTGTTTTTCGTTGCTGCATGTAGCCATCAGCACTTTACCCACTGTTTGCTCACTCCAGCAGTGAGATATGATCGAGTGTACATTCTACAATCTAGAGTGGGCTTTGCCTGCAGGTCTCTTTCTCCTAGCCTTAAAATTACTGGTTCTTTAAAGCCAAACAGGGCAGTATTCATTGCCAATGCAGGTAAGGAGTAACGTGCCAAAAACCCATTTCTAGCCATTACATTACATTACATTACCCATTTCTAGCCATTATTCTGGTGTGTGATTGCTCTGCACAAAAGGAAATACTAAACTTCTGCACCAATGTTATAGGAACTACTTATACTAAAAAAAACACCCTGAAAATATAGCCATGTCCACTAGGATGCGGGATATAGATATATCATGGGTTGAGAAAAAGAACAGAGTCTCCCCTCTCTGAAGAATCTTAACTAGACAACCGAGAGTGACAGAAGAGGGAATAAGGGATTGATTGCTATAGAAGTGTAGGAAGCGAACTGATCTCCTTTCATAATGACAACACAGAATAACAATAATAGTATTCCATTAAAGCTGATCTTCTCTTAAACTGTGGCCCGTTGTCAAGATGGCAATTCTCTGTTAGATAGTGCTATCATGTTATTTACACATCTGTCTGCCTGCTCCATTTGGCCAAACTCATACAGCTTTCTCTACATACCCTTTTTATTGCAAGAATCTGCTTGTAAAAGGAAACTTTCAGAGTTCTTGAGCCAACACTGAGTTTACTTCAGAAGGTAAGTGCTGGACTAGCAAGATTATATACCCCTACTAAAGGTTACTTCCTGCATTGCATTTTACTGACACAGAGATAATATCTTACAGGAGTGGGTCGTGGTTCCCCTTGTCAAAGTTCACCTAAGTACTTTACAAGTTAGAATTGTTGTTTGCGGAATCTTGCTAACTGCATAACTGAAACGAACATAACAAACCCAAAACAAACAGGATGATTAAATATAGATATCTGAACCAGCTGTCTGGTGAGGGAGCTTTCAGGTCAAATGGGAAATAGCTGATTACACTAAATTTAACCTACTTGGTTAACCAGGTTCTGGGATTTGCATAAATAACTCCTAGAACAGCTATTCCCATCTGCACAGAATACATCAAGAGTTGAAGTTAACATGGTACTGTAAAAAAAATAAATCCCAAAAACAGAACAATTACCTCACGATCATCGAATTCACAGTACTGCAGATCCCATGAAGAAGAGAGTGTTCTTACACATGCATATGTATTGTTGTATGCATCTTCACAGACACAATCTGGAAAGCAATGCTATAAAAACAAAAGTTCTGTTACAATGCGGCACAGATCCATTGTTACACACAAACAACAGAGCACTGACAGTGAACAGCGACGTATGCCCACTGTATGCCCACAGACTGTCCTAGATGCAACTTAAATTTGCTTTCAAACCCCTCATTCCTTTTTTTTTGGCCTATGTACAAGATGCCGCTCCTCATCTAATCTTTCCACACAAACTCTCGGGGACCCCATGTTTCTCAACATTCTTCAGATGAGGATTCTAAAAAGCAAATGGAAGAAAACAGAACTACGTACGGTGACACCGGGTCCAAGGGCAGGGCAGGTAGGATCACTACTGTTGTGTCCTTCTCCTTGGTACTCAACCAAAACATCTGATCTCCAGGTCACATTTGCATCTCCTCTCTAAAATAAAGCAAATGTCAGCAACTGTGTGGGTGACTGCAGACCGAGTAGAATGGAAGCTTCATAAAACAAAAAGGGCTTTTAGCCTCCAGAACTGTGGAAACTAAGCCTGAAACTTGTGATAGCAGCAGCAGCAGCAGAGACTTAAGTATAAACATGAAGAAAGCCCCAGTCTTTGCACTCTACAGTTTCATGACTGAAAGCTGATGTCATCTTCAGTATCTGATGTTAGAGACAGAAGAACTGCTGAGAAACAATTTCTGTGAAGTTTCACACTGCTAAAGTGTCCCTTAAATGCACTAGGTGCTCTCCACCAGATTCACAATAAAAATGGCCCAAATGTGTGAGGTGCAACCACAGAGCTCAGAGATGCTATGCTAAGTCTGCATGTTATAAACATGCACTGTTCCTTTCTTTTAGCTCCTCTGGAATTTATCACGAAGCGTTTTGCTTCATTTCCCTTTTTTTGCAACGAGAAGCCACCTTATACTGTATACAACATTAATGCCTCACATCGAATATAACTGATCTGTAGAAAGGACTTTATGATATGAAAATGGAGGTGATATGTGTACTTTTGTAACCCAAGAAAATCCTCAATTAAGACTTTTTTTTTTACAAAAAGAAACAGAGGCAAGCTGTATCAGTCCTCAAATTATTTCACAATATTATTTAATCAGTAAATTGGGTTGTGCTCAATAAATATACACTCTGATTTGCTTTACACCAGGTTGTGTTATTTTTTGTCCATCTAGTTCGGTATTAGCTATTCTATGCCTCTCAGACACCGTTCTTTCACATCACATGCTGCCTGATCCTTCCCTTTTAGTGGGTGTCTGCAGACAGAAGATCCTGAGTTCAAATTCTGTGCTCTACCACTGAATCTATCACTCCTACCAATACCAACAGCAAGGGCTGTGAAAATGCCTACAAGGTAGAGGAGATTACGACTGCTGGACCTCATAGAGTGGAAGAACAATCACTAAAGAACAATGTTTAGAGCAGTTACCAGAATACCTAATAATAATAACAACCCCACCAATGTACTTACCAGTAATGGTAGTAGTGACATCCCATCCATCTGTGTTTTATTTAGATCATAGCCTGCAATATCTAAAATAGTAGGACCCAAATCAACGTTTGCCACAAGCATCTAGAAGGCAGGAAACATAAAATAATTATGGATTTTCCAATTATGGTCCAAGTGGAAACATGCACATTTGCAGGGTCCAAGCATGGTGGCCCCCACGTTAGTCTACACTTGCTTCTGTCACATAAACAGACTTCTACTGTGCTCTGAAAAGCTGGGGGAACATATTGCTAAAGCTCTGGGGAAGCAGTTTAAACTGCACTTGCCATTTCCTCCTGCCAGCTTTCTACATGCACTGACCGAGCTGCCAACTCAGAACATCTTCCATTTAAAGCTAGGACTATAGTTGATACCTGCCTTCTACTAATACATGGCAATTATTTTTTTATCAACATTTGTTTTACAATAAAAAGGGTACAAGAAAATACAATGATCATTGCTGTGTAATAACTAATTCTTATCCGAGCCATCCCTCGCATTCTCCCCTCTAATCTTGCACGAGAACTTCTAAGAACTTGCATCCCACTGCATTCCATAAAGCAAGACAAAAGAGCAAAAAGGAAGACAGAGGGAAAGAGGAGGGGGAAACATGAAAGGTGTCCACTTTCTAATATAGACACCTTGACTGTTATTTTTATTAATGTGTTACCTTGTGGCCAACTGTGCTAATCTGTTATTTGGGACCAGTTATTTATTTAATGTGAACACATGTTTAAAAGGATGTCTGCAGAAGCAATGAAGCACCATCTCTAGTGTGAGTCCTGGTCCACCTTCCAGTTTTCTAGAAGTCATTAGAATACTTTTCACACCCTTTATGTAGTTACAACATAATATTCAGAGAATGCCAGTATATAACCAAATTTATCGAGTCCCTCGTGTGACTAAGAACAACTGCCAATGCCTAGGCAAGAAGCTTTGTAACAATTCAACACACACACACATTAAATCACACAGGCTTGTAGCTGCTATTGCTTCTTTGCAAGGCCGATTCAGAGGCAGTAACATCTTAGTAAGTTTGACTATTCCATTCTACACAGCTGCAGGTTTTACCACACTCACTTCTCTTTACATATTCTGTTTCTCAGTATCTTCTCTCTCTTTCCAATGTCACTCATACTGAATTCTTTTTCCAGTTCACACAACAAATGTTCTGGAACCAGGCTGCTTTCAAACAACATGGTAGCAGGTATTTGCACTTATTGTAAGTATAACTTTACCTTGTTCGTTTGGTTGGGTTTGATTCCCGGTCCTCGCACCAACAGTGGAACTTTAATGTCAAACTCGTAGAGCTGTCGTTTGTCGATAGGCAATGAAAACTGACCTAAGAAACATGCAGAACAGAAATTCTATATACTGCATTGACAGCTTTTGTTATTTTATCCCAGGGAGGGGCTAACCTTTGGCCTTCTAGATGTTGGTAGAGTACAACTACCACCTTCTCTGACTATTGACCATGCTGGCTGAGGCTGGTAAGAGTTTGAGTCTATGTAATAATATTTGGTGGGTCACAGTTTAGCCATTACTGCTTTATCCCTCTTGGTGTTTGTCCACTCCCCAGCTGGTCTGCATGATTGATTAGGGAAACGCTTTATTTTCGGTCACTCCTATATTGTTTTTAGCTTAGAGGTAAATTCCAGGAAGTGACCGCAAAGAGAAAATATAGGACTAAGGTGTCTGGATGCCAATAGTTTCCAAAGCCACAAATTTGCATCGCTTCTCCCATCATTTCCCATTGCTACCGCTTATCTGAAGTTGTTTCAAATGCATGTATAAAAGTTTACAGCCTTTAAAAAATATCTATTTAACTAAAATACATTTACCTGTATGAAAGCCATTGTCTGAAGTGTAAAAAATGTATGTATTATCCAACTCTTCATGAGATTCCAGCCTCTTCACCAGTTTTTCAATCAGATCATCCACTGACAGAAGTGTCTGCCATCTGAGGCGAACAGGAAAGATTTTAATAATAAAAATTGTCCAGTGGCACCTTAGAGACCAACTAAATTTGTTCTGGGTATAAGCTTTCGTGTGCATGCACACTTCTTCATTTAAGTGTGTTAAATGTATGAGGATATGTGCATGCAAATGTGAGTTTCATAACTCAAAGCAGACTTTCTTATATATTTTTAAATTTTAGTGCTCTACTGTTTTCTATTCTAAAAGGTCCTGTGCCTATCAATACCTTGATCTAGTTTGTTTGATAATGAGAACCACCATTTTCATGGGGTGCGAATTCAAGCAAGTGTTTGAAAATTCTGCAAGACTCACAACTTTGGGAGGGGTGTAAAAGCATCAGTTGGGTACTTAGGTACTATTTAACTGAAGGGAAACCTGCACTTGGCTCCTCAAGCACTGCAAGTTTGGCTTATTCCCAGAGGCAGCTGGTTGCAATGGGCAGAAAAGGAAACAACCCCTTAAGAGTCATAGAGAGAAAGGGTTTGGTTTTTTTGTCTCTCCATCTGCACACATAACTAATTCACTACCTCTTTTTCTCTGAAATCTATTCTGGTCAACAGAAAGTGAAACCTGATCTGCTGTGGCACAACTCCACCCTCCCCAGAAAAAATATATATATTAAAAGCACTACCCATTGAAAAGATAACCTTTCAGTAAGGCTAATACGAACCAATGGTTCCCTCTTAGCCTCCTTTTTGGATGACTTTCAATACCTAGCCAATTGCAGCCCTCCAAAACAGTAATTTGCATGAAAATTTAGTATCCATAACCATCATTCACACCCAACCCACTTTTAGCAGCATCTTAACACTCTTTAACCATTGAGCCATTGCCTGGCTGCACATGTGGAGCCACAAGACTCACTCTCAGGCATGTGAAGAAGATCAGAAGTAACCACAGGGAGCCGCTGAGAGAGGCCTTAGCAAGGGAGAAATCCCTTCTCTGGTTGGGCTTTTACTTAAGGCTCTCTTGATTCACAAGCACTGCAGCCATTTACAGGAGCAATGCACACAAGCACAGCTTCCACCCCAAAAGGGGAAGGTGTTGACTGCGGTTCTGTGGCACAAAGGACTATTACATATAGGGGACTATTCCTGATCCCAGCTGCTTGCTCACTAATGGTTAAGAGCATACCTGCCAAGTTCCTGCCAGAAAAATAAGGGATCGGACTGGAAGTAGCAGACTGGAAGTAGCGCTGCCGCCATTTTGGAACTGGGCATGCTCAGAAGCGACTTTTGATGCTGCTCTGCCCTATTCAAAAATGGCCACCACGCCAGAATAAACCGGGGAAAAACAAAAAAAATCCGTTTTTCGGCTGGGAACAGCTGGAAAAACGGGGGTTTCCCGGGGAATACAGGATACTTGGCAGCTATGGTTAAGAGCTATGCCTTCTTTACTGTGCTGTGCAATAGCTTCATCTCTCACCACACAGCAGAGAAACATTCCTTTCTGCTCATGGGGAAAGGAAATGTTCTCCCTTCTCTGCAGTCATAAACAGACCCTCTGATTACTGTGCTAAGCAATGAGATAGGGGTTTCCTTTCTTATCATAAAGCATAATAATAATAATAATAATACTCCACCCATCTGGCCGGGTTTCCCCAGCCACTCAGGGCAGCTTCCAGCACATATAAAAACCATAATAAATAAAACATCAAACATTAGAAACAATTTCTTCCTTCCCAGTCTGTCTTTCTTCCTCTCTCTCTCTTTGATCACATGTGTGAGAAATATACGAGAGAGAGAAGAGGGTAAGAGTCAAGTGTATGTGAGTGCATGCCAGCATCAGGAGAGAAGGGTTGAGTGCATGCCAGCATAACATGAGAGTGTATTTCAGCGTCAGGTGAGATTTGCCAGGTGTGCATGTGCCTGCGTTCCATGTCTTTAAGCTATCTTTCTCTCTGCTTCGCCACCTTCAATGGTCACCAGTCACTTCTGCTTATCCCTTTCAACAGCTACTTAGGCAATACGTAGCTGTTCTCTGCTACAGAAAGTATGTAAATACACCAGCTGTTTAAAGGAATATTTGGTGAGGAAAAGGTGGAGAGGCAGATGTGACATTTGTGAAACCAAACTGTTTTCAACCAACTGCAGTTTATTTCATAACCCAAAGCAAGAATATATCGTGTAGATTTTCAAAGCCGGCCTTTTTTTAAAAAAATAGTGTGCTCCATTTCAGTTTTGCAAGAACTCCCATTAAAAAAAAAATACTATAAGTTTCCTACCTTTTCCTAAAAGCATCATCTAGAAATTGTATTGATGAATTAGTCATTGGTGTCTTTGCTTGCCTGATGAGCCAATGTTTGTCCTATAAAACATATTATCAACATTTGTTACTTTAGATTTACCCACCACCTCATGCCAAAGACTTAGGGTTAAGAACAATTTAAAGCATATAAAAAAGGGAACAAACTAAGATTCAGTTTAAAAGCCAACAATGATATTGTTTTATCTGGATTGCCTTTCGATAGGATGGCCCAAGGTTGGGTTTAACAGACAATTTTCAGTTTGTGATCAACATTTTACCCACCTCAAGCCACTGGGATTTGGAATGACAGACACAAAAAACCCAAACTATTCTAGTTCAGATAACATGTGCAATCCTACCTTTACCATGTCTAAGGTAAAGGTAAAGGGACCCCTGACCATTAGGTCCAGTCGTGGACGACTCTGGGGTTGGGGCGCTCATCTCGCTTTACTGGCCGAGGGAGCCAGCGTACAGCTTCCGGGTCATGTGGCTAGCATGGCTAAGCTGCTTCTGGCGAACAAGAGTAGCGCACGGAAACGCCATTTACCTTCCCGCCGCAGCGGTACCTATTAATCTACTTGCACTTTTGGGGGTGCTTTCAAACTGCTAGGTTGGCAGGAGCAGGACCGAACAACGGGAGCTCACCCCGTCGCGGGGATTCAAACCGCCGACCTTCTGATCGGCAAGCCCTAGGCTCTGTGCTTTAACCCACAGTGCCACCTGCGTGTCTACTCTGAAGTAAATCCCATTGAGTTCAATGAGGCTTACTCATTGATAAGTGGATATAGGATTGTAGTCTTAACAGTTTGAACTATTTCCCTCTTGCTTTCTTGGTGTCATAAATTAAGAGGAACTGTTGTCCTATATAAAGATGCTGTCATATTTGGCATTTGATCAAGCTCACTGGTTACTTATTTCATAATAGCTAAAAACCAATATAAATGTTAGCAACACAATTTTCCAAAATGATATGGTATATAATCTAATTGGTGCCTTTTGTGCTCATGGAAAGATTTTGGATTGATTGGATATGTCTGCTAACAGAAGAGAAAGGAAAGTGATTGTCAATTCATCTGTCCTCATGCCAGATACCACCTTTCACCCTGTTCTGTTCTGGAGGGTTCCCCAACTTTCTGGAGACAATTTTCAAGGTGCGTTGGGGAGCAGGGAGAGGGGGAAATCGGCAAACATAGCCTCTTATGCTCTTCCATTAACAGATGACTCTACCCACAGACTCTGCAATCAGTTTCCTTTTGCTATGTACACAAGTTTCTCCTAAAATGGAATCTAACGAGGTTCTGCTTGAATGAAAACATACTGCCAGAATACAAGATGCTCTTGGGCCACAAGGAGGAACGAGAATGTTTGAGAGACTGTTCAGACTTTAAAAAACAAACAGGACCTTGAATTGGAGAAGTAGAAAAACAGACAACAGTAAGTGCTGATGAAATCCCCTTCATAATTCTCATCCAATGAGGCTGAGAGCTGCATGGCCTTCACCTTTATCCAGAAACAACACGAATGGCTCCAGTCTAATCTGGGTTGACAATGTGAATGACTATTTTTTGAAAAGAACTGTGCGTCACTGCTTGCCTAATAACGTTCCAACACATTTTACTATATAGTAGAACACAGCATGTTCAGGATAGGAGCCTATGTTGCAACAGCAGCTGAAGGACAAATTGTTTTAAGGCACTTTGATGAGTAATGTAACATAAGTGGGAGTTAGAATCTTAGCTACATTAGATCGGCACTGACTATATATTCAACACTGTGAACACAGCACTCCCAGGCACCATTTTATTCAGGCTTCCTCAACCTCGGCCCTCCAGATGTTTTTGGCCTACAACTCCCATGATCCCTAGCTAGCAGGACCAGTGGTCAGGGATGCTGGGAATTGTAGTCTCAAAACATCTGGAGGGCCGAGGTTGAGGAAGCCTGATCTTATTGATAAATTCCTGAGACCACTACTTAGCCATCTTCAAGCCACAGATACAACAACTTCAGATTCTGAAGATCTAGATGTCCGAACTTCCTCTCTGTTTCTCTGTGTGTATAGGCTGATTGGTCACTAAAGCACTCTCTAAAGCTCCATTAGAAATGACAACTATTCTGGCAGAGTTTCATTCTAAGTTAGCAAGGCAAATAAGGGTTGCTTGAATACAAGGTACTTTCATCTTGAGTCAGAAGACTGAAGAAGACCTATTGATTCCATATAGTGCCAAGCCTGTAGACACTTGTTAAAAACAACAACTACTAAGTTCATTTCTAAAGAACAGACAACTAAACACAAGAGTACAATTCACACATTTAGAGGCAATATACGGGCTGCACATATTGAAGGATACAAACAGGAAACTAAACAAAATTATGAATGGCAGAGGAGCTGACTTAGCTTAAACACTCTCATCACACTCGCCAGAAATTTCTGTATTTTGTAGAGAAATCAAGTTCACCCCCTGTAGACCTGCAACTTCCACCCACATACTTTTATGCCTTGATCTCATGGCAAGTTCTCATGACAGATTCCCATGGTGATTAGCTGTTTTAAAAGCTCAAATGAAGATTAATTTGTTATATCTAGCAATCGCTAATTAACACATTTGTAATTGATAATCCATACCTTTCCATGGATATTGAAATTACTGTTTCTTGGAGCACTGACATTCTGAAAGCTTTTCTTGTACTGAGGAGCAGCTATCCAAGGTGAGTGGGGTGCAGGAGTTGCTATCATCATGAAGAATGGCTCAAAGTTGGATTTATATTCCAGAAAATCCAAGGACATGTTGGCCTGAAAACCAAAAGATTTATTATAGGGGTCGGCAAACTAAGGTCCATGGGCCACAAGCGGCCCACAGGGGTCGTTTAACTGGCCCAGAGCTGCCCCCGAACAGAGCTGCCTGCTTGGCAAGTCCCCGCGTGCTGCGCTAAACCGGCGCAGCGGGCACGGGGACTCGCTTCCATGGTGCCGGAAATCACGTCTGGGCAGACGCAGATGCCGGAAATCACAGGCGTGCGTGCGATCTGGCCCAAGGAGGGATCTCTGCTGGAGTGAACCGGCCCAGGTGAGGTAAACCTTGCTGACCTGTGATTTATTAACTTAAAGCTCATTCTATTTTACTGCTGTCCAATAATCAGATACAGATTCTCTAAAGAGTCTCCAAAATTACAAATCCCTGTCCCTGTTGCATTGGAAGAGTTACATGTATTTCAACAGTTCCTTTCTTTTGTATTTTCCTTTGAGCAGAAGTTAAATTCTATGTGAGAGGCAGGGAATATTTATTTCTTATTTTATCAAATTAAGTACCAACGTTCTTTAGGTCTAACATTTGATGCCATGCTGGTATCCAGACACAAGGAGGAGCAAAATCTGATAAAACACCATTGCTTCAAACTTTTACTATCTCACTATAGGCAACCATTCTTGTCCAACAATGTATTCCTTTTATTTTAGGAAGTTGCCTTATACCAATGGTCCATGTTGGGTCCATGTTGCTTTGTACTGCCTACTCTGCAGTCCTGCATTGCAAGGAATTGGACTAGATGGAATTGCAAGGAATTGGACTAGATGAGCCTTGGGATCCCTTCCAACTCTACAATTATATGATTCTATCACTGGCAACAGCCCCCCGGGATTTCAGACGGGGGTCTCTCCTAGCAACTACATGGAGATGCTGAAGATTAAATATGGGATCTTTCCTATGTAAAATGTGCTCTGCAACTGAGTCACACCCCAATCCCAAAGACCATAATATGAAACACGAAGGGTTTGGTATTTTAAAAACATTTAGTGTGTGTGTTTTTGACCATTGCTAAAAATAAAATCATCTTTGTAACACAGGTTGGTCATCCCATTTAACTGTGACCTTTAATCTTATTATCATTTAATCTTATTATCACAGCCCTGCATTTTAAGCTTCCCTTGCTTTTTCAACTGTCATCTTGACAGCTATTAACAAACTGGTTACTGGGGCATAACTAGTTTGAGGACATAGGCTTACAAATACCACAGTCGTACCTTGGTTGTCAAACGCATTAGTACTCATCCATTTTGGCTCCCGAATGCCACAAACCTGGAAGTGAGTGTTCTGGTTCACGAATATTTTTTGGAAGCTGAACATCCGATGTAGCTTCCGATTGAGTGCAGAAAGCTCCTGCAGCCAATTGGAAGCCACGCTTTGGTTGTCGAATGTTTTCGGAAGTCGAACAGACTTCCGGAATGGATTCTGTTCAACAAGCAAGGTATGACTGTATATATAGTCTACAAATTTGAACACACTTATACATGGAAGCAAGTTAAATCAATATGACATGCTTCCAAGTAAGGAAGCAAATTACCAGTGTGAAAACTGCCTTACCACCTATTTTAATTTTCGATTACCTTATGGTTATCAAAAAAAATAAAAAACCTCAGTTATATCTGGGCAGTTTTGGTGCCTTTCAAGAAAGTACATTTAAGCTACAGTTAAATGCTTTGTGTTGTGTGACACCCAGTGTTCATTTACACTCAGGATTTGACTTTGCTTCACTATTATACTAGGAGTTCAACCCGATAATAGTCCTGGAACCAAGCTAGAATTCATCTTGCTAAACACCTAATTGCTGAGAAATCCTTACCAGTACATCCGTCAGGTAATCAACGCTGTAGTTCTCACCATGCCTCCGTGCTTTTCCATTTACTGAAAGTGTGTAATTATAATATTTTGAATTTTTTTCCTGCGGAAGAAAACAAAAGCCACTTTATATATATTCAAAAGGAAACATCCAAGGGGATTGTTGTTAGAATGTTACTTGTCCCCAGTCACAATGAGATAAATTTAAATCCCAGTAAGACTTACCAAACTAACACACTGGTTATAAATAAATAATCAGATGCTGCAGGGCTTAAAATGCTTCACATACCTTCTCAGTAATCTTTGCAACTCTATACAACAGAACCAGGCCTATACTGCACATGGAGGGGCTGAGAGGGAAAATCATGGCATGCCTAAGACCAGGCATCCCCATACTTAGGCCCTCCAGATGTTTTGGACTACAATTCCCATCTTCCCCGACCACTGGTCCTGTTAGCTAGGATCATGGGAGTTGTAGGCCAAAACATCTGGAGGGCCGCAGGTTGGGGATACCTGCCTAAGACTAACTGGTGAGTTTGTGGCTAACACAGCATTTGAGTTGAGAGAACTTTCTCTTTTTTTTAATCAATAATTTTTATTATTTTCTCTTACAACAACTTAGACATAAACAAGTAAAACATAAACCATATTCACAAATCCCCAAGTTACAAATACAAGATAAGCAATCCAATAAGTCTGTTCTGCCGAACTAGACTTCCCCCGTACATTCGTTTTTGGTTTTGTTTGTTAAGATCTGATTAATGCGCTTTTTTCCTTCCATACAATATCTCCATATACCATTTTACAGTGCCTTTTGAGATAATCCAGAAATTTACTCCAATCCGAGTTGAGAGAACTTTCTCTGCTAAACTCCCACTAGTGGCCACCATGCTACGACTCTGGGAATTCTACTTCACTGATTGATCAGTTTACTTTCAGGGTTAGTGTTTCTTCTTTTTCTTCTTCTTCTTCTTCTTCTTCTTCTTCACTCCTTAATATTATGAAGTACTATAAACAGGTCTGCAGATGGTGTGCTAGAATGATGGCAGGAATAAAAGGCCAATGTGAAAGGCTGTAAGGTTCCATGTTAATTATTTTTACTTCTGAAGGGCCTCCATCTTCCCAGATTCAAGAATTAGAGCTTGGCATATTATACGATGGTAAAACATATAAAGCGAACTGTAGATTTTTAACAGACACTTACCAATGCATACCAAAAACTCCATCCAGGAGGAACATGACCAATTCCTCCTGCATCTTCTGCTCCATACTGAAAATGAAAAGAATCCAACATTAAGCAAGTCATTAGTATTATAATTATCCCAACCAGAAAAGCCTTCATTTGACCTAGCCTTTCTCAACCTTGGGTCCCCAGAAGTTGTTGGACTACAACACCCATCATCCCTAGCTATCAGGATGAGGAGTCAGAGAAGACGGGAGTTGTAGCCCGACACCACCTGTGGATTCAAGGTTGAGAAAGGCTGGTCTAACCTATAGATGGCTATTGCCTGAGGACTTGAGTAGGGTTCCAAATTCATCTTATCCTGGGAACCATGCTGAGTTTTAAACAAGGGTATGGGAAGGGCTTGCTTATAGTTTCAGGTTCACTCATACAGAAAATGGGTTGTGTCCCATTAGGACTTCAGCCTGTGCGACAAGATTTCCTCTCTTCTTCCTTCATCCCAGGACAAAACTGCTCTAGACAGTTTGGCGGGGGCACACAAGGAGTGAAGAGGGGGAAGAAGTCTTGTGGCACCACAGGTGGCTAATGCAGCGGGAGCTGTAATTCAAGCGTTTCAGAGCAGACATCTGTATGCAGTAAAAGCCAGCTTTATTATGC
Organism: Zootoca vivipara; assembly: GCF_963506605.1. Taxonomy (NCBI): domain Eukaryota; kingdom Metazoa; phylum Chordata; class Lepidosauria; order Squamata; family Lacertidae; genus Zootoca; species Zootoca vivipara. The sequence goes on from NC_083285.1 coordinate 26,606,110, forward strand.
TTAACAAACTACTCCTGCTCACTGCATATCCTAACCACCCTTTCACACAAACTGCTACTTTTGAATTTTTTTTAGTAAAGTCTCGATACATGCAGAAGCATTTTAAGACAGATAATTCGTGCAAGCTATATATGCACAGTACACACAAAACTGTACCTCATTCAAATATTTCCCAGCAAAGAACGTCTGGTAGCCGCACATGGACTTGAGGATGGCAGGAAAGGTAAATGGTTCCTGAATCTTCTGCCAGGATTTGCTACTGCAGTTTCCCTCCAGTGTGTTATTGACAACGTGGTGGTTGTGTGGATATTTTCCCGTCAGGATGCTTGCTCTACTGGGACAGCACAATGCACTGGGCACATACTGAAGAAGTTAAAAGAGCACGGTGAGAAAATCAAGTTGCATATTGTCAGAAATACCTACCATATAACTAATAACACTCGAGATTTCCGTCTATAAAATGTTTAGTATGCAACTCCCTTTAAAATCTTTACACTATTCACCTGAAACTAACCTGCAAGCAAATTAGAAAGACCTGCATCTTATTGGCAGGGAACAAAGAAATGGTTACTTGCCTAGCTGAAGAGCAGTATATTTCTTGCCTCTTCAACTTAACTTCTAAATTGCCCATGGTAGTATACAACAGCCTCATGAAAAGCAATCATTTGAATAGTTGATTGTTTCAGAAGCCCTTTGGCCTCACTGAGGCTTTTCAAAGGCAGCCCCATGCAGCGAGTGTTAAGACTACCGTATCATTGATATATTCAAGGCGGCAGTTTCATGTAGATGTTAAATTGCAGAAGCCAAACATCAAGATGTCAAGTAGAAATCCACACACGCCTTTGCACTCGAAAGGGCGGGAACCACCAGAAATCTGCTTCCAAATCTCATACCTGCCTAACAGTTGAAAAGGATACCATAGCTGATGGTATCAGAAGTCACTGAGGAATCCGGCAAAAGGGAGATACTTTTCAACGAGCTCCTGGTGCAGATTTTCTACTGGGGGGGATCAAAGCTGTTTTGTCCAGAAACCATGTTATGAGTCAGACTGAAAGGGACCCAGAAAAGCTTCGAATTGGGTTGCCACCATGCATGCTGAAATATCCTGCCCCAGAATGTGATGCTTCAAAGTGTAGTTGACTAGAATGGTAGGGCTTTTTCATAACAACCTCTTCCTTTAAACTCAGTGTCATTACACCTCGCCTAGGGAGATATTCAGTCTCTTCTACCCAGGCCACCCCAGGGCTGGCCACCTTAAACCAGCCATGCAGCGCAAGGATCACAATGCAAGTAACTGACCCGACCCCTTCAGGACTCCTGTGCACATCTTCAGGCTGCAGAAACTGAAAGTAATCTAAAGCTGACAAAGACTCAAATCAGATATCAACCTTTGTTTATAGTCAAAGTACCACCACAGCCATTCCTGACAGCGGGAAGGGGGCTCTAGCATATAGACACAGGTTGTCCATCATTAAAGTAAAAATTATCAAGTAGACTTTGAAACAGATGGAAATCAGAGATAATAACATGGCAATGCTGAATCCCAACTAGGAGCTGACAGACCACTCTGTTGCGTTTCCAGTTAGAAAACAAACCGGGATTCTGGGAAACATTACGGCTTGATTACGCTGTCCCTCTGGTTGAAAACAAAAGATGGAAAACATAGAGCAATACCAGAGAAGACTAAGGTGGCATCACCAGCCACTTTCTGTACTTTGTAGCACTCAGGTGGTAGCCCCGTCTGTTTGAGAATGACTCTTCTTCATAGGAAAGATGCTCCAACTCCCAGTTGACTTAAAATTGCTCTCCTCTAAATTCTCTCTAGCTCTGATGTCCATTTTGAAACGAGGAAAAAATGTATCCAAGAAACAGCAAAAGTCACCACCCGAATGCTACATCATGGAGAAACAGGGATCACCAAGGTACCAGTTAACCAAGGTAACAGTTCTGCCAGGTCTCACTATGCCTTTAATAAACCATGTGTTGATTCATCCCTTGGGTCCATTTCTTCTTCCCTTTTTAGGTTTTCTTGTGAGAACAATACAATAAACTCAGCGGTAAAAATGGCAGTATTTTCAACAGCACAGCCTGATTCGGTACTTACTGCATTTGAGAAGGTTATCCCCATCTCTGCAATAAGAGCATTGGTCTTTTTCAGCGGTGTCTGAAAGAAAGGAAATACGTATAAAGACCTGCTACTATAATATGACTCCACAGGAAGATTGAGTTGTTTATGTTTGCAAACCTGAACACACAAGAAGGGAATATGTAAGCCCCACTGAACACAGTAGGCCAGGGGTCCCCAGACTACGGCCCCCCGGGCCGGATGCGGCCCAATTGGCCTCCCAATCCGGCCCGCGACGACCCCCGCCGCCCGCTGCCGCCGCCTGCTCTTACGGCGCGCGGCGACGATATTCAAAATCGGCAAAAAATAGCCGAAAATCCTTTGTGCGCATGCGTATGACCCCAGAAGAGGTCATTTCCGATGCACTTCCGGGTCGGGGGAGGCCCATACGCATGCGCACAAGCGATTTCCGGCGATTTTTTTCCGACCGTGTGAGTGTGCGCATGAGCACGGGCGCGCACTCCCCCGCCCTCCAGCCCGCTGCGCGCGCACTCCCCTGCCCTCCGGCCCGAAGCCCGGTAAGTCTGGGGACCCCTGCAGTAGGCCTTACTTTGATTAAATACACAGAGGACTGCACTTGTTACTTAATGGGGCTTGTTACTTAAGTAAATAATTTCAATGATGGATTTGCTACTTAAGTAACCAATTTCAATGATTGTTAACACCCAATACCAACTTAATAGTACAGTACCAAAACAAATTCTAGCTGTTAGTATTTCATTTATTATTACAGTCATACATCGGGTTACAGACACTTCTGGGTTTCGGCGCTCGCGCCGAAATGCTAAATTGCGTTTTGCGCATAAGCGCCGAATTGCGACCCGCATGTGTGCAGACAAGGCGCTGTGGGTTGCAAATGCTGCGGGTTGCGAACGTGCCTCCCACACGGATCATGTTCGCAACCCGAGCGTCCACTATATACTAAAAGGAAACTTTCAGACTTGCAACTTAAAAGGGAAACCAGCACTTATTGCTAAATATAAGCAATACTGTACCTTATTTACTAAACACATCTCTGTCCAAATACACATGGCTACTTACAACAATGCATAAAAAATATAAAAACAAATTAAATAAGCTCAACAATGGTATTCTTTCCCGAAAGGAAACAAAACAAAGCACCACATATGGGCATAGAATTACAGAATTGCTGAGTTAGAAGGGTCCCAAGGGTCATCTAGCCCAACCTCCTGCAATGCAAGAATCAACTAAAGCATCCATGACAGATGGCCATCCAACCTCTGCTTAAAGGAAGGAGAGACCACAACCTTCTGAGAGCAGATGATGAGCAAGTTTGTGAGTGCTGGAAAGTGAGTAAGAATGTTTTACCAGTATCAGTTCCTTAAATGTCTTATCAGTTCCTTAAAAAGCCCCCCCCTTCATTCTAGAATCCAGCAATTATTTCTACTAGCACATGGTTCCATAGCTCATAGATACTCTCCCTCTTATTCTGAAGGGACTGCCTGTGGATGCCAGGCTGATGGCCCGTGTGTGTGTGTGTGCGCGCACATGTCTTTGTTTTTACAGTAATTGTAAATGGCCCACCTGTGGAGGGCCTTTTCTGAACGTTGCTGTGCTCACCTATGCTGTGTGTCTCTCTAAGAGAGCAATTCACATGGGCAAAAATTAAGAAGTTTGTGGTCGTGAAGTACACGAGTCTGTGTGAGAGATGTGGTTGCAGGCTGTATGTATGCAGTGAGTATGCAGTAGAGACAGTGGTGCGGCCATCTTGTGTACTTTTCCTGAACCTGGGAAATGGTCCCTGTTATTAGATAGCAAGAGCATTATTGTGAGTGTGGCAAGAGAGAAATCAATCACAACCAGCAGAACACAGGTGACTTCCTGCAGCAAGTATGAAGTTGTCCGGGGGGGGGGCAGAAATGACCCCACCTCTATTCTGAGTTATGCTATGCTCCCTCCCCCCAAACAACAGCAGAAAATTTGTTATGCCACAGCCACATGGCAGCCCTTTTGTGACCGGCACCCACAGCACTGTCTAAAAAGCCAAAATGTGCCCGCTGGTCTGATGGGAGAAGCAGCAGCAGAAGAAGAAAACAGCCATGGTCATTTTTGAGGCCTAGTCTAACAAAAAGTTAGCTTTGCCCATGTAGAAAAGGCCAAGGAGTGTATTGCTTCATGTTCTTGCTGAATCCTAACAAGGAAGAGCATTCCTACACCCAGTGCTATTTCACTAATGGAAGTGATGTGCTGTTGTAACCTGTTCAATACATTGCCGTAACTGGAAACAAACAAACAAACAAACAAACAAACAAACAAACAAACAAACCCCAGATCATTTCTCAAATGTAGAAAAATCTGTTTCACTGAATAGGCTCGCAATGTGTTCTTATGCAACCTATGATAAATGCATTAGCTTAATTGCCGTAGAGAAAGGTCAGTTTACACAACCTGGCCATAAGGAATGTGCCGGCAAAACCTGAACATGTCCATTCTCAGATGGAGATGATCCAGTTGTGTACTTCCACTGCCACACCCAACATTAACTTCTAGTAAACCACCACATGCCCCCTCTTTCTCAGCATTTGTGGGAGGGAAAACCAAAGGTTGGACCATCCTGCACCACGTGTCAGATGCACACAACCAATTCTCCCCACTTCCAAAGCCAAAAGACTCAACAGCCCTTTCCTGAACTACTTCACACCCAAGGGCCTTTCTGGCACACTTCCCCACTACAGAATAGTGGGGCTTCTTCTCTTTACAAGCATGAGAAAGCCAAGATATATTGCCCTTCACACCTCACTTAACCCTCCACCCCAGTGGATTCCAACTGCTCCTTGGGCATTCCAGCCTTGCCAATACAATCCTATGACTCAACTTGTTACCTCGAACTCACACCTGCCAAAGCATGCACAGGACTGCAGCCTTAGCCTGGCTTCTAATCGGATGGCACCTGGGCCGGATTTAGATTTGATGAGGCCCTAAGCTACTGAAGGTAATAGGGCCCTCTATATGTCCAGCTGTCCTTTGTCAACCAAAAATTGTCACTGTTTTTTGTGTTCGAATATATGCTATATGGTAATTTATGAACCTAATAGATCCACTCTCCCCAAGAGAGTGAAGCTCCAAGCTATAGCTTGCTTAGCTTATACGTAAATCAGGCACTGGATGGCACCAAGAGCTGGTGCCAACTTGAAAAAAATATTTTTTGGGGGGCGGTAAGACCCCAGGTAAGCCCCGCCCTGCACACCCGATCACATGATGCAGTGCTTGCACACCACTTGAATAGCAATGCCCATCAACTTTGGAGGGGCCCGGACCCTCTTATATTTTAGAGGGGGGGCGAAGGGACCTCGGCTCCCTAGGAGTTGGCTCCTCTGGCACCGAGGAGATAAGCAGGTTCCGGTTCCCCTCCCCTCCAGGCACGTACGCTACGTCGAGGGTTGGGAGAAGGGCAAGCCGCCTTCTTCTTCAAAGGCGGCCGTAGCCATTTCCCTCCCGGGTCTCGGCTCTTCGGCCTCTTCTCTCCCATTGAAGAGACCCCTCCCCCAAAAAACTCTTTTCCGCGCGCGCAGGCCCCAAATCCACACACACACCCGCCCACTACTTCCCAAGGGAGGCGCGGCGTTACCATTCCGCCCAGATAGGTGTCCTGGTCGTCGGTCAGGATTAACACCACATTGGGCTTCCGCGCCCGGGCGGCGGCGGCCAAAGCGAGGGCCGACGACAAAAGCAGGAAACAGAGTGTCCAGGCAGAAGCAGAAGCAGCAGCGGCGCGCGCCATCCTTGCACCGGAGCTGGAGCGCCGAGGGGGAGAGGCGAGCCGGGCTGGGCTGTCACGAGAGAGAGGCGCGCGCGCTTCCCCGTTCCATTCTCCCCGCCCCCTTTTTAAGTACGCCGAGAAGAGGCTGGGGAAGCGAAAGGAGCCCGGGCCACGTGACCGACAGGCCTCCCGCGGCGCTTCTACGGCTGCGGTGACGGCAGGCCTCAAGCCCCGCCCACTGGCCCTTTGCTGCTCCCGCCTCTTGGCCGCCGAGCTTGAGTCACAGAATGGCAGAGCTGTTAAGGGACCCCTGCAACGCTGGAAGCAAAAGTCTCTCTTTTTATATATATAATCTATACAGTGCTAGATAAAACGGCAGCTATGTGAAGATTAAAAGGCATGTTTTCCCCCCCTGGTGACTACAAAAGCACCATTGCTGATTTCCAACAGTGCAATCGTATGGATGACTACTCAGAAATAATTCTAGTTACAGGTAGGTAGCCGTGTTGCTCTGCTGTAGTAGAAACAAAATAAAAAAATTCCTTCCAGTAGCACCTTAGAGACCAACTAAGTTTGTCACTGGTATGAGCTTTTGTGTGCATGCATGTGAAAGCTCATACCAATGACAAACTTAGCTGGTCTGTCTCTAAGGTACTACTGGAAGGAATTATTATTATTTTTACTCAGAAATAAGCTCTACTTCAGTGGGGATTTGGAGGTTGCTTCTGAGTAGACAGGATAGGCTGTTGGTCATTATAATTGATACTGCTAGCATTGAGAAATAGGCCTGAAACAACACTTTGAAAGCGGCACTGTGCACGACTTACTAGAATAAGACTAAATGAAAAAAATAGGAATGGTTCAGAAAGGTAAACACTGCAAATAGCTGCCTGCAGTGTTCCTGCTCATCATTTGGTGCATTTAGGGCAGCCATTTTGTCACACATAAACAGCACAATTATCTTTGACAGTCAGAAAGCTTAGCCAACGCTTAATTTAATTGTGCTCAGGCTTGGCTGGAAGCCCCAGCTTCTGATCTTGACATTGCCCAAGCAATCTTTAAAATGTGCAATGCTGGCTGTGGTTGAATTGAAGTTGTCTTCAATTCAAGATGTTGAGGCGCCCTCTGCTGCCTGAACAGTCAGCACCAAAATAAGATTAGGGAGGCTGCGAAGGTGAGACAGGCTGTTATCCTAAACACATTTTCTAGAGAGGGAGCTCTAGACATTGCTTACTTTGGATATGGTAGGACTTGCTTCGAAATAATTGTGCCACACATACTGGAAGGGGTGACACAGTAGAGGATTATCGAATTATGTCCTGTATGGGAGAAAGTGGGTGGAATTATTTTCTCTCCCTTTTAATTCACGGGTGGGGAAGTAGATCCAGCCAAAAGGCTGAATACAGAACTGGCCTGTTCTCCATGGGGCACTTTGACAGTTCAGCTTCACACCTAGTGTGCTCCTGATTCTCCCTTTCCAGTTGCAACTCAGCACTTTCTGAATGTGGTATTTTTTTCTGTCCACAGAGGCAACAGAAAAAGGTGCCGATTGAAAAAGCCCTGGATTTTACTAGAGGTTGCAAAGGAAAACTCAAGAGCACACTTAGAATGTGTTCCTAGTTTTTCCTTTTCAATTTGATGCTGCAGTTTAAGCTGTCCACTGTGTCCAGCATCTGCAGTAACATGATGTCAGGTGATGGACACACGGACATTGTTTGAACCAAATCATGCCGCAGGCCAAAGGCTTGATGGGTTTAATTTGGGGTCAAAGGCTCACCTCCACTGCTATTATGCTAGAACTGTTGCCTTCAGGTCCTATTTGTGGGATCCCAGAGAAACTGGTTGGCCTGGACAAGGTGAAACATTGGTCTAATCCAGCAGGGCTCTCCCTATGTTTATAAAGTGATTAGTATGTCATCCAACTTTGCAAGGAAGGCTATTAATACTCCTGTGCTGACATAACTGAGGTCTAAAGAGAGAACTTCAGTGTCACATGTGAATTAAGGATGGCAGGACATTTTAGCAGAAATCTGCCTTAATCACTGGCCCATACTCCCAAAAGAAACAGAGTTAAGATTCTTTGGGAGTTGTCATGCAGGACAATATTCACCAGGCATAGCTTTTTTTAAAAAAAATCACTGCAGCATTGTGATGAGGAGGTATGCTTGTGAAACTTCAGCATCACTGTTAACTTTTGAGAACGACGGCCTTACTCATAAGATACATGAAATATTATTGTCAGTTGGCATACTAATAATAAAGAAACAATGATAGCAGAAGCCTAACCATATTTACTAAGAAATAAGTCCTATTCAATTCAACGGGGCTCCCAAGAAAGTGGAGTTAGGATTGCAGTCTCTCTCACACACACTTTTGGCAATTTTGCCACTGCTGTTTTCCGATCCTGTTTGGGACAGCTTTTAACTTTTTAACTGAGACAGTTCTAAGAGACAAACACCATGACAATTCATACCAGAAGGAAGGAGCAGTAACATGATCATCCTGGGTTTTGGCTGTACTAATTTACTAATTTCAAGGGATGCCAACTTGAATAAAATATGGGGACGGACAGGTACGCCCCATCCCAAATAATTGATCACAAGGCGCACACACAGACTTTGAATGGCAATGCCCAAAACTTTGGAGGGGGAGAGGAGCCCAGCCCTCTCAAATATTTTATTGGGTAAGACCTTGGCTCCTTGGATTTGGCTCCTATGCTTTGCTCTAAATTCCAGAAGAGAATTGGAGGCAGGCAACAATGACCTCCAGGTCTATTGCAGTTGGACCCCTCACCTCCCTGCGGCCACCTGCCATCACCTATATCTTGTAGGAAGGATCCGGACAGATGCTTTCCTAGTCAGTCCAAACTCTTTATTGCGCTTTCTTTCCCTTTTTCTATAATTTTTATTAAATTTTCTGTTTTACATTTTAGAATATTCATTTAAACAACCTTAAAATATCAACAACTCCCCTTCTTCTCTTTCCATGGTTCATTTTGCATAACATAAATTCCTGCATATTTTACATAAACTAAACCATTCAGTATTCCATTATTACATCCATCAAAACTTATTTACACTGTTGAATTTATCTTAATGCTGCCAGCGTTTTCAAATGTACACAATTTCCCCCATATTTTCAATAAACGCTTTCCTATCTTCTCTAAACGTATGTTCTTCTTGTTCTCTTATTCTGTGTTAAGTCTGCAAGCTGCGTATATTCCATCAGCTTAAGTTGCCATTCTTCGCTCGTTTCCCATTTTTGGGCTAACAAAACAGGGGGCGCAGTAGTGGCATATATATACGTAAATAAATCGCGCTTTCAAACACGTGCTTGAATGTGACTTTCAGCCACCTTGGTAGGGTTTTGACCCTGAATGCTGGGATGCCAACACTGGCGACCCAAGAAGCAAACCACAAAAACGGACTGGAACCCTTAAATTGACAAAAACCAAACTCGACGAACACTTCCTCCGTAAGCCATTTCTTTCCCTGGGAAGTTCGCGCCAGAGCGGTGATTTGGGGAGACCCCATTGGCTGGCGACGGCGGCAGCAGCAGCAGCAGCAGGTGCACCGCGCGGGGGAGCTTGGAAGCCACAGACCTGCTGCAGAACGTAACAGGACGGCGCGTTCCATTCTCCAGGGGACACCGATGAATGTGACCTGCGCAAAGCCTCCTTTACAAAAGGGAGTTTCTTTTTCCCTCCTCTTCCCCCCACCCCCGTCGTCTCGAGGACAATGGGCCGGACCCGGAACTCTGGCCCTGTGATGTGCCACCGCTTAGGCGGCTCGCCGCGCGCCACCCTCAGCCGCCTGGCAGAGGCGCGAGTGAGCACCGCGAGGCTGCTCCTGCTCGGGCGAGGGAAATGGAGCTCGCCGAGGTGGACCTGGGCGACCCCGTGGAGCAGCCGGGCCGGGCCGGGGGGTGCAGCAGCGCGGACAGCCCGGCGGAGGAAGAAGAAGGGGAGGAAAGCGAGGAGGCGCTGTCGCGCAGCCGCGCCTCCTCGCTGGTGAACGGCCTCCTGACCGAGCTGTACAGCGTTGGGCGCGCCCGCCACCGCGACAGCGTGGACAGCTCCACCGAGGCGTCCGCCGGCTCCGACGCCTTCCCCGGCGGCAGGGGCAGTAGCGCCGAGTCACGCTTCCTGCAGGAGCTGCGGCGAAGGCCGGGCCAGCGGCACCAGAGGACGTACCTGGCGCAGAAAGGTAAAAGGGTCGGGCAAGGATGGACCCTGCCCTGGGGGTGTTCCCTGCTTCTTCCTGGCAGCCAGAAAGTCAACAGGTGATGAGGTCCTGCTCTGCATCTCCGTGGTGCGGGCGGGGAATGCTGCACTGCACCGGTCGGCTTTCTGTTTATTTGTACGAGAGCACTGCCAAGAAAGTGAAAAGAGTTGGCAAGGTTGTCCTTGCAGGGTGATTTTGTTACTCATATATTCTAAGCAGTGCCATTTTTCTAGAAAAAGAGGTGCCAGGGCTCAGCATGATCTTCTCCCTTGTTCTCTTGGAATGGCAATGGCGCCTACCTGAAAGGTGCCAGAGCTCCCGTCAGCTCCACCTGAAAAAAAGCCTTGATTAAGATATACTGGGCTCCGTGTGTGCGCCTGTTGCATTCATCTCCATCCCTCTTCTTCGACTGAATTAGGACTGCTCAAGACTTTCCTCTCTTCCTATTTGTCCTCAGGATTTTTCTGACTGTGTCTCATATCTGCTTCCATGTCCCATTTTTTAAAATCCTGTTTACTTTCAGCTAACCAAACAGTCTTCTTTCCTCTTTTCCTTACTCGTCATTCTTTTGGAGCCCTTTTTCATGTTTGCTTTCCCAAAAACAACACTAGTGGGTGCACATTTCACAAACTTACCTCCCATGCAGGTTTATGACAGATTGTTAGCGGAAAAGGATACTCCCATCTCATGTTTCCTGCTGCTTTTTCCGTTGACAAGTCTTACTGAAGATTTGCTGTGGTTGTATTCTAAAACTGGGACCTAAATTTGTGCTGCAGCCACTTTAGCTACGGTACTGTACATTCAATCAAGGATGACCACAGAATAGCCATGGATGATGAAGCAAGCAAAATAAGGGAAGTCTTAATAAAAAATAGAACAGTGAGGAATCAACCTATCAATTTCTTTTCTTAATGTCCTGAATACTGATGTTAAGTAAGTAAATATTTACCAGCAGGGATGATCTTACGCCTTGACTGTAAATTGCTATGACATCCTTGCTTGCAATTTTGGCATATTGTCATAGGTTGTTAAACTGAAACTTTTATAGCCCTTCATGTTCATCTTAGGTGTTTAGATGTTAATGCTGGGTGCATATCAGCACATTTTTTCTTACCTCAACAGGTTACATATGCCTCTGCTTCTCTGTCATCTCATACCCTCACCTTTTCTGTTTATACCTCTTACAGTACCACATAAACTCCCTAAGCTAGATTCCCAGCTTCTGTTTTTCAGAAGGGCAAAGTAGATCTATACTTAAAGGTAAAGGGGGGGACCCCTGACCATTAGGTCCAGTCGTGACCGACTCTGGGGTTGCGGTGCTCATCTCGCTTCCAGGTCATGTGGCCAGCATGACAAAGCCACTTTTGGCGAACCAGAGCAGTGCACGGAAACACCGTTTACCTTCCCGCTTGTAGCGGTACCTATTTATCTACTTGCACTTTGACGTGCTTTCGAACTGCTAGGTTGGCAGGAGCTGGGACCGAGCAATGGGAGCTCACCCCATTGCAGGGATTTGAACCGCCGACCTTCTGATTCGCAAGCCCTAGGCTCTGTGGTCTAACCCACAGTGCCACCTGCGTCCCAGATCTATACTTAATCAGCAACAAACTTGGCACTTTTGTTAAGCTAGAGAAGCTAATATGCTAAAACAGTTTACAGAGATTGCTAATGCAAATTTATGCTGACCTAAGACTCTAAAAGAGACAGTTCTAGGAGAGGGTAAAATCTGTTTCCTCTGCAACAGCAATTAAACAGGCCAATATGGTTTTCATAATTGTTTCCTAATTCAGCTAGGTTCTGAGAAAGATGTTATGATGTACCATCTCTTTTGCTTTGGTCCCGAAGCATTAACTGTTTCTGGACAGTTAGCCATAGCTTCTGTTGTGCCGTTCCATCACTCTGAGGGGAGGGATTGAGAGAAGGACTCAAGCCTGTCTTGGGCCTTTGTGCTAGGATTCCTAATTTAAGGCTTGGGAGCCCCCGACAGTCTCCATGGGTCATCTGAACCTGGCTCATTTGCTCAGATAGTTATAGCATGTGGTGTTAATAATGCCAGGGTTATGAATTCAATTGCTGTGAGAGCCGTACAATTTTTAAAAGAAGGGTAATCTTTCAATAGTAGTGGTCCAGGTTGAAAATGTGGCCTTTTAAAATACATTGCACAGCAAGGTGCAGCATTGCCTTGGAGAGATGCTGCCAGTCAGAGTGGACAGTACTGAGTTGGGTAGAGACACAATCTGCCTCATATGCTGATAGGACGCTGCCTCTGAGTAAGATCATATGTCACTCTAGCCTAGTATTGCCTACTCTGATCTGTTCATAGCTTTATTATGGACAGTAGTTTCCTAAAAGCATATTTATTTTATTGTCCTGCATGTGAATATCTATAACAGGAATTAATAGATTGCAGTTGGCCATTACCTTACAGATGTTTTGTCCTGATTACTGGTGATGCGTGGCACTCCTGGTTCATTAGAAAATACTGCCATGATAAGAGTTAAAAACTGTGATCTACCAGCTACTACGACAACTGAATGTTGATCTGTTGACTTAATTTTATTTTAAAAATAATAATTTTATTGGTTAAAGTGACATTTTTCTGCAACACACCAAACTCTGATCCACAGATTCTCAGCTTGCCTGCTTTGTCCTTCTCTCTGGTGATCTACCTTTTCACTTGCTTAAAGCTTTCATCTCTTCCCTCCCTCCCTTGTCTTCATTTTATGTACTGTATTTTTAGATTTGTAAGTCTATTTATCAACCTTTCATAACCTGCTCATGGAGTCTTTTCAGCCGGAAAGAGTGGGATTCTAATATTCGGTGGCTTTGTGCTCTCAGCATGCTGTATTTACAATATGGGCAGCATAATGGTGACATACCCTATAAGCTCGTTGTAAACTCAACTGAGACAGCTTGTGTGAAACATTTTGAACACTGAAAAAGCACTACCGTATATAAATATTATGATCATTCTCTCAGTGGGTGTGTTCAATCAAGTTTCCCCATAGCACCTGAAACTCTACCTCTGGTTTTCTTTCTCTGGTCATCAGCACCAGTTGTGTAGGATAAGTACTCTTTTAAATAAGTCTCTTGTCATTACATTGAACGATATCCCAGTACTGAAATTTTAAAGGGCCATTTCAGTGAGGTCCATACTACAATGTCTGTTAACATCACAATACAGTTCCTACGTTCTGCATGCAGATAATATCCCTGTTCAATGCCATCCTCCCTGTTCTCTGCTGTGTTCTTTCTCAAAGGGTTAAGGGTTGTCCACTGTTACTGATTACAGATATAACCTTCTTTATTTGTTTTAGCTAATTTCATGAATGGCAAGCAGCTGTTAACTTAAATGCTGATTTCTTTTACCTGCTTTTGCCCACTAGAGGGTGCATGCTATGCAAATAAAATGGCTGTTTTAAAGATTACAATTTTCTTTGCAGGTGAATTTATGTTCAAAGATTTCTAATCTAAGAAGCTAAGTTACCAGCAAACCATATATATTAAATATTTGCAGCTAATGAAAAATACAGTATGGGCTTTTTACAAAGTCCTTATGATGCCAAATGAACTTGTCATGGGGAAAGAATAGGAAATGAAATATGTATGTTTGTATTACATTTATATCCCAACTTTCCCCTAAGGAGCTCAATGTGATTTACATGGTTATTCTTCCTCCCAATTTTATACCCACAACAACCCTGTGAGGTAGGTTAGACTGAGAGTGAATGACTGGCCCAAGGTGAGCTTCATGGCTGAGTGGGGATTTGAATTTTGGTCTCCCAGGTCTTAATCTAACAATGTAACTGCCACACCAAACTGGCTTACTTTAGTCAAACATTGCCAATAGCTAAATCCTTCTGAAGGAGATACTTATAGTATACTAAGGAGCCTGAACAATTTAGTAAAATAATTTGGAAAACGTGTTCTCAAGTTCATGGGTATATAAAACTGCAGATGAAATTCTCACACAGTTGTGATTATTGTCTCTTAATAATTCAATTATTTTACTGATTTCCATTGCTTTAATTTGTGGATTTACTGCTATACATTACCTTGGGGGTAGTCTTGAGCAAAGTATTGACCTGATAATAAATAGCTTGTTATCCATCATTTACTATAAACCTCTTAAGGTGTAACACAACATGAACTCTTTAAGAGTGTGGCAGGGGATTTACCCAAGAATATGCATTTATAGCAGTGGTGGGGAATTTTTTGAGCCTCCTGATATTGCTGGACTCCAGCAGCCATCTTCCCTGATAATTGGGTGCACAGGCTGAGGCTGATGGAAATTTGACTCCGACTTTCCACCCCCAGTTTACAGGATAAGAACCTTTAGGGGCGAAACCCCTGGTGCTTTCCATAGGGAGAAATGTGTTCTCAGGTTACAGATTTCAGCCGGCGCAGGCTAATTTTATTCTCTGTTTGTTGACAGATACCAATGAGTTGACAACTATAATACGCGAGCTGAATTACAGAATTTGTGTTCAGTCGGCAAAATTGCTTCGCCTTCTGAAACAAAAGGACAGGCTTTTGCACAAAGTGCAGAAGAACTGTGATATTGTAACAGCCTGTTTGCAAGCAGTTTCCCAGAAACGGCGTAAGTATCCTTGTGTGTTTGTGTGCTGTCATCTAGGCGCTCTGTAAGCTTATTTTGAAATGCCATTTTACTGTTGTAGTATTTTGAAAATGCTGTTTAGCACAAGAAAAAAAATATTTGTGGTTTCTATAAACATATATGTAAGGGAAGGAGACAGGCAAGTGCTGTTCTGAGATGGTTTTCTTCTATTTGTTTTTGCAGGCTCTGTCCAATACTTGAACAGGAGGTTTTTTTTTCATTTTCAGTTTTTAAAAAAGAATTTTGAAATTTAGGTCAGATTCTTCTACTTGAGGACTTCTTAGGTCTGCATCCAAACCATACTTCCTAGGAAGTAAATCCACTGAACTTAATGAGACATGCTTCCAAGTTAATATGCATAGGAGTACAGGAATCAGCAAACTTTTTCAGCAGAGGGCTGGTCCACTGTCCCTCAGACCTTGTGGGGGGCAGGACTATTTTTTTGGGGGGGGGAATGAACAAATTCCTATGCCTCTCAAATAACCCAGAGATGCATTTTAAATAAAACGACACATTCTACTCATGTAAAAACACGCTGATTACCGGACCATCCGCGGGCAATTTAGAAGGCGATTGGGCTGGATCTGGCCCCCAGGCCTTAGTCTGCCTACCCATGGAGTAGATTATAAGTTTTATTTTTTAAAAGACATTTTGGCCCTGCCTTTCAAGATATAATTCTCAAGACAGCTTGTGCCATAAAAGAAAAACCATGAAGGATAAAATATTCAGTATGAATATTTTCAAGGGCCTTTTAAAGTTATTAACATTAATAGCCTAGGAAAGAAAAATATTGATCCTGGCGTCCAAAAAAAAGAGGAGGTATGCATTTAAAGGAGACACAGTCCAGTCATAAAGTGAGTTTCATGTATAAGGTCAAATTCAGTAATGGTGAACCTTTGTTTGTCCCGATGACATGCTGGCAAAGAGTTCAGGCTATGCTTTAAAATCAGCAGGACAGAAATGATTTAATTGTGGCTACGCAGATTGTGCCCACACATAGTTCTGAGAGTTTCAGACATATGGCACCAAACTTTAAAAGGCCTGAAGTACAACAATCTGACCTCAATTACGCAATTCCCTTATTAAAAACTGAAAATGCAAAACCTCCTGTGCATTTGCTTTATGAATTCATCTACCATTTGGTAGGCCCCACAAAGCAGTTTACAGAAGATCAGTAAGACAGTAAGTGTTACAGTAAGGCAGAAAAGACAAAAGGAGGAAGTTCTTCTGTTTCTCTGTTTCCCTCAGAACAAAATGGTTCTTCAGAAACTCCTGTAGTGGCAGTTTAGGGAAGAAGGGATTACCACTGGGGCCACAGCTAGTATGCACACATAATTAGCCTTTTTTACAAGTTTCAATTCAGCAGTATTGTGTATAAAATGTATCACAGGTTGTTCTTCAGAAATTTTCTAAAGCTAACTTTTTTTTGTCTTGTATCTTTTTTTTTATTAACATGCAGCATGGCAGTTTGTTATATTCAGGTACGGTAAATGAAATGGCATGAACACTGCACTAAAATGAGCTTTTAAGTGCATGCATTTAAAAATATACGGTATATGTATATGTATATGTATATGTATATGTATATATATATATATATATATATATGCTACAAGGGACTTGTCTTGTTTTGATGTGTGCATCTTCATGTTCCGTCTCTGTGACTGAGTGGAGAGCCAGATGAAGTTTTCTACATCCGAGTAAAGTAGCTGCTTAGAATCATGTGCAACACTCTCTCCCACTCAGGAAATGTTTTATGGGAAGGTGGTTCTGGTAGCTAAGTGTCACAGAGGAGGCGCTGCGACTACTCTAGAGTAACGACTCTCCAAACCGTTGCCTTTTCATGCTTTTATTGTGTGCAGGCTATTTACAGTGCTAGAGCTGTACAGGGTACATGTTCTCAGTCTGGGTCAGAACCCTGGAATGGCGCTTCCTGCGTTTTCTTCCAACATAAGAGTCTGGGCACCCCAAATCTCCTTCCGCGTTTCCTCCTGCGTAATTCCGGAACCGGAGGGAAAGAGGGTCTCCTTTCCCTGTTTTGCTTCCCCCCCTTTCCCCCGCTCTCTCTTCCTCTCTCACGTGCAACAGAGGCTCTGCTATCCTGCCAGAGCTCTGTCCCCTACTTCCTCCTTCCCCACTGGACTCTTCCCCCTCCCCACTGGCGCTGCTGCTGGTGGAGGAACTACTCCTCAGGATGGAAGGGGGGTCTCTGTACCTTTTGTCCCTTACACTAAGTTAACACACATGCACTGTTGCACAATGCACACATGCACTGTTGGGTCAAGGGAAATGCACAATGCACACATGCACTGTTGGGTCAAGGGAAACAAGCCCACTTGTTCCATGTTCTCTATATAACAGACACTGTGAAATGCTGCTGCTGGGGCTTTGAAGCTTGTGGCAGCTGTGTTCACTCTACCCATCTGTATTCCTGTGGCAGTAAGGAGGAGGAGAAACTGCTTCTGCTAGGCTGCTATAATACAGGGATCTGCAGAAATATCAGTGGGACTTCTATGTCTTCTCTTGTTTGTCCATAAGCTGGAAGCCACTGAGTCTGCTTCATCCCAGGATCTCACAGAAGCAAGTAGCCTCATGGCATCAGTAACAACTACCACTGCATATCCTGACCCCTAAGTCCACCTGCTTGCACTATTGTGATACTATTGGGTTCTAAGACCTCTTAGGATTGGCAACCACAGCCTCCATTTTACTGGCTGACAGCTTGATGGTCAAGTGTTTTCAGTCTGAGAGCTAGATTCCATCAAGGTCAACCAGTGGTGGTGGTAGTGGGCTGGAGGAAAGGGTGGAGCAGCTCTTGCAACTCTTACAATGAGCTACCTTCCACCCATACAAAAGCTGAGTGAGAGAAACCACACCCTGAGAGAAACCAGAATTGGGAGATTCATCCATTTCTAATCTCAAGAGCTGCAGTTTCCATCCCTACAGTAGAAGACTGAAGGAATGACAGTGAAGATGAGCTGGTCGACTGATGAAATGTTTTCCAACTCTTAATATGGGTAACAATGTATTTTCGGATGGAAGCCTTTCTCTATTTGAGCAGAAGAGACCCTGATAGTGTGATATTGTGCAATAGGTACAAAACGGCCACCTGGTACACTTGGTCTCCGGTGCATTTGTGGAGTGAGTCAATTATGGACATTATATGCAAATCGGTCATGACATTTTGGCAGGCTTTCAGTGTCACTGTGCTGAACACATTTGCTTGCCCCTTGTTCAAAGGATTTCTGTGCCACTGCCGAAGAGGTTGCCATAGCAGTACCTTGGACAATGTGACCTTAACCTTGAAACTGGAGTTACAAAGGCTGGCTAGAACCCAGAGAGCTAGTATAGTATTCTTGGCTGGATGTGCAAGACGGCTTGGTCAGTTGGATGTTTTGTTTTGAATGTTAGCTCTCCCTTTCCTGACCCATTCCATCATTTAAAATTCGCAAGCAGTTTGTATGAAAAACTAATTGTGCTTTCTTTGGCTCCTGCCGTCCCCTTTGAAGTCTCCTGTTGCTTGCGTATTACTTACAGTAGCTGGCTTTTATGACTTGCCACCCAACAGCTTGAACATTCAATTGGAGGCAGTAGCTTTATTTTCACAAATTTGGTTATGCAGTCTTTGTGTGTGGGCGAAATGAAGAATCCTACCCCTCCTACATAAATTCTGTAACTCGCACTCAGTTCATGTCACGTTCTCCCATCTTTCACAGCATGAGAACTGTGTGGTGACCTAAATGGGAAGAAAAATATTTGAAAGACTGGTGGATCAAACGCATTAATTAAAAAATACGGCATGAATGTGTATTTTTAGACATGACGGCACCAAGACTGCTAGGAATTAGGCAATCTGTTCTGTTTGAACTGGAACAATTTTGCTGTGATAGTTTTTGCCTCCTGCGATAAAGTTGCAGCATTGCTGTATTTCTTTCATATGAGGCAGGGCTTTGGAGACAAAATATATTTTTATTTATTTTATTTAACAATGTGAATATGCCACTTAATCACCAAAAACTCTTAAGCGCTGATAGAAGGCTATTTTCAAACCTAACTGGCACGCAGGGGAATTTTTGGGCAGAGAGGTCATAATCGGAGAGGGAGAGGGAGAGGCTAATCCTACCCCATGTTAGGGAAATGCCCTCCTCTCACAATGAGGCTTGGGGAACAACTTCCTCCCTCCCATCAAGCCTAATAGCTGTTTCAACCATAGAGCTGGATTCCCTCTTGACAAATTCTCCAGGGGCAAGAATCTGTCAGTGATGGTGACCAAAGTAAGCATGATCAGCCACACAAATGATCCATGAACTGTATGCTGTGATAGTGGAAAGCACTTCCATTTGTGCAAGGCAACCAACCCCATTTTCTGTCATTCTCCCCAGCCGTTACAGTCCTGTATGCCATACTCCAGATGTGGGGAACCTCTGACTGGCATGCCAGTGTTGGCCCATAAGGTGCTACAATTCCCAAAACTTTGATTTTCAGCACTAAGGACATGAAATGTACTTTGCAGAGATGAAAAGCAACTTGCACAGTTCTTATATTAGATCTAATTATATCTTTTTCATGGACAGCACATAACACTGTTTCGTTTATTAGAATTGGATAGTAAACCTTTATTGCATCTGACATAGCTGTCTGGACTGATTACGCTAGTCAATAGCATGCTAAAGTGCAGTTTTATACGAGCTGTTAAGCAAATAATTATATTTAGGCAAGAGGGGGGAGGGAATCTTTCAAAGGTGGGATTAATAATGCATTGCGTACTCTGCAGATAATATGTTAAAACAATTTGCAAATGGGATACAGTATGTGGGAATAGAGATGATTTCTCCCTACCCTCTAATATACCATGTTCCTTTCCTGCCTCTGTTGGGTAGTTTTTCCTGAAAACAACCTGGATCTAATTGCTTAGAATAGCTTTCGAAAGCTAGCCAAAATACATTTCCTTTAACTAACCTAAGCTCCTGGGTTTCAAGGGAACAGAGCACTATTCAAGGTACACACCCAAGAGTGGTGCATACAACTTGAGAACTGCTGCTCAACAAGTAATTCTTAGGCCTGGTTTACGTGTTATGATTGCTGTTGCGTAGAACGAGCTTTTCACTGCTGTACGCATGGTGAGCTGTTCATGCGCTGTACTGTAGCTTATACACAAAGTTTTGACTCTTTGCACTGTTGTAAGGAGCAATTTAAGTGGTGTCTATATGGCAGCCATCCTATGTAGGTGGGTATTTCGTTTGTGGAGAGCAGAGTGGGAGAAGCATTTGGGAGGTGCATGATTAATAGCCAACTTCTGCAGGGACTAAACTTAGAATTATTCTATCCCTTTCCTTGACCTAACAAGCTAACATTCATAGTCTTTTGCTCTTGTTTGCTACCCTGGGCTGCCTTGGGAGAGCAGAATAAAAATCTCATAAATAGGCCAATATGGACTCCAGAACATTTAATATGATTAGGGGCTCTGATACCTCACCTGGTGCTGGGCCCTGTAAACCAAACATATCTTTAGGCTTGATGGAAATTTATATATAAATCTGGAAAGGTGGGTGAGACCTGCTGGCTATATTTATTATCTGAATATCTTCAGTGTATGTTTTGAGGCTACTTTTGATCAATGACATATTTTCCTGAAAGCCATTTCCAGTACTTTTAATGGGTGGCTATGAAAGCAATTTCTTTTTTATTTGTACAGTTTTGGGGCTGGTTCAAAGATTTCTGTATAAAAACATGTAAAAGAACTTAATAATTTATACTCGAGTTTTGGTCATCCTCTTATCAGAAGAATATATAGCCTTTGTAATCAAAATTAACAATGCACTTACGTATGAATAGCAATGGGCGGCTTTTCAAGGAATAATCCCAGTCAAAACAAAAGCCACAATTAACTATATTCTATGTACATTTTATTATGTGTACAGTTGATTTATTGCCCAACCTGGTGTGATAGGACCTTTTATTTATCTCATATAATATGATAGCATCATAAACATCTTGTACTGGGAAGCTTAGTTACTCATTTATTTTACAGGCTTGCAGAAAGTGTTCTGTCGGAAAAATAAAGCTGTCACGCTGCACTTTGCTGCATATGTGCTCTCTGTTTATGTAGGACAAAAAGGGCAACAGTTTGCTGTACTTAATTACTACACCTGCTTTTTACCACGGTGAATGAATTGACTATCCTGAACAAGAAAAGCAAATACTGACTTGCTGTCGCTGAGGAATAGGGAGCAGTTGTATTAATACAACAAAAACCACCCACTGCATTTCTGTTTGAAAGAGCCTAGCTAAACCCTGTTAGAAAACATAGCAATTAGCCAGTCTCTTTTTTTTCTTGAAAGGTTGAAATGAATTGTGTTGCTCTTTTCAGGTTAGGAGTATCACCTTGATATGACTGACAGATCCAGTCTGGCATTCTGCAGCTTATGATAGTTCTAATGAAAAAAATGTTTCGAACCAGGGTGCGCAAATTGTTTAGTGTCAGTACACTGCACAGAAAAGAGGCTATGATGGATTGAGATAAGTAGCTACAGGCACCGTAGGATGGTGGTGGTGATTAATTTGAATGCTCTTGTCTCCCTGCACCCATGACAGATAATGACTTACCAAAAAACAGAACATTTATCTTCAAACTTTTTCAGATCTGGGACACACTTTTATTATGTATGCATGTGGTGTGATTGCCACACCAGAAGTTCACATTGGAGTTGTTGATTCACCATGTCAGCCTCCATCTCATATGGTGCATAAGGAGTGCATACAATACCAAGGGCACATATTACAGGAAAAACTTGATGTAAGCTGTATGAATTTGCTCCAGCATGCCATACTAGATTGAAGAAGTTAAACTTTCACGGAGCTTTATATTTTTATTCAGTTTGGTACAAAGCAAGAATAAATGGTGTGTGTGTGGGGGGGGGGTATTTCCTCCCTTCCTCTTCTCCCCCTCCTTTTCCAATTAACATCCTTGTTAAGGAAAAAGATTTATCCAGGCATAGGCATATGTATGCCAGGTTTCTGTGTTATCAATAGAAAATGATATAAATGGATGCCATATTTCAGTAAAATTGCCTGAGTCCTGGGTGTTATCTAATGCATTTTATATGTTTAATGGGTGGCTTCCAACAGAAAAATAAAACACAGTAATGTTTAATAGATTACTGTGTTTTATTTTTCTGTTGGAAGCTGCCCAGAGTGGCTGGGGAAACCCAGCCAGATGGGCGGGGTATAAATAATAAATTATTATTATTATTATTATTATTATTATTATTATTATTATTATTATTATTGTCCATACCTTTTTTCTCCACTGTGTGAGTCCAGACTTTTCCAGTTCTGTGCAATGAGTTGTCAGGCTGCTGGAAGCAGGAATGTTGCAAGTTCTTTATGGTGCAAATCCTTCTGGTCCTTGGTAAATCCAACTGCGCTGAGCTTTGTACTGTTTCTGAAAGGAAAATAATGTACATATGTATATCAAACAGTGAGGTGGGTATGCAATGCAGCCCAAGGTTTCCTGCTTCAGCTCTGGCAGAAGTCTTGACCTTAAAGTGACTCTTGAATGTGTCTGACATTTCTTCAGTTATTACATGTTACTGGCACAGATATAATTTAATATTGAAAATAGATGCCGAAATGGTTCACTAGCACAGAGGATGGAATCTTGAAAGAGGGAAAAGATGGAAAGGCCCTGGGAACTTTGAATTTCTCTTTATTATAGATTTCTTCGGCATATAATACCTGCAAAGCGTCTTCTGCTATAACATATTCCATCCCATTGTGGCACATATGGTGCCTTCTGTGCAAAGGGGGTAACACAAAGCCGCCTTATGTTCAGCAATTAGACTGAAACCTAAACTGGAAGCGCCCCCCCATTTCAATGTTTTTAAGGATGCTGCAAAGAACAGCAGCATCTTAATCAACAATGGGAGAGACACGTTGTCATAGGAGCCAATGCACACCATTTGAATGGCAATGCCCATCAGTTGGGGAGCGGCCCCCTGAAATATTTTATTATTATGGTGTGCTTTGATTATGTGGGTCAGGGCTCACCTGCCCCCCTGCCCACATTTATTCAAGTTGGCACTCCTTGTTGTTGTGCGTGCCTAAGCAGATGGCAACCACTCTTCTGCAGCTCCCTCAGGACAGGCTGTGCAAATCGGATGGATTGCAGCCTGCCTTGGTGTCGTCCTCAGCTTTTTTTTTTTAAGACGCTCTTTAGATGCTGCTGGCATCCCTGCCGCCTCCCGTTTATTCTAAACCCGGGCTGCTTGCTAGCAGGCGGTGCCGGAGGAGGAACCGCCGCCCAGCTCCCCCCCCCCCGGCTCGCGCCTGTGATGTTGCTGCGCTTGTGGGCGGGAGCAGCCCTTTCTCTCCCTCTCCCTTCGCCCGCGCCTCGCCTTTGCCTTCTTCTCTGCACTGCAGATGCCCCCTCCAGCCTAGAGGGAAGCGCGGCGGCCGCCTTTCGCCCCCGCGGCGCCCTCCTCCTCCTCCGCCACGCCTGGCCCTCCTCGCCGCCTGGCACGTTTAAGGCTCTCCCCCGGGAGCCTCAGCCTCCGGCTCCTGCCGCCGAGAGACGGCTCGCCCGGAGCCCGGCTGCGCGAAAGGCCCGGGCATTGCGTCACCGGCTGGGAAAGCCGCGCGCTGCACCTGCAGCCCAGCCGCGCGCTGCACCTGCAGCCCAGCCGCGCGCGACCCGCCGGCTGCTGAACTGAGGCGAGCGCGGCGGATGGTTCGGCTGCGGCCCGGGCTGAGCCATGAGGCAGGACAGGCTGGCGACCTCGCTGCGCCGGGGGGGACGCTGCCTCAAGCGCCAGAGCACCGGCGGCGGCGGCGGGGTGGGCACCATCCTCAGCAATGTCTTGAAGAAGCGCAGCTGCATCTCGCGCACCGCGCCTCGTCTCCTCTGCACGTTGGAGCCGGGTAAGGGCTGCCTGCCTGCTTGGCGCCAACCGGGCGCCCTGGAGACCCTTGCTTTTCCCGCCTTTGTTTGAAAAAGCGGCTGCCGTGGGGAGAAGGGCATGCGGCTTCTGGGATGCCTTTTAGCCGGGCTTAACCCGGGCAGGCTTTAATCGCTTAAGCTGCTGGGGGAAGGTGGGGGCGGCCACTGGCAGCCTGTGCGTGCGTGCGAGGAAATGCCCGGCGCTGCTCCTTCGAGACGTTCCCCAGCGACGCCGGAGGGGCGCAGATGGAA
Source organism: Zootoca vivipara (assembly GCF_963506605.1). Taxonomy (NCBI): domain Eukaryota; kingdom Metazoa; phylum Chordata; class Lepidosauria; order Squamata; family Lacertidae; genus Zootoca; species Zootoca vivipara. The sequence goes on from NC_083285.1 coordinate 26,629,987, forward strand.
CCCTCGGGTAGGAAGCGCGCCCTCCGTCCGGGTTGGCTGGGGAGGCTCCAGAGCGCCGCCGCCCTCTCGGCCGGGCGCTACAGCGCTGCGGAGGGCAAGGCTCTGGCGCCGCCTTGGGCGGGGAGCACGGATGGCTGCGGCTTGAGGATAGCTTCTCCAGGCCTGGCACTGGCAGACAGGGCCAGAAGGAAACTGCCTACCGATTCCGAGCCCCTAGCAGGGGATCTCGTGGTGGCATCTCGGAAGGATGGGCGGCGCTTCAAGGTGTAGAGCCGTCCAGTCCAGAGTGGTCCCCTGGGAATGTCCTGTGAGCTAGAACGTCGGGTTGGTTGAAGGGTAGAGCGTCCCTTCGCTCGATCTGTTTTTCCACCTGACTCCAGCCCACGTGACTCTTTAGCACAGTGTCTTTGTTCTGGATGCAATTCTTAAGTTTATGCTTAGAGTACCTATCCTGCACTTTGAAGACCAGGCCTATGGCGATGCAGAAGAATGACTGAGGGCGAAGTGCCCTGATGCCTAGCCATCTGTGCGTTATTTAGCGTATGGAGAGATATCTAGAATGGGGAGTATAGACAACCTCTGGAAGTACCCGAGAGGTATCCAATACCGACAGGTAGAAGAAGACTAATTCTCTCTCTCTTGTGTGTATATTTATATACTGTAGAATCACAGAATTGTAGAGTTGGAAGAGACCCCGAAGATCTTCTAGTTGAACCCCCTGAAATGCAGGAATATGCAGCTGTCCCATACCGGGATTGAACCTGCAACCTTGGCATTATCAGCACCCTGCTCTAACCAACTGAGCTATCCAGGTGCTTGAAAGCATTGCAGGCAGGAGCGGGCTGCTGAAAGCAGTGATTTAATTCTTGTTGGAAATTTAAATCTCAATAGTCAGACAAATCCAACTTTGTTGCCTGGCTTAAGCGAAGACACATTTGTGGAGGGTACAGGGAGCGTGGTGCAAATGCACCAACAGCCTTGCATCAAATGCAAACAGATTCCCTATTAGCGATGACATCACTTGTAGGGCCTATACTGGAAAGGCTGTTAAAGCTTCAGGGCTCCTTTGGTTATATTATATTGAAGTAGTTTGTGTGTGTAACACTATTTCTTTCCTAGTTCAATATAGTTGTTTGAAATTTAGAAGGAATGGTTGTGTGATTGATTGGAGAAGTTGTCGTGTCTGGCCACCCTTTCATTTCTTAGTATTTGTCTTGTAACAGAAGCAACGCCAGTATTTCCAAAAGTTGCAGTCTTTTTATATTTCCCCATGTCTAAGATGTCACAAGTTTGTTGTTAGAACATCAGATGACATTTCAGCACCTTAGCTTTGGACAGCAGCACTCTACCATGTGGGGAAAGAGCGCTTTACTGTATAATGTACGTACATATAATGCAGCTTGTCTTAAAAAAAGAAAAGAAATGCACAGCTTGTGCACGAAACTAGTTTCTTCTTGCACAAGGGCTGCATAAAAGCAGATGCCCTATTGTCCTTAAGGCGAGTTTGACAAATCAGACTTCAATGAAGAAAGGGCATGAAACAATTCACTATGATCCATATGATTCTTTGGAAGTGGATATTGATTAAATATGTAGCTAATTTGTTAATTATATTTTGGCTGCAACTGGATACAAAAGGAAAGCTAATTGTGAAAGGTTGGAAATTTCTTTGGATGTCAGTATTGTAAATGTAGACTACTATGTAGATTACTAAAGGTATTTACCTATTCTCTAGAGTTGTCTCTGACCCAGAGTAAATACCCAGTTTTGTATGTGAAAAATTGTATCATTACCATATGTTGATTTAGATATTTGGGGGCATTCCCATGTTTATGGTTATCTGATAATTTTTTTTCTTTAATCCCTAAACCAATATTTTAGTAATTGGTTTCTTTGTTGTTGTTGTTTTACTGTATAGGAGTTGACACCAAGTTGAAATTTACACTTGAGCCATCTTTAGGTCAGAATGGCTTTCAGCAGGTAATATATTATTTTTATTCTTCTATAAGTGGCAAAAGGCCTTCTGAATGCATGGACAAATATTTATTTAAAATATGCACTGGCCTGTGAAGTGGGAGTGTTATCTGAATGAGCCTATACAGTAATCACTTCCATTGCAAATGTGCTTGTTACTAGTGGTGTTTTGATACCTCAACAGTTTCCTTTTCTGTGACAGCAGATTGTTCTATATGGCTAAGAAGCTAAAAGGATGAAAGTCCATTGCATTATTACTATTTTTGTAATTTCTAGAATATGAATGAATAATTAAGCAGCAGATTAGTTTTTGCTCTCCATGCTGATCATGTCTAATTGGGTAACCGGGTATTTAAGTACTTGGTCACCAAATAGTTCATGGTAAATATATTAAACTGATAATGTGTTGCATGCCCAATTATGTTTCTGAACTGGAATAATCTGTCTCAGTGGTTATTTTTCAGTGGCATGATGCTCTCAAAGCAGTGGCTAGGCTGCCAACAGGAATACCAAAGGAGTGGAGGAGAAAGGTGAGGAAAGCTGTACCCTTCTGTGTCCTGTGGATTTCAATGAGCATAACTTTCATTATTGGATAAACACCTACATGTTTTGATGGAAACACTTCCTTCTAGATTTAAGAATGAGCATAGAGGTATTCTTTAGTGACCAGAGTCACCTGATGTTTCTAGCATAAATTCAGGGGGAAAAAAGAAACCCAATCTTTGTGCCAGTGCTCATAACTTTGACAGATGATTTAATGCCTCAAGCTTGGCACTGGTGAAGTTACCATACCTCAGTTTCTGGTGACTGATAGCTGTGAATTACGCCAGTTGCTTTGTGAAGAGATACTGCATGTAAAAAGAGTGGAGGCACCCTGCCTTCTTCTCCTTCAGGCTGTTGCTCAGCAGGTAAAGCCGAGTCCTGGCCCAACTTTACACCCTCTGGAATAGGGCCAGACTTAGTAATGCTTAGATTATACCCATTGAAATCAATGTAGCTTAAGTTAGTCAGGACTAAGTTAAGCCCTGTTGATTTAAGTGAGTCTGTTCTTAGCATGAGTGAGTGTGGATCCAACCCAAACCTTTGTATATTCTGCTGCATGCCTCCCCCCCCCACCCGAGTGATGCCATGTGGTCCCCTGCAGTGCCCAGGGCAGCCTGCTCCTGTCTTGCTATGCTACTGTTTGAAAGCTTGTTTGCATAGTATTTCAGACTGATATGAAGTTGTTGATTAGCTTTACTTATTTATAAACTATTTAAAGGAGGGATGACTCACCATTATTTTGTGTGTGTGGGGGAAATCTCTTTTGGGAGTGGGGTATAAATAATAAACTTATTATTATTTATTATTTAAGGTCTGGCTCACCTTGGCAGATCATTACTTAAGGAGCATAGCAATTGACTGGGATAAAACAATGCGCTTCACTTTCAATGACAGAAGCAATCCTGACGATGATTCCATGGGTATTCAGATTGTAAAGGTACTTTAAACAATTTTTAAGTAGTTTATTGTTCATGGCTGTATATGTCCCTGCTTGTTTTCCTGAAAGTTACATTTATATTATCAACGTGCAAGGAAATTATTTCTTTGTCCATTGTTCAATTAGATCAATGGGAACTGGTAACAGCTAGGAAGATTAATAGAATAATAAACTGCTAAACTTTTAATAATAAGACTGAGCTCTTCACCACTTCCAAAAGCAGGTTCCCTTTACCTGGAAGCTTCCAAAATGGCAAAAGTGAGCTTAGAAGGAAGATTGGTCCTAAAATACTCCTTTATTAGCATTACTTTTTGAATTATTATGCTCATTGGCAAATTACCCCCCCCATTGTATTTCTAGAAATATACTTGTCTTAGTCTTGTCAGTTCCACATTTCAAGGCCACCTCCCACATGCAACGTAGCTTATTATCATGTATGAACCACTCCCTACTATGATACAGGTAGGTAGCCGTGTTGGTCTGAGTCGAAGCAAAATAAAAAAATTCCTTCAGTAGCACCTTAAAGACCAACTAAGTTTATATTTTGGTATGAGCTTTCGTGTGCATGCACACTTCTTCAGATGCACACATCTGAAGAAGTGTGCATGCACACGAAAGCTCATACCAAAATATAAACTTAGTTGGTCTTTAAGGTGCTACTGAAGGAATTTTTTTATTGTCCCTACTATGATGTTGTTCAAGGAAGCTTCTCATATTATCTACCTGACCCCTGACCAAAAGTATTTAAATATACTGCAGCATGAACGGAATGTAAAATTGCTTCATGTATCAAGTAGCCAGTGGTATGAATTCCACATTACAGGAGACAGTGTGGTGTTGTGATTAAATTGTCGGGCGACGGACTGGTAGGCCAAGGTTGAAATCCCCTCTCCCCCTTGAGGCTTACTGGGTGACCTAGGGTTAGTTGCTACCTCTCAGCCTAACCTACCTCACAGGGTTGTGGGGGGGGTATCAAATGAGGAATGTATGCTACCTCGAGCTCCTAAAGGTGGTATTTAAATGCAATAAAATAAAAATTACCACAGTGAACAATGTACGACTATGCCTAAGTCTTGGTTCTCTATGACTTGGCAAACTTGTGTTTGGGCTGGATCATTCAAACTGCAGGGGAAACTTGATGTAGAAGAATATAGAAGATCAGGCGAGAACCTTTCTCCAAGACATTTTAGTTTCCTATGTGCAGGCATTTTATTTCTGTGGATGAGAATTCCATTATGTAAGCCCCAAAATGCAATTTAAGGTGGTATAGCCCAGAATGAGGACAGGTAGAAATAAACCAGAACATCACCTTGATGAGAACTACAGCAAAGTTTTGTAATAGGAATCATAGAATTCTGGAGTTGGAAGGGACCACAAGGATCATCTAGTCCAAACCCCTGCAATGCAGGAATCTTTTTGTCCAATGTGGGGCTCGAACCCACAGCCTTGAGTTTAAGAGTCTCATACTCTACCGACTGAGCTATCCCAGTGGGTCTTAGTAAGGTTATACATATTTCCGAATGTTCTGTATGAAAATACTGATCCTAATTAGTAGGTATAAATTATAGAGCTTATTTGTACAGTCCACATTAAAAATTAACAATGCATATGTTTTGTCTCTTGCTTACTAATGGTCTATAACCGCCAATACAATGTAACTCTTGGGAAACAAAGTGTGTCTGTTCCCTCTCCCCCCCCCCCAAATTTCTGTGTTCTGATAACTATTTTTTATTAATCTGCTTATATAAAATGGAATAGGGTTGCATCCAACTAAGTTTTATTCAAAATAGACCCATGAAATCAATGAAACTAATTTAGTCTTGTCCATTAATTTCAACAAGTCTGAGTATAACTGACATTGAATACAAGCTATTGCAGTGAACAAAAATCAACACCTGATCGTGCCAGCATCTGATCCTGTCTTAACAACTATTAAGAAAGAGCTGGTGTAGTTACCAAAGTAACCTGCAACTCTACAGATCTTGTTGGACTACAGCTCCCATCATCCATGGCTGTCTGGCGCTGATGGGAGTTGGAGTCCAGCAACATTTGAAGGGCCACCTGGCCTGAGGAGACCCTGGCTCAAATTTCCACTCATCCATGAAGTTCATCGGCTAACCTTGTGCCAGTCACTATCTCTCAGCCTTTCCTACCACACAAGGTTATTGTGAAGCTAAAAATGGGAGTGGGGAGAGAATGATGTTCACTCTCCAGATTTCTTTAGTGTAAGGGCAGCAGATAAGGCTGGTGACAGTGCTCTCTAAAGATCTCTCTTCAGGTGTCTTTTGACTGACAGGTTCTGAATCAAGCCCACTGGTTCCACTGTAACAGCAAAAGAAAACAAAGATACCAAAGCACTAATTAGCAATAAATAGATTATGTATTAAACATTATAAGGGGGTGCAATTCTCGTGAACATGATGAATACAAGATGGGATGAGGAAATACGCAATTGGAGGTGAGGGGAAATCATTGCTAATTAAAAAGAAAGGAAGCGATGTATGCTTTATGCACATTCAAGATCCTAGCAATAGGGCACACCAATACAAATTAAGAGAGGGAAGGGCTCCTGGGCAGAATGAAATAGAATGGAAGAATATGCTGTGTGAGTTGATTATGCATTTAGTAATCTAAAGGATTCTAAGCAGTGAAGTCCTTGCTTACACCACCGCCTTGTGGTTGCCAACCAGTGGTGAGAAGGTGTTTCTTCAGCAGCAATAAGCAGTTTGGAATAGTATCTGGAGGCTCTTGGGAAAGAGACGGGGTGTGGGGTAGGGAGCACAAAGTGTAAACCAAAGTTTGCCTGTATGTTTGGCACACAAACCAAAATTTGGGTTCTAAACAGCTGTTAGCACACCCCTGCAGTGTAAAATAACAGTGGGGAGGGGTGCAGTTGAGTGACACAACGGTCAATTCCTATGTGAAGTGTAATAAAGGAAAAACAACAATGACAAAAAATTAGCATATAGGGTGGAATTCACACTAAGTTGAACATACTGTCAGTGCAAGAATGTGTCCATGCGCAGCAGAATATTCCCCCCCCCTTTTCCTCCTCTGTGCACCCCTATGTCTTTTGTAGAGGTTCTCCCACAGACAGGGCAGTCTCGAGCAGGTCGGCCGCCCTGGCACTGAGGGGCGGAGAGTGCCGCGCGGCGCCCAGCCTACCGGCCCGGCGCCCTGGCACACTGCGCCACCGGGGGTCTACCTAGAGCCAGCCCTGCCCACAGAGAGCACAGGGCGGGAGGAATGGCAGGGAAGTCCTGTTATTCAAGCAGAAGTCATTCCAGTCATGCAATTATATAGTTCAAGTCCACATATTTTTCTAGAATTTTACATGTTGCTTTTGAAAGAGCAGCAGTGTCTACTCAAGATGTGGGGTTGTTGTATCCAGTGTTTGTCATACTCTGAGTAAACCCACTGAATTTATTGGCCGTGGCTCACTTAATTTTAGTGGCTTTGCACTGAGTAGAACTTAGTTAAATGCAACGCATAACTTGTACGCTCATGCGTATGGAGACTAGTGCACTTTACATTCTCACTGGAACTTCTCTGCTAGTTCCAGAAAAAAATAATTCTGTATTTAGAGTTTGCTGCATTTTATTCAAATAGTGAACTTTTAAAATTGCAGTAGTTTAATGTTTTTAATTGCTGCTTAACATCGTCCACTTCATTCCAGTTTTCATTCTGCTCTTTTATAAACCTTTGTTTCATTTAAAGGCATGCTTTTAGAGAGACAGATGGGAGTTTTCAAGCTATCTGAAACCTCCCTTAGAATGTTAAAAATTTACAGCTTGCCTGATAAAATGCACCTGTTCAGTGTTTGTTTCAATATGGCTAGAGAGTGCATTGCCTTCTGTCCCAGGGATGTCTTAATTTCTTAAAATTTTGTTACGAATGTTAGCTTCAGAATGCTGCTGCCTGTTCCCTTCATCCCCAGGATGGTGTCCCCCCCCCCAATATACTAGCATGTTAACTTGGGAATTAGGAGACACAATATTAAGTAGCAGGCTTTATATTGCTGTTGCTTCTGCCCAATACAATATCAACTGCTGACAGCAGAAAAGGTGTTTCTAATTTTCCATTTAAGAAATAATCCACTTTCTGCACAATGATTATTTTGTTGCTATTTTATATTGACCGGTGGTACCGGTAATTGCTTATTCAGTTAGCCTCCTTAAGCGTGTCAGTAGATAAAGGGTGTGGATATTGAATCTACTAATTTACTTCATATTAGAATTGGACATTTCCAGATTCCATTCCATAGTGCAAAGTCAATTTAATTCAGGAAATAAAAACAGGGCTGACATTATAGTGTGTGCTTGACTTTAACAATGGAAAAGCCCTAAAGGGAGCTTCTCCTGGCACCTTATTCCCTGTTTCTCCCCCACTTTCTTTAGGATCTTCATCGAACTGGATGCAGTTCTTACTGTGGCCAGGAGGCAGAGGAAGACAGAGTGGTATTGAAACGTGTTTTACTGGCTTACGCCAGGTGGAACAAATCTGTAGGATATTGCCAAGGCTTTAACATTCTGGCCGCCCTCATTCTTGAAGTAATGGAAGGCAACGAGGGAGATGCTTTAAAAGTGAGTAACGCTACTGAGCAAGGTGGTGTGTTTTTTTAACCCGTATTTTGAAATTTTTCTATCAGAATAGTTTGGCAGTGGGGATGAAGTCCCCCGAAGCAGGGTGGGTGGGTGTCTTTTTTAAACACAGGAATTCAGGGGATTTTGAGATAAGTCCAGTCAAAGGTGACTATGGGGTTGCGGCGCTCATCTCGATTTCAGGCCGAGGGAGCCGGTGTTTGTCCACAGACAGCTTTCTGGGTCATGTGGCCAGGATGACTAAACCGCTTCTGGCGCAATGGAACACCATGACGGAAACCAGAGCACACAGAATCACCATTTACCTTCCCGCCATTGCTAGGTTGGCAGGAGCTGGGACAGAGCAATGGGAGCTCACCCCATTGTGGGGGTTTGAACCGCTGATCTTCTGATCGGCAAGCTCAAGAGGCTCAGTGGTTTAGACCCCAGCACCACCTGCCTACCTTTACCTTTAATACAATAATAGAGAATTGCATGGAAATAATTTGTATTCAATCACAGTGATTCCACGGGACGCTTACTAGCTGCCAGCCTTTTCTGCTTTGTTTTCAGATTATGATTTTCTTAATTGATAAAGTGCTGCCTGACAGCTATTTTGTCAATAACCTCCGAGCGCTATCTGTCGACATGGCCGTGTTCCGAGACCTCCTGAGAATGAAACTTCCTGAGCTGTCACAGCATTTGGATACTCTTCAAAGAGCTGCCAACAGGGAAAGCGGAGGTAGATTCCTGCACAGATGCCTTCCAGTTGTTTTCTTCGTTAGTTTTCTGTTTATTTGCTCCTATAACATTTATTTTCCCTGGGAGCATTTAGAACGCATCTGATCATGAGGCTAATATATATATATATTAGCCTGTTTAAAACTTAACAAATGTTTGAGGTGAAACATTATTATTATTATTATTGTTATTATTTAAATTTGTATACCCGTCCATCTGAAGGTGGTCCACATTATAAAAATAAATGAGAACACAAAATACATAATGAAAACAAGAACAAAACAAAACCAATAACATTCCCCTGACAAACACATTTAAAATGACGTAGAATGTTAATCAGCCAAAATTCTGGTTAAAGAGAGAAGTTTTTGCTGGTGCCTAGTGATATGTAATGAAGGTGCCAGGGGAGCCTCCCCGAAGAGAGCATTTTACATGTGGGGAGCCACCACAGAAATGGCCCTTGTGCTGCCATGCTCTGGGGCTCTCATGAAGAAAGGGCCTCAGATGATTATCACAGGGCCCTCATATGTATTTTTGTATCAGACTTTTTAAAAAATAGCAAACATGATCATAGTGAAACTATTAATAACTGTTCCAGTTGGGGTTACTGGTTTGAGAGAGAATCTGTTCTTTGCTGCTGTGATAATTTACATTTTTAAGGGATCATCTGTATTTTTTCTTAAGTGCTAAATTATGACTCTGAGCTGCTTCAGAAAGACTTCTTGTCTTGAAAATCAGCATAAGAAAGCTTAATAAATAATTGATAATCACTGCAGAGTTAAAAGACCCTAAGAGAGTGCTTTCTTGGACAAACCATTCCATTGAAAATTGGGATACTACTGAGTTTGACATGCAAATTCTAATACCTAACCCCATTTACTTGGTGTATTTGGGTGTTGCTTGCAGGCTTCTCATAGGCATCTGGTTGGCCACTGTGAGAACAGGATGCTGGACTTCGGCCCGATGAAGCAGAGTTCTTTTTATGTAAAAGAGAGGAAGAGATGGGTTGATGGAATTTATTGTTTCACTCCTGGTCCAATCACCTGCCACACCACTGTTCAGTTTATGATATCAATTCAGAAGGCATGGGGGTAAAAATCCTACCAGATTCTGACATTAGTTAAAACTGAGCAAAGCTATTCCATAGAGGAATGTTGCTAGCATATTATCAATTGTGTTTGGGTTCCTTGGATCTATGGCAAACCGAAAACTGAATGCAATGGAATGATTTGTTGTTCCTGCAGTTCTGTATTTTTCTTCCTTATGGGTTGTGTTAAGATAAACACTTTCAGGGAATAGCTGTGGATCTGTTCTGTTTTTTTCTGTTTCAGGCGGTTACGAACCCCCACTCACGAATGTCTTCACTATGCAGTGGTTCCTGACCCTGTTTGCTACATGCCTTCCTAACCATACAGTTCTAAAAATCTGGGATTCTGTGTTCTTCGAAGGGTCAGAAATTATACTGAGAGTAGCGCTGGCTATTTGGGCAAAGCTGGGAGAGTAAGTATACTTTCAGCCTATGCCTAAAGGAAATGATACTTAATACTTAATTTGGAGGGTTGGAAGTACTGTATGAAATGGTATTGAAGTTCTGACAACGATGCCCATTCACTTTCCTTCGCAGGATTCTTTCCTGCCCGATTGCTTTTTTCCTTCTCCATCCCAGTCGACCCATGTAGTGTGCTTTGCGATGCAGCTATGTTACATACAGTTCAGTTGTTTTGTGGGTTGGTGGTGGTGAGGCAGCAGCTGACATTGCTCCTAAAACATATCCCAGGAGTTGAATCGCCCTCCTTAGTGATTCACATACAGTCATACCTTGGTTCTTGAACAGAATGCATTCTGGGAGTTGGTTCGACTCCCAGAACCGTTCGAAAACCAAGGCGCCGCTTCCAATTGGCGGCACGAGCATGCTGCAGCCAATCGGAAGCTGCCGAAGCCGAGCCGGATGACCAGCTTCCGAAAATTGTTCGAAAACCGAAACACTCGCTTCCAGGTTTCAGTCGTTTGGGAACCAAGGTGTTTGAGATCCAAGGTACAACTATAACTGGATCATGTACAACAGTGCTCCCCAACCTTTTTATCGCCGCGGACCAGTCAACGTTTGATAATTTTACCATGGCCCGCTGAGGGGGGAACGTTGATTGTTTATATTTTATTCAGATTGTTTCGATTTAATAATTTTAATTTAATTGTATTTAAATGTTCCTTGGGTGGCCTGGTACCAATTGATCCACGGACCGGTACCGGTCCGTGGCCCGGGGGTTGAGGACCACTGCTGTACAACATTACATTTACCATATTGGCCCAAATATAAGCCACAGTTTTTTTCCAGATTCCGCCTCTGTGGAATATAAGTGTGGCAGCCTGGAGGAAGGGGGAAGGGGGGAAGGCCGGCCCAGGAAGCAGCCCGGTTATTTTCTTTTTTTTTCTTTCCCCCACTTCAATTTTAAAGCTGCGGCTTATTTGCGGGTGCGTCTTATATTCAAGCCAATACGGTATTATGTACAAGATTAATGCAATGTTTTATATACTGTGACAGTGTCTGGGACAGCTATCATGGTTTCCATGGTTTTTGTTTTGTTTTTACTAATGGGAATATTATGGGGTTGGATCCAGACTTTGCTGCGGCCAGTGGAGAAGTATCTTTGCTAGTTGCAACCAGCACTATGCCTGACACTGTTTGGCGGGGTGGGAGGGAGCCTTCTGTTGAATCAGAAGCTTTGCATAGATGGAGGCTTCCTGTCCACAAAAGGTGGCCTGGATCCAACCCGCAATGGGGAGCTCACTATTTGCTAGCTCCCCCAAATGCAACTCTTGGTGTCCTGCTCCCCAAAATCAGCTCCAGAGATTTGAGGGACCCTGCAGAAGAGGAAAGGGGGAATCGGCAACAGTTCCTTCCCCTCCTCTTCCATTAGCAGAGGTGTCTGCTGGATCAAAAGCCCTTTTGTTGAGTATAAGGGAGTTAATTGAATTCCACCCAGAGTGTTTGAAGCCCTTAATGAAAGTCTAAGAAACACCCTGGCAATTGAATAAACTAATTATATTCAAAGGATTTTTTTTTAAAGTGTGTTTATTTTGGGACAAGTTCTAACAAATATTCTAGTGGCTGTGAAGAACAGTTGATTTAAAAAGCTAATAGCAAGGGCTTTAGGAATCATTTCCATCTCTTGTGAAGAACTTGAACAAGCTTTCTGAAATAAAGTACCAAGACACATAAAGTCAGATTTATGCTTTAATAATAATGATAATAATACTTGGAACAACTCATTTCTTTTCCCAAGTTAGTTACATTCAAAACAAAAAGACCCAGTCCTTTTGTGAACAAGTTTTTGTCATTGACTTCAAGGGTAATTGCAAGCAGCAGCCTGCTAGTTCAGCTGGAAAATATTTTGCTGGATTGCATTATTGCTTCTGATCTCCTCTTCTGATGCCCACATATTTTGCTTTCCTGAAGAGCCAGTTTAGATGCAAAAGTTGTCCCTGAAATAAGACAAAAAACTAATTAAGTGCTACTTTCTAAATGCAATTAACACCAATCACGATTTACAAATTTTCCATAGTAGGCAGACAGTTTTCATTTTGTACTTTGTCTTTCAAAGAACAATTAGATTTTTAATTTATGTCCCATGAGCAGAATTTGCTCATGAGAAGTTCCTGTTGCTAGGGTAGGGTAGGCAATACTTGGTGATTTCCCAGTGTACCCCTGAAAGTCTGCTCTGAAAGGATCAATAATGGTGTGGGAGGTTTATGGAGGGCTGTAGAAGGAAGAGGAAAGCTGTGAACATTGCTCTCTGACTTCCCCTTACAGTTGTTAGAATCTCTGCTGGATTAGACTTCCTTCTATACAAGGAAGGAGCCCTTCTTTTCAAGGATGGGCAACTCAGAATTCAAGCCAAAGGCTGCTTCTCCAGCTTGACATATATTGTTAAGACTTAAGACTAAACACTGAGTAGTGCAGTATAGTTGCAGTGAGATATCCACGAATGGTACTTACGTTAGGCATTCCCATTATCTTCTCATACTTAATGCATTTTTACATTTCCCTACTTCCATCTTCTAGCCTGAAAGCAACTCTCAGTGATAGTTTTGTTCAGAACCCTCAATGACCCCCATAACTGAGTGGAGGTATGAACTCATGTTTCTCAGCAACAAGCCCAATGCTCTGGTTCCCAGAATATAAGACAGAATAATGGATAATGCATTTCCTCCACTGTGGTGTTAGGAACCAAAAGGACACAGTTTGAGGCAGTGCATATTTGCAGAAACCTGAATGTCAAATAGTTTCAAGACCGTATAAGTTCTTTCAGATATTCTAGTGCACTGGTCTTTAACTGCTGGGTCGCAACCCACTAGTAGGTCACAGCTCGATCCCAGGTGGATCACAGCAGGTGCACCAGCACCATTTACTTCTTAAGGGTATATGAAATACGATGTTGATCTGATGGTGCCACAGTTTCTTATGCAGTGCCCTGCAGTGCCAAGTCTCTTGTTTGTGTTTATGTATATATAATATTTAGTTTGTGACCTGCCCAGAGTGGTGACAGTATATTGAAAACATATGATCAGCCAGTTAATCTATTGAACGGTTGTATATGCGGGTGGCGCTGTGGGTTAAACCACAGAGCCTAGGGCATAGCTGCCAAGTTTTCCCTTTTCTCACGAGGAAGCCTATTCAGCATAAGGGAAAATCCCTTAAAAAAGGGATAACTTGGCAGCTATGGCCTAGGGCTTGCTGATCAGAAGGTCGGTGGTTCGAATCCCTGCGACGGGCTGAGCTCCCATTGCTCGGTTTCTGCTCCTGCCAACCTAGCAGTTCGAAAGCACCCCATAAAGTGCAAGTAGATTAATAGCTACCGCTCTGGCGGGAAGGTAAACGATGTTTCATGCGCTGCTCTGGTTCGCCAGAAGCGGCTTAGTCATGCTGGCCACATGACCCGGAAGCTGTACGCCGGCTCCCTCGGCCAATAAAGCAAGATGAGCGCCGCAACCCAAGAGTCGTCCGCGACTAGACCTAATGGTCAGGGGTCCCTTTACCTATCTTTGGCTACTGAAAGTCAGATGAAATAGTTTTGCATTGCTTTTATAAAATACTCAGGTTTAGATCTGAGAGCTCAGGTGGAAAGGCTACATCCACCTCAGGTCCTCCTCTAAAACAAGGACACAAAGATAAATTATGACAATCAAAGCCAACCTGATATTTATTTCAAGTGGGTCTTTGTCAGAGTCTCTATTGCTGTTGCTTATCTTCAGAAGCTCATGACGAGATTGCACTTTTCAGTGTTAAACTGGCCATCTGAAATAGAGGCTGCTGCACGAATTCTAAGTCATGATCATTTCCCTTTGAGGCACATGTACTGTTGTCTTGAATCACTATCTTGTTGTCCTTTCTTTGACCTCTCAAGAGCACCCTAAAGAGTTCAACTGTCTACAGATCAATCAAATGCTCGCTAAGAAAACACCACATTGAAGGGGGGAAAATAATCATTCCTCTGTGGAAGTCGAAAGAAGGGCAGGAAAGCTTCAAAAGCAGCTCTCATCAAACTGGAACTGTGCAAATATTAAACAACAATGTCTCTAAAGTGTTCCAGCTAAATTTTATCTAGGATGTACATCCGTAGAGACAACAGTCTAGCCTCTCCTTTAAATGGAATGGTTACTACCCTTTCCTTTGGAAATTTCCCAGGAATATTTTTGGGACACATTTACTGGCCTCCTACTTGATAACAGATGGTTCCCTTGCTGATGTAGAGATTAAACAAAATTTCACAAAGCACTGACAAGCTGCGTAGACACTGCAATAAGGAAATAACTGAATGGAAACAGGACTAGTCTTTTCCTTCCTACACTTAAGTTTGAAGTCCTATCAAACATTTGGTAACACTTCCCTCTCCTTTCCCTTTGCTCTGTGTGCTGAAATTGCTTCCTACTCCCAGCATAGTTAGTCAGTGTGATCATAGTTCATCATAGATGGCTGGCTTTTAAACAGTGATTGCTCTGTTTCTAAACTACAAAATGGTTTGGATCACTTTCAGTTGGATTACTGAATTAGAATCTGCTTTTGTTTCTTAATGTGTTAGTTCAAATTTTATAAGTGTTCTGTTTTTTATGATTTTGAGCTGCTTTGAGAAAAGTGGTGCGAGAAATAATGTAAACAAATAATCGCCACAGAGTAGATCACCCAAATAGGGTGCTTCGTTGGACAACTCATTCCCCTGAACACTGAGATACTTTCAAGTGTGGCAAAGAAACAGTTTTGTATTTTCACTTTTTATGTTTGCATGATGCTGAAACACAGATTAATAGCCTGATAAAGGTAAAGGTAAAGGGACCCCTGACCACTAGGTCCAGTCGTGACCGACTCTGGGGTTGTGCGCTCATCTCGCATTATTGGCCGAGGGAGCCGACGTATAGCTTCCAGGTCATGTGGTCAGCATGACAAAGCTGCTTCTGGCAAACCAGAGCAGCACATGGAAACGCCGTTTACCTTCCCGCTGTAGCGGTTCCTATTTATCTACTTGCATTTTGACGTGCTTTCGAACTGCTAGGTTGGCAGGAGCTGGGACCAAGCAACGGGAGCTCACCCCGTCACAGGGATTCGAACCGCCGACCTTCTGATCAGCAAGCCCTAGGCTCAGTGGTTTAACCACAGCGCCACCTGGGTCCCTAATTAGAGAACTAGCCTGATAGTTCTCTAATTAGAGCTATTTGTGGATATTTGTCCACTAATATCACTGGTATTAAGCTGTTTATAGCTGTTTATGTGTTTCCCCCCTCTCCAAATAACTGATTAAGCGCTCTATATTTACTCAGAAATATAACATGTTGTTTAGATAACAGAAATGTTTGTGTTGCGATGCAGGCAGATAGATTGTTGTGAAACTGCAGATGAATTCTATGGCACCATGGGAAAGTTAACCCAAGAGATGTTGGAAGGCGACCTGATTGATAGCAATGAACTCATGCAGGTTAGTAAGTATGAACTACATAAAGGTAACTACATAAAGGTGAAACTAGGGTGGAATAATATTGCTCTGGTTGGACAAAGCTCACATTTTTTTCAGGGTATTAAAAATATCTTGAAGGGACGCTGTAGCTCAATGGTAGAGTATCTACTCTGCATGCAAAGGTTTTCATATTCAGCCCCTGGCATCTCTTGGTAGGACTGAGAAAGTCTCCTTTATAGAGCTGCTGCCAGTGAGCAAAGATAGTATTGAGCTAGAAGGTCTGATCCTGTATAAGGCAGCTTACTTCAGAAAAGAAAGAAAAAAACAGTTCAAAAATTATAAAGTGTTCTCCGAAATCTGATTGAAGCAGAGTGTTCTATTACTGTTAATAACAAGTCAACCTTGTAGAGTTCGCTTTTCATCCAACTTTGGCAAGAACTTTAAAGACAGGGAAGGAACCTTATGAATAATGCAAATGTGCTGTACTTTTAAAATACAATGCGGTGGCTGCCCACATAGCTCTTGAAATAGGTTTGTACAGTACCGAGAAGAGTGCAATGAATGTCAGTATCAAACTGCTTCCTACTCTGTTATAAATTGCATTTCAGTGATTGGTTTGATGTGTGAAATCAAGATATGGGGCAATATTCAACTAAGTTTTACTCATGGGAGACTCATTGAAATTATTGAGCTTATGTCAACCATATTCACTGATTTCAAGGGCTCTGCTCTGAGGAAAAACTTAGTTGAACGCTACCCACTGCATTTGTCATAATAAAGCTGTTCCGGTTCAGAGAGGTTCAGGGTTTACAAAGGTATGAGTCATTGTGGTATAGTGGTCAAGAGTGCTGGACCTGAACCCAAGAGGCCATGGTTTCCAGTCCCCACTCAGCCATAAAGCTTCACTGGGTGACCTTGGGCCAGTCTCACTCTCTCAGCCTACCTCACAGGGTTGTTCTGAGGATAAAGAGGGAGAGAAGGAGAGCCATGGCTACCACCTTGAGCTCCTTGGAAGAAAGATGGGATAGAAATGTAACAATAATAGGCAGATAGTATTGGGTATTAAAGGAAGCCTGCACAACGAACTGCCGTCCTTCAGCCATGTAAGATAGCCCACCAAGATGCTTAATAAATCACCTGTTTTTTTCTGTTTGGGGGAGGACTTTTTTTTACAAAAAGGAAGGCACAATATATGGCTGTAGAGTTATGTTCAGCTTGGTGGGCTATGAATATTGGTTCCCCCACCCACCCAGAAGTAGCCATATCAGTCTGTTGCAGCTAAAAGAGAAGGGGACAGGAAAGTGTAGTTCTGTTTATAACCTAAACCTCTGGAAATTAGCAACATGCAGAAAAATTTAATTCAGAGGTTTCATATGGAACAGATTTCTATTGACATAAAGGGTATAAATGATTTTCAGGTTCTGCTACAATTCTTCTCCCAAGGGATAGGATTGTAGGAATATAGTAACAAAGCAGGTGAAAGTGATCAAGCTCCAATAATGGGGGGGGTGAAGATGTGGGGGCTAGGTTCAGTTTTGTCTGTTCCCACGCTTGCCAGGTGTTTGTGTGGACTCGCTAAATGGAAGAGGTGTTTTATGTTGTTGGAGTTTTTGTGCACACTCCTGACTGAGGCAAAAGAAATCTCATCTCCAGAAGGGCTTAACGTTTCATTGCTTGCACTACATCAAGGCAATGGGGCCGCCCCGCCCCCGCCCCCTTCAGGCAAGAAGTATAGCATCAGTTTCTATGGTAGCTTTTGTGTATTAAGTATAGGCCAAGCAGACTCACCCATTCTTTATACATTCAGAAACACGCCTTAATTGCGAGACTTTTGCCCTGTGCATATGGCAGCACTTCTTTTTTGGCAAAGCAAACGTTTGTGATTATTTCCACCCTTTGTTCACTTTCTTGCTTTTGTGTCATGGTAGCAATAAAGAATGCTCCCAACATCTGTTAGTTCATAATTTCTGTTTGGAGTGGGTGCAGAGAGGACAGAAGTTGCAGTTTGGCAACATCCGCAGGACCATAGATCAACCACACTTGCAGTAGAGCTGGTTTAAATTTGCACTTACTGCCTTGAAAACAAATGCCTTGGAATGCAGCGAATGCTTGCGTTTGCGAGAGTTTCGCATGCATGTCCTTGTTATCTTTTCTGCCTGATTCAAACAGTTCTCTTATGTTTCTAGCGAGACTGTCGTCGTCTTTCCTGCAGGAAATGTATGTTCCATCACCAAAACCCAAACCTTTCACCTTTTGTTTCAGTACATGAGGAAATACATTGCCTAATCCTGCAGCCGTCCTTTATTTGAGTTATGGACAGTTGCTTTGAAAGTTTAAAAGAAAAGGCACCGATTTTAAAAGCTTGTCTCTTTCTTTTTGCCCCCTAGACTGTATATTCTATGGCCCAGTTCCCTTTCCCACAACTAGCAGAATTACGGGAGAAATATACATACAACATTACTCCTTTTCCTGCCTCAGTGAAATCAGCTTCAGGGTAAGTCTATCCTCACCCCTTGCCAGTACCATATATTGTAATCCGGTCAAGATCTGTATATAAAAGGGACAAACATAGATGATTACAGTATGTATCTTGAGCCTGGTGAACTGTTCAGTTTATTATAGATACACTTGCACGTCCAGGACAGCAATGTGTCTGTGTGCTTTCCTTGTGCAGATGGCTGGGAAAAATTAGAGACAGTGATGAGGAGAACGACCTCGATGATGAAGATTCCATAGCTAATGTCATTGGTTGCCTTGGGCCATTCAGTGGGTTTCTAGCCCCAGAACTACAGAAGTATCAAAAGCAATTCAAAGGTAAAGAATGTAAACGTTACAGCATTACCATAGAATCTTCTTTTCCCCATGGGTTTATCTTAAAGGTAAAGGTAAAGGGACCCCTGACCATTAGGTCCAGTCGTGACCGACTCTGGGGTTGCGCGCTCATCTCGCATTATTGGCCGAGGGAGCCGGCGTATAGCTTCCAGGTCATGTGGCCAGCATGACAAAGCTGCTTCTGGCGAACCAGAGCAGCACACGGAAACGCCGTTTACCTTCCCGCTGTAGCGGTTCCTATTTATCTACTTGCATTTTGACGTGCTTTCGAACTGCTAGGTTGGCAGGAGCTGGGACCAAGCAACGGGAGCTCACCCCGTCACAGGGATTCGAACTGCCGACCTTCTGATCAGCAAGCCCTAGGCTCAGTGGTTTAACCAGTTCTGCTATAAAGTTTAGAGGCCTGCAGATTACCATCCCTGGGCATCAGCCCTTAATCAAATGCTCAAAGGACAAACCATGCCATTCCATGGCCTATGAGAGGGTATAGGAGCCATAGCTGTCAACCCCCGGATTTGAAGATAAGGAATCCTATGGGGCTGTCAATTCCCGAATATAGAAGGGCCATCCAGTCAAACCCCTGCCAAGCAGGAAAGTAAGGGCGTATGTATTATGAAAGTAAAGGCGCTGAATAAGGGAATTTCCCACAAAAAAGGGAATGTTGACAGCATTGATCAGAGCATTTGATTAATATGGCTCATTCCATCTTTATCTGCATTGGATTGTAAATGGTTTTTACATCTGTTTTTATTACTGATTTTTTTAAATCGTTGAGTCACATTAGGCTCTTTCATAGGAAGTGCTTCATAGGTGAAATATAGCTGCCTCTTTGGTGCTGATCGCAGCACAGTCAAACCTCGGCTCCCAAACGGCTCCGTTTTCAAACGATTCTGCTCCTGAACACCAAAAAGCTGGAAGTAAATGCTCCGATTTTCAAACATTTTTCAGAAGCCGAACATCCGACGTGGCTTCCGCTGAGTACAGGTAGCTCTTGCAGCCAAGCGCAAGTGGCGATTCAGTTGTCGAAAGTTTCGGAAGCCAAATGGGCTTCCGGAACAGATTATGTTCGACAACTGAGGTTTGACTGTACGATAGACTGGTATTTTATCTCGGATATAATGTGATTGAACCCACAACTGAGCAATTAGAGAGGTGCAGTGTATCCCTTCCTTAACTATGTTCTGTTCCCACCCCCATGATGTGTACTTTTGAGAACAGCATAGCTAAGTAATATTCAAAGTCACATCAAGATGAATATATGGTAATTTTTTTGTAGTTCCTGAGGGTTTAAGTACAGTCTGGTAACAGTTTCATGTTGACTACTGCTGATCTTTTGAGGTTTAAAATTTGTCAGCCATTTAAATGCAAGTACAGACAATGCCAGGTTATTGAAATCCTCTGCTCATGTAAGGCAGGGGTGGGGAACCGGTGCCCTCCAAGTGATTTTTGGATTGTGGCTACCTTCATTCTCAATCAGCATTGCCAGTGGTTAGGGGATAATGAGAGTTTATAGTCCAAGCAGCATCTGGAGGGCTACAGTTTTTCCTCCCCCGATTTAAGGACGGTGGGGTTAATTCTGATGTATTTCTCATGCTCCCTTCCTACTATGCATAGATCATAATGAAGAGCAGAGTCTAGGTTCCAGCAATATCGCAGAGCTAAGCCCTGGAGCAATAGATGCCTGTCGGAGTGAGTACCACGCCGCTTTTAACAGTATGATGATGGAACGTATGACCACAGACATTAATGCGCTGAAAAGGCAGTATTCACGGATAAAGAAGAAACAGCAGCAACAGGTCCATCAGGTGTACATCAGAGCAGGTAAATCACTTGTATTTGGAAGCGCAAGTTATCTTCAGCTACGTGCATGAGAAAGCAAATCATGTTTTTATGTATTCATTCATATATAGAAGAAGAAAAGAATGAAGTAGTTGGAAGGATCTCATCTGACTAAGGAGCATGTCACTTATAAAGACGATGTTGATCTTTGTTTTTCTTTTGTTAGGGTCTGAAGATGATGACCCTGGGATTATGTTAGATCCCAGGGACCAGCCGAATAATGGTATTTAAAGATATCTATGCTAATCTTGGATACAATATTGGTTTCTCTGATTTTACTAACAGCTCTGGCATCCTTGGACTTGGGGTGAAATGTTCTGAATTCCCAATTGGATGGACAGTGATTTGGCATCAGAACTATCAACAGCTTACAAGGTTATATATGAATTGGCTGGACTTTCTTAGACCAAATATGTTTCAACGCTGATTTAGCATAAAGTGCACATACAGCCACTGCTGATCAGTAAATAGTAAATACCCTTTGTGACAGTATTATCTGTGGGATGAACCATTTGGAAACTGAACTTTCACTTTACTGCTAGAGATGGGTCGTGCCTCCTAACAGTGGTGAGGTAATATGAGGAATCTTATCCCACATCTGACAGCACGGCCTTCCTGTCCCAGGCTGGATTTTCAGTTCCATCTTTCATAAATGCAGTTTTGAAAATCTAAGAAATATAGTATGCACAGAACAGCCATGTGGCAAAACCAAAATGATGAAGGTTTTCATTTCCCAGGATTGCCAAAGCCCCCTTTCACTAACCTGAATCAATCGTCTTGTATATATCCTTTAGCACTCTCTCTCTCTCGTCTCTCTGTGACTGGTATTCTGCTGGGAAATGGTCTGTCTTGGTTACCATATTAAATTGCTGAATGTTCTTTCTATGAAATGGAGTATTTACCCAGCTGCTTGGTTATAGACACCTTTGTGTGGTCGTCAGGACGAGGCAGAGGCAGAAGGCAGAGTCTAGCATGCTATTCACATGATTTACTGTAGTAGTTAAACTAAATCAACCCATAAAATCTAATCCATCATTTTATTTATCTGTTGTGTATATGTATAGCTTCATAATATATTTAATTTCACATTCTTGCTTTTTTGGTCTTTATTGCCTTGAATAGAAGGCTTGGGTTAGGATCTTCATTTTTATTTGCTTAGGATAGGTGTCAGAGAAATTTGTAAAGAGGATCACCGCTGCTCAGGTAAACATATCTGAACTATAACTTCAGTAGTAAAGTCACATAATCCTGACTGAAACTCTGGAGAGACACTGCCAGTTAGTGTAAGTGCTGAACTAGATGAATCAGTAGCCTGATTTGGTATACATAGCTTCCTGTGTACCAGATGTTTTCCCTTTAAAAGTAAATAAGTCCTACTTACCGAATGACTTTCTTAGTTCTGAATCAACATAAAATACATTTTCCTTGCTTTCTTCAGGCTGCTAGATGTGCTGTTTCTTGTTGCATTTCCCCCCCAGTCAACAGAAACTATGGAGCCTGCCTTTAAACTTTATCATGAGCAGCTATTACGGAAGAGAGAGACATGAGAAGCACATGGTCAAATATCTGAGTCAGTTTTGGATTCTCCAAAAATAAGACACCGTCTTATATTTATTTTTCCTCAAAAAAACACACCGTGGCTTATTTTCAGGGGATGTCTTTTTTATTATTAAGTATGGTACAGTTTAACCTACAAGGTTAAACTGCCTATCACTGGCTTATTGTCGGGGTATGGCTTATTTTCGGGGTATGGCTTATTTTCGGAGAAACACGGTAGAAGGATCTTTCAACTTTGGTTCTCTCGGTTACTCATTTTTCGATTCTTAAATAACGTCTACATTTCTGTAGCAATCTGATTCATGAAAACTGATCAACACTTTAATGCAAATTTCTCCTAATGAACACATTTTGATATTTGGTTTTGACCAATGCACACATTTTTGCAAGACATTTCCCCTCATATAATGCATTTTATGTCATTTTCACTGATGCATATTAATGTTCATATGCACTTTCCCCTGATATAATGCATTTTTAAAATAAAGGTTGGTTGGAGAACATCACTACAAAATTCAGATAAGTGCTGATTTTGAGGGATAGCTGTGTTTCTGTTCTCTTCTGTTCTCATATATTTTTCCTCAAAGTGCTAATTTGGTAGATCTGCCTTTAATTGCAAACTTAATTTAATTTCTCCCCCAATCCATGTTGTCTCTCTCTGTGTGTGTGTGTGTGTGTGGTGTGATTTTGTGTATCGGACTGGTCAGGTTTGCTTTAATGTTTGATCATTTGCCTTGCCTCATTCAATAGCGTGCTTCTTAAATGTTTGTTTTCTTCAGATAAAGGACCAGTTACTAGTCTTCTGCCCTCTCAAGTGAACCATTCTCCAGTGATCAACCACCTTCTGCTAGGAAAGAAGATAAAGCCAACTAACAGGTCTTCCAAAAATGCTATTATTCATATTCCAAATCACGCAGGAGGCAAGATGTCACCTAGTCCCCACGAAGATCTTAAAACAAAGCTCAACTCTCCTTGGCGCACTCACATTAGGGTGCATCGAAAGAACATAGCAAGAGCCAAAGGCCAGCTGGGCTATGGAGATACAATAGGGTTAATAGAAGAGCAGAATGAAGGTGTGAAAACCAATAGCCCCAATGGGAAAGAAGAGGCTCCAAGCAAATCTGAATCTATGGAAATCGAAGGCAGTGATTCAGATGCCAGGACTGCTGAAGGACAGTCTCCTGAACCAAGTTACAAGGACGCCAATGCCAACGCCAATGTATCAGCTGTTCAGCTGAAGCTCGAAGCCCTGGAACTTACCCAAAATGACAAAGATGATGTTGAATCAGTATCGACTTCGTTCTGTCAGACACCTCCATCCGAGTTCCCGAATTCGCCCAGTGACAGAGGGACAGTGGCAAAATCTCCCCAAGCTGCCAATACTAAACCACAAGTCTTCAGTCCTTTTCCCAGTGTCAAGCCTCTCAGAAAATCAGCTGCGGCCAGAAACCTAGGATTGTATGGTCCAACTGAGAGAACCCCCACTGTACACTTCCCACAGATGAGCAGGAGCTTTAACAAGCCTGCAAGCGGTAACAGCGGGTCTAAAAAACGATGATGTAAATACCGCTGGCGCATCATCATCGTCGTCATCATCATCTCAGTTTTTATTATGTGTGTGTGTTCATCGTTCTGAAGGGGTTTCTGAATAATTTTATTTCTTAATTGAAATAATGAAGATAAGTCGCAACTGGAACATAAACTGTATGATCAAAGATATGTCTTTTATATATATAATGTGGAGTAGTGAAAGTACACAGTGCCACATACAATTTTCATGTTCAAAAAATGAACATTGACTTTCAGCAATGAGAAGCTGTAATACGGCATTCAGTAGTGCAGTGGTAGGACAGTTTTTTCTTGTCAGTTCATCAAGAAGACTGCTACCTTTTATGGTTCAGTGGCTAATTAGCAGAGCCTTGCAGCTGCCTCGATGAAGTGCACTGAACTTCAAAATTTCAGGCAGATTAAAATATTTTTTTAAAAAAAACTGCTTCTGTATAATACATACGGAATGTATTTGAGCAGCTGACACATTAGCCGTGTTTTAGCATTTTCCACTCTAATGCCATTGGTGTTACTTCCTTTAATTATTTTTGATATAATAATTATCACCTTAGGTCAGGTAAAAAGGGAAGTTGAAATGTTTTCTATGACTTGATCGTGGCTCCCTAAATGATGACCTTCAGTGAGTCATGGGACTGTAGGAATATATATGTAAATCTGTTAGTTGATTTATCACTAAAATTCCTAGCAGTATCTGGTATTAAAGACAAATCTTCCTTAGCCTTTTTGATAAGGTTAGGTCACTTTTCATGTTAACTGCTGGGCAGTGTTGCTTCCACAGTGTGTGTTAATTCCCTAATGTGTCAGCTTCCTAGCTGAGGAAAATTTATGGCTGTATCTTGATGATGTAAGATCGTCTTCAGTGTACTACTTAACTTTTTTCAGGCAGTGAAGGTTTTAGCAGTTTCCCCCAGATCTTGTCCCTTGCTTCTACATTTGAAGTGAGATGATCTATTTTGCCTAACAAGCTTCAAGAGATTAGAGGTGATTATCACTAGGGTGTATTATCATGTAAACAATGGTTAAAATTCCAAAACTTGACAGTCAGTATGGAGAAAGGGACCTCCTGTTTCTCAGTCTCCAAAACACTGTGCAGTTCCCCCCCCACCCCATTTCTAAAACATAGAATACTGCTGTGCAATAGTTTCAGTGTTCGGTGGGAATCAGTGAACAAACTAGCTGTGTAGGCTTGGGGAAATTACAAACTCTGAAACAGTTTTAGATTTGTAAAGAGTAGGAGCCGACCTCACAGGACAAATGTAAGGACTATAAGTGCAGTGTAATGTTAAGTGCAATAAAAAATAGTACGTGCTGCCATAACAACAAGAGTCATTCTAGGGTAAAAAACAGAAGTCCGTTATCCACAAAAGATGCTGTCTATATATATCCTGTTCACAATAGCTGTGAGCTATTAAGCCCAGGTGCATGAAGGAAGAGTACACTGATGATGAATCAATCCTACTTACAATTTGTGGAGTTCTCTGTTACAGAAGAGCTCCTATGTCTACACATTCTTCCATTATCCTTTAGCTGAAGTCCTCTGAATGGGGAGCATCTCATCCTGCAATCCACAGTTGGTTCAGGAAATGTATACCCACATAAGCACAATAAGAATCCTCCAGGCTTCTCTAAGTAATAGCTCTTAGGTTGCAATCCTGCACAGAGTTGCCTGAAAGTAGTCCAATTGAACGTAGTTGAACTTCCTTCTGAATAGACATGCATGCGATTGCGCTGAATGTGTCTCTTATGTTTTCAGCGAACAGATAAATCAGCAAATGCGAATAAAGTATCAGTGCAGAATCTAAAGTATCATGCACCTAGATTGCTAACAAGTTTTGGTTTTCTCGTGATTTCTGAGCAGCAGTCTACATGCTTCACAGCAAGCCAATTATGAACCTGAGGAAGGCTCAAAAACAGTTTGTGATATGGCTCCAGGTGGCCGTACTTTTAAAAATAAAAAATCCTACTGTGTCGGCTTGTCCAATGTACTTCTTTGGGCCTCAGTTGCTGATTCTCCAGTATCCTATAAAAGGCATAGGATTTGGTGCTCAAAACACTGACCCAAAACCAATTTGGATTCCAACTTTATTTTGGAAATCTCTATAGTTTCCTACCCTGAAAGACAATCATATCCTTCGCCGTGTGAATTTTTCAGAGCTAATGTTTCTGTAAAAATTATTTTGTTCCCATTCTTAAAGGAGTAATGAAAGCAGCTAAATGAAATAAGCTAAAATTATATCCAAGATTAGCAATTTGCAAACCCATAACACGTTCTGAAATTGCTTGACACTCCATTTACTCCAATGGAAAGAACTAGTGGGAATCTTATTTAGGATCTACCCTGTGCATGCACACAAGACGTTTCAGAGTTGTCTGATGCTGATGTCAGTGTCGTATGTGGAATTCTGCATGGGTACTGGAGCCTTCCCCTGTCCCTGCACATCAGTAGGAGCAGCTAGTTTTGGCATGGTGTCTCTACCTTTACATTATTATGATAGGTAGTTCTGGACCCATCACTGTTGCCAGCTGAGTGATGCCGATAAGAAACTGAAATAACTTACTGGGTCTGTCTGCCTTTTGTGCGCTGTGATTTAAGATACTTTGGTGTTAAACTTTGTATCTTATAAGACTCTTTGATGTATACAATGTACTATAGATACTGTAACATTATAAATATATACAGGATAATATATACAGGATGTATGAAATGGTGTCTTTGTTGGAGAAGTTTTATCTGCGTTTGTGTCTTGAGTCCAATGGGTATAGTTGATGCCATTTTCTCTCTTGTAGATTAAATAGGACTTACCAATAATGCATTTTAAATAATAATAATAATTTGCCTCCAATTTCTTGCAATAAGGCAGGGTTTTTAAATCTCAAATATTTCTAACAAAACAAAAATGCACAGCCCACGATTATCCATGCTGTGTGCATGAGCTACAAATGATCTCTTGTAGATAAATATTTGTATCAGTATGCCTTTCTGGTATACAGAATACACTAGATGATATGATATTGTAAAAAACAACAACACCCTAATTACTGTGCCTGTGATAAAATAGAAAGCAGTTCCTTTGCAATTCTCTCAACATTAGAGTCTCATGAGCACATTATAAGAATACATTGAAATGAATCATCTGTGCAACTTGTTCAGAGGCAATCCTTGTGAGTTGATAAGCTGCTTAAAAAGTCTCACTATTGGTCAAAGCAAATGGTTATGTACTGTTCCTTCCATTGTGTCAAAGAAAGTAATGTTGTGTACAACAACATGATATATAATAATTAGAAGTATTTCAAATTAATCCAAATGGATGTTGTATGTTTACAAGCAGCTTGTGGCTCCAGCTGCTATAAGTGAAGCTATTCAGAGCATCATTCCGCACAGTTAATCATCACATTGCAGCCAATACTTCAGGATCCCCGTCCCCCATTTCTGTGTTTCGTTTCTGTTTCATTATGTGCTTATTATACATGTTGCAGGTTTGCTTGCGTCTTGTATGTCATCCTTCGAGGTTTGTTTTAATTGTTATACTATTTGTGTGGTACAGGAATGCAGCAAATGATACACAGATACACCAGTCGGCTGATAACATGTTCAATTTGGGGAATTTAGAGTGTGGACTTCAATGTGATTGTTTGTTTTGAAGGTGAAACTGTCTCATCTTTGAATTGGTACATTTGTTCACGCAATTATATTCATGGTGATACCTGTACACCAACTCTTGAGCGTTTAGTGACAGATAGTTGATACTAGATCAAAGCCTGATACACAGTAAAACAGTTTATGTATGTACTAATCAGTTGCCTCGTATCCAAAATTAGCTGCATGGTGTGAGCAGTCTGGGTGGAGGGCTTTGAGAGTGCAAGGACCTGTCAAGGGTGTAGTGCATCTGAATGTGTTCTGCACATTGCACTCATGTCTTCATCCCTGATCCACTGCTGCAAATGGACACTGTTTTGACTACACCTTGCCTCTTAGGAAGTTGTGTTGTGGGACGTCTGGAAGCGACGCCTTGGCATGCATGTGTTCTGGAATTAATTTATTGCTTTTTCAGCTGAAGCTGCCAAGAGCACTTGCAACCATTTTACGCTGTTATGACCATTGTCAGTAAAATCAAAGCCTGCAAAAATAATAAAAGCAGAGTTATAAAGCTAGCTTCTGAAAAAAGCACTGGAAAATGAAATAGTTTTCCATATGGACATGGTACCTGGCAAGCCATCGTGGAGACGCTGTTCAGAGCTGGAGTGTCATGACAGAGAAAGTACGATCTTAACCCACCTTGCTAATGGTAGCAACAGAACGAGAAGGCTTTCACTAGGAAGGTTTTCCATAACTTTCTCTGCTATGACACCCCAACTCTGAATACCCTCCCCAGGATGGTTCGCTTGGGTTCCAGTCCATTGTATTTTAGGCTTCAGATGAAGATGGACCAGGAGCCAATGTAGTACAGTAGTACCTTGGAAATTGAATAGAATCCAGGAAGCTCCTGCAGCAAATCGGAAGCCGCGGAAGCCCCGTCTGATGTTCGGCTTCCCACAATAGTTTGCAAACTGGAACAGTCACTTCTGGGGTTGCGGCGTTCGAGAGCCAAAACGTTTGAGAACTAAGCTGTTGGAAAACCAAGGTACAACTATAGTTTTAAAACTGGTGGTTTGTGTTCTATTCTCTTGCTCCTAGTTAATAATTTTGCTTCTATATTTTGAATGAACTCCAGTTTTTAATTGTCCCAGTTAAATGGAGTTCATTCAAAATATTGCCACTCCCCTCCCGTTACCTCTAGTATTATCAAGCAATTAAAGTCAACTACCATATTTTCTCAGCTCAATTCATGACAGCCAGAGCTGTATACGAAATCATTCAGAGCTTTATTGTGCATGCATTCAGTATGGAAATCATGCTCTTCTACTATTTCTAAATCAAACTATCTATGCAGCTTGCATCTTTATAGACCTTTCCCCCCAAAAGGTTTCCAAAGATAGAGAAGTAAAGCAAAATTATGTTGTTTAGGGGGCAGAAGCAATTCTAAGTGGGGGAAAAATAATTTCCCACTTGATCACTAGATGCCACTATTGGTCTACACACAAACCACTTTGCAGTTGCAGAATGCTGGTGTTTGTTTGCAGAGATATATTGGAAGTTCTAAGAACATTTTCTATATGAGTTTAATCTATCTCAGGTGTATTCATGTGCTGCTATGGAAAGAGCTGGCTATCTTGAAAATTACAATACAGTGTTCATTCTTTCGTCTTTAATGGAAACAGTACGGCGAGACATTCCTTTGTATTGGATTCAAATGTGTTGGAGGGAAGGTGTTGGCTGCACTGAACGGTTCATGCAAACTTTTTAAAGGAACACACAAAATATTGGGTGGAATATCATTGCATTGAGGCTGCAGGTTGTTGTGTTGCATGCTTAACACTTGTGGAATGTGTCTGCTACAATTTTTTTTCTTTTAAAACGTGTTGAAGCTCCTGCAATGTAGTTACTTAAACAAGAACGAAGAAACTGTTATTGTTTACCCAAACTCCAAACATGCAATTCAAGTGCCTTTCACGCTAGATTATTGGCTCCTAAAACTGTGTATTAAATGCCATTTTCACTTGAGAAACCTGCTTAGGCTGGGTGATGAGCAGTATTAAGGTGCTCAAGCTGCTTTTAATAATAATTGTAGCAATGGAAAAAGCTTAACTTTCTCTTCCACTACATCCTTCTGCATTAGACACTGCAGACTTTCTGCCAGTTGACAGTACCGTACTCTGATGGGCTAAAGTAGATACCCTAAACACATTTAGTGGTGAGTAAGCCCCATTGCCATAACAGGGCATGTCAAAGTAAATACACATAGGATTGTACTGCCAGTCTGTGGTATTTTCCTTTAAAACCTTGTAGCGTAATCCTAAATGCGTTTATTCAGCTGTAAGCACTGAGATCAGCAAGATTTTAACAATGTAATCCTAAGACATGCTTCCTCTGAAGTAAATGCCACTGATTTCTGAGAGTGGGGGAAACAGACAGACCTGACTAATGGAATGTGTCTGCACTTTTTCAAGACTTGGAATCATAGAAATGTAGAGTTCGAAGGGACCATGGGTCATCTAGTCCATCCCCCTGCATTTCAATGGGGCTTACTCCCACGTAAGTGTGCATAGGATTGCAAACTAAATTATAGGATTGCAGCTATAATCTAAGACACAAGGACTAATAATACATATAATAATTCATTGTTTTATTATATATTCTGTCTTATCTGCAATGACACCTGCAATATTTAAGAACATCAAACTATTTTGACACACAAGAACCTAGCATTGGAACAAAACTGATCCATTAATTTCAGAGAGTCTACTCTGCGCAACACTTGGCTGGGCACAACCCAATTAAATGTATCACCATAGTTCTATAAGAAGCCACCAAATAAAAACCCCTTACAGTTCTGCCTAGAAATGTTTCTGGGCTTGGCCCCACATGGCTTTCTTAGGTAGGTGTTCCACAGCTGCAAAGCTACTGCCAAGGGCCAGGTAGATGCCTTATTCACTTACCCACCCTGACAGATGGTGAAATCCTTTTTGTAATGGCTGTTCTGACATTAAGGAGCACAGGGTTGCCATATTTCAAAAAGTGAAAATCTGGACGCAATAGTTGAGGTTTTTTTTGTGTGGAAGGGGAGCAAAATTGTCAGGCTTTTGTTTTTAAAGAGTTTTATAGCCTAGAGGTTAAGATCAGCCTGAACAGGACCAGCGCTAGACCATGGTGTAGAGGATGCAAGCAATTGAGTGCAGGTTCGGACCTACAGAAGGTTGCAAAGACCCCTTATAGAAATGGATGAGAACTGGAAAACCGCACACATTTTTTCTGTAGTGCAGAGGCAGTGGATTTCTACTGCAGAAAAAGCATGAACGTAGCAAAACAAAGGCCCTGCTTTCCTGCATGTGGCCTGTGTAAGTGAAGATATTTGAGAAAGCACCAGATAGTGAATTCAAGGAAATGGAATTTACTTCCATGTGTAATCGTTCTCAGATTCTCTCTCTCGGTCTCCCCGCATCCCTAACCCCCCTGCCCCAGATGAGTCAGTATCTCTTTTAATGTTCCCGAGTGCCTCGGTGAAACATAGTGTTTATCTAAGTTCCCAATCCAAATCGGGGGGCCTCCCCCGCCAAACCAGAATGGCTCAGCCACGGATGTGATCTGTTCTATAATAAATGAAATGTCGAGCTGACACACTTGCAGAAACCACACCAAGATGAGAAGTGACTTCTCGCCTACTCCACCCAATACAAAAATGTCCGACCTATTATTCTAGTATATTTTTACCATATGTATGTGTGCCTGTATCTTTCACTGCTGCCTGTTATTGCCATCTGTGATTCAGGCTGAGAGCAATAATAGGCACTCTTTTATGTCAGTGGGTTGGTGGGAGCGTGGAAAAGAAATTAACATGTGGCCAGTTGCTATATCTAGAGACACGGGACTTATGTATTTGTGCCTCCTTCCTTTTTTCTTGCTCTGTGCCTGCCCTCCCGTTAGGCAGAGTTGGAGTTTGGGGTGTCATGAACGGGCAGCGCATTGTTAGTTAGTTTGTTATCATTGTATTTTGCATTGTAGCAATGCGCGGGAGAGACAGTTGTGCTTGTGGGACAGAGAGGTGACATGATACAAGTATGCATGGCATAGAGAAAATGGATAGAGTTTTTCTCTTCTCTGATAACACTAGAACTTGCAAACATCTAATGAAGCTGAATGTTAGACAGACAAA
Organism: Zootoca vivipara; assembly: GCF_963506605.1. Classification (NCBI taxonomy): domain Eukaryota; kingdom Metazoa; phylum Chordata; class Lepidosauria; order Squamata; family Lacertidae; genus Zootoca; species Zootoca vivipara. The sequence continues at coordinate 26,661,257 of NC_083285.1, forward strand.
AGAAAGTACTTCACTTAAATAAACTACAGAATTCACTCCCAGAAGGGGCAGTGATGCCCACCAACTTGGAGAGACTTGGAGAAATCCATGGAGCATAAGACTATCAAAGGCTGCTAGCCATGATGGTTATTCTCCCTCCACTGTCAGGGCAATATGCTTTTGAATGCCAATTTCTGGGACTCACAAAAGGGGAGAGTGCTCTTTTGCTTGGGTCCTTTTTGCAGGCTTCCCAGAGTCAGCTGGTTGTCCACTGTGGCCATTTAAAGTAGACAGTGTATAAACAAGCCCTTATTTATGCCCGCCATAACAGTATTCTCACCATTGGAAAGACTGAGATAGCTATTGTTACCACTAAATTGCTATTATGCTACTTGGACTTATTTGTAAGCCACAGCAGTCCTTTTGCTCGCATTTGTATCAAATAACACCAGGATAGGATTGGGGTTAATTTTATGGAGTAATGACTTTGAAATGGTTCCATCTTCACTATGTTAGATTTTAATGCAATTCAGAACCTAGTGTGTTGTGTTGTGTTGTGTTGTGTTGTGTTGTGTTGTGTAGGAGGTCTTGTTTCCTGTGAGGGCTGTACCACTTGCATTGGCCTCATGACGGGCAAATATTTCTTTAGGGACTACTGAGGAATAATGGCAGGCAGTGCACAGATCTTTAAACCTGCGGCCCTCTTTCAACTGCAACTCCCATCATACCTGACCACTGGCCATGCTTGCTGAGGTTGATGGGAGTTAGGGTCCAATGGCGTCTAGAGGCTTTGATTGCCTAGGTTCTGAGCATTATGCCATGGCTGGCCCTGCCATTAGGAAGTTAGTGGCAGACTGGGGCAGAAGGATGGCTTGAGGAGAAGCAGAAGGGAGAATAGAAACCCCCAATCTGTTATAGAGCCAAACATGGATTTCTAAAAAACAAAAACCACACCACACACAATTAGAGCTCTGCTGGATGAGGCCAAGAGTCCAGTTTCCAATCATGGATTCTCAGATGTCTCTGGGAGGCTCACAAATCAGATGTGATGGCAATATCCCTCTACTGTTGCTGCTTCCCAGTGGCTGTTTTTCAGAAGTATTTAGCCTCTGAAACAGGGCTGAATATCATTTACCTTTAAATCCATTTGACCTAGTGGCTATCACCACATATTGCAGCAGCAGGCAGATTTGATGAATTAATTATTTTTATGCATGTATATTTATTCCAACTTCTTCTACATCACTTTATGTCAAATAGGCCCCAAAGCGGATTCCATAAAAATGTTACATCCAGAAGAAAATTCAATGAAAACAGACATAATACTTCATAACGGTTATGTTCCAGTTACATTTCGTAACTAGGTATTTTCTTTTAACTGCACTGAATCTTCTGCCAGCTGGTTTTTGTGGATGATCCCAGGTTCTAGTACTCTCAGAGAGGGAGAGAAACCTCTCTTCTGTTCACTTTCTTTGCTCCACATAAAAAAACTCTGTCACAGTCTCCCTTAACTGCCTTTCCCCCACTAAAAACAAACAAAAAACCCATCCTGGTTGTTGTAGCCATTCTTCACAGAGACAGCACACTGATCATTTCTGCTTTCCTTTTACGATCTTTTCCAGCTTTAAAATACCCTTTTTGAGATGTGGCAGCCAGAACTGCACACAGCATTCCGAACATAGCTGCATCATAAATTTGTATAAAGACATTATCATACAGGCCATAATGTTTTTCATCCTGTCTCCTTTTTCACAGATGGTAGGCAGGTCTATGGATCCAGGGGCTTGTGAGACGAGCAAAAACATCATGCCCACCTCCATGAGGAGGAGCCGTAGCTAAGCATAAGAGCACATGCTTTTTACCTCCTCGTATATTCAGGCAGGTCTGTGAAATACTTTGTCCTGAAACCTGAGAGAGCCACTGCCAGCCAATCAGTGAAATATTGTGTCTAGATTGCACACACACTATACCTTTAAAGCACATTATAAGCACACTTTCTCTTCTCCCCTCAAAGTATCATGGGCATGGCAATTTACCCCTCACAGAATTGCCATTCCTAGCATCGCTTAACAAACTACAGTGTCCAGAATTCTTTGAGGGGGGAAACGTGCCTCAAACGTGCTTTAAATGTATAGTGCGTACACAGCCCTAGGTGGCCTGGCCTGACGTAAAGGAACTTCCTGTGAAGCTATAGAATCCAGAGTTAAACAAACCCATCCAAAGGGTAAGTCGTTCTTGAGTTAGTGCTTCAGTTTTAAAATTTTAGTTGTGAGAGCTTCAAGCTAGAAAGTAGCATTGGGGTAGTTGCCAAAGCTCCAAGTGTCCCGATTTTCCAGGGACAGTCCCGGAATTAGGAAAGCCATCCTGGCTTCTGATTTGATCCTGGAACGGCCCTATTTCCTCCATCTGTGCTGCTGCCACTGAACTCGGGGAGGAGGATGAGCTGGCACTTGTCCCAATTGACGACGATGGTTGCTGCAGTGGCTGCGAGGCAGCATCCTGTTGCCTCTCCATGGCCACCGCTACCGGCCTCCTCCATTGGGCCACTCATAGCTGCTGTTGGAGACTGGGTGAGGAGAATGAGAGCCTGCCACACCCCTGAGGCCCAGCCCCATGCGACGCACTGGCTCTGAGGGGCAGGCAGAGGGCAGGGCCTCCTTGGGCGCGAAAAATGGGGAGCGGAGCGCAAACCATCTTGATTATTAAAAAGAAAAGCTCTTTCTATGGGGACCGTGTGTGTGTGTTTTGTAAATCTACCAAAGAATTAAAAAATAAAACCAGGATTAAGGGATTTTCTCAGGATGGTAGAGGGTACGTGCGCTGTGTCCCATTGATGAAGTGGTGGTGGCACTCACCTTCTGAGAAACGTCCTTATTTTCATCTGAGGAATGTTGGAGGGCCTGTAGCTGTGGCAATGCAGTGTGGGAAAAGTGCTCAGCAAATGTGGTTCCAGGGACACACATTTTGGATGCCCAAAATGATTGAGCTCAGAAACGTAGCATGGTGGCATGTCATCTGGCCTCCCAAGCTTCTGAAGTTAGCTGCCTCTGGTTTAGATTACAGAACAGTTTTTTCCTGAGCCAGTTCACATTGTGGCAGAACCAACTGTACTTCCATTTCCATAAAGCTACGGGGAGAGAAGTCCTTGCTGCATACCGAAGAGCCATGAACTCAGAGGAAGTAAAGATTTAATGAGATGAATAGGGAATTGGCTGTGAAATACAAACAGGGTTTTTGCCGGCCAGGTGTGTAATTCTCAGATCCAAAACTTCCCCTTGGAATAATAGCAATCATTAAAATGGCATGCTCTTGTGAGTAATTTAAAGATGATGAAAATTGCCAATGTACAAAGTTAAAAGCACAAAAAGGAGGTGTATGTGTGGGGAGCCCTTTCATGTTCTTATTTCCTAGCACAATTCAAAGAGAGATTTTAAAAACTGTACACCGTGTTGATCTTGCTATATTAAACTTCATATGGCATTGCCATATAAAGAGGACACCTTTGAGTTGTAGTTTGATCAGAATATCGGATGAAAAACAACAAGGCTGCGTGTGAGATAGAGCACGAGATTAGGAGATGGTGCTCTATTTTTTCATGTCTAAAAGAAAATGCTTCTATTTGGCCCCCTCTTTCCACCACAAACCATTGTGAAAGGAAATCGTCTTATGCCAACCACTTGCCATGACTTCAACACAAAACAATCTCATTTTCTTTTATGTCCACATGCCTCTGGTATTCAGTGGATTATGCTTCTGACTAGAATCCAAGTATTTGTGCAGTTTAGTGCAAATTCCTGATGTGATTCAATATTTCACAATAGCATCAAAGGGAAATTCCCCAGTTAATGATTCCTCCCAATTAATAGGGAGATGGGAATTGCCCTAAAAGGCTCCTGCAAATAATGGGCACCGAACAGACGGCAAAGATCAGATAGGCTTAAGACAGAGGAGGTAGCCTGATTCAATGGCCTAGGGCAGGAAAAGGGGAATGAATTATAAACAAAGGCTACCCCTGATTGTTAAAAGTAAAGGCTGTCATTAATGAAAAATTTAAAAATTCCTTGTTATATACGAGAGCCAAAATGCTCCCCATATAAGCGCGTTCTTCAGCTTCAGTCCCTCTGTTTAAACATTCCTTCCTCTTACAGCTCATGGTAAATACTCGACACCCCCCATTAATCAGTGGAACATCTTGCTGCTTCTTTCTACATTTCAGTTTATTACCATCAATCTTGATTGGATTTCTGTTTTGGCATGTGGGCTGCTTATTTTAATATATATGTTTATATCAGGATTGATGAACTATTCTTATTGCCAATGTCGGCTGATGTTGTTGTTTTCATTCAGAGAGTAGAGGAACACACACACACCACTTATTAATATGGGTACCTGGAGATGCACAGAACTGAATCTGGGATCTACTGCATTCAAAAGATACTCCGGAGCCATTGCCTTTTCCCTGTAGCGGAAACAAGTCCACAAAAGCTTATACCCTAATGAATGTCCTAATCTTCAAAGTGCCAAAATAGTCTTTGGTGTCTTTTTTTTTTTTTACTGCTCCCCATTGTTGAAAAACTACAGCCCAGTTGTTGCTTATATGTATTCCATACATAGCAACACACACAGGTTCCTGGTTAGGTAATGGAATTAAAAGAAACATGGCACACTATATATTAGCAAACCTGCAGGTGAATTTTGGGTTGTATACTAAGCACAAGAATCAATAGAAGCCCAAAATGAAGAACCTGTCGACAGCCAATATAGTATGGTATCATCAGTGGTTGGAGGAGATGTAACTCTGAAACTCCCATTCCACATTGAGAACAATATACATATAAAAAAAATAAAATGACCATTGACAGAAAAGCCAGTCACAACTGGGGAGATATCCAGGGGAATAACAGAACCATAGAATTGCAGAGTTGGAAGGGACCAGAAGGTCTTCTAGCCCAAGCCCCGACAATGCAGGAGTCTTCCACCCAATGTGGGGCTTGAACCCACGATCCTGATATTAAGAGTCTCGTGTTCTACTGACTGAGAAAAGGATGGTTTTCTAACCAGATTTTGATAGACATGTTTTTACTCAGCTGAAATCCAAAAACACATCATTGGACTTTCTGGAAACAGAGAGTGATTCCACAAGCTTGAGAGGAAGAAGATCAGCTTATTAGCCAGTACATGTAGTTGTCACATGTTTCCAGTTACATTAAGCTCTAAGGGTAGCCAGGGCTCCTGCTTTCCCACATCAAAAGAGATCCTGTTTCATATTATGGAGGCGAACCTGATATGGAATGATAGATCTAATGGGATTTCTCTCCCCCCCCCACCCTAAGATAGGAAAAATGAATTCCTAATAAGTTTCACATTGCTCAAGTGCCACTGTTGGGCACTGCATTGATGACAGGTGCAGCGACTTGAGGGAATCTCCGTTGGAATGATTAAACCCAATGACATTTGCCAAATTGTATGTGTGTCTTTTGAGTTCTTTTAACCCTTGCCTTGGTAGCTACTGTAAGCATACTGTTCACATACAAAATCTCTTCCTGAGGCATGAAGCAAGCAGCAAAATATCCACTGTCGCCACCACAGGGTGGCTAGGGGCAAAAGAGGACCAGGCTTCTGCACCTTAAAAAAGAAAATTTGTTTTCTTGTTAATTTTATAGTAAAATAAATTCAAACAAAACCAGGAACATGTGTACATCAATCACTTTAAGAAAAGAAATTGAGCGATGACACGGCCAGATAACTGAATTGTTGAATAATAATAATAATAATAATAATAATAATAATAATAATAATAATAATAATTTATCATTTATTCCCTGCCCACCTGGCTGGGTTTCCCCAGCCACTCTGGGCAGCTCCCAACAGAAGAAGAAGTAGAAGTAGAAGTAGAAGTAGAAGTAGAAGAAGAAGAAGAAGAAGAAGAAGAAGAAGAAGAAGAAGAACATCACACATTAAAAACTTCCCTAAACAGGACTGCCTTCAGATGTATTCTAAAAGTCAGATAGTTGTTTACTGTATTTCCTTGACATCTGATGGGAGGGAGTTCCACAGGGCAGGTGCCACTACAGAAAAGGCCCTCTGCCTGCTTCCCTGCAACTTCACTTCTCGCCATGAGGGAACTGCCAAAAAGCCCTCGGAGCTGGACCTCAGTGTCTGGGCTGAATGATGGGGGTGGAGACACTCCTTCAGGTATACTTGGCCAAGGCCATTTAGGGATTAAGAGAGCTCGGACAGTAAACTGCCCTGATAGCTATGCTTCCATCAACAAGGGTGCAGAAACCACTGTGCCAGCACAGACTCACCAAATCCAGCCTGCTTGCTCGCTTGCCTAGTCCTGTGGCTCAGGATATCAACTGCATGAATTACTGCGCCTGTCCTTTGGAGGTATGTAAGACATTAGGACAGTGTCTTATCTTATGCCTAGCCATGTATCTGAGAACCTTGCTGTGACCGCTGGTTTGCATACCCTGCAGACCAACTTACCTTTTATGGCACAGTGGAGAGTTCTGGAATAAAGCTTTAAACACCAAGAATTGGGATTCTGAGTCTGATAGTGGGAGCCAGGAAAATAAGTTAACCTACAAAAGTTTCCCGAGTGAAAGTTTCATGCAGCCTTATCTGTCTTGCAGTCACCTGTGCTCCCTCCCTCTCTCGAGAGTCCGTCCTGAAAAATATGAGACAGAACATGAGGCGGGAAGGATAAATCCAGAATCAGACTTGGCTCCCAAGAGCGCTTAAGGTACTTCACCAAAGGCACATTTCTGGTCCTCTCCTCTCCCCACCAGCCCCTCCCATCCTGAAGGGAAATTTTCATTCCATAAACTTCCTTAAGTTAATTTAAACCTTGATGTTGATCCTGGATCACCCTGGGATAGAATTTCCCCCTTGGCAGAATTAGCATGCCACAATTTTGCCACAGTATTGGGAAAGGAAGTGAGAGTTTTATGAGAAGTTTGGACCTAAGCATAGCATCTGCTACTTCACTTAACATTTCCCACTCTTTAATAATATTTGGGCAATCCCGTATCACATGTCAATACTCTTTTTTTTTCTGCATGCATCTCCACCATAAATCTCTTGCTATAATCTATCTTAGGCCTTTGTAGTTCAAGCGGCACCCAGACGATTCTTCTCACCACCATTAAAGTGGAAAATATTTCCGCTTGTGCCTTTTTTGTTGCTAGTTCCGTTCCGCATAGCTGCAAATGTTTATCGCATTTCTTTCCTGCAGAATGTGGCCAGATTTTAATCCCAGTTGAATTTATGAGACTCCTCACCACCCTTAAAAGTAAAAAGGTCTGAACATTTTTATGATCTAAGAACAAACTTCTTTGCTCCAATTCATATAGCAGATGCCTTACTAGCTGTGATATTTTTAACACTCCATTTCTTGGGTGTGCAGCAAATTTCCTGTTGGTGCCAATGGGCATCTTATGAAAGAAGTACTTTCCGCTGAGCTTTCATGGAGTTAGAAAAATATAAGAGGTTCCTCTGACAAATAGAGATAAACTTTCATACAGCCTGTAGAAAGGTACGAACGTGTATAAACACGTCATGAATTTCAATAGCAGGCATGGAAAGTTTGCTCTATAGACTCAATAAACTGGTCAGATAGAAGAAATAAATTTTATTATTAATCCTTTTTGTCATGAAACACTACATCAGAGTTATAACAAAACTTAACAAAAATGTTTCTAGTGCTCTTGGGTTTTGTTTTGTTTTTAGTGCCAAGTGACATTCCAGTGTATTTCGTGGAAATAAAATGTTCCAAAACCAAACCAAAGTGTAGAGTCAAAAGAAGTCTGCTTTCCTGGATCAGTTTTTGTTTGAAAATCAACACGGGGCATTTTTCTACTAATACATTAAGACTAGCCAGCACACACACACAAACACACAGCAAAGCTCAATAAATTTATTGAGGTTTGTTTGTTTGTTTGTTTATTGTCCCAGGCTCTTGTCGGTTCACAAAAACAACACTCTATATACGTGCTTAAATTTGAATCACTGGAATGGTTTTTCACGCAACGTAATTTGCTGAATGGTGATGATGATGATGCAACGCTCATGGCCGTTTCGTTGAAGAAGCTGCATGGTGACAGATTCAGCTGTTGACCCCTTACAGAAATGTTTAGTACCAAAACCTTTTATGCAGTAGGCCAGATTAGGGAGTCAAGGACAATCCATGTAGCAACAGAGGCGAATAGTTCTGGGGCTCAAGAGGAGCAGCCAAAAGCTTCTTCCTCCCCAATAACTGACACCTAAGAAAGTTGCCTCACTCTGCCCACTGCTACCGGTAGCCACTCTCAAGAATCTGCCTCACCTTAGGAGGCCATGCCAACTGTCTGCCTTGGGCTCACTCGGACTTCCTGCAGGGAAGGGGAACTAGAAATTCCACTTAAAATTCCAGCCCGACTTGCCTCTGTGATTGACAACTCTAAGGATTTCCAGATGGCCCCGTCCACGCTTTTGAACAGATCGTTTGATCTCATTTGAATTTCCTCCTTGGTTCACCTGTTCCATGTTTATTGAATGGAGACCGAGCAGGTGGGCATATCAAGCTTCTTGCCATCGGGTTAAAATGGTTTGCAGGAAATTGGTATACACAGCTGGAATAACTATAAATGGAATGATTCAGGATTTATGAGCAAATGAAGTGATACGGAGTTTAATTACGCGAATTACAATGCAAAACGAAAACAACAACAAAAAGCCCCCACTCATGGCTGTTTGTAATGAAATTATCAACCAAAAAACAACCTAATTTATCTGCAATGTATATGTAAAACAAGTTTTAATATGGCTAAGTCCTTTGATCTAAAAAACTTACCTTGTAATTCTTTACAAAGGCAGACGAGTCAGCGCATTCGCACCTCTCCAGTTCCATCCACACCTATTTCTCATTAATACTGCTTTCCTTTCCCTGTTAAAGTTTTATGAAATCTGTCTTTTGGATGTTCTCTGTAAACTCTGAGAAAAATAAGCACTTGATCACCTGGCTATTTGTTTTTAAAAGGTTGCATCAAATCATACTGAAGAAACAATAGCAGAAAACCACAGAGGTGCACTTGAAACTTTATTATCCAGGCAACCACGAACCAAATCGGTGTTTTGAGCTCACTGGATGCCTGTCCAGCAGAACTTTTTTTAAATATACAAAAAATGCTTGATCAGTTGCCAATATTAGGCTGCAATCCTAACCCCATGTGCCGGGAAGCAAGTCCTAGTGACTTGTTTCCGTCGGTTGCAAAGAAAAATAGGTACAATTCCTGGATACCAAGATCCAAGTTTGGGGGCAAGTACTCCTTGGTGAGGGCTGCCCAGCAGAGATTTAAAGTCACAAAATAGGCAGTAAAGTAAATAGCAGTTTTGATTTACTCAGTTGGAGCTATCCAGAAGGGTCTTAAGACAGCAGTCCTTTGGGACTCCACTGAAATGCAAGGAAGTTCATCAAGAGCAAAACTGCTGGGTAGCACCCATTCATTTCAGCAACGCTTGTTCTAAACTAGCTTACAATTGTGGTATGGGCTTTACCCTTTTACTACAATTTCTCCGTCTCTCTCTAAAGCATAATTGAACATATATTGGAGATGTCTCCCCCTACTGAGACTGCTAAAGTAAATTGTCTGAAATGCCAGCATTACTTAACCCTAGGAAAATAACAATAATAAGGGATCTTGAAATATAAGCAAACCACATGGCTGCATTTTGTTCTGTCAATTACTCTTTGCCAAACTGGGAGATGAGCACGTAGAACTGTCTGCTGCAGCTTTACATAAATGTAGACTTTCATTATCCTGCCCTCATCTGTCTAAATTCACTTTTTGGACTTCTTTAGTCCACGAGTTATTTACAGAGCAACCTTATGCACGTCTGTTAAGAAGTAAAGTCCCATTGACTTTTATGGGCCAAGGAAGTACGTATAGGGTTGTAATTTTATTTGGGGGCTCAATCCAGCCAGGTCCCATTGACCTCAACCCCTAGGAGTTGGTGCCCTCACTCAAGGCACATACATACAGTAAGCCAGTTGGATTGGAAGTTGAATCTTACTCCAGTGCCAATGAAAGTATATTTCACTGCACTTGAGGGAAGCCAGCTATTGTTGGGGGCACAGGGCAGGCTACATGGCACTCACAGCTCTGTCCCCCTCCCCTGCCCTCAGCAACTACCACCTGAGGCAACTGCTTCACTCTGGCTCATCGTAGGGCCGGGCCTGCCAGCCCCAAGGGAAAAGGAATGTCCCCGTTGTCCTTTAAGGGAGCTCTTAAAATGTTTTTGGTTTGATCTGCTTTTAATTAATTGTCACATTTTGATTAATTGCTACTGTTCATTTTAAAAGAGCCATAGCATGGTTTTAATCTGCGGTTTTATATATTATTGAGAGAGAGGCTGTTATAACTCTCTTGTATTCTATCACACACTGCTTTGTGAGGTCATTGTGCCCTGAAATGCAGTTTTACAAACCCTCTTTAACAAAATAAATATAAACATATTCATTGAATGAAACCAGTCTTTTCCATAGCCCCCCAACTCAAAGCCCATTCCCTTCCATTTTTGGCAGGGTGATGATCCCTCACATCTGCTTTCCCACAAACCTTTAGGTGTTATTCAGATTCCTTATCCACTACAGCTGGAGGAAAATTTGCCTGCTCCTGGCCTTAGATGCCAAGTTGGTGGGCTGACAAAGTAGCTACCGTGTTTCCCCTTTTTTAAGACGTAGCCATAAAGTAAGCCATGGCAGCATTTTGTAGCAGTTGCTAAATTTAAGACACCCCCCGGAAATAAGACATACCTCCATACCGTGTACAGCGGGACCCAGCCAGCCAGCGGGGCCTGGAACCGGCTGCTGCAGCGGCGAGCTACCTGCCGGAACAGGCGGCTGCAAAGTGGAGCGCTCCGCAGCGTCGAGCGCTCGGAGCGCCCAGCAGCGCCAGGCGAAGCACCCAGCCAGCAGCCTGACGTCTTCCTCGCCCGGCCGAGGAGGCCTGCTGCCCCGCCGCCGGAACAGGCGACTGCAAAGTGGAGCGCTCCGCAGAGCCGAGCGCTCGGAGCGCCCAGCAGCGCCAGGCGAAGCACCCAGCCAGCGGCCTGACGTCTTCCTCGCCCGGCCGAGGCGGCCTGCTGCCCCGCCGCCAGAACAGGCGGCTGCAGAGTGGAGCGCTCTGCAGCGCCGGACGGAGTGCCCAGCCGGAGCGGCGAGGCAGAGCGGCGGCCGGAGGCTCGCTGGCCCTTCCGCACCGCCGGAACGTTGTGGGCTGTGTGGCCCAAGGTAGAGCGGCGGCCGGAGGCCCGCTGGCCCTTCTGCGCTGCCGGAACGTTGTGGGCTGCACAGCCCAAGGCAGAGCGGCGGCGGGAGGCCCGCTGGCCCTGCCAGGGCGCCGGACGGCACCAGGAGCGCTGCTGGCCCCTTTCGCGGCGCTGGAGCATCGTGGGCTGCATGGCCGCTGCCGGAATTTTGTGGGCAGGGAAGCGGGAGGCAGGCAGGCGGGCTGGGCGATAGGCCCGTGGCTGCGCTCGGTGGGGCCAGTAGTGGGCTCCACGCTGGCCTGCACCGGCCTGCGCCAGGGGCTCCGGCTCAGTCCACTGCCGGCGCACGGCACCTCGTTGTGGCCGAGATCTGGATCGTGGTTGGTTGGGTGCCCTCCCCTTCCATAGCGACGCCGGGACGGGGCTGCCTCTGAGCATGCACAGAGAGACACCCCCTTCCCATCCCCCAGTCCAGTGCCGGGGAAAAGGCATCTTGGAAAGCCGGAGTGGGTTTATAGCTCGGGATGGGGTGGTCTCTGAGCATGCACAAAGTGCCTCCCTCACCACTGCCTTTGCACTGGTTGCCTTTGGACATGCACGGTGAATGCTCCTTACATAAACATCATCTCTCAGGGAGGATGTATTTTGCAAGGCTGGCGTTCTGGTGGCTAGGAGTGAGGGTGATGGTGGTGGTCTCTGGGCAGGTACAGAGTGCCCTCCCTCCTGCAGCCTAGGCAGCGTGTTGCAAAACAGAGGGCACTTTTTCCCTTGTCTCTTTTTAAAAGAAGTTGCTCCCCAGGGTGGGTCCATAATAAAAATCTGATAAAAAATTAAGACATCCCCTGAAAATAAGACATCTTGTGTTTTTTTGAGGGAAAAAAGTTATAAGACGGTGTCTTAAAAAAGGGGAAACACGGTATAGAATTTCTGACTAAAAAGTATTATTACTATCAGTTACTTGTGAAAGTGTCCCTAAAACATTGTAGTGTTTGCAGGCTGTTATGTACTGAGCTGAATCCTAGAACAATAGGATTCAGAATCAGCGGGAGCTACCCAATCCAACTCCAGGTGGAAGTGAATCCGCAACCTGATTGGCCTGCTGGAGCAGCCAATCAGGCGGCTGGCAGAAGTGAATCTGCTACCTGATTGGCCTGTAGGAGCAGCCAATCAGGCTGCAGGCAGAAGTCAATCCACAATATAATTGGCCCACAGGTGTAGCCCTGAAGTAGCCAATCACGCAAGGCCCATTGTGTAAATAATGTATATAAGCAGATGGTTTTGGGAAAAGAGCTATTCGTCTTCTCTTCTTCTCCTTGATGAATATGAGCTGAATAAAGAGCATGAAATTCACTCTCGACTCCGAGTATATTTCACAGGCTCTAACAGCAACTCCAGGCAGCTTATTTATTGAACATTCATCCTGATTGGCTTGTACAAAGTTCACATGGAGAGGTTTGATTATGGCTGTGTACACAGCATACCTCTAAAATGCGCATTCTTCCCTCAAAGAATTCTGGGCACTGTAGTTAACCCCTCACAGAGTTAAACGTCATAGCAACCCTTAACAGATTTACTCTGCCTAGAATTATCTGAGGGAAGAACTGTGCTTTGAATGCGCTTTAAAGGCATCCTGTGTATTGTTGGCATCTTGAGAGGCAATGAAGTCAAACTGCTGTGTTAGCAGCGCCGAAATGACCTCCCTGGGGTGCAAGCCTAGGGCAGTATGTAGGGAGTGTCCTGCGCTGTCCAGTCGACAGCACCCGTCTCTTGGCCTTCCAAAGGAAAGCGGAGCAATACGTTTGGCACCAGCTTGGCTGCGGGAGTTGCTGGATGGAGGCGTATAAGGCACCATTCAACCATCTTAAAAAGAGAATGTCTCAGTCCTTGGTAGAAATGTATTTATTCACTGATTCCACTCTGGAAGGCAGAGCTGACAACTGCCATGCAGCCTGTTCAAGGCATTGACCAGGCTGAGAGCCGCTTTGTTTTAGTAATGTGTGGTCATCCTTGGACCGTTTTCTTGGTTTGCAAATGTGCAGGATAAAACGTAAAAGGTAAAGGACCCCTGACCGTTAAGTCCAGTTGCAGATGACTCAGGTTGTGGCACTCATCTCGCTTTACTGGTCGAGGGAGCCGTGCATTTGTCCACAGACAGCTTCCGGGTCATGTGGCCAGCATGACTAAGCCGCTTCTGGTGAACCAGAGCAGCACACGGAAATGCCATTTACCTTCCTGCCAGAGTGGTACCAATTTATCTACTTGCACTTTTGGGTGTGCTTTCAAACTGCTAGGTTGGCAGGAGCAGGGACCGATCAACGGGAACTCACCCCATCGCGGGGATTCAAACTACCAACCTTCTGATCGGCAAGCCCTATGCTCTGTTTAGACCACAGCGCCACCCGCTTAAACTTAGCTAAAGAGAAAGTACCCAGAGCAAACTATTCCTTGCTTGCTTGCTTTCAAGCTGCATTTGAGCACTTGTGAAACTGCAGTTTCCATGCCAAAGGAATGGTTTGCCAAAGGAATTGCCTCAGCGTCCTGTCAAAATCGTAGTAATTTGGGCTTTTCTCTGTGCTCATTTTAATTAGCAACATAATTTTAATCTTGGCAGGGAAGCCAGCATCTTCTATTTTCTCGGCAGAACTGCCTTCGCTCGCCCCACTCCCTGAATAAAATCTCCCACACTTATTTCGATGTCAAGGTAGAATACCGACTTTTGTCCCGAGTTTATTGCTGGCCTGTGCTTGGTCTGCTCTGAGCTGAAGTTTGATTGCAGCCGACCTGCTGCAGTGCCTGCCTTGGAAACATCTGGGGATAAGTATAAACAGTGCTGGAAAGCGTGTTTGCACAGTTCAAGGTGTCCCACTTTGAAGAGGGGCAGATGTTCCTGCGAACAGCTAACGAGGCACACAAATATTTAGAGATGGAAGTTCTGAGCTAATCCCATTGTTGGCACTTGCGGCTTCCAGGCAGGGGCCTGAGATGCTCGCTCCACTCCTTCCACAGCCTTTATCTTTTCTGTCCTGGCCCAAGCTACAACTGTGTATATTGGGGAAGCTTATTTCCCAACTGCTTTGGGTGGGCTTTATCCTTTGTGCTCTCTCCCCCCCTCCAACAGCTTGTGGCGGTGGGGAGAAAGGCCATTGAAAGAGCCTGAGGATATTGATATTATTTAGTTACTGGATTTATACCCCGCCCTTCCTCTCCAAGGACCCTGAGCATAGCTATCTGAGTTAGCTGGAAGCAGGGGTGTGAAACCTTGGGCCCAACAGCTCAACATTTATTTTATTTCTTTTATTAAATCTCTATACCACCCTTCAGCTGAAAATCACAGGGCAGTTTGCAATATAAATATGGCCCACCAGACCTTTGACCCTCAGAATGCCACCCCCCCTGGCCACTCCCCTCATTGACCTTGCCTTGCATCCCAGGTGTTTCTCCCTTGAATTCTGGTAATGCCTCTTGTCTTGATGGAGGGAGGGTGTGTGTGTGTGTGTGTGGTAGTTATTCTAGTGTACACTTTTACTTCCGTCCCCTCCTGCCCACCTTAGCACATGGCCTCTGGAATGTTGCCACAAAGAGAGAGCAGCCCTCAGTCTCAGGAAATGTTCCCCATCCCGGTAGCTCAAAAGCTATTAAAACAATGTCCAATTTCTGGGAGCTCTCTTTCTGTGGTAACACCCACCCAGTGTGGGATTTACGTATAAGCTTGGGGCCCCCAAAAAAAATTAAAGGAAAAAAATGGATGTACATTATAAGATAAAAAACAAATAAAATAAAACCTACATACAGCAACAGTGCTTTGTGTTGTGTAGGCTCCTATGATGTAAGTAATCAGCCCCGTCTGCTAGCCTGCTCCCTAAAATATCACTGGTTAGTTACAGGTAGTTAGCCATGTTGGTCTGAGTTGAAGCAAAATAAAAAAAATCCTTCAGTAGCACCTTAAAGACCAACTAAGTTTTTATTTTGGTATGAGCTTATGTGTGCATGCACACTTCTTCAGAATGTGCTACTGAAGGAATATCACTGGTTAGAAAACTATTAGGTCCATAAATTACCAAACAGCATATATTCCACACAAAAAACAGCAACAATTTGTTGTTGTCAAAGGACAGCTGGACATATAAAGGTCCCCATTACCTTCAGTAGCTTAGGGCCTCATCAAACCTAAATCTGGCCCTGCACCCACCATTTAAAGCCGTGGTTCCCAATGTGGGGGCATACGCCCCTCAGCGGGGCAAGTTGATTTTTAAGGGGGGCAATTTGGAAGCACGTTTAGACCAAGTTAATGGCCTTTCAGGCTTCCTCCACGTGAATATGAGTTCACTTTTTGAATAATAAGAATTATATGCCACGGGGGGGAGGGCATCAGGATTTTAGAGATGCTTAGGTGGGGCATGGCCAAAAAAAGGTTGGGAACCACTGATTTACTTTGCATGCCACTTTCACAGCCATGGCTCCTCCCCTCCTAATCCTGTGAGCCATAGTTTCTTCAGCGTGCTGGGAGTTGTTAGGAAGGGCGGCTCCCAGCACCTTTGGCAAACCACAGTTCCCAGGGTTCCTGAGGGAAGCAACAAGAGCCATGATCCCGAATGAGAATTCTGATCTGGCTTGCATTAAAGAGACCTGATTGCACCAAGGTGGCGTGGGTGTGAGAGAGTGTGCTTCATCTGGGTTTGCCCTCCTGGATTGTATTTGTCGCATCGGCACAAGAAAGGCGGTGGTGTGGAGCTGAAGCTGCCTGTCGTTATTCCATCTCCCTGACTGTGTGTCCCACCCAGCAATCTTCTACTTTTGTGCATCTGTTCTTGAAAGCAGATGCTCAGGACAGAATGCACCCCCTCTGCCCAACAGTTTCCTGATCTAGCCGAGGACTTGACTGGGGTGTTGAAGTTTCCCATGTCTCTCTCAGGGACTGTGCTGAGGAGGGCTGCACAGATCAGGAATGGTGGGAGCCTTCCCCTCTGCCTCCCCTGCTCCTGATCAGGATCCTGAATCTTCCCAGAAGCAGTGGGGCAATATAGATTTGGAACAGTATAGTTTTGGAGCAGAGGGAAATAGTTCAGAAGACAAAAGTTGGGAAGAACTGGGTGGTGAACAGCTAGGAGAAGAAGAACTGGGGGAGAGAGAGAGTTAACAGACTCCAGTTCTCTGGAAAGTGTCCAGCCGATCACTCCAAGGTCACGGAGATTAGATAAGGTAGCTGCACAGAAGGCACAGTGGTTGCGAGATCAGGTTGCAAGACGAGGAAGTGACAAGGGTGACTCGGGGGGAAGTGGGTGTAAACCTTAATTGGGAGCACCTTTACTCTGAGAAACGACTCTTTGTTCTGTCACAGTGATCATTAAATCTCTTTAAATGGTAAGAGACTATTTTTGCTTGGTTCTGCTTATCCACAGCCAAAGAGAGGGAGGAAGCCGCTTCCCCGAAGCCTGACAGTCTCATTTATGCATTTTGACATGTAAGTACAGTAGTATATAATTTATTATGACTACTATACAAATCACTGAGATATATACCACTAGATCCTGGTCCTTTTGTCCCTGACATAGCCCTGCCTACATTGCCTCTTCTACACAATTCTTTTTTTAAAAAATAAAATGAAGTTTTATTAACACTTTTCACAATACAATAAAAGGACAAGCTGATCTACACAAAGAATAACGAAAATATAAAAAGGAAAGAGACCGAAGAGATGGAAGAATACAAGATCCTCTCTCACTAAGATATCTTAACTCTTGTCCCATACAGAAAAATATGTGTCTTCCCAGCTCTCACCTGGGGGCACCCCTGTTTTCTCCCAGCCTCTCACCCTGAGAGATGTTCCCTTCCCTGTCTCTCACACAGGGTCCTACAAACTGTACATCACCTTCACCTGCATGTAATTCTTACCCAAATACAGCAAGAAACAATATTAAGAGAAATGATAACAGAATAACACCTCTTCTACGCAGTTCTTAAAGGCATAGGAGTCCTGTCTGTTGCAGCTATTCAGTAGCACAGAGACTGTTCTCCCTACAGTATAGCTTTTTCTCTCTTTTTTTTACCCCCAAGAGATGCCAAATCCTTTGAGAAGAATGAGGAGAGCGGGCGATGCTACTTCATTAAAGGAAATCTTGATGGCTCCAAAACGATAACTTTAATTCGAGTCTGCCAAAAAGGCTATCATCTTAAACATTCCAGACATGTTTTGGGTTCTTCTTCTGGGAAGGGTTAGGTTGAGCTGAGTGGAAGAGAGCAATTACATTCCCCCATGGACTCCGCCAACCAACACTGTCATTAAAAAAAAACGGGACAAAATTTTGTTTACCATCCGAGGCCACACTCAAAGCTTTGCAGCATGTATTGTAGTAGATATCTATTTTTGTACTAAAGTAAAAAAGCTCTTTCCACAAAACATGTTTTGACATTTTGTATACGACACCGTGACAGACTCCCAGTCTTCTTTATTTCACTCTTTATTTGCCCTGTCAAACCCGAGAAGGTTCGACTAAACAACAGCGGAGAAGAATGGAAGTTGGACTCAGATAACAGTACAGTGGAACCTCGGTTTATGAACACCTCGGTTTATGAATTTTCGGTTTATGAACGCTGTGGACCCATCTGGAACGGATTAATTCACTTTCCATTACTTTTAATGGGAAAGTTTGCTTCAGTTTATGAACGCTTCAGTTTATGAACAGACTTCCGGAACCAATTACACCCATGTTTCAGTTTATGAACGCTTCAGTTTAAGTACTTCGCGGACCCGTCTGGAACGGATTAATCCACTTTGCATTACTTTCAATGGAAAAGTTCGCTTCAGTTTATGAACGGTTACTCCGCGGACCGTCTGGAACGGATTAATCCACTTTCCATTATTTTCAATGGGAAAGTTCGCTTCAGTTTATGAACGCTTCAGTTTATGAACAGACTTCCGGAACCAATTGTGTTCATAAACCGAGGTACCACTGTACGATTTTTTTGCTATCTGATAAAAGTTCGTGAAACTACAAAGATATACCCTCCAACATACCCCCTGATGAAAATAGGGACGTCCTACCATACCCTCCAACAATGTTTTCCTCTTGATTAGCAAGGGACTTTTCTGAGCATATGCGCTGCTGAGTACCATACAGGAGATTCAGAACACAATTGTGTTTTCCCCCCAGCAAAATTCTCCACCCAAAATATTCTTAATGGATAGATCACAAAAGGGGTTGGAGGAAAACTTTGTTCTGTTCTCGTTCTTACACACACACACACACACACACACACACACACACACACACACAGCCATAACATTCCTATCCGGGCAGAATAAATCCTTCAGCAGCATTCTTTATCCATGGCTGTTTGATGTAGTTCCAGCAACTTCAAACACAAGAACCATCCAGACTGCTTAAAGTCAAAATGGCTGAGATTCCACTGTCAAGGGAACCGGCAATTGCGACAATGCAGCCTGCCTGACTGTCATGGGTAAAGTTGGAAAGGAAATGCTTCCAGCACAAACTAGCTATAGAGGCTCCCTCCCTGGCCCTTCTGCTTTTCAGCGGGCCTTGAGGCATCTTTTGTAAATCTGTTACCAACTAAACAAGAGAGAAAGAAGGGCGCAGGGCAAAGGGGGAGGGGAGACACCCTGAATAGCTTTACCGCTGTGTGAAAAGCAACGTAATGGGAACAGGAGCTCAGTGCAAGACCCACAAGTAAACTTCAAGGAGGGTCTGAATGAGAGGCTGAAAACAACAGCACAGTTTTGTGGAGGGGGTTTGGCTGCACAGAAGGATTTCACAGCCCTCTATTTCAGCGCTGGAACTGCCTCACGACTTCCATATGCCTGAAGGCCTAGCTTGTTCCTGAAGTAAACCTAAAGGCCAACTGCCCTCCAACGTCTTTTTATTATTATTAAATTTTTATTCACTTTTCTTTTTCTATCATTACATACATCTCATATCAATAACATTTATATTACATCACCTCTTCCCTCCCCTCCTGGGCTTCCCCTAACTTCCATTTCTGGTTTGTTTCCCCCTTATTACATACTGCTGTTTCCTAAAAGTCCACTACTGTATGTTATTTCTTTATCATTTTAAATGTTCTTTGTTAGTAAAGATGTGAGTGTTTATTTAAATCCTGCCATCAAGTCAATATTCTTCCTTGGTTTGTGCAAGTATATTATAAATGGTTCCCACTCTTTTTCAAAGTCACTGTTGTCTTTTTCTCGAAGTCTATCCTTCATTTTGGCCACTTCTGCATAGTTCATCAATTTCTCTTGCCATTGTTCTTTAGTTACACAAAAACGATAAGAGGACAAGAACTCAGGCCACTGTAATAATACCTCTTATCATTTTTGTATGATTCTCAGTCAAGAACTCCAACTTACTTCTTGTTCTTTAGTTGGCATTTCTCCAGTCTTCTACTTTTGTGCTATCAGAATTCTCGCCGCTGCAGTAGCATACATAAATAGTGTCCTCTTCTCTTTCGGCAGATCTTGACCTAAAATGCCTAACCGGAATGCTTCTGGTTGTTTAACAAATGTTATTTTCAACATTTTCTTCGTTTCATTATATATCATTTCCCAATACAGTTTTACAATTTTGCAATCCCACCACATATGGTAAAAAGTACCTTCAACCTCCAACACTCTTTCTTTTCATTTTTATACATTTTTGCCAATTTGACCGGTGACATGTACCATCTATACATCATCTTCATGTAATTCTCTCTCAACAATATACAATCCGTAAATTTCAAATTTACTTTCCACAATTTTACCCAATCTTCAAATTGTATATTGTGGCCTATATCTTGTGCCCATTTAATCATTACCGATTTACTTCTTCATCTTTAGGAACACTCCAAAAGGATATTGTATGCCTTTTTAAAATAATTTTGAATTTTCTTCTATCACTTCCTTTTGGAATTTGGAAACTGAATATGAAAAACCTTTCTTACTGTCCTCTTTAAAGATATTCTTTAACTGTCTATGGTGCAACCAATTTTGAAGATGTTCCTTTATTTCTTCATATTCTTTCAATGTTAATTTTCCTTCTTGTTCTACCAATAAGTCTCTATATGTTGGCCATTCTCCCCCCCCCCCCAATGTTTTAAGTGACAATGCCTCAATAGGTGATAACCACCAAGGTGTCTTAGGTTCTAATGAATCTTTTTATGTTTCCCATACTCTGAACAGTGATCTCCTTATTGCCCTCCAACATCTTGAGTCCCCAAACTGGGATGTGCATCTTCCCACCATGTGTCACATGACCCATGCAAGATCACGGAGCCCCAAAGACTTAGGGTTTTTTCATGGTGTCACATGAGTTTGCAGCACTGGACAAAAAAACCACTTTTGTGGGGGGGAAACACTTTTTGGGATGAGATCTTGGTGTGAAATTTTGCATGAGAAAATGGGTTGTCATGGTTTCCCCCCCTACACTTTTAGGGTATGCTGCTGAGGCAATTTAGAGGCATTTCCCATCATAAAAGCAACTTTGTCCTGAAAACAAGACAAGGATCATTCATCTCTACATGACTTTCCTCTCTCAACCAACTCCCACAACCAGAGAGAGAGAAACCACTGGGCACAGACCACCAGCTCCAGCCACTCTGGGCTTTGTGGTCCTTTGCACCCGTGAATGTACCGCCTTGCTAAATTCTTGAGCATTTTTCCACACTGACAGGTGTGCTACCCGACAGGCAGAGCACTGAAGAAATGAGGGACAAACAAAAGGCTTGTGTGTGTCATAACCCTACTGCCAATTATTTCTCCCACAGCTGTGAATAACTGCTGGAACTGGAGATTATGGCTTAAGTTGCATCCTTGGCATTATCGTAATCGGCAATGGAAAATACGTCGTGTTTCTTCAAGTGTACCAAGACCTTCACATTCCTTCAGTACAGCAGTTGTTGGCATCCATCTGTCTCGAGAGACAATGGCGTGTGCCTTTGGGGGTGAAGTCAAACTGCACCCAAGTAACCTCCCCAGGGCACAAGCCTGGGCAGTATGTATTGGGCTCCCTAGGCAACAAGATCCCCCTCTCGGCCTCTCTGATATGGTCCAAAGGAAAGCACATGCGTTTGGCACCAACTTGGCTATAGAAATTGCTGGAAGGAGCAGTGGTGGAGTGAAATATACTCAGAGTCCTGTAGTGACTTCATGCTCTTTATTGCAGCTTGTAAAACAGTGAATGAAATGCCCCCCAAACCTCAGGCTTTTATATACATTCTTTACACAAGGAGTCCCATCTGATTGGTTGATTCTGCTTCCCTCCTGGAGCCTGATTGGTCTTTTCCTGCAGGCCAATCAGTTGTTGCATTCTACAATCCTACCAGCCTAATAGGCTGATTAACGTCTTCCTGGAACCTGATTGGTCTTCTCCTGCAGGCCAATCAGTTGTTGCATTCTACGATCCTACCAGCCTAACATGATCTCTCATACAATACACTTCTGGAAATCTAGTGGAATCTAGCTGAAATTGAGTGCTTATTGCCGTCTTAATTGTTTCCAGGGGAAAAAATAATAATCATTGGCAGCTCTGTTAACTCAATTACAGGAACTTTGAACTGAAATTTCCCCAAGGTGTACACGAACACATCACTGCCACTCATGTGATGACATTTGGGGTGGAACATGGCTCTTTCCTCCCATTGAAAATTTAGCATGCCGTGGTAGGGATCGAATAGATACAGTTCCATAATGCAACAGGCACTGCTGTGTGAAAGGAATGTTAGAAATCAGGACAGATGTGCTAGCATTATAACCAGGAAAGCTAACGCAATAAACCCCACGCTTGAATTCCTAATCATAATCTAACCTCTGTGTGGGCAATGTGCAAGCAAATTGGCATGAATGCTTGGGGGGGGGGCAAAAAGGAATAGCGATAATTGGAGAAAGAGGAAATACGACAAATCTCAGATAAACTACTCAGCCCCATCAGAGTTAGAAAATATCCAGTTTAAGACCTTGCTGAAAACTGAATAGGTTGTACTAATTATATGTGGTTACACTGGTCCAATAATGTCAATAAAATGGTACAGCGTAGTGAATATATTGGAATACTCTCTGTTTGTGGTTTAGCCATCACACTTTCCAGGGTCTAGTTAAGTGATTTACTATACAGCTTAATGCCTTTCAGCTGTCAGTCAGATAAAAGAGATTCCCTGGAGCAAGCTGCCAATGAAGAAAAAAAGCTAATATTTTTCAAAGTGCAGACTTAGGAGAACAGTGGAAAACCCAGTTTGGCAGAAGACATAAGAAGGATCACATTATGCTCTTCATGCTACACATAGTACACAGTACAAAAAAAGAGAAAGGTCTGCCTGTTATTCTCATACCTGCTTCCTACCCACCTAGGGATGGGAGAGAAATGTGATTCAGTTCGCATTTAAAGACCTATCTAGCTCATGATTTCTGAACCAAAACTCAGGTATACATTGACGTTTGCAGTTCTCCAACCTAATAATGTGTACAATATGCATATATGGGGGTAAAATGCCCATAAAATGCATATATTGGCGGAAATGCCGTAGCCGGTGGTAGGGCATCTCTTTGGCATGCAGTTGCAACTCCCACCATCTCCACTTAGGGCTAGGAGATGCCCCTTGCCTGAAACCCTGTAGGGCTGCTGCCAGTCAGTGTAGACATTACTGAGCTAAAGTCAGAATTGTCTGACTTGATAGAAAACAGCTTCCCTATGAAACAACATATAAAGATGCATTATTTTAGGGGTAATTGCTTTGCAAAAAAAATAATGCTTTGCACACAGACATGCAAATATCGGGACAAATTTGCCCTCAAAGCAGTTGAACCTTCGCTATGATTTTTCTAAAAGATAGCAAAATGATGTGGAAATATGGACAGCTAAACTTAAGCTTGGGATAATTAGAAACAAAGAAAGATGGAAACTGACAGGTCTGTCCATCCTCTTACCCCACTCCAGTCGTAATTGAAAGCAAAGAACTGGCGTTTGTGCTCATTCTGCACCCAGCACTCAAGCCCAGACCAATAGGCGGAGGCCAGGATAGCGCCTCCTCGCATTCCAAATACAGAAGCCGAAGAGACTGGCAGCTGAATCTGACTTCAGCACTGACAGCGCCCTCCAGCACACCTGTGGGCAGCAGGCTACCTTAGGAGGTGTAGGACAGGCTTGTGTGGCTCCCAGAGCCCTGTGTTCTTTATTGCACAGAGTGACAGCAGCTCCAGCAAGTCCTTCTCTGTCTTCCTATAGTATGTATCCATACTGGTCCTCTCCATTCCAACCAGTTTCCATTACGCTTGCTATATCCATGCTTTACTTTGAAACCAAACACTTCCTGGCCCTGAGGTTTCTACCATTAGCATACAAACACCTACAGACAGTGCTTCTTCCCTAAAGTCTCTGGCATGTTGTGCATATTGCCCTACGGCACTTCCGTGTCTTCAGCAAAGACCCACAAAAGCAAGTGAAAAATTAAGCAGAGATAAATGCATCCAGCTATACCTTTTCCAAGACTGTTTCTCTAACAAAGTCCATGTTTCTCTGTTGGCATCTCTCACTTCAGTTTCGGGGGGTGGGTGGATCTGTTTGTGGTCATCTCCCTGCTTCTTCCTCCAGTGCCCACCTGTGCTCTCTATCACTTTCCCACTGTTCCAATTCTCTTCAAATGGTTCAGCCCTAGGGCCCTCCAAATATTATTTGGACTCCCACCAGTCCCAGCCAGCTTGGCCAATCATGAGGGGTGATGGGAGCTGTAGCCAAGGATCTGGAGGGCCCCAGGCTACGTAGGGGGTACCATCTACTGAGTTTGCTCAGTGGCATTTCATTCCACACTCCAGTCTTGAATGCTTTTTCCTGACATGCTCACTGACAGCATCGCTCTTCGTGGCAGGTACAATCCCTCCTTTTATACAGCATTTACACACTTGACATTGAGTTATTGCACACCCTAGAATGTAAAGCAGGCACCCCCAAACTTTGGCCCTCCAGATGTTTTGGACTACAATTCCCATCATCCCTGACCACTGGTCCTGTTAGCTAGGGATCATGGGAGTTGTAGGCCAAAACATCTGGAGGGCCACAGTTTGGGGATGCCTGATGTAAGGCCTAGTCAGGGTTTCCCAAACTTGGGTCTCCAACTGTTGTTAGACTACAACTCCCATCATCCCTAGCTAGCAGGACCAGTGGTCAGAGAGGATGGGAATTGTAGTCCAAAAACAGTTGGAATCCCAAGTTTGGGAAACCCTGGCCTAGATGATAGCTCAGGTGATTCAAATAGTACATTACATTTAGTGAGAAGGTCGGTTTCAGAGAATTAAGGAGATTTCTCCTTACCTCATGCCCTGATTTGTTTCCATGTGGCCTTTTGCTGTTGCCTAGAATTCAGCAACAAGATGCTGACAACATCTCTTTTTAGTTACATCCACGTCTTTGACTTTAATTATTTACCTCTGCTTTGCTAATTAAAAAGAACCCCAGAGGGCCGCATAAGGAACAAATAATGTTTTGTTACAAAAGCAAGGGCAATCAAAAACAAATGGCACGATGAGCTCTGATTAAAGTTTCCATTAGAATAGTGTGCCTCCCATTTGCTTTTCTGTTTTTGAAGATTCCTTTTTAAAAAGCCAAAACCTCTTGAAATGAGTAGGCAGAGCTCAGAGCTAAAATTTCAGTCTCTTCCTCGTGTTAAATGAGGATATTTCCTAGCCACTTAGCGAGTGAACATTTGTCCAAATATTTAATAAGCCATGTGCTCTGTCCTTGTCTTTTCTCTGCTTAATGCGTGTCTCCCTTTGATTTAGATGTTTGTTTTTTCGTTTGCTGCCAGAGAAAATTGATTGGTCCTCCTCAAGCAAAACAGAACTGTCTGAGTGATCAAAAGGAGTTTCAGTCTAAATACAAAGAAATAAACTGTTTTCGTATTGTTTCTCAAATCCTCAAGATACTGTGCAGCTTAGCAAAACTCATCTCTCTTCGTCTGTGGGTGGTCTCAAGAGATACTCCAGTAAGTTTTGGTGGAAAGGAAAGACATCACCCGGAGAAAGACAGAGCAAAAGAATTTGTGACTCCAGTACTGAATGTCTTCCCTTAATGAGCTGCAAAGTCTTGGACTGAGTTTCCCCTCCGTAAACAGGGGGAAAAAAACCTTTCCCATGTTTTTATAGAGACTGTTCATGCACCTATCATGCCACTATCTAGTCATTTACTGAAGTCCCCCCACACACTTGTATTAACAATAGATTGTGCAATATATAATACATATACAAGTACTTTAAAAAGCAAACAAAAGCAACTTCGAAAGCAGGCTATCTCTGAAGTAAAGGAACAGTCGGTCACCATCATGATATAGGTCACTTTCCTTTACAGGGATGGGGAACTTTGGTGGCCTTCTAAATGCCAGACTACCATTCCCTTCATCCCTGCTTATTGCCCGTGTTGGCTGGGGCTGACGGGAGATGAATTCCAACAGCATCAGGTGAGACACAAATTCCCCATCCCTGCTTTAAAACACGACTGAGACTACAGTTCTGTACACACTTACCTGGGAGTAAAACTTGTTGAACTTAACAGAGTTTTCTTCCAAATAGACATGCTCGAGATTGTGGTGTTAGGTGCTGTCTTATTCTTGCTTACCTGGGAGTGGGTCCCATTAAACTTAGGGACTGACATTTAGGATTTGCACTTGCTCTATCCTGCGCAACCATATTAAGAGAAGAAGATGAAGAGTTTGGATTTGAAATCCTGCTTTATCACTACCCAAAGGAGTCTCAAAGCGGCTAACAATCTCCTTTCCCCTCCTCACCCACAACATACACCCTGTGAAGTGAGTGGGGCTGAGAGACTTCAGAGAAGTGTGACTAGCCGAAGGTCACCCAGCAGCTGCATGTGGAGGAGCGGAGACGCGAACCCGGTTCCCCAGATTACAAGTCTACCACTCTTAACCACTACACCACACTGGCTCTCTCATATTAAGATGGGACGCTGCACTGCAAACTATTGACATGGAGTTTTCAAATGCTACTGTTTACAGGTTAGAAAGAACAAGCTTGTCCTTCGTATTTCCAGATATGGTTGGAAAAGAAACACCGGTGAGCTGTTTCCAGTCACTATAGAGTACAGTGCAGAGCAAGATAGTATGACTAAGGCTATTTCCCATGCGCCTAAGATTGCAATGTTCAAAATATTTATACCAGAGAAGTCAGATCAAAGGGAGTTCACAAGTGAAGGCCTTTTTGAATGTAGCCTGAAGTTACGTAGCTTTTCAGCCAGCATTTATTGGGAGACATCTCATACATTTAAGGGACGGCTCCAGATTGTTAAAACAGAGATGGAGTGTCAGGGTTGCGCCAGACAAGCAGGAGTGGTGGCAAGCCCCCCCCTAGGCGAAGCGGCAACCACGGAAGAGTCTGGGGAAATGGAGGAATTCATACCTGGAGAAGACTGGTGGCGGCACTCCTCAGAAGAGGAGGAATCAGATAGGGAAGAGGAAAGACCAGAACAGGAGTAGAAAGGAGTCACGTCAGAATCAGGCCCTTGTGAGGAGAGGAGCCGGCGGGCTCCCTCCCCTCCTCCCTTCACAGCTGTAGAGCGTAGACCTGAGAAATGTAGGGAAGAGGCGTGGTGATGAGCCGGCTACTTAAGGAAGGTCGGCTGCTCCCTTCGGCAGCACTTGCAGCTGCTGTGCTGAAGCATGTGGTTGTCCTTGCTTGTCCTATTCCTGATTCTAGTGTTCCTGACTTTGGCTTCTCCTGACCCGGACTGTGGACCTAGGCTCCCTCTGTATCCAACTACTGCCTTCAGTGCGCCAACCTGTTGGCGCCCTAACATGGGGAACCTCAGGCCTGATGCCCCAATGTGACCCCCAGGCTGTTCTATCTGGCCCTTGGGACCCTCCTTGGGCCACACCCCTTCTCCCCATGTCACATGCTTCCCCAGCTCTGCTTTACACCCTTCCTAAGTGTTTGTGCCTGGCTAGAATGTCTCCTGCAGCTTTGATGACACTTCTTGCTTGGCTGGGTGGAAGCTGGAAAAAGATGTGGGAGTGTGTGTGTGTAAAAACAAGCCACCTATACAACGCTAACAACCAGTGCCCCACCCACTTTTGCTTTTGCCTGCCTCCCATCTCTGTCACGTGGCCCCCAGAAGCTTGCCCCAAGTTAAACTAAGGCTGTAATCCTATACAATATTTCTTCTTCTTTCTTGATCTTCAGGGAACAATAGCTAGGATCAAGATACAGCATCTCTCTCTCTCTCTCTCTCTCTCTGAGAGAGAGACTGCCTGCAAGTGTGGTGGGTGTGTCCATTCTACCTGTGCAATGGCTTCTAAACTAGCCAGAGGTGTGCACTAATCAATTGGAGGGGGGAGATGGTTTTTGCCAGTTCCCTGATCCTGCTGCACTCCGTTCCAGACAGTTGGAGGGGCTTTCCAGAATAGCGTGTATGAGGCTGCAGCAGGGAAAGAGAATTGGCCGAAATGGCCTCTCGTTCTCTTATGTTACTTGATGCTTCTGCTAGAACAGATATCGCCCCATAATGCACTCCACCTATTGACCCATTTACAACAATACCCACACAGAATGACCTATAGCACAAAATCTATGTTAAACCAGTGCTTTGTTTGTTATTTGTTTCATATAATTCGATAGATCTTGGTAAACTTACAAATTGTAATGCAGGAGTTTAAATACGTGCTGTTCCATAAAACCTCCCCACAATCTGCTGGAATCCTGCTACTGTGGACACAGATTTTTGGAATAGTTTGATGTCTAAGCCTAGTTGAGCAATGATTCCCCACTAGTGGCTAAGATCCCAGTAGTGGCTCATGGGAGCTTTGTGGCGAGATTACTCAACTGCCGGCGTTAGGAAGCCTAGAAATGAGGAAGCTTTTAAGCAAAAACATAGGACTGACTCACCGGCCTCAAACAAACCTAACAATTTGAGAGTTCATAGTATAGCAGTTTGGAAACCATTGACGCAGTCCACCAACGATGTTTGTTCCAGAGTACTCTGAGGAAGTGCTGTCAAGAACAGTTAGTGGTTGGCTGCAGAATTTACGTTAATGGTTTAATTCTCTGATAGTGGAAGTGGCAACATGGGGCTCAATAATGTGTTTTAGTGTGAGGTCATACACCTCATGGCTTTTTGGCCATGGACCATGGGGCATTCCCCCCTCCACTCTTCTATGACAGATAGTTAGTTTTTGGTGTATAGGTATCCATTGTCACTCACTTGCATGCCACTTCCTGTAGCTACCAACACATAGTCCTATCTATGAAAACCACATGGCATGTACACACTGTGTGATAAATGTGCATTCGGTGTTGGATGCCGGCACCTTCTGGGGGGTGCCGTACACACAGTGTCAGCCCCATGTTGCTGCTGTCCCACACTGTTAACTAAAGTTCATTCTGCTGGGGAAAACAATATAATAGCCTACATTTTGTACCATTAATGCACTTCTCAAGTATCTCCTGTTTACTTGCTTTCTCAGGTCATCTCCTACTCATGTTGCAGAGCTGTGCCACTGTATTTACCTTGCCTATAAATGAAATAGGCAAAATAGGAAGCGGTACGGTACAGTGGCGTAGCATGGGTTGCCAGTGCCCGTGGCCATGCAGAGGGGAGGGAAACAGACAAGAGTATGTAAACACATTCAATTCCACATTCCCCAGGATATCGCAGCTGCAGGGAATGGCACCCACCAGAGAGGTGCTGGAACTGAGCTCCAGTGGAAGAAAACCATGGTTGTATTGAGGCAGCACTAGGTGTTGAAATTTTGCACACCTAACAAATGTTCACCCAGGGCAATCATCCCTGTGCCTGAATATACCTTAGAAGATTTTAAAAATAGGGGGTCTATTGTAATAATGAACTACTCTGGCCCCCATTAATTATGACTAACTTGTTCCATTGGTTTCAGTGGACCACATATGACTCTATACAGGTATTCTTGTAAATATTCCCCAATTAGTTCAGTTGGTCTTGTTTCCTTGTAAGGCTGGAAACCTATGCATAGAATCTCAGCCTTACTCAAGGCTAACTGGGAGCAGGAACCGCCATCTCAAAATACAGAAACAGGACGCATGGATGCCTTTATTGCACAGGTGTAAATGCTTTCCACACAACTTCAAAAACGTAAGCCTTAACAAGGGGTTGGTGGGTAAATTGCCTTATGGTATCTGTTAGAAGCTCAGTCTGGCAGCTCATCAGTTATAAAAGAGAACAAGACATTAAAATAAACAGAAAAAGAGCTGCTGGATAATCATGACTCAGAACAAACCAGAGCACAAATCACTCATACAGTAGCCAAGATTGCTCCATAAAATGTGGCAGCCAATTCTCTGGGAAGGGAAAGGAATGCCAAGCCTCAATTCCATCAGTGCCAAGTGTTAAGTAGCCCATGTTAAGAACCACCATGTTAGAATGCAGAATGCCAGATGCAGAGCAGTGAATTCTGTGGCAAAAGTGATGCTCATCCAGTGAGGCTCAGTTCAAATATATGCAGGAAGATCGAGGTCAAGGTTTGAGGATTTCTCAGCAAAGTGCCCTGTGTTCAGCCCTAAATTGTTTCGATTGGCAACCCAGTGAGTCTAACTGTGGTAGTGGCAGAGGTCACAAGTACTTCATTGGAGCTATCCTTTACATTTCTCACCACATAGCATCATTCCAGGGCATTGTGGGAGATAAAAATGTTGGATCATCCAGGGACCCAATGCAGAAAAAAACAACAACAAAAGTTTGAAGGAAAGCCCAAACAGGCATCAGTGATAAGTCCTACCAAGACACAAGGACTTTTGTTCAGGTATGCTGCATGCCAATGTCGGGCCTATATCCATATTCACAGTCCAAGCCCCAATTTCATTTAAATCCACTCAACCTCTCACCAAAGTCGTGAGTTCACTAGGTGGTCATAGAGAAGTCACTGCCCTCTCTTCCAATACTGACTGCTATTTAGGAATAAAAATCTTGACCTGCTTTACAGGATGCTATTTGAATGTTCTTATGTGAAGTCTTTGGCCACATCTTCACCACACATTTTAAAAGCACTTTAACTGTCATGGTTTCCCGGACAACTCTGGGGTTCCGCGGACGACTCTTGGGTTGCAGCGCTCATCTCGCTCTATAGGTCGAGGGAGCCAGTGTTTGTCCGCAAACAGCTTCTGGGTCATGTGGCCAGCATGACTAAGCCACTTCTGGTTAACCAGAGCAGCGCACAGAAACGCCATTTACCTTCCCACCAGAGCGGTAACTATTTATCTACTTGCACTTTGACGTGTTTTCGAACTGCTAGGTTGGCAGGAGCTGGGACCAAGCAACAGGAGCTCACCCCATTGCGGGGATTCAAATTGCCGACCTTCTGATCGGCAAGCCCTAGGCTCAGTGGTTTAGACCACAGTGCCACCCGCATCATCTTCTAACATTGCTCATCTTCTAACATTGTGTATGCCATCAAATGCCAACAGTGCCCTTCAGCTCTCTATATTGGACAAACAGGCCAAACCCTACGCCAAAGGATAAATGGACATAAATCTGACATCAGGAACCAGAAGACAGAAAAACCAGTAGGAGAACACTTCAATCTCCCAGGACATTCTATACAAGATCTCAAAGTAGCTGTCTTACTACAAAAGAATTTCAGAAATAGGCTGGAAAGAGAAGTTGCTGAATTACAACTTATCACCAAGCTCAAAACCATGGAGGGACCTGGTTTGAACAGAGATATCGGATTCTTATCTCATTATACATGATAAGCGATCTTCAGCCATCTCAACCCTTGCTTTTTCATGCAAAACCATTTGCAGTCGTTTTCGGTCATCAACAGCTATCAGTCAGTCAATCGCCCACTTCCACCACCCTTCTGAGTGATCTCCCCTCCCCATCCCCACCCCTCCCCACCCCTTCTCTACATAAGTGCCTGGGGACTTCTATTTCACTGTATCTGAAGAAGTGTGCATGCACACGAAAGCTCATACCAAAACAAAAATTTAGTTGGTCTTTAAGGTGCTACTGAAGGAATTTTTTTATTTTACTTCGACCCAGACCAACACGGCTACCTACCTGTAACCCGCATCATATGTTACTCTCCAGGTAACATATAGTAAAATAACCTCCCACCCTGAAGAAAAGCACATCATAATCATTTTTTTTATTAGAAAAAGCAGCTGCTGCAGCAGCAAGATACTGCTGGATGCTAGCTGGTGTGGATTATAGGTATATTATATATGAAAATCTCTAATATATTAGATTTCTGAGGTTTCCCTGACTTCTTTCTTTCTTTTTTAAAACTAGAACTTTATAGAAATAGCCATTTGATCCTGTGATGCGACTTTGACAACTGCAAACACGCCCACCAATCCTGCTGTTCACACAGTCAGAGAGCAATAGCTCATAACTGGAATTTGCTGGCACACTTTTGCACCAATGAATCAAGGCTAATTGGACCACCTTTCCTATGCCAACGAGGGATGGGTTGGCGCTCCAATATCTTCCACATTAATAAAATGTCTTGACAATTCTACAAAAATTAGTAGCTCTGTTCCTACCTGGACTAGCCAGATCTATAAAATTCACAGAACTATTTAGACATTTCATAGGTCTATGGTGCTACTGAGACTATAAATCTATAGGGTGTTTTTTTTTTAAATCTATAAGTCAGGGCAAGTCATATTGGGCAATTAAACATGGTGGGTGACCTTCACGAGTGGCACCTGAGCATGGCTTCCATTCAAAAAGCAGGAGTGCTGCCTGTACACAGCTCAAATGACTCTGGGGCATTACAGGGAGGGTGATGAATGGCAGCCTGGAGAGAAGGGAAGTGATAGTGTTGCTGCCCCTGCATACAGTGGTGAGCAGGACAGATGTCCTGCACTGGTTGGAAGGGGTGTTGGGAGTGGAGCAGCCAGGCAGAGGTGATATGTCTGATGGCAGGCAGGGGATCTGCCTTGGGTGGGTGGGTGGTCCATCCATGGTGCAGGGCTGTGGGTCTCTTGAAGTTTGGCACCGACCATCCTGAGGGAAAACCTGCTCTTTAGTGCTCAATTGGAGCTAACAGGAATCTGGGTTTCCCCCAGATTGCCATTTGTTCTGATATATCACTAACTAACTGGCTCTGCCACGCATTGCCATGGCTAATCCCTGTGACTGCCACCACCCTGTGTCAATCCATGACGTATCCCAGCCCCTCCTCCCCCCCACCCCGGGTTTCTCCTGTGATTCCCCACAACCTGTCCTGTCCCATGACGTATCATGCCCCCTCTTCCCCCCACCCCTGGGTCACTTCTGTGACTGGTCCCACCGTGTCCTGACCTATCCCATCCCCCCTCCCCCACCCCCCAACCCCCACCCAGGCGAGTCAGTACCTCCATTCGGCCTAGTCTGTAAAGGCTTCGGCGTAGTATGTAAATGGCAGCTGAGGTGCTGTTGAGAGGGAAGGTTCTATAGGTATAGTACCAGTGTAGCCGCCGCTAGAGGGCGCTGGTTTGCAACCTGGTTCTTTTCCCAGCATGCACTTTCAGCTGAGTGGTGTGTTCTGGAACACGTTGTTTTTGGGGTTTTACATGGCACAGGTGTGGCATCTGTCTTAGGTAACTTTCTACGGTCTTTCGGACATTCGCATGTGATGTTGTGTCAAAATTTGAGCGCAGTCAAGTGGTTTCAGTGAAAAGTGGATAGCCACCCACATGCCCTTTTTACATTTTTATATATATAGAAGAGTAGGTTTTCCCTTGGAAAGCACGGCACATGTCAAAGTCTGGATGAGCCCCGTATTATATCTATATCTATATCTATATCTATATCATCTATATCTATATCTATATCATCTATATCTATATCTATATCTATCTATATCTATATCTATAACAGAGATCAATAGTTGCAGTTACCTGTGTATGACAGCTATGTACATTTTACAATTTTTTTATGTGCTGTAAGCCGCCCAGAGGGGCAGGGGAAACCCAGCCAGATGAGCGGGGAATAAATAACAAAATCCTCCCCCCCCCTCCTCCTCCTCCTCATTGTCCCAGCATAAGAGGTGGTGTTGAATCCTTGTAGTGGGGCAAGCTCTCCCCTTGCACCATGCCACAATCTGAGCACTGTGAAGCCTAGCATCATAGAACCACAGAGTGAGAAGGGCCTTGTAAGCCATCCACCCAACTCCTTTCTTGATGCAGAAGTTCCTGAGCTACAGCGTCCTCTGACAGAAGGCTGCCCAGTCATAAGATGAGGGCATCTCCTTCAGATACCGTGTTTCTCATATTATAAGACACGTCTTATATTTATTTTTTCCTCAAAAAAACACACTATGGCTTATTTTCAAGGGATGTCTTATTTTTTTCCTCCTCCTCCTGCCGCGGCCGGCATTGCTGCTGCGCCTATCACTATGTCTTATTTTCGGGGTATGGCTTATTTTCCTTGAATGCTTAAAAATCCTGCTATGTCTTATTTTATGGGTATGTCTTAAAATATGAGAAACAGGGTAACACCTCAAGCATCACCACATCTCAACACACACAAAACTAAAGCAGCATCTTTATTTCATACATAACAATCAGTATAAAAATGTTTATTACATAAGAGCTGTTTTGTGTACACAATATATTATATTGCTATAAGCCGATGCAAAGACTGCGCTCATACTTCATAGTTCCACTTTGTTTCCAATATATTATATTGTTTCAATGCCACAACTACACTGTATTCAATAGAGCATGCTGCAGAAATGGGAATTGGCTTTAAATTATATTTTTTAAAAAGCTTTTGCCTTTATTAAACAGAACATGTAAGACTGCACTGTGCCAAAATAAAAAAAAATAAAAAAAATGTTTTTAAGGTATGTAGACACAAATCCAGGAAAAAAAACTGTGGGTTCCAGGCCAGCATTTTCAAAATCTCTCCCCAATTTTGGATAATCAATTTGTTCTGAGGAATTTCTTACAAGGAAAGAGGGGGAAAAAACCCAAGTCAATAAAGAATTGAAATATTGTACAAAAAGAAACCAGTCCAAAGAGCACTGAAAACAAGAAGCCTATATAACTGTGCCAGGGAAGTAAAACTTAAAAGGAATAGTAAATATCAGCTCAGTGGTTTATAACGAAGCTAGTAAAATTCAGGCCAGTAATCTTAAAATGTAATGAACAGCGTTTTAACATTCAACACATGAAAGGTTAATGAAGGCTATGAACTTTGTGTAACATAAAACGTTTCAGATGTTGGAGTTCACCAGATATAATTGGATTCAGGGGGTGCTTGCTTCTCCTCGGCTCTTTTCGGTGAAGGCGTGTACTGCCTGTGCTTGGTGCCTGTTGGCCTCAGGCCATTGGTCAGGTTGGCTCCGTACCCTGAAAAACGACCCAGTTCAAGAGTAAGGAGACTACAAATGCAGCCCCCCCCCTTTTCACTGTGAATGTTTCACATGGAAATTTCAATATGGACTTCATGCAGTAGTACCATGAGACAAACATTTATTTCTGAAAGGGCATTTTTCTCATTGTATATATATCGATCTGACTTGACATGTGTTCCCTGCAGTCCTTGGTCACAAATCTACAGGCAAGTAAATTGATTACCATATTGGCCTGAATATAAGCATCACTCCCCACCCCCACCCCAAATTCCGACAGTGAAAAGTTAAAGTGTGGCTTATATTTATTCACGACCTTACAGTATGCAGCCCAGGAGCCCAGGGCAAACAGTGCCAGGACTGCGGCTAAGCAGCGCCCGCCCCGTGCATAGGCCCCTGTCCTCGCCCCCAAGGCCAGGAAGGGAGAGAGCGAGGAAGGGGAAGGCCGCTGGCAATGCAGTGCAGTTCCTCCCCCCCCCAGTATGCAGCCAGAAGCAGAGAGGAATGGAGTGGCTTATATTTGGGTATTTTTTCTCTTTTTTCTCCTCCCCCTCCAATTTTAAAGCTGCGGCTTATATTCGGGTGTGGCTTACATTTGGGCCAATACAGTGTTCTACAGGGGTGCCAACTAGAATAAAATATTGGGGGGGGGCCCAGGTCAGCCCCTCCCTGCATAATCAACCACACACAACGTCCATCAGCTTTGGGAGGCCCAAGCCCCCCTCGGTTGGCTCCTATAACTCCCTATAACAGTGGTAGCCAACGATGTTATTGGCATTAACTCCCATCATTTTGGCAGGGGCTGATCGGAGTCAGAGTCCAACAATGTCTGGAGGGAACCATGCAGGGTATTCCTGATCTATATGGTGGCACCAACACCAGCTCATTCTCTGGATTCTGGTGAAGTAAATGAAGACGTAATCTTAAAGTTTGGATTTGAATGGAGGGGTACCTCCCTATGGCTGTTTAGCATGGCACAGGAAAAGAAATACCAAAAAAGAAAATAAAACAACCAATGAATTGCTCTTAATAGATGATCTCAGGAGACTAATGTTTAAACTGTAGTGTAATTATTATATTTTTTATCTTTTCCCACTTTATTCTCACAACAACCTGTCAGGTTAGTTAGCCTGAGGGAGAGGTCCACTGCAAGCTCACATAAAAAGCAGAAATTACTAGGTAAGGAAATGGATGGATTAAATGCTGTCTAAATGCAACCAGAGTCTGCTAAATCATCTTCGATCTGAGTACCGTACACAGTGCCTAGTAGCAACCCTGTGCGATGGGATTGGTGGGGAGAGGTGGGAGAATCCGAGATCGGGGAGAGGAGACGGTGGAAGAAGACTGGAAGAAATTCAAGATTTATTTGGAGAAGAAATATATAATTAAAAATGGACAATAAGGGAAATGGAAGTACAAAGAGGCTGTAGAAGCAACTAGATATAGTAAGAAGGGAATAGGTTTATATGTAATAGAACTATTAAGATTTTTAGATCCAAATGATAACCTGAAATACTGGGAACATGTGCTTAAAATGGATCAAAAATTGTTTTTATAAAAAAGTATTTTAGAAGAAGAAATGGTTTAAATATATATGCCGGTATATATATGCCGGTATATATATGCCGATATATATATATATATATATATATATATATATATATATATATATATATATAGGATTGGTGGGGAGAGGATATCAATAAACCCAATACCACAGAGACTGCATATTTTACGGAGGTGAAGAGTCATATTTTGTCAATGCCACTTACTTTTATTGCAGTGCCTTCCATGCCAGCCTTCTCGACACTGGCATGTGTTAGGTTCAATACAGATCCCATATGATCCACAACCAGGTTCACATACGGCTGCAATAAGACACCTACAGTTAATATTTAAACCAAGTGTTTCCTTTTGTTGAAGGATCTTCCACAGCGCCACACTAACACATACCCACTATTTAGCATGAACGTTACAAAATCCCGAATCTGCTGCAAAAGCTTTTTTTTTTAGGAAAAGGCTGAGTTGATTGAGCACTTACGCTTTGAACAGAGATCTCCTTGGTAGCCTTTGGAACACTTGCATTTATTTTTACCGGTACATTTGCCTCCATTTCTACACGGCTGATGGCATTTGCCTAGAAATGATTTTAAAAAATATGGATTATAGCACTGCCTTTATTGCCTTAAGTGAAATCCGGCCCAGCCCCACTAGAGTTGATTACAGATTTAACAGCAGTTATTACCAATGGGATGCAAATGGGACCACCATTGTGATCAACAAATACTGACATCGCACACTCAGCAGACTTCATTCCCAGAATAGAGGCCTGGCTTGCACATTATATTCATACCACAGCTTAGCAGGAGTGTGAGGGCTCCAGCAAAAGAGATCGTGGGTGCTTTGCTCTTCCCCAGGTCATTCAGTATCAATTTGCCCTAACCCCATGACTTCTATATCCTTAGTAATAAATTCTATACCCATCCAACACACTAGACACCAGACAGCCCAGTGTTGTGAAACCTAAAGCTCATTTTGGCTGCCTGTACCATCTTCTGGGAGTCAGGAAAAATATTTTCGGTCTCCTGAAAATGACATAAAACCGGGACTCACTGATTTCACACTGATCCCCCTCAAGTCCTGCAGGGCAAATACATTTTCCTGGATAAAAACATGTTCCTCCATTGAAGCAGGCCGTTGTGCAGTTTGCTGGGGAAGACAAAGCAAACGTATGAGACAGGATATGTAGGCTTTCCCCACCAGAAATGGATAGCTTTGGCAAGGTACGAAAAAGTTTGGGGTCTTTTCAAAAGCCAATTAAACCAAAGCCCCAAGGAAAGGGCAATATTCTGATTTAATGCACTCAAATGTGGATTCAGAAGGTACAGCATCACTTTCGCATGCAAGAAACTGC
The DNA here is from genome assembly GCF_963506605.1 of Zootoca vivipara. Taxonomy (NCBI): domain Eukaryota; kingdom Metazoa; phylum Chordata; class Lepidosauria; order Squamata; family Lacertidae; genus Zootoca; species Zootoca vivipara. Next base: position 26,698,698 of record NC_083285.1, read on the forward strand.
CATGTCCAATAAAAGGACAGCCTTGAACGAACCTTGCATGTTCATCAGAGCCATAGCCGTGATGGCAGGAAAATATAATTTTTGGTGCTGGGAGTGGTGTTCAGCATTTGCTGAGGCTGTCATCCTAAGGGGCGAATGGCAAGAAAAACGAAACTGTCCCAGAATCATTGGGGCACACTCTAAGGTTAGGTTTTGCTGAGACTCGGGTAGGATGTGCGAATCAATTCTGGTTTTCTTTTTCATTTTTCCAACCTTAATTTCAGTTCTCTGTGTTTCTCCATCAGTTTGAGATTATTACGTATTTTGAAGTCCTCATGAAAATTCAGCAGGATTTTAATGTGAATTTCTCCGAATACACACATATTTGTATGCAGTCTTGTTTCCCTACTATACTGCATTTTTTGTATGTTATTTTCATAAACATATGCATTTCAATGCACATTTTTTCTGAGTATTTGCATTTTTTTCAGGCTAGAGAACAGTATTGTGAAAATCAGAGAAGTGTAGATTTCGAAAAATGGCTGTGTTTCCAGCTCACATATTGTTTCAGAAAGTGTGAGTTGGGCAGAGCTGCCTTTAAATGCTAACTGAATCAAATTCCTCCCCGTCCCTAGACTGTCAGCTAGGCTGTGCTCTCTGTTCTTCACTTTTCCTGCTCAAATTTTCTTGTTTGCAGTTCTCCCAATTAACTGGAGGTGATTATTTTTTTAATCTGCTGTGAAAGCTTTGGTGGCTTAGCCTACTGAGCGAATGGTTAAAGCTCACAGGTCTCATTCTAATCCTTTTTTTTTAAAAAAGCATACCTTTGTCACAGTTGATGCCATAGAAACCAGGTGGGCAAATACACAATCCAGGCATGACGCAGAGTCCACCATTCATGCAGTGCGGAGTACACAGAGCTGAATGGAGGGAATCAACACTATAGTGAGATGTTGGCACTGATGCAGAGAGGAAAAACCTTCAAAGCATAAAGCACTCCTTAAGACGAACTGTCTCTTCTGCAGGCAAAATGAATTCAGCAGTAGTAGAAGGTGCCTGAAATCTGGTGTAACAAAACCCTTGAGCTTTGATTTTCAGACACCTGTCTCTGCAAATAACATTTTTTAAAAATAATAATAATTTGTACTGAAGATTTCTTAGTTTATGAAAATACATGCATTTTCTCTTTTTTCAAGTTGTGTTTTCTACAGATCAGTTACATTTGTTGTGAGACATTATTGTTGCATGCAGTATAAGGTTGGGAAGAAAAGAGGGGGGAAGAGGAGAATGGTCATTGGGGTGGGGTGGCAATGCTTCTATTTTTCTACTTAGAGTATGTGTGGGGTTTTGCGTCAGCGGCACTTGTGTGGGTTCTCTTTCTATTCACTTGTTATATTTCCTTGGTGGTGAGAGAGGTTGGGGGTAGCCGAGGGTGTGGTTGGTTGTCTTTGGTTGGCTGTAGTGAGATTTGTTTATGTGTGTGAGTGTGTGAGTTTTTGGGTCAGGTTAGCCATATTGATTTGTATGCTGTCGTGCAAATAGCATTTTAGGCATCATGCTGCCACGGAAGAAAACTATGGGCTGTATCCAATGTTGGCTGCTCGCTAACGCGAAGGCTAACAGGTGAGTTTTAATGCCGCTCCACAGGGGAATCCAATGCAGCAGGTTTGCCAGCAGAAACTCATTGCTCAACAGATGGCACCGTTTACTGTGGAACCAAGTTACTCTCAACCTGCTTGTGCATTTTATTGTGTGACTATGTCCTCCAGGCACAAAACCTTTCACCAGAGGAACAAGTATACCACTAATTGACTTTAACTTAGCACTGCAATGGATATAAACTGGTAAATTCATACTCTCCAACACCACGACAGCAAAATCTGGTACACCATCTTCCTGGAAGCCACCTTCTCATTTTCCTTGGTGGACATTTAGGGAGCCATGATTTTGCACCACAATTTGTTTTTGGGGGGCATGGAGCAACAAAACATGCATTTTGGGATGCTGCACGAGATCGCAGCCCACCCAAAAGCAATTTTTCAGGGGGATATTGCATTGTGAAATTGAGCACGACCACAGCTTCCCAAATGGCTGCTGTTGCCTTGCGAGAGAAAAAACAGGACGTCCCGTCCCGTCCCGTCCCCGGACACTTGCGGGTTATGTAAATTTGCTCATCCTTGTGCCTAAACACAACCACACCCAGGCATTTGCTGAATGTGTGAAATGGGAGGAGAGACTACCAGCCCCCAATGCATAGATACCAATGGGCTATGAAGAGGAGAGCTTTCTCATTATCATCACATTATCATTTATCATCTGGGATATTTTAGCTATGATTCCTGGGTCCCTTCCAACTCTACAATTCAATTATTCCCTATAGTTGCTGGGAATCATGGTCAGGGAGTGTGGCAAGGTTTGGGGCAAGTGTAGTAGGTGAGATTCTACTTCCCCCTTCTGGCATGTAAATAATGTGTGAGGGAGTATGTGGTTATGGCCAGATTACCCTGAGTCTATAGTGACATGGGCCTGGGCACGGTGAATCTTTTCATTTTCATTTCATTTACATATTTACACCCTGCTTACAGTCTCAAATGCAAACCACTTCGCCCTCTAATAACGATGGGAGAATAACTCTAGGTCAGAGGTCAGTAACCTTTTTCAGCAGGGGGCCGGCCCACCATCCCTCAGACCTTGTGGGGGGCCGGACTATATTTTGGGGAAAAAATGAACGAATTCCTATACCCTACAAATAACCCAGAGATGCATTTTAAATAAAAGGACACATTCTACTCATGTAAAAACACGCTGATTCCTGGACCCGATTGAGAAGGCGATTGGGTCGCATCTGGCCCTCGGGCCTTAGGTTGCCTATCCCTGCTCTAGGTGCATGAGTGCTTCACCTAAAAAAAATTATATCGAAATACCCAGAAATGCCTGCCAAGAGCAAAACAGGGACAAATTACAGGCAGGGATTTACAAGGCACAGATCTGAGGAAATCCGAACTGATTCTGGCAAACAAGGGCCCGCTGGAAAGGAGGCAAGGCTATTGCTCTCTCTCTCCCAGGCAGGCTGTGCCTCTGCACAGATGGAGACTTGCTTTCATGATCAAATTGGGACATTCTCTTCAGTAACAATAGCTGAGTGAAATAATTGTGGTACTTTTACAGCTAGTGTTCATTAGCAACAGCCTTTTACTTAATGTTTTGCCAGATGGACGCTCGTTCACTTGTTGGTCAGTCCTGTTCCAGCCTTTAAACCATTCAGCGGAGACTTCTTTATCTTTTTGTGTAAACAATCTATGTTTACTGAGAAGCCACAACTTGTAAAATATTTTTCTTATGCGTTTAGATTTAATTTTTGGAAGCGGCCTAAGCCACATCTGAAAATCTCTACAAAACAATATTTTGAAAGGCAGCGACTGCTTGGCTGTCCTCGCAGTGTAAATAAAAGCGCATGAAATAATTGAAGCCTTTTGATTACCTTTTTCGCAGTGAGGACCATAAAATCCATCTGGGCATTCGCATACATGCCTTTCGTTGCAAAGCCCGCCGTTCCTGCAACCTCCAGGACATTCAGCTTCAAAGAAGATGGTAATAATTATTGGATGAATTGAATATGTGTTGTGTGAACAGTCTTATTACAGTCTGAGGTAAGAGCATCATATAGTCTGCTGGAGATGGGGCAGTGGGAGATGCCCAGGAAGTTAATTCCAGTGTCCGAATGATGGACATTTTGGTAGCATACATTGACTGAGATGCTCAAAATGTACAAGAAAACTAGATATTCACAGGCTCGGATCCTAAGAGAAGTTAACTGAGACGGCAATCCTAAAGGAGGAGAACTGAAGGCAAATGAGCTGCCATATCCAATACCCTGCTGGGCTCTTGACAAGGTAGAAGTGAAAGGAGAGTAGTTTTATTTTTATTTAAAACCAATCCCTTTCCCAGGCTTTTATTTTCCCTTTAATGATTCTCCTCACATTGGAATGCCCTGATCCATTCCCTTTTTGCCCCACCAATGTAGGAGCTCAGATATGGATGAGGCTAGGGCCAGTGGTGGGCTTTCAAATTGTGCGACACCAAAATTCAGGTGCCCCCCGCCTCTCACCTTCTGTTTTAAGTCATTGCTGTGGCACCTTCTGTGGCAACCCTCTCAGCTTGGTGCCCAGTGTGGGTGAACTGGTTGCACTTTCCTAAATTTGCCTCTGCTAGAGCCAAAGACGTTTCCATGGAGTAGGATCTACAAAGTCAGATTACTCTCAAAGAAGGGAGGTTTGATCTATCCTATCGTTCCGGCGGGGCCCACCTGCCCATGAGGTGAGCTGAGGCAGCCACCTCAAGTGGTGTGACACTGAGAGGAAGTGCCCCTGCAGGTGGCCCACCATCTCCAGTGGTGAGAAGAAGTAGTGGTAGCAACAGCAACAGCTTCTGGAGAGATTTCACCCAAATCTCATGAGATTTTGCTGGAACCCACCTTTTAAGCCTCTGGCTGCCTCTGAGCTCCTGAGATGCCCTCCTAAAGACCGTAGAATTGTATGTCTGAGGAACTTTCCCCTTTCCCTCCCTCATCCCTGTAACCCTCCCAAAAAAACCTCTCATCCACATCTGTATTCATAGTAGAAATTGTGTCTCAGCTTGTTTCTGGTCTGACAAATGTGAGCTATTCCCCAAATGTGTGAAGACAACGGCAAGACAGACAAACTTCCCTTCCGAGGGCAGGTTCTGGTTACCTTGCTGACATGTTTTAAAGAAGATGGCGTTCTGTGGCGTTTGGAGTATGGTATTGCCTTCTGAATTCATGATGATGACCGTCACCTCAAATGCCGCCACGCCATCTTGTTTCCCAAGGCAGGGAAATCCAACCTGGACAACTTAAAAAAAAAAGGGAAGGGGACAAAGTGCGAAGAAAATAAAAGGCAGTCTTACTGATTATCTGTGAAATCTGAATTATTTTTTTTTAAAAAAAGACATTCCAAACCAATGATAATCTACCGATAAATAAGGAAAACAAGTACTATGAATAAACAGCTGATCATATTGCAAAAGTGCTACAATAGGTGCTAATGATTAAATTATCTTATCCAATGCAGTGTGGCACCCTGGTAATTTTTGAGTCAAACAAACTGCATCTTCACAGTTCATGGAACTTCTCTGTGTGTGGTTCCCCCCCCCCCAAAATATCTAATTGTGCCAAGGGATGTCAGTTATCAGTAAGGCATGTTGTTGTGCTTTCTGAGACACTTATATCCTGCTTATGCACACCTAACCAGTGTCGGAAACAGGTATCGGTCTGATCAAGGAGAGCTTTCCTTGTGTTCTGATGACTGCCTTGTGCACCAATGTGAGCAAACCTTGGAAGCTACAATCAATAGGGTAACCCTACATTAAAGGTAAAGGGACCCTTGACCATTAGGTCCAGTCGTGACCGACTCTGGGGTTGCGCGCTCATCTCGCATTATTGGCCGAGGGAGCCGGCGTACAGCTTCCAGGTCATGTGGCCAGCATGACAAAGCCGCTTCTGGCAAACCAGAGCAGCACATGGAAACACTGTTTACCTTCCCGCTGTAGCGGTACCTATTTATCTACTTGCATTTTGATGTGCTTTCGAACTGCTAGGTTGGCAGGAGCTGGGACCGAGCAACGGGAGCTCACCCCGTCATAGGGATTTGAACCGCCGACCTTCTGATCAGCAAGCCCTAGGGTCTATGGTTTAACCCACAGCGCCACCTGGGTCCCTTAACCCTACATTAGGATAGAGGATAACTGCCCACCATTGAATTATTCTGAGTTCATATTCCCATTCTTAAAATAAAGAAATGGACCGGTCGACTCTCCTTTTTTAAAATAACATTTTCAGCAACACGGACAAAATTCTTCACAGTCTGCACTCATTGAGTGAATGGTCTTAGCCTTTCCATGTCGGGACATTTCCAATCTTGTTTGCACCCGGGGACTTGTCTTTGGCTGCGGCTGACAGATCGTTTTCTTTTGCTCTGAGCGATGCTTAAAGAGAATTGGTCAGGGCTGCAACATAAGATCCCTCCTATGTCCCCGGATAACCAGGCAGCTCTGCCACATGTGGATATAGATATATTTTTTAAAGTACAGTCCTCTACGTATCAGAAGAAAGTTCCATTGAGTTCAATGGAATATACTCCCATTGAAGTTTGCAACTTTAGTTTCTTCAGTGCTACTACCATGGTTGCAGGGCAATGGTTTGAAGAGGCAGGGTGCAGCCACTGGTGGAGGAAGAGGAGTGCGGGGGGAGTGCACCGCCCCCGACAGCGCGATCCTGGTGGGGTGCCATCATGGCTGCCCCCCCCCCCCCGTGCTGGGCGCCATGTCCCCGCAGGCAGCGTGCCATGCCCCCAGTACACACGCCATGCCCCTGTGGGCGGCGCACCACGCCCCAGGGATGTGCACCAGCCCTGCCCCCACCTGCTCTCTCCCCCCCCCCCGTGCCAGAACATGAAGCTCCCCCACTGGATGCAGCAAACCTTGCTGAAACTAAGCAGGTCTGACCGGTCTGACACCAGGATGGAACACAGCCTAGAAATCCTTCGTATGATGCCCTGGGTTGCACCATGGAAAAATAAATAAATAAATGCAATAACATAACCCACACTTTGCTTTAAATGTAAATCTCAATGTAAAAATAACAATAATTTTATTTATACCTCGCCCACTCTGGGTGGCTCCCAACAGAACACTAAAAACAGAATAAAACTTCAAACATTAAAATCTTCCCTAAACAGGGCTGCCTTCAGATGTCTACTAAAAGTCAGATAGTTGTTTATTTCCTTGACATCTGATGGGAGGGCGTTCCACAGGGCGGGTGCCACTACCGAGAAGGCCTTCTGCCTGGTTCCCTGTAACCTCACTTCTTGCAGTGAGGGAACTTCCACAATGTTAATAGAGAAGAAACACCAGGGACGTCTAAATGTTTCTATTTGTACTCATATCTTTTAGCAAAAAAAAAGTGGCTACGTTAAGCGATAGTTCTGTCATTTCGCCAAGGAACTGAAGAGAAAAACTATAAAAGATACCGGTTTAAACCAAAGGTGTTAAGTGTTCTAAATGCAACAAATAGATGGGGATGGCTGCCTTTAATGCAAACTTTCTTTTAACTACAAAGAGCCAATGGAAGGCAGTAAATCTGGAGTATTTTAATGAGGAGAAAAGCCTGGTAACCCCAAAGCCTTGGAATGCTGTTTTGTGGTTGTTTCATTTGAACGCTGCTTGAGATTAATAGTGACATTTATCTGCTTTCTTTATGACCGGCTTCTCATTGATGCTTTTTGGAACTGCACCTATTAGGTTCCCCCTCCCTCCTTACAGCACATTTTGAGGATTTTACTGCAAAATACTCTGCTAATAAAGATATTCTGCTAGTAAACACCAATCTATTTTTTTTGGGGGTGATCAGCTCACTGTTTCTGCAAACAAATACTAATCACAAACAGACACAATAGCATCATCCTACGAAACGTAAACCGTTCTTCATTATAGATGCCATTTTGTATCAGTTCCATGTCATACTTTTATTTGGCTCAAAGGAGCCATGGGGTAAAGTGGCCATAGCTGTCAAATTCTTGGGTGTTTCCTTCCCACTCACAGGCAACAGAAAACGTTATTTGCCGAGCTGCATTGTTTCAGAATAACCAGCTCCGCTGAGACCTGAATTACTAATGTGTCATGTTGATGCACACACATACATTTCAAACTAAGCTTACTGAATAATACTACTGCAAACCATATGTATTAACTTAGCGGGCGCTTATTATTCAGCACAGCCTGTAAGTATATTTGTATGTCTGCACATGCTCGCCATATGGAAACAAAGTCTACATCTCCAAAGCAATCTTGGAACTCAAGTCACCAGAACTGCAATTATAGCGAGCCTACTTTCATTCCACTCAGACCTCCCAAAAGGAGAAGAACAAGGAGCCCCATTCCAAGACTGGATGAGGAGGAGAGCTGAGAGCTGAGCACTGGGCTTCAGCATTCCAAAATGGTCAGTTGCTGAAGCAACTTCAGAACACACAAAACCTGATCCTTCCACAAGTCTTGCCCGATTTGCATGGGAAATCGTGTTTCACAGCTCCGTGATTTTGCTGATCTGCAGGCCTGAAGCTCGCTCGCTCCTTCTTTCATCCCTTTCAGATGTGGAACATGAGATAACTTTGACAGCAAAAGTTCAAGAGCTTTTGCAGTTACCAAGCTATCAGATCATCTGACACAAACAAGCTTGTGGGGGCAGATGCAGCAACGGCAAACGACCTTTCCCATATGTATCTCTCTCGATAACTTGCAATTTGGGGGAAAGCGTGCAGTCTACACAAACAAACCAGCACTGTATGGATGCATGCAATGGTCGCAATGTCAAGTTAATGCCTTGCACATAGGGAAAAGCGCTCTGGCAGATCTGACACCAGACACAGACCTTTCCTAGAATCCCAGACACAAAGATTTGCAACTGGAGGCAGTTCCCACATTCAGCTGAGAGCCATTAAGTGATATAAATCATGGAGCGATGCAGTTTTAAGCGATAAACATATATGTGTGAATCAGCCCTTGTGGGATGGCCACCAAGTGAGAATCTGCCAGAGGGGGCAACAATTCTATGTAGCAGCTGCAACGTATGAGATTCGAGATATGGGTTGTCTCCATTGCAGATACACTTTTGGCCTCAGTGCAGGACGCATTGTAGCCTCCGCGCATGGCAACTTCGCAGAAGCATAGCCAGTATTGCACTAGTGGAGTCTGTTGTATTTACGTATTTTATTCATGTTCTAAGCTGCCTTGAGCATGGTTTGGACTGGGGAAAGATGCCATGCAAATAAAATTATGTCTGTTTGTCTGTGTGTATTTCCCTTCTTGCTGGCTTCATTCACTTGCTCTGCCTGCTGTTGTCAGTGTGATCATTTGTTTTTCTTACAAAAATACTATACAGTAAGAAAACTAAACTTTTCCCTTGAACACATCTCTCCCCACCCGCTCTGGGCCCATGAAGAACCTTATTGGTTGCCAAAGTTTACTCGTTACTGCCTTTTTAAAGTTTGAGGTCTTTGCCACCTAGCAATTAAATACTTAATCGCTAATTTTGAAACAAACACACACACACTTTTCAGTCTGGTACATCAGTAAAGTGGATAGAAACCACCTTGAAAACCATTTTGCTCCCGTCATCGTTAATGTCTGCTGACTGGAACCACCAGCTGTTATTTGGCTACTGCTACGGAGATGCCGAAAGCTTATAATAGTAACGCCTTTGTAAGCGCTGAGAGTAGGAGTCACATTTAACATACATATATTTTATGCTTTGCACTTTGGGCTGGCTTCTGCCAGCCTGCACCCATTAGCAATACTAACAAGGTTAGCTTGTACGAATAAAATACATAAAAGATGCTATTCATTAGCTATTTCAGAGGAGGAGTTACATTCTCTTGATCACATTTATGCAGGATAAATATTCAGCATTGTGGCAAACCTTTCCCCATACAGATCAGTTTGTACTATAATATTATTTTTGATTCATTATGAACTGCAAAATTCCCATATTTACTCAAATGTAATGTGCACCTTTTTTTGCCAAATTACGTCGTGAAAATTAGGGTGTGCGTTAGATTTGATGGTGCATTAGATTCAAGTAAATAAGGTAGTTCCTTGCAACACTCCCCCCAAAAAACTTTGAACTCATAACTGCATACAGATCCACAAACCTGATGCCTGGTGAGGTATTGTTCCAAGCAGAGGGATGTTCACAGTTGGGTCAGCCATTATGCCTTTATCCAATGAGCGCAAGGACAGGAATTCATAAAAGTATTCAGCCTGCAAGAAAATGAATGTATAAGAGAGGTTAATTTTTATCGCATCGGGCTATCTGTTCTTCGTGTTCATCTAAGGCTGGAAGGCACCCCCAAACATAGCTGCCAAGTTTTCCCTTTTCTCGCGAGGAAGCCTATTCAGCATAAGGGAAAATCCCTTAAAAAAAGGGATAACTTGGCAGCTATGCCCCCAAACTGCGGCCCTCCAGTTTTTTTGGCCTACACTTCCCATGATCCCTAGCTAGTGGTCGGGGAAGATGGGGAATTGTAGTCCAAAACATCTGGAGGGCCAAAGTTTGAGGATGCCTGATCTAAGGCGAACAATACAACTAAGCTTTGAATCGTATGTATCAATGAGTAAGCTCCAATGAACACAGGAAGACTTACTTCTGAGTAATAGAACTGGAGATTGAACATTGGATTGGATTTTTGGCTATTTACAGATATTGTAATTTATTTATATTTTTGCATTTCTACTGAGTTTTTTTTAAAAAAAAAATAATTCGCACCATTTAAAGTAAGAGTACAAAGGAACAAAGAACACTTATGCAAAGGAAACTACTCTGTTCATCACAAATTATATTCGAACCAAGTACTTCTCAGACTAGACCCTTTGAAATCAACAAACCTAAGTTAGTCATGTTGGTCATGAATGTTTTGTTAAGTGAACTTGTAATGTCGGTGGAGATATCAATCAGTTGTTTTTGGTAGATCTGAAACAGATACTTGAAGGGGCTTAAGAGACTTGTGGGTCCACCACTGCATCTGTAGCCTCATGCCAGCCGGGGCAGAAGGCAGGGACAGGTAAATCAGTCTGGAGCTGTGTGGCAGGGCCCAAATCGGCTCCCAGGCCATCCAATGATGCCAGTAGGGCCAGCTCCGAATCCAGCAGATCCCAGGCAGACTCAGCCTTCCCCACCCCCACCCCCAGAATGTCATATTGCCATTCATATGTTGAATAAAGTACTTCGAAATTTTAATGAGACATTTCCTTCCTCAAAAATATTTATTTTTTTCATTCACCCTTCATTGTTGTTATTTTGGTAGGAATCAAATAAGAAATCTGATAAACTGCCAACTGTCAGATGCTGTGATCCAAATCCCTTGTGCTGGGCAGTAGCAGCACTAGAATAAAACGGGGTGGGGCACAGAAGGGGCAAAGTATATTTCTAAAGTAAAGGTAAAGGTAGAGGACCCCTGACAGTTAAGTCCAGTCAAAGGCGACTATGGGGTTGTGGCGCTCATCTCGCTTTCAGGCTGAGGGAGCCGGCGTTTGTCCACAGACAGCGCTTCGGGTCATGTGGCCAGCATGACTAAACCGCTTCTGGAGCAACAAAACACAGTGATGGAAACCAGAGTGCATGGAAACGCCGTTTACCTTCCTGCCAGAGTGGTACTTATTTATCTACTTGCACTGGCGTGCTTTCGAACTGGAGCTGGGACAGAGCAACAGGAGCTCACCCCGTCGTGGGGATTCGGACTGCCGACCTTCCGATCGGCAAGCCCAAGACAAGAGGCTCAGTGATTTAGACCACAGTGCCACTTGTGTCCCAATAGTATATTTCTAGGACCTAGGTGGTCAAGAAAGAAAACAACAGGAGTTCAGAAATGAGGGGGAAGCAGGGGAAGCTCATTGTTTCTTACAACATTGTTTACTGTTGTAAAGGAGAACTAGACTGGACAGGGGACACTCTGTGCAGCCCTGGCAGGCTTCTACCCATGAAGCTACGCTGCCCCAGAGCTGCTGATATTACACCAAATGTTTGGTGGGAGGAAATGCTGCTGCTGGGATCCCTGCTGCTGGCAATCCACATCTAAACAGGACATTCTGGGGGTGGGGATGGGGAGGGTCGAGTCTGCTTGGGATCTTCTTGGATTCTGAGCTGGACCCACTGGCCTCATTGGATGGCTTCGGACCTGATTTTGGCCCTGCTGCACAGCTCCAGACTGATTTACCCATCCCTGCCTTCTGCCCCAGCTGGCATGAGTCTACTACAGATGCAGTGGTGGAGCCCTCAGTCTCTTAAGCCCCCCTGCTTCCTGGCTGGTGTGTGGGTTGCAGTGAAAATGTCACTACATGCCAACTATTAAGTACTGTTGAATTTCAACAATCAGATATTAAATAGTGGGTGATGTCCCACCAAGTCATGCTCAGAATGGCTGAAGTCCACTGATTTCAATAGGTCTACTCTAAGTATAATCTTCGGTTATTGAAATACTAGATATTCAATATCTGGTGAATAGTTGGCAAGCAAGCTGCAGAGGGATTTTAAAAACTACCGGTATACAGAAAAAATAGGCACACATTAAAGTGGAAAAGGGAAATAGAAAAATAAAAATCTGTCAACTGTCACTCACTCAAAAGATCTACTCTTTTGCCCCTATGCGTAGCACTGAAGCCCTAAAACTTTTTGGTACTTGGTAAGGAAGTGAAAATTTGCCTAATGGATGCAGAATGCTCCACTCAATAAAGGACATTTGAGAGAAATACAGTGCAGAATAGGAAGGTAGCAAAACAGGAGATGAGAGGTGAAAACTACAGCTAAATTTCAGGGTAGGTTTTAATAAAAGGCATGCAGTTTTTCCATGCAATGTGGAATAAACAAACTATCCAAATGGTCTGTACAACTTTGTTTATGAACGCTTGTTTTAAAAACAAAATAATCTGCTCAGAAGAAAAATACAGTAATTGTTTTGTTTCCTGTCGATCCCCACGAAGCCATGGCATCAGAGCTATGGCCATACTGTCTGTTTCTCATTGTTTAAGCTTTGATGTTTTAATTATATCAAAACCCAGGTTATAACGGGCTTTGTGATTAAAACAATGTGTTCTTCATAGTTTGAAAACAACAATTGGTGAGTCAAACAAGCAGCTCTCTGCTTGCTGCTCCATCTTAGTGCTGCTTTCCACTGTGTAATTCTGCTGTAGCATTTTGGAAGGTAGCTGGGAATGCCAGCATAGAATAGGTGAAGCCAGGCTGAGTCATTCTTAAGGGAGAGCCATGGGACTCATACTAAATTGCCAAGCTTATCTGTACAACAACCCTGTGAGGTAGGTTACACTGAGAGAGAGTGACTTCCTAACTGACGGGATGATGAGTTTTCAAGGCTGAGTGGGGATTTGAACCCAGGTCTCTGTAGTCCTAGTAGTCCTAAGGGAATGCAGCCCTCAACAGGAAAAAAAAGTTTGCCCACCTCTGGAGCTTGGGCTAGGGGGTGATCTCAACAATTGCTTTATTCCTCGCTTGTGGCTACTCCTTCCCAGCTGTAAGAAGAATGGAGCAATTATCTTCCTGCTCCAGACTATAGGCAATAGGTTCTTTCCAGCTGAGAGGCCTGTACCGCAAATCAGGAGACACTCTTTTCTGGATATACCCACAGCCACTTGCTGTTCCTTTCAGGCCAATTGGGACTGTATGCACTACAGGTGTCTACAAGCAGGTTTGAGATGTTGTTGGAATTAGTAGTATGCCTGCTGATATCACAGTAGTATTGAAGGCTGCTTCAGAGTTTTCATTCTACACAGTTCTTAAGATAGAGGAACATAGGAAGCTGCCCTATAATGAGATAGACCATTAGCTAAGTAGCGTCTGCACTGACTGGCGGCATCTCCCCAGGGTTTCCAGATGGGGATTTCCCCCAGTCCTACCTGGAGTTGCCGGGACTTGAACTGGGATCTTCTGCTTACAAAGCAGATTGTCAGTCCCTGAGCTATGGCCCTTGAAAAATAAAGGAGATTGTAAGAAGTTGCCTCCTCTGTGAAAGTTTGCAGGTTCCTCTCACACAATTCAACCATCACTCCTTTTGCACATTGCAGATTTTCTTCTGACAAGGTGCGCCAATAAAATAGTAAAAGAGGGAAAGGACAGACTCATAGGCATACAGAACTTTTTCTTTCTTTCTGGGAGCGTACCAAATTGCAATTTTTGTTTTGAAGAACAAAAATACGCATAGAGATTTTATTCTGAAAGGCACGAGAGATCATATTGGGGGACTGCAACTGTGAAGTAGTTTATTACTAAACAAGCTCAGATGTGAATCCCATTTATTACCACAGGGTTTACTCCCAGGCAAATATAGCCTTAAGGGTTGTAGCCTTAAGCCAGCCATGTTACTCAAAGAAGATGATGTACAAAACCCAAAAGATGGATTCTCACCTATTTATTTATACTTTTTCTCTGCTGTGGAGAAAAACAAATCATGTCAAGCCTGCTGCAATTTTCTTTTCATTTGCAAGATTAAAGGGAACGGGCCTTTGGGGCAAAATAAATAAACACGTCTTTAGAACCGTGTGTAAATATACAGGTTTCCGAGTGGCATCATTGTAAATTAAAAAATGTATACTTAAAGATTTTCATCTGCCAGAGACAGAAGTTTACCTGATGTGATGAGAGAAGAGTTCACAGCCGATGGAGAGGAGCCCCGACCCCTTTGAATGGTAGGAAGCATGAATCGAACATGCAAGGTCATTTTGGCCATGCTTCAAACTAGGGAAGCCTTTGTTCTTCAGGCTCAGAAGACAGCTTTGAAGTTTGGGATAAAACTCCTCTAGCACACCATTACCAAAGAACAACCTTTTGATTATGATCTCATGAAAGTATAATCAATAACTTACATAAGTGAAAAGTGTGGCTAGAAGCAAAGGTTTTGTAATTGGACCTTTATTGGTTCCACGTGCTGCCTTACAGCTTGCTGCCTTGCACTGCTTTATAATAAATATCCACCTCCCACCCCTTGCAATTTTTTAAAAACTCTCTTTAAAATGATGAAACTTCAGCAGCTACTGTCAGCCGTGAACATATCCAGGCCATAAGTGCAAGGCAATTTTTTTTAGATGTGAAGTACCCTTGTCGAAAATCTAACCTAGAATAGATAAATAAACAGCAAAATGTGGGTATTTTCTCCCAAACATTGGCCATGTATTATGTCACTGAAGGGGTGCTCTTGCTGAAGATATGAGCCTTATGTTTCTTGAACAGACATTTTGATAGATATTATGGGCATGATCCAGTCCACCATGAGCACAGCACCCATGCATGGAGGATCCTGTTGCCTCAGCAGAGTCTCCCTCTTCCCGTTCTTCCACCTACAGGTAGACAGACAGCATGGGGGGGGCGGTCGTCCATCTAATAAGGAAGCAATGGCAAGTAGCTCAGCGGGGGGAGGAAGTGGCAGATGAAGCAGTGCAATGTGGGAAATGGAGTCAAAAACATGAACCAGAGGTCAAGTAGTCTTGTTAGGATGGAAAAGAGCAGAGAAAACAGGGAGATGAAGGACGATGGACCAGGGATACAAGGTGAGGGAGGCTGAAGAAAAGTAGCAAATCTTGAGGTCCAGAGAGCTGCATGCTATTTTGCAGCTGAGTTTCAAGCCTGCACCTAAATCAAAGGAGGCTGCATGTTAGACTAGTCGAGACGTTAAGAGCTATTTTTGAGAAGTTGTTCATCTCTTTCGACACCTTTTCTCGACTGTGCCCTGTTTCGTTTTTCTTGTTTACAGTTGCCGCCATGGTCTTAGACAGCACTGATTCAATCCACACGGCTAGTTGAGGTGGTAGCCGCTCTTGCTGTATGTAATTTTAATCCTTCTCCAAGTAATAGGAATGATGAGCATCTCGCTTGATCAGCTGGCCTCCATTACTCTGAAAGCTAATGAGCAATAAGCATTTCACACAGCCCAACGACACCCTGAACTCAGCTAGCAATATTGTAAATCTGTTCAGCCACACAGGCAGAAGAGACTTTCTTTAGTGGGGACCTGCCCTTCTGCCTTACTTAATGTACACCTGTGGTGGAATTCTGTGGTGACTTAAGAGGGTTTTCTCCATTGTCTATGACTCAAAGAGTATTTCTTCCATGATACTGACCAGTGCATCAGCACACAGCTATAATCTTCCCTGCACACTGCCACAGACTGCACCGACTACACAACAAACGTGAATTCTGAATGGATACCTTCCAGATAGAGGTGTTCATCAGTATGCGGATGATACCCAGCTCTACCTCTCTTTCAAATCAGAACCAATGAAGACTGTGAAGGTCCTGTGTGAGTGCCTGGAGGCGGTTGGAGGATGGATGGCAGCTAACACATTGAGGTTGAATCCAGACAAGACAGTAGCACTGTTTTTGGGAGACAGGGTGTGGGTGGGTGTGGAGGTCTCCTTGGTCCTGAATGGGGTAACTGTGCCCCTGAAGGACCAGGTGTGCAGCCTGGGAGTCATTTTGGACTCACAGCTGTCCATGGAGACACAGGTCAATTCTCTGTCCAGGGCAGCTGTCTACCAGCTCCATCTGGTATACAGGCTGAGACCCTACCTGCCCTCAGACTGTCTCACCAGAGTGGTGCATGTTCTAGTTATCTCCCGCTTGGACTACTGCAACACACTCTATGTGGGGCTACCTTTGAAGGTGACCTGGAAACTACAACTAATCCAGAATGCAGCAGCTAGATTGGTAACTGGGAGCAGCCGCCGAGACCACATAACACCAGTCTTGAAAGACCTACATTGGCTCCCAGTACGTTTCTGAGCACAATTCAAAGTGTTGGTGCTGACCTATAAAGCCCTAAACGGCTTCAGCACAGTATACCTGAAGGAGCGTCTCCACCCCCATTGTTCAGCCCAGACACTGAGGTCCAGTGCTGAGGGCCTTCTGGTGGTTCCCTCACTGCGAGAAGTGAAGTTACAGGGAACCAGGCAGAGGGCCTTCTCGGTAGTGGCACCCGCCCTGTGGAACGCCCTCCCATCAGATGTCAAGGAAATAAAGAAATATCTGACTTTTAGAAGACATCTGAAGGCAGCCCTGTTTAGGGAACTTTTTAATGAGTGATGTTTTAATGTATTTTTAATATTTTGTTGGAAGCTGCCCAGAGTGACTGGGGAAACCCAGCCAGATGGGCAGGGTATAAATTATAAATTTTTGTTGTTGTTGTTGTTATTGTGATTCAGATTTTCCAGACAGTGTTTCAGAAACTGAGGTAATCAGCAATCACCATCCACATAGTCTCAGTCATGCAAAGTATGATGCCACTCACAGCCTCAGAAAGAATACTTTTCTCATAGTTAAATAGACCAGCAAAGGAGGCTCTGTCATCACTGGAAACAAATCCGGCTACATACAGGATGATGAAGAGAAACTCTCCACAGGGCCCTGTCCCCAAATCCCACTGAAGAGTAACTGAAGGAACTCCACAATGTCCTTCTACATTCTACACAGGAAAAACCTGACATCAGAAATGACAACATTCATTCTCCAGTGGGGGAACATTTCAACCTTCTCAAAGAATCAGCAAGTGACATTTAAGTGGCCATCCTGGAACAAAGAAACTTCAAAAGGGAACTGCAAGATGAAACCACTGAATTACAATGCACACAGAGGTTCAGTGCTACCCTATCACTTGTAGACAGAACTGAGGCAAAGGATTTTCAGCATATTGTATGTGTTAATTGTCTTACGAAAGCCAGACTGTCTATGGCAGGGGTGCCCAAACTTTTTTCAAAGAGGGCCAGATTTGATGCAATGAACATGCATGAGGGCCGACCAAAGAAGTTGTTGAGCTTTTTTTTAGAATTTGACCTCAAGAAATAAACTGCCACAGGGGTCGAATTAGGCCCCCAAAACGGACTTTGTACATGCCTGGTCTATGGCATCAATAACTGTTTGGTAAACCACCACTGCTAAGTATCTAATTATCACTGTTTATACTACTGAGCATTTCATTTTCCTCTGACGCACCCAAACCATGCATGTAGATAACTGCAACGCAGGATAATGTTTCATGCATCTGATAAAGAGGACAGTAATCCACAAAAGCTTGTGTCATAGCAAATGTGTTAAGACTTTAAGGTTGTCACAAGGTTCTTTGTTGTTTATGATAGCTGTAGTTAGCACTCAGCAAACGTGATTGTGGGAAGTGGCTCCTAGAGCAGAGATGGGCA
Source organism: Zootoca vivipara (assembly GCF_963506605.1). Classification (NCBI taxonomy): domain Eukaryota; kingdom Metazoa; phylum Chordata; class Lepidosauria; order Squamata; family Lacertidae; genus Zootoca; species Zootoca vivipara. The sequence continues at coordinate 26,716,440 of NC_083285.1, forward strand.
ACCAATTGTTGTTGATCTTCAGCTCAATGGTCAGGAATTAGAGCAGTTATAGCAGAGTAACATCTGGAGAGCCACATTTCCCCATCCTTGCCTTCCAGGCAACAATCCCATAAGCCAGCCTTTTTTTCACAGGCTAAATATACGTAATAGTCAAATCCAGAAACAAGCTGCATTTCAGCAAATGATCTCAAAGATGGAAAAAGCCTGTTTCTCAAGGTGAAAACTCCAGACATGGAGGAATGAATGTGCGTTTGAAAAGGAAGACCATTTATTTCATGCCAAAAAATGAACTTTTGAAATATGCCAACTAGTCTGGATACTGCATGTTTCTGTCTGCTTGCGAGTCGGAAGAAAATCGAGAAGAGAATATGGTGACTCAAAATCATTGCAAGCTCCTCAGCGTTTCGTGAGACTTTAAAGAGCTTCTGATAGCACTAGAAGACTGAAAGGACCTGTGAGTAAATATGCACTGAAGTGTAATCCTTTTCATGAATGGCTAGCTGAAAACCTGCCCTATTCTAGGATACTACATTCCATTCCCCTCCCTCCCTCCCTCCCTCCCTCCTCCCTTGCCAGTCTTCTGGTCTCTCCCAATATTCAGCCAGCATTCCATGCCCCCTGAGCATCCTCATTGGGCTATTTTGGAGTTTATACCAAAGGGGGGCAGTTCTAAAGATGCTGTACTTTGGTGTTTTTCCAAGCCTGCTGGCGTTTCCATCCCCTTGTGCATGGATGTTGCCATTTTGGCTGCATAAAGAATGGGTAGTTGGAGAATGGAGATCACGGTTAGTATATATTCTGGAGCAGCCAACATGGTGCTCTCTGAATGTTGTTGGATTGCAACTCCCATCAGCCACAAGTTTACTTGATTGGAGAACAGCTATGAGTGTTGAAAATGGAGTCAGATTGCAGAAATAAGTTGATATTTATCTGAAGCCCCCTGCCCCATTTCTCCCCTGCTGCTTGCAAATGTACACACAGAGGGAAATGTAAATATTGGGACCAAGGAGTGTTCCACATACTGTTATATTGACTATTCACTATCCTTACCTTGTATAAATTTGTGCTTTGCATAGAATTGCCAAGGAGGGATGCTGTAAAGATTTAAGGAGGACATTATTATGAAGAGGTACCGTGTTTCCCCTTTTTTAAGACACCGTCTTACAACTTTTTTTCCTCAAAAAAACACACGGTGGCTTATTTTCAGGGGGTGTCTTTTTTTTTAAAGTGCCGGTACAACTGGGTCCCACTGGCTCAGGATGCTTGGCGCTCTCTTCCGCGCGCATTTCCTGCCTCTTCTATTCTCTCCGTTTCCCCTCCTCCCCATCCTGAATCAAGGGCTCTCCTTCCTTGGAGGCTTCTAAGCAGAGGCTGGATGGCCACCTGCCTAGGAGACAGACACCTCACTCTGTGAGGTGGATTTAAACCTCATAGGATGCCGGAGCAGGAGGTATACATGAAGCTGCCCACCGTCATGTCGGTGTAGGTGGGACTGCGCTGGTCGCAGTCGAAGCACTTGTGGTTGGGTGGGAGCACTGGGAGGCTGCTCATCTCCCATGGCTTCGAAGGCGGCGGCGGCCGGGTGTGTGTGCGCGGAGGAATAGAGGCTGCTCCCCAGGCTCTCTCATGCTGGCCGGGGAATGAGGAGGGAGGCCGGGACCCGTCCCGCTCCGAGACACTCGTGAAGGAAGCGCGAGGGGGACGAGGCTTGGGCCTGCAACCCCAACTGACGGACCGACGGAAGGAGGGGGGAAAGGGAAGGAGGAGGAGAGGAGCAGCATCAGCTCTCGGCGAGGAGGCCGGGGCAGCTGAATGACAAGCCGAAGAGGAACCTGCGCGGCACCTTTTCTCTGTCGGGGGGGGGGGAGAAACGCGATCACAAACATACAGGGGAGAGAGAGAGAGAAAGACGCACGGGGAGGGAGAGAGAGAGATGCGCGCGCGCACACACAGAGAAAGGGGGAGGGAGAGAGAGAGACGCGCACGCGCACACAGAAAGAGACTGACACCCACACAGAGAGGGAGAGCGGTGCTGCTTCGCACTTTGTCAGCGCTGCAGCCGCCGCCGCTTCTGAGCGCCAACCCGACCTGGCAGGCTTCCTCCTCCTGCCACGGCCGGCATTGCAGGAGCTGGGTCCTGCTGGCTTGTGCCCTCAGTGTTCCGTGCGGCACTGCTGCACGCTTTATCGGCGCTGCAGCAGCCGCCGCTTCCGGGCACCGACCCAACCCGGCAGGCTTCCTCCTCCTGTTGCGGCCACCGTGCTGGGTCCTGCTAGCTGGCTGGGGCGCTCAGTGGTCTTGCTCCGCACGTCGCGGAAGTATGGCTTATTTTCGGGGTATGTCTTACATTTCTCAAACGATTAAAAACCCTGCCATGCCTTACTTTTTGACTACGTATTAAAAAAGGGGAAACATGGTATTTGGTTTTTTTAAAAATAAAAAAGCACTAAATAAACTATGCACTGGGAAAACAGCAAAAGTTCTATCCATTTGTCTTTGATACATTCATAATAAAAGCTACTTTATTATCATTTTTATAGATCAGGCTTCCTCAACCTCAGCCCCCCAGATGTTTTTGGCCTACAACTCCCATGATCCCTAGCTAGCAGGACCAGTGGTCGGGGAAGATGGGAATTGTAGTCTCAAAACATCTGGAGGGCCGAGGTTGAGGAAGCCTGTTATAGACTATCGATACTTGAACACAAAAAGTCAGTTTAGGGTTCTCGTAATCATCCAAATAACTAAAAACTTGTATCAAGCTACCATTTGACAAATCTACATGGATGGGGTTTTGTTTTTTTAAATAGAACTATGTTTATTCTCTGTTCATTTAAGATGATGAAACAGCAGTTCGTGTCTGACTCAAGCTTGGAGTTTTTGATGTATATACTTTAATCCATGTGGTATACATTCTGCAGATGAAATATGCAGGAGATCAAACTTCATTATCACAGCCCACGACCATGAGAGGGCAGGGAGATAAATTGTTAGGATTACTGGGTAGTAAACCATAAATTACGCCACTGAACCCATAGCAGAGGGGCTAGATTTTGAAATGACAACTAGACAAGGCCAGCTCTAGGTAGACTCCCGGTAGTGCGGTGTGCCACGGCGGCGGGTCGGTAGGCGGGGCGCTGCGCGACGAAGCCGCGCGGAAACCATGCTGCGCCCTGCAAGGGCGGAGGTGCCGGAGCGATCTCCGCCCCTCAGCGCCAGGGCGCCCAACCTGCTCGAGACTGCCCTGCAACTAGACTGGCACTGCCTTTTGACAATAAGATAGTGGTCCTTAGTGCATTTTGGGATGCAAATTCAGGAAGGGCTTATGTAAATATGTTTAGGATTAATTGCTGGTATCCAAGTTATAATATAATATTGCTTCTATTCTATAAGCTTCAATTGTGCTACAACTACCATTCGTTTTCCATTGTGTGATTTGTAACATTCGCACACTTGCTATCAAAGGAAGTGCTGCTACAGCAAAGTACAATTTTACAAAATGCTATTACAAACTATTTTTTAAATGGGTATATGCTGGGGGTGGGGAAATCATTTGAAAACTAAATGAATTTTAGTTTTCTCTCAAAAAACTTTGACAAATGAAGGGAAAAGAACCCACGATCACATAGAGAAAAACTGCAAACAAACAAACAAACAAACAAACCCACAAACCCCAAAGCAACCATTTTGCATTTAGTATTTCTAAGTAAGGTACATTAAAAATAAATCATATGGAAAATGAAGCACTAAAACTAAACATAAACCAAAACACTATCATGAAATGCCTGCTGGAATAACAAAATATTTTCCTTGTGCCTGAAGTTCATCACAGATTAATACAGAAGTGAGCTGGAATGGGTTTGTGAATCAACACATTCCAAATATACACAGACCAGAGGTAGACTGATCCTCCTTCCCTACAGGTGTCACTCATGGTTGCCATGGCAGCTGCAAGCAGGTGCCCTCCTATCTGCCACACAATGAGTACCACAAAAGGTGGTTATCCTAACTGCCCCTGGTACTTTGGAAAGTTGCATGTGCTAATGCAATGATGCACCTTGCTCTGCCAATGGTATTAAAGAGGGAATTGCGTTTGTAGCATATGCAAAGCATAGGAGGCTGTGGTCAATGTGGCAGCCACACCGCCTCTCACTTGCGCCGGTGAGGCTACCCCTCATACCATTCGCTCCCGTGGCTGCAAGCCTTGAAACCTAAATGTTGCCAAAACAAGAAAAGCAACTACACCCTCCCCACCGCCCGGTTTATAGCACTTTCCCCCATTGGTTTTGGAAATGCACCTTACAAAAAAAAGCCTAAATCTCACCAAAGCTGGTATTTGCCAAAAGTTTATGTTACCGTGGAGAAGGGGAGAGGGGGAGAAGAGGAGGGCAATTCTGCAGTTTACAGATATGCCATGTAAATGACTGTGCGAACCAGATGTAGCTTACAAGGTACCTAGTAACTCATCTCTGCTGAGCAATAAAGCTTTTCTGGCAAAAGTTTGAGAAATTTACTGCTGTTTTCTGTCAGCAGCTACAACAGATGGCGGGCACATGCCTGCCTTGCTAAATGAAGTGGGATCTCTACAGCACGATGCTTTGATCTCCAGTGGCAGGTCCACAACACCGAGATGCAAAATACCACAGCAGAAGCACAATCTAAATATTAGAGGTTCAGAGCTTTGCTTTTGATACAAAGACCCTCGCTTCTTTCTTTCCTTTTTAATTGTGTCCGTAAGCATGTTCACATTCCACGTTGCCGCTCAAGTATGGAAGTCAGAAAATATTTTATCCTCCCCCCCCCCCGGTTCGGTGACAGGAAAGCAGTGAACATTCCATTCAGGCACAACTGCTTCCACCGTAGCTGTCTGTTTGTAGCTGCCTGAGTTGGCTGTTGGATAAACAGTGGAGGAAAAATGTAAGAAATAAATATGAAACATTGAGTGAAATGTTATGAACGAAAGGGTGGCTTCGGAAAGGAAGGACTCCCATGCCAAATCCACTCAAGGAAGAGGGTGGCTTATGTTCGTTCACACTTTCTTTGGAACAAATATTTGAACCGAAGCCCACTGCCACACTTTTTGTTTAAATGTTAACAGCACCTTTGGATGAAATTTTTTAAAAAGGAGAGGGGGGACAACGGCCTCTTGTGCCAATAGTGCATTATAATAAACAATCCCTTTACCTTTGTGAGGGAGGCTAGGATAAAAGGGGTCAGCCTTGGCAGAGTCAAAATTCCTTTCTTCTCCTCAAACCGATTTCTGATCTAAATAATGCACACACCTGTAGAAACTCAAGTCATGTGACACTTGTTACACACTTGTTCAAAGGGTTGGGTTTGTTTAGCCTAGGTAAGAAAAGATCGTTGGCAGGCATGATAGCTGCCGTCAAGTATCTGACGGGCTGTCAAGAAGAAGATGTTGTAACAGATGTGTTCTTTGTTGCTCCAGAGGGCAGAACTGGAACCAATGGATGGAAACAGCAGAGATGCAGATATTAATAGCAAGTAATCATTTAGGGTGGAAGGATCTGCCCATTTTGGTTCTCTCCTATAATTTTAAATACGCCTAAACTGACAAATGTCTTAACTGTGCTCTATTATCTTCTATTATCTAGGCCAGCCCCCTAAATATTCCTGGTAAATTAGAGTATTAAAGTATTAAAGTCTGGTGCCCCCTTTTTAAAATTTATGTATACCACTACTGCACCCTGTGTTTTGTTAGCCCTAAAACGGAAAATGTGCGAGGCCCCAAACAAAGAAGAATGGTAACTTAAGTTGACAGAATATGTGCACCTTGCAGACTTAACATATAGAATGAGAGAACAAGAAGAACATGCGTTTAGAGAAGATTGGAAAACATCTATTGAATATATGGGAAATAACTGTGTACAGCTGAAAAGGCTGGCAGCATTAAGATAAATTCCAACAGTGTAAATAAGTTTTTATGGATGTAACAATGGATTACTGAAGGGCATAGTTATTGTAAAATATGCAGGGATTTATGATATGCAAAATGAACCCAAGAAGGGAAGTCATTGATAGCTTAAGGATGTAAAAATGAGTGCTTTAAATGGTAAAACAGAACAATTAATAAAAATTAAATATATAAAAAAATAAAGTCTAGCGCCTCCTTCCCAAAACCCAGGAAGCTTCTGCCCAGCTTACGGAGGGAGGCGCAATGCTCCGACTGAGTCCATGAGTTCTCCCGTCACCTTCCCAAAACCTGCCCCGCTTTGGGAAGCCGGCAGGAGGGCTCCTGCATCCTGTCAGAGACCTGGTGCCTCCTCCCCAAAATCTAGTTTAGGGAGGGCAGCACTACGCCCATGTACGTGCCGTTGGCCCCCCACATTCGCCTCTGGCCCTAACTGGCGCCTCTGGCCCTAATTGTTTCCCTATGATAGATTTCACCGCATGCTACTGGTTTTCTTCCTTGGTTGAAAAAGTGAGAGAGGTTTTGCAGCAAACAGAGCCTCGTGCTCTTGACCCAGGGACAGGGAGCTGCCCAGGTGGGTAGGAATAGACGCCTGCAGGACACAGGGTATGCTCATTTCCTCCCAGTACGGCTAAGCACAAGACTTTTCAAGCTTGAGTCATGGCACCTGAGTGACATTTGTGGTTGGGCAGTCAGACCAGTATATAGTCAAGAAGAGAGAGGTGTTCCATTCATCCCGCACACATATCTATCCCATATGATCATTTGATTAAGAGATGGGGAACCCCAGGCCTGGAGGCCAAATGTAGTCCTACAGGACCACCTGACCACAGGAGCACCCCCTAGGCTGGGATCTTTCCTTTGGTGACTCACATGTCCAGCTCTGCATTCTCTTAAACCTACCCAACAAGAACACTGCAAGTACTAGGGCCCAGTGACGGAGAGAGAAGCTAGTGGCAGTAGGTCACACCTGGAAGAAGTATCATTATCTGTCTCTACAATGAGAACTTCAGATTTCTAACCACATTTAATGGAATTCTTTGAAATAAACATCACCCCTGAAGTAACTCGGCCAATTATCTGCAATAAGCAAAATCATATACAGTGTGAGAAAAATGATCATTCAAAAAGCTTCAGAATTCTAAGAATAAGCAAGAATTGCAGCCAGTAAAATAGATGACTGAACTTGTGTACCTTCATAAGTAGGATCAAACAGTATATGGAGTCATAGAATTGCAGATTTGGAAGGTCATCTAGTCCAATGCAGGAATCTCAACTTAAGACATCCAGTCTCTGCTTAAAAACAGAGTCCACCACCTTCTGAGGGAGTCCTTTCCACAGTTAAACAGCTCTCACTGTCAGACATTTCTTGCTGATGTTTAACCAGAATCTCCTTTCTTGTAATTTGGATCCATTGGTTTGGGGGTCCTACCCTCAGGAGCAGGAGAAAACAAGCTTGCTCCATCTTCCATGTGTCAGCCCTTTAGATATTTGAGGATGGCTGTCATATCTCCTCTCAGTCTGCTTTATTCAGACGAAACATACCCAACTCCCTCATTAGGCTTGGTTTCCAGACTCTTTAGCATGTTGGTTGCCCCTTTCTGCACAAGCTACTAAGGAGCAAATGTGAATACTAGGAAAGTTGGAAACCAGAAAACTAAAAGTATCTTCTCAAAGATGAACTGAACATGTAACAGACTTCTAAACTTCCATGTGGGATCTTAAAGGAGGAGCAAAACTAGAAACTAGTTCCCTGAATCGCATACACAATATCAAAAACGGCACAAGAAATAGCACAACAATTTCAGTGATTCTACCATGATCTTTACTCATCCCAGAATCCTTCTGAAGCAGTAATTAATAGGTTTTTAACTGCAGTCTAGCTACCAAAATATAACCGTACCAGATTAACAATTCTAGAAGCTCCATTTACAGAAGATGATGTAATTAGAACCAATAAGATCAAAACATGAGGACTTGATAGCTTCACCACAGAATTTTACAATAAGTTTAAAGAGTAGTTAAAAACAAATAGAATAAATGAATTACTTAACCTAAAGATCATAGACAGAGATGCATAGATACCGTAGTAGAAACAATTCACATTACCCTGCCCCTATCATCTAATATCACTCATCAACCAGGACTTTAAAATATGGACAATTATCACTGGAAAAGGTAAAGAATAATATACCCTATGTACTAAGACTAAGCATGCTTTATTAAAAACAGAAAGACTTACAAACGGTATCACGATAACTCCATTTGCATCACAAGCAATTTCGGATGACAAAAAAACACACCTTTGATAGAGTGGAATGTGGTTTTTGACACAGAACCTAGGAATAATTTAATCATAAAATAGTAGAGTTGGAATGGACCCCAAGGGTTATCTAATCCAATCCCCTGCACAATACAGGAATCACAGCTATCACCCAAGAGATAGCCATCCAACCTCTGCTTAAAAGCCTGCAATGAAGTCCATGAACCCACTGATGTAGCCTGTTCCATTGCCAAACAGCTCTCACTTCCAGAAAGTTCTCCATCATGTTAAGGCAGAATCTCCTTTCTTGACATTTGAATCCTTTGGTTTGGGTCCTACCCTTTGCACCAGCAGAAAACAAACTTGCTCCATCCTCCATGTGACAGCCCTTCAGATATTTGAAAATGGCTCGAATAATAATAATAATGATGATGATGATGGTGATGATTTATACTCCGCACATCTGAGATATCACATCTCATTCTTCTCTTCTTCAAGCGAAGCATACCCAACTCTCTCAACCATTCCTCATAAGGCTTCTTTTCCAGATCCTTTAGAATCTTACTCACTCTGCTCTGCAAATGTTCCAGTTTGTCAATATCCTTATTTTAAACAGTGGTGCCCAGTGGTGCTATTTTTAAATTATCCCTCCCAAGTTCATTTCTCAAGCACCCTAATTACGTCAACGTATCAAGTAATATTGTAATGAGAGTATTTTGTAGTGCTTGTCTAATAGTATCAGAAAATGATTAATTGAACAATGCATTTTTATTCAGTCTCCATTGTAATAACGTTGTAATGTTACTCAGTCTCTTAATGTTATTTGCCTTTGAACTTAAAAGAAATGGGAAATAGGACAATGGCATTTTAGGGGGAACTTCTCAGAGCTAATATGGTTTAAAAACCACAGTGTTCAATATGTAAGCCTATGGTCAACAGCACTAAAGCCCTGAATTATCACTGCTTATCTTGGTAATATTTAAGACGTGAATAAAAAAGAAACTCATCACAATGTATGAGAGGTTTTTTCAGTTTCACATCAAAAAATGATTTTACCAATCTACAGGTAGATTATCAATGGTCATGTAATCAGAATGATCTTGTTATTTCACTGGAAGGTTAGCGGTAGTCTTTCAAATTTGGCACATTGTTACCCATTTGATAACTAAATGCAGCCACCTTCATGAAAAGCCAATGATAAAGAACTGTATTATCAACCCTAATACTAAAAGACTGGTCCATAAAATGTTTGATTTTCTATCTGACAATAAGAACTGGATCACAAGCAAACATCTTTGCCGGAAAAATGGGGGAAAGACCCAAGGACTCTAAGCTTTATGCGAAAACGAGAATGAAAACGAAAACGAGAACGGAATTGATTGCTCAATAAAGTCCCGTCAGCGTTAATAATGACAAAACAGAGAAAAACTGTTTTAAAATATCTACCAGTGGCACTTCATTCTGTCTAAACTGAGCAAAATGTATCACTTAGCCTCAGATTTATGCTGGTGATGGCAAGCATCAAAGGCAGATTGCACGCATATTTTTTGGACAAAATTTTACAACTACCGGTATTATACAAGAGTTTACAAGTTACCATTTTCTTGAGCCTATTCTCAATTAATGTAGTGTTAGCTCCAGAGTCAAGTTGCAACCCTAAACACATTTAGTAAAGAGCAGGTCTCACTGAACACAGCGAGGCTTACCTTTGAGTAAATGTGCATAACATTATGCTGCATGTTAGCCATGTATTCGATGCACTTGAAATCAATGAGACTTCCATTAAGCACAACTAACTTCCCCCATTGATATCAATAGATCGGAGGTGTTACTAACTTAGCATGGATCCAACCACTGCAAACAATGTGCCTATGAATTGTTTGGAATTCTTCTTCTTTTTAATTCCACCTGAAAAATATGTGCCTATTCCCAGAATTTTCCCCAATGCCCTTAAGGCCTTTGTGCAGATTCACCATATGTTGTCATGATGTCAAGCTGCACATGTGCGTGTTCATACCAGGCATTCCTATACAATTTGTAGAGGTTTGCTGGGTGTATAGATGCCAGTGCCCCAATCATTTGCAAATAGTGCTTTGCAAATTTGCCTGCAGAGTAGTTGTCTCAAAGTACCTCCCTCGGAAGAAACTTATTGAATGTATAGTAAAGGCTGAAGGTGTTAATCTTATCTATGGATGCCACATTGAAGCCACATGCGGACAGGTAACAGCACTGAAATATAAGAGCTAGTGCAACATAGCAAGTAAGGTCACAATTCTATGTGGGCTTTTCCCTGCAAGTAATTCCCACTGAAGACAGCGGGGCTTGCTTTCGATTTGTGGAACAGACTCCCACGAGTGGTGGTAGATTCTCTTTCCTTGGAGGCTCTTAAGCAGAGGTTGGGTGGCCATCTGTCATGGATGCTTTAGCTGAGATTCCTGCATTGCAGCGGGTTGGATCAGATGACCCATCGGGGTCTAAGATTGTATGATTAAACATGCATGGGTAGGATGGTGCAGTAAGAGACTGAACCAGCAAGGGCTTCAATGCTTGCCTTTGCCACTCGCTAGATAGCTTTAAGCAAGGCACTTTTTCTCAGCTCCAAGCTCAGATCTGTACTGGGGGGTGGGGTAGCAATAGGCTTCATAAGTCAAATAATTAGCCCAGCTACATCACTAGCATTTATCCTAACTGGCCACCTCTGCCTGAAGCTGTGCAGTCTGTCCCCCCCCCCATCCTGATTTATTACAGGCGACTTGCAAATATTAAATGATTAATATTACTTACATGAAGGGCCTTGTGCACAGGAAAAGCACCTTATGAATGGCAAATGCACTTGTTAAATGCTTTCAAGAATGGAGTGTTATATAAAGCATAAGATCAGTTATCTTACAAAGCTCTGGGCTGCTATTTTGTCTGCTAAACATTCTAGTTGTGTGCGTGTCTGAAAGGTTTTCAGCACCTTTCCATATACACCTGATAATTTCTGAATGAGATTGTGAGCTATTTTCCACTTTAGGAACAAAGTTTCATAGAAGATGGAGAGGAAGAGAGAGAGAGAGAGAACACTGTATACTTGTGCATGTCATAGATGTGATTTATTAATATTTCTTATGACAGGTGATTCAAGGAACCACTTTGTAGTGACTTTCTGGCACATCATTGAAATATTTTCCGCGAATATTTTCATAAACTAAATATTTGCTCCGGTTAAACATGCAGCTCTTTCCCCCTCACCGGTCAGAAGTTGCGCTGCTCTTTGCCAACTTTTCCCAATCCCAGACTCTACCTACCCGTCCAGTTGCTTGCCAGGTGAAATTCATAGAGTGAATATTGACCGGGATGGCAGGCATCCTTTGCTGGGCTTTTCTGAAATCGTGTGTGAAGGGGGCCATCTTCCCCTCAGAAACAATGAGAATATCCTCTTCAAAGCCTGTAAAACAAAACCAATTAACTCAAAACAGGTGGGAGATTATCGTAATGCAGGATGAAAAGCAATTTTTTATTTTTATTTTTTGCAGAAGTTTTCGCAGGCAGGCAGGCAGGCAGGCAGGCAACACTCCTGTGGGGAGGAGGGGGGCGCTTCTGAAATTTCCTACACGGAAAGCACTTCTATGGAGAGAAAAGGGGGCAAACCTTATGCAGATCGTCCTGCCTGACAACGATGCACACGTATCATCGCGTACACAGGCAAGGAAGCCGCAATTGGCCACAGCACACAGATGCTCTGCAACAGGTCCATGTGAGTGAGAGCACCGTGACAATGCATACATGTGGCTTTGATTGTGACAGCGTGGGGCTGCTTTCGGTGCGGGAGGGGAGATGCACTCGTGCAATCATCGCACATGATCTACTTGCTGTCCGCCCCTGTTTCTCCTTGAGCTGCACAGAAGTGCTTTTCCGTGCAGAAAATGTGGCACAGATGAAGAGGCCCCGAGATTTCTCTCTCTTCCGCCCCTTTCCTTTTTTTTCAGGGCACATATAAGAACTGGAACATTTAAAGAATTCGGCACAAGCTCATGGGCTTCTTCTTCTCTCCCCCCCCAAAGTCCTTACAGAAGAAGAATGCTAATCCAGTCAAACTGAAGGCCGACATCCTATGCACATTTATGGGGGAGTAAACCCCACTGAATACTGTGGAAATTAATCAGAATTACCAGACAGGCAGAGGGCAATTTACCGGTAGCCCCCTTAGCATTTGTGATGGCTGCCTTAGCTTCACTTCCAGAACTTTGTTTAGGAGAGACAGATTGAGCTAAACTTTGGAGGTGGGCGGGTTAATCAGGTTTCATTAAGGTCCCCCACCCACTTTCTCCTTCATCGTTCCAGCACTGGATTGCTTGCTTCCAATTAAACTGAGCATAGGATCGCTCTGCAAACACACTTGAACGGCAAGTGGCGCTGGACAGACCTAGGTCCAGCTTTAATGTGAACGGATGAAGCTGGCATCCAATTAGGCAGACTTACTATGTTTCCAGATGGGAGTGTTTATGGCGAGATCATAGAATGGTGAAGCTGGAAGGGACCACCCCAGGGTCATCTAGTCCAGCCCCCTGCAATGCAGGAATCTTTTGCCCAATGCAGGGCTCGAACCCATGACCCTGGGATTAAGAGTCACATGCTCCACTAATGGAACTGCAAGTCCAACGCTCCTCCTCACAGCTTCCACACCATGGGTGTAGCGGGGAGGGGGCAGGCAGGGGGACGGCTGCACTCCCCTAAACCAAGCAAATAAATAAAAATAATACTTAAAGTAGAAATTGCAGAAAGATGTCGAAAATTTTTTTCCTGAGCACTTGGCGTCAAAAGAAAGTAATTTAAAACAACTGTTGTGGAGACCATTCATTCTGAATCTGACGAGCCAGACAGAGGATGTTGACAGGTGGGTGGCCCTCCCGTCCCCCCAACATAAATCCCGGCTACGCCCATTCCTCCGTTTGGCGTTCATGTGAATGGATGAAACCGGCATCCGATGAAGCAGGCTTTCGCAGCTTCCAGGCGGGGGTGTTGATGGCGAGATCATAGAACGAGAGAGTAGGAAGAGACCCCACCGGGTCATCTAGTATGACCCGCTGCAACGCAGGGAAAACTTTTTTTGCCCAACGCGGGGCTTGAAACCCACCACCCTGAGAGACGAAGAGTCTCACGCTTCGCTCCTCCTAGCATACCACGTCCTGGCACCCTAATGCCAGCTCCCCCACAGGCTCTCATTTACTTTCCCCCATGAAAACCCCCATGACTTTATTGGTGCTGCTAATGAACCCGATTGCCAAACAGCAGCAGCAGCAACCTGTCCGCCCCCCCCCCATCCGCGTGGGCGCTGGGCTCCTCCCGCCGGGCGGGCGCCTTACCTATGAGCACGCGGGCTTGGTGCGCGTCTATCCACAGGTAGAGTGTGTCCTCTTGGCGCGGGGCGGCGCGCGCAGTCGGCGCGCTCCCCAGGCACAGCCAGAGCGCCAAGCACAAGGCGCCGCCGCCGCTTCTCCTCCTTCCCCCGGCCATGCGGACGACGGGCAAAGTCCCTCCTTCGTAGAGCTGCTGGCGTGCTGCTCGCTCCGTCCTTCTCCTTCCAGCACACGCGAGCGAGCGAGCGCTTCTCCCAGCGCCGAGGCGGGCTGCTTGCTTGCTTGCTTTCGCCTGCTGCTGCTGCTGCTGCTGTCGCCCGAGGTGGGTTTGCCTCTTGGCAGGCGCCGCAGTTGTGAGCGGGACTTCTCCGAGAGGGGGACGTGCCCTTGTGGGTGAGAGAGGGAGAGCGAAGTGAGGGGAGGCGCGGGGGGGGGGGGGGCGGACGAGAGCGGTGGTGCTCAGCTCCGCCAGGGGGCGCCGTGGCACCGAGGACGGAGAAGCTACTCTGGCCAGGACGAGATATAGATTCATAGAACGATCCCCTCCAACATGAAAATAGGAACACCCTATTCCATCATCAACGTCATCATCATCAACAACAACAACATCATTATCATTCTGCTATTTATCTGACTCTGTTGTCCCAGACTCGCTGGGCGGTTTCCAACAGATTAAAAAACACAACATTTTAAAAAACAAAACTCCCCTATGCCTTCAGATGGCTATAGGGTCTGTTAACGCCCTCCAAAATTTCTCCGATGAAAATAGGGACGTCCTAAGGAAAAGCAGGACATTCTGGAGCATGGGCGTAGCCAGGGGGGCAACTGTCCCCCTAAATCAATCAATACAGAGGTTCTGCCCCCACCAACCAACCAAAGCCTGTCCACCTTCCCCAACAAAAATTCTGGCCATGCCCATGTTCCAGGATCGAATCAGAAACTGGGAGGGCTTCTGTAAAGCCGGGACAGTCCCTGGGAAATAGGGACACTTGGAGGGTCTGTAGAATTGTAGGGTTGGAAAGGCCCTCAGGCAGGGCCATTTAGTGTCCCACAGCAATCCTTGGGTGGGCTCCAACCACCTTCTGGTTAACAGCCAGATGTACTGAGCCATTGTGCCCCTGGATAAGTACAATATAAGCTATCATAATAAAGTTTCCTCGGGCCACAACGTAAGACACTGTGCTTCCACCCCTCCTCCTCCCGCCACGCGTGCTTGCAGGCTTCTCTAAGTAAGTCGTACTCGCAGATGCAGAACCGTTAAATGCCATGCCCTTAGGTGAATTCCTTTTATTTCAATAGGTCGGGTCCGGAGTATAAGATCTTCTTCACCCCCTGCAGTTTGGAAGGGGAGGACACCTCGCGAACGCAACAGTAAGCTGGAGCTTCCAGGATGAAGTTTACAGCTGCTTGTGGCAGGTGTCAATCATCAGGGTCATTCCGCGCGGTCACTGGGGCTGCGGATTGTCCCTAGGCTTGGAGTGAGAGTTTGTCACTGCATCGTCCAGATTTTCAGGTGGTCTGCGAGCGCAAGCAGTTTGGCCTTCCCCTCCATCAACTCTCCTAAGTCTGCCCTGGAGGGCTGGAACCCCCAGAACAGATTTTAAGGAGGCACAGGAAGCGCAGAAGAAGCAGAAAGCCGAATCCCATTGCACAGCCCTAAGGCCTTGCGCTAAGGGGAATCCTTAGCTGGATACCGACCTTGATTTTCCACATACATTAAGAAGTTGACAAATGGATGCGCTGGTAGTACATCCATGCCATTATTTAACAGGAGTTTATGCATGCTTAACTGCTGTTGGTGTAATGTGGCCCTCTAGTGGTTTATATTCCTAATAACACATTCTGAAGACAATTACTGTACAGTACAGTATTACAATCTTACGCACCTATTGAGTCTCAGTCACAATAAAATAAAGCTGTTTCATTACTATGTTACTCATCAGTTGATATCTTGCATTTCCTCCCTCCCCTTAAGAATGCTGCAGACTTTTACACATCTAACCATGGGTTTTTCTTTTTAGCATATGATGCTGGTCTAGATTGAAAATCACTCTTGTTTATAAGGAAGGACTTATCTGAGCCGGCTACAGTTTGTAGCATTGAAAGGGAGAATTTTTATGAACAAGTACAGTCATACCCCATGAATTCTTAGAAGGACTACTATAATATATTTCCCTTGCTCAGTGTCTACCTATGCTGTCTTAAACATCCTCTAGATGTGTCTCTTGCAATCATGACACATCACCTTTTAAGTATTTTTCGTTTAGAGAGCACCTGTTACCTTTTCCTAGGAGAAGCGATGCAACATTTCATGTAACAAAATTTAAAGTAAAAATAAACCTATTACGGTAGCGATAAAGTATCTGTCGACTGCATGTGTAGAATATCTTATTACTGTCTCGCACTGCAACATTCTTAACATTTCCTAATGCCCAGGCATATAACACAACTGCTAAAAATCCATATAAATCCTAAGTGAAAAGGCATGTAATTAGATACTGGTGGGCAGTCAAACTAAATGGGGAGTGCTGCACCCCAAATTATTTTGCACATGGGCCCTCAATGAAGTGTCACTGCTACTGGGTAGTCACACTAGTGTTTTGCAAGAAAAAAAATCAGAGAGACCAGCTAGACTGGTAAAGAAAAAGCAATTTACTGTACAGTATATGTGTTGTATGTGCGATACAACATTGTGCCACCACCAGATGGAGACGTGGAGTCCCGTTTTTCTCTACCTGTTTTCCCTGTTTAAGGTAGGTAGCCGTGTTGGTCTGATGTAGTCGAAACAAAAAATAAAAAAACATTCCTTCCAGTAGCACCTTAGAGACCAACTAAGTTTGTCATTGGTATGAGCTTTCGTGTGCATATGAGCTTTCGAAAGCTCATACCTATGACAAACTTAGTTGGTCTCTAAGGTGCTACTGGAAGGATTTTTTAATTTATTTTTTTGTTTCCCTGTTTTAATTTACAACGCTTTGAACTGAAACACTTCTTTGATGTGTCTATATCCAGCCAGAGTCTTCTAGCATCTTAAAACCTATTATTTATTGCTTTTATTTTCTTTATCTATAAATGAACTTGTTAGTTGCAGGTTTATAAATGACCTGCATCATAGGTAAGAGAATAAGCATGAGTAAAAATATATTTTAACAAAAGCATATTGATATAAAACATATGTACACTGAAACACATGCAATTCATTACACACACACACACACACACACACACACACACACACACACCAGCCCCCAACCCCAGCACAACCAACAGGAAACATTGTTGTAGTCAATCAGAAGCTTGGAGCGGGGAGGGGAAAAAAAATCTTTTTTTTTTAAACCTGCCACTCAAAAGACGTCCGCAAAGGCCCCAGGTGAAGCTCTCTCACTCCACAAATGCGGAGCCACAATTGAAAAGGTCACATCCTGGAACAGTTCAGTTGGCAGAGCCCGAAACTCTTAATCTCAGGGTCATGGGCTTGAGCACCACGTTGGGCAAAAAATTTCTGTATTTTAGGGGGTTGGACTAGATGACCTGTGTGGTCCTTACTAACTCTGTGATTCTGTGAGTGGATCCTTTGTCATTATCCTCCAAGCATCCTTCAAAGCAGGGATCCAGAGAAGGCCTTCATTAAGATCTAAGGGTCTAAGAAGGATTGGCCAAACTTGGCCCTCCAGATGTTTGGGGACTACAATTCCCATCATCCCTGACCACTGGTCCTGTTAGCTAGGGATGATGGGAGTTGTAGTCCCAAAACATCTGGAGGGCCAAGTGTGGCCATGCCTGGCTAACAAATCTGTAAGCCTTTGAAGTGGCAAAGCCACTTTGTTGTTTTCGGAAGCCTCATGTCCTACGAAATTCTGTCTTTGCAACAGGTAGGTTGTGAGGTAGGTTAGGCTGAGAATTGGTTCAGACACCTAGGTTTCAAACGGCACGTGCTTGGAGGGTTTTCCGCCTGCTATTGTTGCTCTCAGGGTTGGCCAATCAAAACGTGTCACCACAAATCTGGTTTCCTCCTTCAACAACATGTACTTCTGAAAGTGTGGTAGGTGGGAAGACAACCATCTCATGATAAACGGGGCAGTTATTTGGGTGGGTGAGTTCAGAGGGTTGGTATCCACTCATCGCGTTCCTTCTTCTAAGACTTCTTGTTGCTAAGACACAGAAACTTGTCCAAGCTTTGACCCGAGCTTAGTTCAGATTGGTCGTATTTCTTGCCGGCTGTCTTTGGTTTTTTTTTAAACGATGTTGTAAAATGTTTTCTAGTCTCTACGTTTGTTTCTGAAGACCAAACACCAGAAGCACGAGAAAACAGTGCAATTGTGTGTTGTTCCAGTTATGCTGTCAGCCACTTGGAAACCGAGACTGAGAAGTGGGACATACATTATAAACTAGTGAAATAAAAAGATCTTCTCCGTTTCAGCTGTAAAAAAAAAAAAAGGTTGCTACTGCACTTGAGCTTCCCATGTAGCCGACATATGATTTCTACAAGCAGCTGCCTATAGGGATTGCAGCTGCAATCCAGATGTGGGTGTCAGTGAGTGTTTTCCCTGTCAGCATCCACAAGTGAAGTGCCTTGAGTGCACTGGACTTGTGACTTGGGTTTCAATTCCTTGCTTAGCTGTGTAGCTCACTTTGGGTGGCCTTGGATCAGCCATATATCCTCTCAGCTTAACCTACCTCACAGGGTCATTGTTAGGATAAAAATGGGAGAAGCCTACATATTTCACCCTGAACTCTTTTGTGGAAGAGCAGACTGGAAATCTAATAAATAAAAGCCCCAATGTGTTTCTGGATCCACTCCTTCCTTCCCTCTGGGTTGTCCTAACCCTGGTTTGCCTTCTGGGTTTAATCTGACCGATAGGCCAAACAGAGGCCCTCTGCTTTTGCTGGAGCAACTCAAGAGGCCTTGAGAAAATATGCCACCTCTAAAGGAAAAAATGAAAACAAAAAGGGTGGGAAGGGAGATTGAATTTGGTTTCTTGGTTCATCGATGTCTGCTGTCCTTCAAAACTTCGAGACTTTGCTTGCTAGGCATCATGACCAGTTAGAAGAGGATACAGAAATGAGAGACATTGCTGCGATCATTTCCTAGCCTGGGCCTGATACTTCACTCACCATGTTGATTTTTAATGGGTCCGTGCAAACAACAAAAGGTTCCTAAGATTCAGGGACAAACAAACAGCATCGGTTGCAATGGCTGACTTGTGAAAATGCTTTAAAAAAAAAGTATTGAAAAATATATCGAATTTGCCATAAGCTCACCATCACCGTCTAGTGTCACAATTGTATAATGTATAATGCACTTAAAACACACTTAAAACGTCATAAGTGAGTCCTTGGTGTGTTTGTCCTCTGCAGGGTCTCCAACTGTTTTTGGACTACAACTGCCACCATCCCTAGCTAGCAGGACTAGCGTCAGGAATGATGGGAATTGTAGTCCAAAAACAGGTGGAGACCCAAATTTGGGAAACCCTGCTCTACTATACCATAAGGTGGTTCCTTTGGCGCCCCCTGGTGAGGAAACTGCTAAGCACGGTAAGTACAGTATGTAGGAAAATTGGTTGTTGCACCAGCTCTGTTAGTCTGTTGCAGAAAAAACAACCAAGCATCTCATGGCATCTTAAAGAATAAATTACCATGTTGCAAGAAATAACTCATCAGGAACAGAAAGTGTTATCCTCAGTTGACAGCTGTCATGCTAACAATGCAGTCAAGTGACACTGACATTAAAATGTACATCTATGCACAATGACCATCCACAATTGTAATCATTGGTGGCAATGCAATACCTTAACACTAAGTTAATTGCCATTAAGAGTAGGACAAGAAACGATTATCACAGCTGCTAGAACTGAACCTGATGACTGAGTTGTAATTTCACATTTTTCACACTGGCGTTTCTCTTTGAAGATACAGTATTTTGTTCAAGTACAGCCATTTCCAGCAGCCGAACGGAAAACCTTCTGTTTCTGAAGCAAGGTTTGGGATGGGATTTCATTCAGCCCAAGTCCCAAACTGTCTTCAGATCTCTGGGGAACAACCTGGCTCGCATCCAAGCAGAGAGGAGAGCCGGCTGCTGTGGACATAGGAGGCTTCTGTTCTCTCTCAACAAGCTTGGGGTAGGGAATTTCTGGCTTGTATTTTGCAACTGCTCTCTCTGCTCAATATTTCTCTTCTTCTCTTCTTCTCAGGGTGTTGGGGTTTACGGTGTAGGGCTACAAGTAAAGAATGCAAGTCACCCTGGGCTGAGGAAAGATTTGTAGTTGTTTCTGGAAAACATGGGGAATTCAAGTTAGAGTTCTAGACAGGGTTATCAAACGCCACGGTGATGGCTAAATGGAATGGGGTGTCCAGCCAAGCCCCAGATCTGCCAGGATGAACTGAGTTTGGAATAGACTGGATTGCTGGCTGAGCCTGAGCTCAGTGGGGCAGAGGGAGACATCCACCTGTTGCAAACTCTGCTCGGCTGTGTCATGTGACCTAGCAACCCAGTAGAAGTTACAAAAAGGCTGGTGCAAGTCAAACTCCATTTTAAAAGGTTGTTTTCCCTCCAAAAGGCTGGGTGGGGCTGAATTAGCTGGCAGCAGCCACACTCCTGAAAGGAGTTTGCAACAGGGGTAAGTTACACCGGCATAAATTGCCATGGCATAAATTACACTGGCTTTCTGCAGCTTAGATTGCTCGGCCCAGAGCAGTATATCTGCCACGGAGTATCTGGTTGCCAACAATTAAGAAGGGTCTCCACAAGTGACTGGCTACTGTGGAGCTGAGATGGACATTTGCTCTGATCCATCAGGACTTCCGTTATATTCTTAGCCTCTGCAATAAGCTCTCTTGTGGAATCCTCACTGCCTCACAAAAGTGATCTTGCCCTTCACTTGCTCACCCCCCTCACCTCCATCAGCTATGTAGCAGTGCAGGGGTGTCTTCTTCTTCTTTGGCGATCATTCATAGCCGAGTTTGTCTTCCATGAACACAGTTTTAACAGTGAGTCCGTAAGTGACTGTGGAGGCCAGTTCTGGGTCCGCACTTCCTTCCACAGTGGGGACATAGGTTTCTGGGTGGGAGTTGATCACAGTGAGGGTTTGCCAAGCGTGCTTTCCTCTTAGCACCTTTCTCCCTTTCATCCTGAGTTCAAGCATCTTAAAAGCCCATGACACCTTTGGGAAAGTCTGTTCTCCAATTGGAGCACTTGCAGGCCAGTGTTTCCCAGTTTTTGGTGTTAATACTACTGTATATTTTTTTAGATTTGCCTTGAGAGAATCTTTCGACCTCTTTTGTTGGCCACCAGCATTAAGCTTTCCATTTTTAAAGTTTGGAATAGAGTACTGTATGTAGTTGCTTTGGAAGATGAACATCTGAACAACATGACCAGTCCAACAAAGTTGATACAGAAGAATCATTGCTTTTGACACCGATGATCTTTGCTTCTTCCAGTATACTGGCATTAGTTCTCCTGTCTTCCCAAGTGATGTGTAAAAAATTTCGGAGACACCGCTGATGGATCTTTCGAGGAGTTGGAGATGGCCTTTATAAGTGGTCTGCAAGCTGCTGGGAGGAATGTAAGTGATGGAGAGGGGCACTGTAGGCATTGCATCTCAGATTGCCTATGCTATGGTTGGAGTGCCACGTTGCGGCTGCTGCCAGAGGCTGGGCGAGTGGCTTGAATGTCCTTTCCCATGTGGTAGCCCTGCTAATGACAGAGGTTCTCTAGGCTAGCCTTACCCAACCTTGAGCACAGGTGTACCGTAGGTGAACTACAGCTCCTGTCAACTCCGGCAGCATGGCTAATGGTCAGGGATGATGGAAGTTGAAGTCCAAAGGCATCTGGGGACCAAGGCTTGGAGAAGGCTGCTCTATGCTCTACTGTACTGTTTTTAATATTCAGTTGGAAGCCACCCAGAGTGGCTGGGGAAACCCAGCTAGATGGGCGGGGTATAAATAATAAATTATTATTATTATTATTACTTGGTGGCTTGCCCTTTGACCTAAGGTGGGTTAGAATAGCAGCATGACAGCTACAGATGTGCTAAACAAATTAGGGAGTCGGTCTCCAAAGGCATGTGGGTCACGGGGTATGAAAAGGCTAAACACTGTTGCTTAAGCCATTGATGTGGTGTGACAAGGAATGTTGACCACCCACCCACCTGGAAAGAATGTGTTCTGAACTTAATGCCTATTGAGAGCCAGTGTGGTTTAGTGGTTAGTGTCTGACTAGGACCTGGGAGACCAGAGTTCTTGTGGGGATTAAATTGGGGGGGGGACCATGGATGCCCCTCAAGCTCGTTGGAGAGAAAGGTAGGATATAAAAGCAAGCAAGCAAATAAATAAATGTCACCAGGTGCATTTTCACATAATTTGTCTTATATATATAAAAAGGTTAATTATTTTAGAAATGGGATGTACAGTAAAATACTGCTGTGTGCAGAGCTTTTGTTTAGGCTACTCCATTACACACACACATGCACACATAGTGAGTCAGCATCATTCCATGCGTGCTGAGTCTGCTGTTCTGGAGAAATTTTACCCCCTTAGGGTTTTTTACTTGAGATTTCCCCACCCCCCCCTTTCTGCAGATATTGAAGTCTCCTTGAGGCTGCTAGCATCTCCCTCTTGACACCTTACATTTGGGTGACATTAGCCAAACTCATTGGAGATCATGGTTAGTATATACAGTATATATATATATATATATATATATATATATATATATATATATATATGTGTGTGTGTGTGTGTGTGTGTGTGTGTGTGTGTGTGTGTGTGTGTATATGTATATGTATGTATATGTATATGTATATATATGTTTACATTCAAGAACTTCCCAGAACTGTGACAGACACCCTCTTAGAAAAAAAGCAAACATTTCTCTCAGATGTATTTTATTCATATGCAAATCTGTGGATTTAACTGATGGATGGATCAATTCCTGAATGAAAGCTCCTATGTTGAGCTAAGATTTATGCAAACAGTGACAGCCCAATATATGTTTAGCATTTTCAAAGCAGCACACAAATGCTCACCCTTCTGGGCATTGCCCAAACCCAGACGTGCTTAGCTCCAGCAAGGTGGAGGCCTCATATAACTTCAGGAGATATCCTGAGACCTAGTAGCTAATATAGATGTATAAACAATGCATCCTATTCTTATTCCTTCTTGTGGCTGCTCTTCCTCAGATCAGGAAAATAGAAAGCTTTGCAGATGTGGAGTATTCTCCGATCACTGCATAAAAGAGGACTATTCACAACTGTCATGTAACAACAGCATCATGGAACTGGATGACTTGCTTCTTGACAAGAGTGTTGATTCTTGGGTGCTGTGCATAATCTTAACTAGGAACAAATAAATTAGATTAAATACCTAGGCTGAGTGGGGTAGGAAGCTAACTTTGGTGGCTGCTGCATGTTATGTAAAATAAACGTGGTGCATAATTTATTTTTTCTCTTGCTAACCAAAGCTTGCTTGCCACCCTCCTCCTCCAACTGGCATGGGAGAGAGGCCTTAAAAATGGGCTATGAAATGCAGTCTTTGTCCCTCCCATCAGGATCCATTCCATCCCTCATTTACCATCTATACTGTTACTCACGAGTAAACTAAAAAGCCTTGTTGTAATTAGCATAGGATTGGGCAGAGTTACAGCAGTCCCTCTTATTTTTAACTTGCTTTAGCCATATGCCTTATTCCCCGCCTTCTCTTTTTTAAAAAACGGTCAGTCCCTGAGCATGTGGATACCTCCATTTCCGAATTTGGTTCCAACATCCTATCGGCATTCCTCACTAGGAATAATGTTCATTATTAGAAGGAATGTGGAAAAGTTCACCACTTGGAAGTAGGACATGGAGCCCATACAAAATGACTGGAAATTATCTCAGGTGAACTGGAGCAACTCAATTTTGTATCACCGTGTCAAGCCCTAAGGAGTATTTTATCGCACTTTTAGGGGATGACGGAGTAGTTAAATGCATACTGGGGTCACTTGCTATTTGGTAATGGTAAAGGAGCTGGTAGCACCAGCCACAGTGGAGAGAACAAATAGCATCTTGAAGCAAACCCATTTTTGGAGAGAGGTTTTGGATCTGGCTGCAATATGGTCACGCAAGTAACGTTTTGAGCTGGGCATCCCACTGCAAAAGCTGTTACAGGATATGACGCTGTCAAACGCCTTTTACAGCTGTTCTTTTAAAGAACACAGAGAGAGCTCTTCAGTTCAGGACGTTACGATTCCCCCTACACGTGTAGGGTGGCCCCAAAACTGAATCACAGCCTCTCTCCGTTTGGACTTCGTGCCCTTTGTACAGGAAGGGAGTGTTTGCTTATTAAGTTGCTATTCCAGACACATGGAACAAAAATGTCCCTAATAAGGAAGACTGACTGACCGACTGTGTGTGTGTAACTGTGCGCTTTTACATGGCACGCCTAATGCTTGTACTTTGGGGTCGTGATGGGAGTTTGCAGTCTCTCTGTGCCAGAGAGAGCGATCTTGAATTTAGGAAGCCCACACAACCCGCCTCCCTCCCTGGCGGGCAGAGCGGCGCTTCCAGGGTGACGGGCGGGTCTAGGCCACAGTCTAGTGCGCACGCGTCAGTTCCGGCCGGCGGGGACCAAAGGGATAAAACAAAAACCCTGAAGCTTCACACACCCATCGCTTCCTTGTTCTGATTAGACTTCCCCAAGCCAAGCAAGTGCGGATTGGTACCTGGGCGAAGGAAGCTTTCAAAGGATTCCCAGCACAGTTGCACACTGTGTGCGCAAATATATTGAAGCCTCGTGCCTTTCAAAGTTGGCAGCAGGCAGAAATTGAACAGGTGCGGGTAATAAACGGAGGTGCGCTGTAAACTTAAAACTTCTGGCTGTGCCACAGAAAGTAAACGCAGAATCTGATTCCCATCAGATAAAGACCGGTTTCTACTTTGGGGGGGAGCAGAAAATGGCACACACCCCCGGAATGGTTCTCTAAAAAACTGAGATGCGGCACAGAAACTCAGCGAGTGAAACCCACTCCATCTCTTGAATTTCTGTCCAAGCCAAAGTGTGAATCCTGTCAGGAATAAAAACGTCGCTCTTGGAGATTGGGTAGGTTCCCCCATTTTCCCCGAAGCTATGGGCAGAGAGTGCGTGTGCAGCACTTAACTCTCTTTTTTACCCCGCACATGGAAGTGCTCGTTCGGCTGCCATCGGGGAACCGGAACTCTCGTCAGAGGAACACATAAGACCGCAGCCCCTTGGGCGGGGACCGGAGCTTCGGCGCGTGGGTAGGAAGCGGCTGCGGCGGCTGTTGAGGGAGGAAAATGGCGGCCGCCGCCGCCGCCGGAGCCGCTGCTGCCGCCGCGCAGCTTACCGACGAGGAGCTTTTCTCCGAGCTGAGGCGACTCGGCTTCTCGCCGGGGCCCGTCACCGAGAGCACACGGCCGGTCTACCTGAAGAAGCTCAAGAAGCTCCGCGAGGAAGAGCGAGCTGGCGGGGCCCGAGCCGCCGCCGCCGCCTCCAGCAAGACCCGGAACAGTAACAACAATAACCCCGGGGCAGGAGGCGGCGGCGGTTTGGCGTCTCGGCTGACCAGCGCCGACCTGTCCTCCTCCTCCTCCCTGTCTGGGGCAGCCGGCGGCGGCGGCCGGGCCCGTGGAGCTGCCCTCGGCGGCGGCAAAGTGCTGCTGGGCTTCAGCTCTGACGAGTCGGATGCGGAGGCCAGTCCCCGGGGCCCGGCTGGCGCCGCGGGCAGCCGGCGGGAGCGAGGCTCAGCCTCCCGACGGGACGCGAGGCCTGCGGCAGCCGTGGGCACTGGCTGCCTCCCCAGCAGCGCGGCGGTTGAGGCAGCGCCTCTTCGGAGGAAGCCCCATGCCTGGTGGGGGGCGACGGCCAGGCGGGCGGCTGGAGCTCGGGAGCAGATTCCGGGCGTCGGTGGCGGCGGAGAGGACGACGACGGGGAGGACGACGACGACGAAGCTGCAGCAGCCGCCGCCGAGGACGAGCCCCAGGAGGAGCCGCAGCAGCAGCAGGAGCGCTGCAAGAACCGCGCCGTGAACGGGAGCCGATTCCTCTCCTACGGCGGCGCCAGCAAGAGGGACAAGTACTCGGACTCGGAGGAGGAAGAGGCGGCGGCTGCGGTTGCGACGGGGGCCAAGCAGCAGGTGCTGAGAGAGGAGTCGCTTGCCCGCCACTACCTGGCCCGAAGGAACCTTAACAGACCTGCCGCGCCATTCTCGGGCCAGGCAGGTGCAGCAGGGGGCTTGATGGAGACAGGCCAGGGTGCTGCTGCGGCTGCTGTTGCTGGTAGCGGCCGTGCATTGAATGTTAGGGTGGCTGCTGCTGGCAGGAGCAGTGACAGGGGGCGAAGTCGAGAGGAAAACGAGGAGGAGGAAGAAGAGGAGGTCGACCTGGCGAAAAGGGGCGGGTATTTGGACTCCAGTCCGCCGCTCCTGCCCAGGTACCGCGGCGGCGGCTCTGCTAGGAAAGCCCACCAGCAGCTGTTTCTCCCGCCGCTGCTCAGCGGCTTGGACAGTAGTAGCAAAATGACTGATTCCTTGGGCGGCGACAGGAAACCAGCCAACAATCATATCCTCACTGGTGGCTACAATATGGAACCTAGGATATATACAGCTACCACCAGCCTCTCTCCAGGTGCTACCACTTCCTCCTCCACTAGAATCAATCACTCCAACCACACAGGTTCAAATCATACTTATCCGAAAAACACCTACAAGCAGAAGGTTTCGGAGCCAGAGGAGGATCTTCTGCAGCAGTTCAAGAGAGAAGAAATATCCACCACAGGAGGCTTCAGTGCCCATTACCTGTCCATGTTCCTCTTAACTGCTGCATGCTTGTTCTTTCTGATATTGGGGCTCACGTACCTAAGAATGAGAGGTTCAGGAATAACTGAGGATGTGGGAATTGACAGTAAGTATTGGGAAACGGGGTGGAAGCCCTTTGCTTCACTTAATGACATAAATAAATGTGTGAAGTATGTCACATAAAGGAACCCAGAACCTTGAGTTGCTGCTTTGTTTTCTGTCAACCCTAACAACTGCTTCTGTAGACTTGTGGATGTTTTTGCTTACTGAGTGGAACGAGAAACAGTTTTTGGGCAAACCACACAGACCTCTCTGTTCCTTTATGCCAATAGCCTTTATGCCAATTTTGTTTCCTCTTAACTTCTTGCCATTAATTTTATTAGAACCTCTCAAACTTTTAAGGGTATGTCCTTAAAGATGTTTCCCCCCTCAGAACAGAATAATTACTGCTATGTGTCTTAGATTTAAAAATGGGAATCTGATTCTAAGCTTGTAGCTGTAGTGATGTTCTTGTGGGGGTGAATCGGATTGTAAACGATGTTTGAAACTCAGATACTAATTTTTATCTATAGGAAAGCACCCCACACCTGACAAAATGCAGACACAGGAGATGCTTCTGTTTAAAAATGAATGAGTTACATAGGGTAAATTCATTATAATAGCTGCATTCTGATGCACATGTAGTATGTTGATTCCTACATGGAAATACTATGTAGATATTTATAACATGTGAGTGACACCTGTGTTTAAATTTAATTTAAATTCTAAATTTAAATTTAGGATTTACTCAGGATTCTGGGAAAAAAACCACTTAATTGTCACTCAAAGTTGGCTTAGTTACAGTGGGTTCTGACAGTAGGAGGAAAAAGCAGGTGTTTGAGTTCAGTTGAGGGGGGAATAGGGTAGTGGGAGATCTTGAACAGGAAAAAATAATTTATTAGTTTAAAGTGATTTTAACAGGATGATTGTCAAATGGGGAGCTTAAAGGCCCCCTGAAAATTTGGCATACGTGCACCTTTTGCTAAGCAAATCAGCACCTTTAAATGATTTCCTGTAACTTGTGGTTCATTAACACAGCCACAAGGCTAGATTTAGATCTTTCCATCTTAATGCTGTGTTTTTGTTGATTTACTCTTGGCATTTTCATGGTGACCTGGTTTTCATGTCACCCTAAGCCAAACCATAGCTTAGCATAAACACACAGGCCCCAGGAGATAGATTTGTGCCTACTTTACTCCTCCCTAGTCACTCTGCTGCTATGCTAAGTCAGCACTTGACTTAGCATGTTGTCCTGGGTTTGTGGTTTAACTGTCTCCATACTAACCATTAGATGTAACCCAAATTTGTCCCATGGTTTATGGCTCATTGTTTGTTTGGAAGAGATAAACTGTGAGCCTGGGTTCAGACAGCATGCTAAATCAAGCTAACACAGCAGCAGAACCACTGGGGGTGCCATACTCTTCTCTGGAAACTTGCATGCTCACACATTTGGACTGAGCCTTGGTTTGGTTTGGTTTGGTGTAGTGTATTGTGATGTATGAACCAGGCCAGTGTTGTCCTGCTGGTAAAGATGGAAAAACAGAATATGATGATTCCCCCAATTGTAGTTTTGTGATTTATGAAAACCTTATTACTAGGAAAACATGGATAAAAGACTATTTCATATCTGGAAGCCGCAGTCTTCCTTGGTTTATTTAATCAGGCAAAATGATTCTTGCATACATTTGAATGTATACCCATACTTCTAGCTTAGGTGTATGTGTTCATTTTTATTAATCCATAATTGCCTGCCTGAAGTACTGTTTGGACAAAAAAAACCCTTGATAGATGGATTCTAAAAACTAGATAAGTAATATCAGAATTCTGAAATGTGCTGCTGTATGATGAGGTTCAAAAGTCAAAAGTGCTACTGTTTTTATCGGCCTGATTTTTGTGTTGCTTTATATACCATGTAGATATACCATGTGAAGCAGCACTCAAGACTTGAAATGCTTGGAAATAGCAGCCATATAAAGAGAGAAAAATGGTGCCAAATCATAATATTTTCGCAGAGTTCTTTTGCTTCAAGCTATATTCCTAGTGGTTTGTTGATATGCTTGGCTTTTAAATCTCAAGCCTCCAGATTGCGTGCACACACATTCACCTGGTGGTTTTGGCAAGTGGATACTGCATATTGAGTCATCTTGGCCCTTTCCTTATTACTATGCTATATATCTGCTAATTGCAATTTATATTTGCTTCTATAGTTATCTGTGGATGTAATCTTACGGTCTTTGAGAGAGTGTATCATGGGCCATACAGTAGATTGCATTGATACTGAAGGCAGAGATCTGGACAGGGGCATCTCATATTAGAGCCTCTATCTTTGCTGCTGGCCTCAGTGCCCTGCTTGAACTAATGTTAGAGCTGCAGCATCCGTAGGGCCAAAAGAGGGGCATGTCTGGAGCTTCCCATGAAGCAGCTTGGAGCCAAAGTATTCAAGGCTGCCCCAGTCCCATGACACTCCAAACCAAGGAGAGGAAGTTTAGACATGTTTCTAAGCATGTCTAATGGAAGCAAAATGTCCTTTAAAGTGTTGAAATGTGTATAATTCTAGCAAGGCTCAGGTGAGGAGAACAGACAAATGTGTCTTGTCACCAATTTCTAAATGTGTGTAATAACTGTAAGCTTAGGGTTTTTGGGGTATGTGTGTGAAATTGAATGGTTAGAGGTTTTGTGCAGTAGCTTCTGAACAAGTGGATCTTGAAAACTGAAATTTGTATCAAAACTGCATACTTTTTCAGGTGGGCAAGAATGTTTATTTTGTTCCTGAAACTAAGGTGCAACCAACAAAGGTGTGGAGGAGCTGTAGCTCCTGGGTACTGCACATGCTTTTGTACGCAGAATTTCCCAAGTTCAATCCTTGGTATCTCCAGGTGTGACTGGAAAGGCCATATCTGAAATCCTGGAGAGCTTAGTGGTAGTAACCGGGGACAGTGCTAAGCTGGATGGTATAGTGGTGAGACCCAGTCAACGCAGATTCTTGCCCTACAGCTCCCACAGTCCCTGACATTGCTGACAGGCACTAATAGGTATTGAAATCCAACAGCACCTGGAGGGTCACAGGTAGGCCACCCCACCTACTCTGCTGCATTTGCCTACAGAGTGTGGAAATATTGTTGTTGGTACGTAAAGTGGACTTACGCTGCATATAGCAACATGCTCCTCTGTAACACAGCAGCCCTGTGATTCTAAACAATAGCTATATTGAGGTACAACATACATGATCCTCCAAGCAACTTTCTGTTGCTTGATTTTAAAGGTTTATTAAAGGTAAAAGTTGTTGGAAGTGGTTAGAAACCTGACTGCCACTGCAGGCTTTCAAAATAGGGCTGGAATGTTCTTGAGCAGGAAGCTATGTGATGTAATCTTGTTTTCAGGGACTTGGTACAGGGGGGGAAAATGGCTGCCCCAGGCACAAACTTTTTCTTTTTAAAAGCCAACTACCTTGTTACTGCAAGTTGACTAACTTCTTCCCTCACTCACCTCAAAGTCAAATAAGCTTTGTTTCCCCCCAATTATTATTATTTTATTTCATAAAATTTATGCACTGCTTGATTGTAAAAAAACCACACCCTCAAAGTGGTTCACAAAAAAGTAAAACCAGTAGGATTATCAGTAAGAAGAATTAATAACAATTTAAGACTTTCAAAAAGTTAAGATAATAAAGCATATTAAAATTTGCATCAACTTTCTAAGTATCTGGGCAAGCAAATGTTTCCAGCAGGCACTGAAAAGAGTATAGTAAATGCACATGGCATTTGCCTGATATCCATAGGCAGGGAGTTTCAAAGTGTAGGTCAGGCATCCCCAAACTTCGGCCTTCCAGATGTTTTGGACTACAATTCCCATCTTCCCCGACCACTGGTTCTGTTAGCTAGGGATCATGGGAGTTGTAGGCCAAAACATCTGGAGGGCCGCAGTTTGGGGATGCCTGGTGTAGGTGCTACCACTATAAAAGATCAAGTTCTTACAAATGCAAAATGGGTATTATGTGCACCTGTAACAGTGCTGGTTCCGCTGTTTGAAGTGGGTGGGTGGGTGGGTGGGTGGATGTTTGTTTGTTTGTTTGTTTGTTTATAGCATTTATTTATTTATAGCATTTGTACCCCACTCTTCAGTCAAAAAGGCTCCCAGAGTAGCTGAAAAGAAATCAAAACAAGCCATTTCCTACCCGCAGGCTTCCACTCTAATAAAAGGAAGGCATACCCCTGAAAGCTCCCCTTGTCCCAGGCTGGGAAGAAAAATTCAACAACAGTGGTGGTGGTGGTGGTGGTGGTAGTAGGTATTTCTGTCCAACTCTACTTAAAAGCTGGGCAGGCTTTTCTACAACCTGGTCAGATAACAGTAGGACATACCAATAGTGCCTGAAATGAACCGATAGCTGCGCCTGGAATTGTGCCTGAAATGAACCGATAGCTGGTGAACTTAATAGGGGGGTGGGTGTCAAATACTCTCTCAGACTGGTTTCAGACCGTAACCTGGTTGTATGTAGCCAGTGTTAGAAACTCAGATATATAAGATAGATAGCAAATGGCTCCTTTAGCCAGGGTTACAGTCACCAAAATGGAATGTCTCATTGCCATTTTGGGGCCAGATGGCTCGAAAGTCGTATTTTTCAATATGACTTTTTGGTTCCTCAAATTCGTTCCAATTGTGCAGATAAAATTTTAAAGGATGTGTTGTTAGTGTGTGGAAACAGGCAGGATTTAAGGATTCCCAGGAATGTACCTCCAGATAGTGGAGACATTAGGCGCCATCCTGGCGCCCGGACATCTTTACCGGCTTGCAAGTGGCCAATAGCCAAGTGCAAAAAGCGCATGGCGAGTGGCGAATTTTGAATGCTGGTTGCAGCATTTTGCAGCAGCTGAATCTCATATAGACAATTTCTTCACCTGCTATATTATCCTCACAGCATCCTTATGCAGTAGGTTATGCTGAGACGTACAACTATCTCAGTGAATTTCATGGCTCATTGGGGATTCTAACCTAGGTCTCATTGGTCCTGGTCTGACACTGAAACCATTCCATGACATGCTTAAAATATCTTATGTGTACACCTAAACATAATGTTGGATAAGTTTTTCTGCTTTCTTCTCAAATGTAAATGCTTGACTTGATGAGCACTATCAGTGTAGTCAGCAAGAACCGTTCTATTTCTTTTGGCAATACTTAAGTCTTCAATTACTGTTTGAGGATACCAAACAAATTGGGCTGGCTGCTGAATTGTGCTTAGTAGAGCTCTGCTCATGCATTAGAAGGGGGATGGTGAGACCTTTTTTGCCAATTCCCCCTCTTCCTGCAGCCACCTGCGCCTCCTAAAAAAGCTCCTCTGACAGGTTGGGGAACCCTTTGAAGGTAGCATGATGGGTAGCATTGAGGAAGTAGGCATCTGTGAATATTGTCTTCTTGCCCTCTTCCTAGAATAGGAAGTCTCTGCTGAATCTCTGTGCCTTCCATAAGCAGAATAACTGTTTCCATTTGTGGAACAGCCACTCTGTATCCAACTAAAATCTAGTACAGGCGTTGGCAACGGTTTTCCGGCCGTGGGCCGGATCATTCCCACGTGGGCTAGACATGCACAGAAGCGATTTCCGGTGCTGCGCTGTGCATGTCTGGGGGACCGGAAATCGCTTCTGTGCATGGCTGGAAGCCAGAAATCGCTTCTGCGCATGCCCGGAAGCTGAAAACCGTGCCTGCGCAGAAGTGATTTTCAGTGTCTGGGCATGTGCAGACGTGGTTTCTGGCATCTGCGCGTGCACAGATGCCATTTCCAGCACCACTCGGCGAGTCGCCGCAGCGCACTGTGCCAGTTTAGCGCAGTGCATGGGGGGCTTGCTGAGCGGGCGGCTCGGTGACCGGGCGGCTCGTGGGCCGGATAAACGGCCTCCGTGGGCCAGATCTGGCTCATGGGCCGGAGGTTGCCAACCTCTGATCTAGTAAGTTGTTGATAGTCTGCTCAAATTCTGCATTTTACCTGTTTAGGAGCAAGTTTATGCTTTCAGCAGTGACATGCTGTTCTAGCCAAGCAAGTCAGCTGGACAACTTCCCCACTTCTAGGTGAAGTAACACTTTAAAACACAAAATATTATGAATAGCATGATATTGTGCTAGTGCTAGTTGTCACATTTTAATTACTTGATTCCTTTGTAATATGTATAATAATGTGAGCTGCATTTAACCTAGTGGTTTTAATTTTTACAATATTTAAGATATTGGTATTGAAATGGTATTAAGTAAATTTCTTTTTCCCCCTTTAATAGATAAAAATCTTCTCACTGGGATGGTTAATAGAAACGTGAGTATGTTCTTAGTATCTATGTTGAGGGCTTGTCTTTGAGCTGTATCATGTCCTGATAATTTTGATTAAATAGGTTGTCGACAATCTTAAATCTTGGATAATCTTAAAGCAATAGTTTTGTGTCTGCATGCTAGATATCCAATTTACTAAGAATTTGTGTCCTAAGTATTGTTGCTGACTCCGAGAAGTCCAGTTTGTAGGCCTCTTGATTATAAGGCTGTGTTTGAATGACTTGTACACAAACCCTAGAATGATACACTGTAGGAAAAAAAGTTGAATTAGGGGAAATCCTGTTTTGCTAGCTTAAGCACATTAGGTTCTGAAACCATTTACTCTGAAGGCCTTATCATTTCCAACCACTCACCTAGATGTGAGGGCACTCAGTTCCTTGTATTGCTTCGCTTTCAATATCCAGTAGCCTCACAATTTTTGCCAAGGTAGATCAGTCCCTATATGACAAACTACCATCCAAACGTAATACGGTATTTCACATAACTGCCCTCTTCTTTGAGCCAGTATTGGAATAGTGGCAGCTGAGAGAGAGTGACTCATGGGAAAGTAAATTGTCCGTTCCTTTTAATTAGAGCACTGTGCCTCTCCTAGCCCCTGGGTTTCCTTGCTGTTGAGTGGTGTTTCTGAGAATTTAGGATGGTATACTTTTAAGTCTGTGACACTAAGGATGTGAAAGCCCAGGAGGCAAAAACATATTTTTCTCCCATCTTTGAAGAGAACACACACTCCTGTGCAATAGTTTCTCTTTTGGAATGAGTGAAATTTTATTCATTTGGAATGTCTAGTGTGAAAATTTCTATGAAAGGCATTCTGAAGCTTTAGAAACTGATAATTTCTATGTATAACAATGTAGAAATATACAATGCTTGGATCAAAGATGCATTTCTGCTCCTAGGGCATGCTGCCATCTTCATGAAGAACATACATTGCTTTTGTTTCCTACAGCTTTCTTAGTTTGTGCATCTCAGAAGTAGGAAAAATAAGATAATGTCCTTAGATAGCACAGGATGCAACCATTTACAACTCTTTAGTATTTAGCATGCTTAGCATTTTGTAAACTTATATAAGATTGCTCTATGAATTTCATAAGTATGTCGTATTTAGCCTGCTTACCACTTTGCTTGTAGAAAATGAAGCCATGTGTCATATAGCAAAATGTTACATACTAAATAAGTTATACATGTATCATTTATATTGTTTGCATTTTCTATAATTTTGTATTTGTGTTATTGTATTTGTATTTATCTGCTTATTCTTGAGAGTCACCTTGGAAGGCTTTTTGGCTGAAAGGCAGCATATAAATAGTAACATAGAAACATAACACATTTTATATTAAAGCAGCTAAGTAAGTTTTGTTTGATAAGAATGTATCTATTCAATATATTTTCATTTTTTCAAAAATAGGGGGGGGGGACAATTTTGCCCCCACCACTTCAAAAAATTTTTTGGGGGGGGAAATTGTACATCTCTGTGTAGTGCTATCTAGGATATCTGCTATTTCCATTATTTCAGACTTTATTATAATACATCTTAACTGGCTTATTAAATTTCTAGGTAAATGAAACAATTCTTATGAACAGCCTATATAAACTACATGATAAACTGGCACAAATAGCAGGTGAGCATTTAAAGCCAATATTAAACTGTTGGATTTCAAAAGAATGCATGTGTAAAGATTTATAGCAATAAGCAGATTGTGAAGGTACTTTGTGATTGCAGGAATAATAATTATTTCATTCATATTGATATAATAATTATTGTATTGAATCGGTGCTTATATCACAGATAAATTGGTAAAATACCTTAGCTTGACTGTTGAAATATGCTTATAAAACAAGAGAGATTTTAAAACAAGTTCTTAAATATTGCATTAATCAGCAGGGTAACTAATTCCCTCAGAAAAAAGCATAGAAAAAGCTGTGTTCGCCCATTAGGGGAAAATGTAAAAGGTAAGTACAATTATTGGGAGCAGCTAAAACAATATGAAATAGTGAGCCAAGTTTCAGGTTGTCCAGAACTCTTCATCAGGCGGACATTAAAACAAAATTTGACGGGCCAGAGTGGAGTAAGTGAGGTTTGGGGAGCCAATAAAAGCAGGGAGTGGTGTACTTTTTGAAGTCTGCAGTTTATAGCAATCTTGAGCTGGAATACAGGAGTTCCCCAAGGTCCAAGACAGATTGCAGGTTACATTCATTACTGTTGGGGCTAAAAAGCAGAAATGGATGTTACCCTTGTTTTTGAAAATACAAAAATGAGCAGTTTTCCAGTTTTGTGTCGGCCTCTAACTGGATCACATGAGTGACTTACGAGGCAAAGAACAGAAAGGAGGAGGAGTCTTTACATTAGCAAAACTTGCGATTATTTGCATTAGTCCCCCATTCTCTTCAAATGGTAGAAGATTAGCTTTGAGAGACTACTTCAGTTAAATCAATCTTGCATTTGGTTTTGATTTTTCGTCAGAAATAAAGTTAGTAAATAAAAGTCAGCTTGTTGTTGTTGTTTAGTCGTTTAGTCGTGTCCGACTCTTCGTGACCCCACGGACCATAGCACGCCAGGCACTCCTGTCTTGCACTGCCTCCCGCAGTTTGGTCAAACTCATGTTCGACCAACTCATGTTCGAGAACAGTCAGCTTAGTGGTATTCAATTTCTTACCTGTCTCTCACCATGAGGTCCAGGGGAGAGCCTTTACAACAACTTAAAAATACAAGATTGAAAACATTTAAGAGAGTACCTTTGCAATATGCATATCAAAAGGAACAGTACGGAAAACCTATTTTAAGACAGAGAAATTTTAAAAGTGTATATACTGTAATGGTTAAAGTACACAATATCATTGAACTTAAAGATTATTAGACTTCATTCCATATCTGAATAGAATTTGACACTTAAGTTAGTCTTGAGAATAAGCTCTAGTGAAGAAAAACGACTCTGCTTCTGTGTATACATGTATAAGATTGTACTGTCAACTGTTAGTATAGTCATAGGTAAAGGTAAAGGGACCCCTGACCATTAGGTCCAGTCGTGACTGACTCTGGGGTTGCGGCGCTCATCTCGCGTTATTGGCCGAGGGAGCCAACGTACAGCTTCCAGGTCATGTGGCCAGCATGACTAAGCCGCTTCTGGCGAACCAGAGCAGCACACGGAAACACTGTTTACCTTCCCGCTGTAGCGGTACCTATTTATCTACTTGCACTTTGGCGTGCTTTCAAACTGCTAGGTTGGCAGGAGCTGGGATCGAACAACAGGCGCTCACCCGGTCGCCGGGATTCAAACCGCCGACCTTCTGATTGTGGCAAGCCCTAGGCTCTGTGGTTTAACCCACAGCGCCACCCCGCGTCCCAGTAAAGTCATAGAGAGATTTATATACTATTTATCTTATAGGATACTTTTCTATCAAAGCAATATCAAAAATAACTTGCAACATTTCCCCTTATGTATCCGAAGTTAGTATTAATATATCCAAAGTTTATATTATTTAGTCACACAACTGTGAGAAATACATAAAAATAAATACTTTTCATTGTACTAGGAGATCATGAATGTGGCAACTCTATCAAGAAAGGTCTTTCTCTCCAGGAGGCAGATACATATTTAAAAGTAAGTAAATGCTCATAATTTTAAATATTGGAATTAACTTGGTATAAATGTTACATTGACTTTGTGTTAGGTTATTCCTCTTAAAACTTATTTTTGTCAGCAAAACAGAAGCTTCATAGTCTATTAAGGTACACATAATTTTGAAAGAAGCAATGGTAGGTTTCTTAGCATGTGTGATGTAATAGCAAAAAAAATATTGAGTGGGAAAATGTAGGTTGTTTTCCCTTTTGTTTTGTTTTTTGTATGCAGATTGTATACAAACACTAAGTTAAAAAACTGTGCAGGGGTTACATATGTGTATGACCCCTGTTCCGCAGATTGTATACAAACACTAAGTTAAAAAACTGAAGAAGACCAAACCAAAACAGTATGATTACCTTCGATCACTGTCTTGCATGTCGTTATAGTTTATAAAGATAAAAACATATATTTTGCCTGTTGGAATT
The DNA here is from genome assembly GCF_963506605.1 of Zootoca vivipara. NCBI lineage: Eukaryota > Metazoa > Chordata > Lepidosauria > Squamata > Lacertidae > Zootoca > Zootoca vivipara. Next base: position 26,753,158 of record NC_083285.1, read on the forward strand.
GGTTGACGTGTTGCCTCTTTTTTTGGTCGACGTGTTGCCTCTTTTTTGGTATTCTGGTAGGAAGCCTGCCTGGTCTGGGTATATTATTTTACTCAAGGTGTTTTTAAGCCTCCATGCCAGTAATTTTGCGAATAATTTATAGTCATTGTTCAGCAGGGATATTGGGCGATAGTTTTTGACATTGGTTAGATCTGAACCTTGCTTGGAAATCAGTGTGATAAAGGCCTCTTCCCATGATTTTGGTATTTGCCCATAACTTTGCAATACGACAAGTTTGTCCTGGGGCTTTTCCATTGTTTTATAACCTCTAAAAAAATTCCTTTGAAATTTCTCTTTCTAGCTGGTCTGCTTCATCTTTTGGAATCTCTTTCAATTTACTTTGGCATAAATAATTTTCTATCTTCTCCCTGTCTTCTGCAGGTGCCTTATATAGTTCATTGTAAAATTTTGTGAATGCCTCTTTTATCTCTTTCGGCTTATTTATTTTGGTTATAACGCTTTGACTTTGTTTTTTCTTTAATTGCCAAGCAAGCCATTTACCTGATTTATTTGCTGTTTCAAAGCTTGTTGTATTTCTGCTTTGGGGATGAAGTACTGTGGTTCAGCTGACGCCTCTAAATTTTTACTTAATATTGTATGCCACCAAGGAAGGAAGTGCACACTACTCAGTTGCCGCTGATTAGGCAAAAAACTTGAGCACCATACCCTGCTGTTGTGGGGAGAGAATTCTGAAGGTATGACACTCGAATACAGGTTTTACAGGCTACCGGAGAGTAGTCATGAGCAGAGAGTAGCAGGGAGCTCACAGATTTTAAATTTGGAGTAGGTATGTTGTGGGGAAGATTCTTCTGTCTTATTTCTTCATATACTCCTTGTTCCTTTTGCTCATCTGTGTGTACCTGTGTCATGAGGGAAGTCCTTTGGGAGTTTGCCAATCTTCTACAAAGGAGATTTTTTTGCAGTTGAGAAGCATGATAGTTTGACTTTCTCTAGCTCTAGACAATATGAAAGCTTTGAGCCTAATCTGATCCGCATGAACATGGCAATATTGCTAGTAGAAACATAAGTGTTGAATTTTGTTGCTCATACGTAAGTATGTGAATGTCATTTTCTGCAATTTGTTATATAAATATTTAGCTGAGAGGAAAGTTGATGTGCTAGAGACTGACAGCCATAGATATTCCCCCCTCCAGTTAATTAACTTCATAAAAACTGGTTCTGCCAGATTTTTTTGTCCAAATTCCTGCATAGCTACTTATTAACTAAATTCTTCTACTCTGAGTACAGGGATTTGCATTGTTGATTATCAGCTTATTTCAATAGCATAGCAACATCTCAGTCCTGGGTTACCTTATTAGACATTTACTAGCAACAAAAATAGTTCTAAGCTAAATTCTCTTTGGCCCTACAGTGGTGATACAATACATTTTTCCGTTGAAATATGCACTGTATCACTGTTGGTTGGTGTATAATATGCAGTCTGGGGCCATTTTAAGACCTGTGTGTTTTGAGGGAATACAGAAACAAGGAAGCTAAGGCCAGGGTGCTTGTGCCACCAACTCTGAAGATACCATCTTCAGATTTCCATTGAGCAATTCAAACACAGAGTGTGGCATTTCTATGTTCTAACATGTTTAAAAATGGATTCAATACTTTGAAGATTAAAAATGGGTAAATGCATTGTCATTCTAGTGCACTGCAATACTTTCGGTAGGATATACATGTAGATTTGCAAGCAGCACATCCCAGTGCAAATGACCTGATTGTGTTGAGAACTGGGGCAATTTTCCTGTTTCTCTCCCCAAGTAGTAGCAGATTGGAAGAGCATTGGTTGCAACCAGGGCCAAAAAAGTGTTCAAAGTATTTTGCAAAAAAACAGTATTTTGCAAAAACCAAACTTTTCAGAAATTAGCAGAGCACTAGTATTAATTTTAAAATGCATATATTTGTAAAAGATATCTGGAGGCTAACCTGTTACCAGTCTAGACATTTTATAGCTTTGTATCCTTGCACTACAATGTAAAATCATCTGTTTGCTGCATTTTATTCTGCTATTAGTTTTTCTGTTCCTCTTTGTGAAATACACATGGCTGCTGCGATTACCGTGTTTGTAATTACCGTGTTGATTCATTGATGTAGTTGATTTGGTAAAAAAGCCAGGAAATATGATTGCATTTTATTGCACAGCTATTATTAGCATTTAAATATTAATAAATGCTGAACACAGAATCAAAATAGGCAGAATGGCTTTTGATCCTATCAGTATGGCAAGGGAATGGAAGGGGCAGGGAGGAAGCACATTTAGAGTCAAAGTCTGGTCGCTTGACAAATGTCAAAAATTTGTTCAGAAGTGAAGAAGCCAGGCCATGTGAGGGCATGGCTGCATCTCAAGCTTCATCAGACAGTGGCCTGGTAAAATTGTCAGAGTGTATTGAATGCTGTTGCTTGGGGTTTGAAAGGGTGGTGCAAGCAAATACTTCGTTTAATTTTCCTGCATTTGATAGACAAGTTCCGACTATAAACCACAGAATTTAATATTGATAAACCAAGCTGAATAAAATGTGGTTGGCTTTGCATGTTCCAGATGTTGAGGAAGTAATTGATGGTTGAGGAAGAATTTATATATAAAAATGTGGTGGTGGTGTTGTTCCTTTTTATTATATTGAAATGCTTTGGATAATATTGTCACATTTTTGTAGCATTTATTTTGGAATTCCTCTTGCAACAACTCCTGCCATTGAACCTTTTGCTTTGTTTTCTTTGTTTCTCTTTAGAGTTTAGGTCCAGAATACGAAGGTGTATCTAATGAATCCCTGCAATGGATTCTAAAGAGTGGAGAAGATGTCGGCATAAAGTAAGTCATTTTATTTTGTAGTCTGCTTTCACACAGAAACTCAGTTCAGACAACCTTTTAAATAATGGTTGGGTATTATGAACAAACGCAGGATCCATACTGCTCCCTGCCTCCCCTCAAAAATTGGTGCACTTGCCCTCCAAAGCTGAATTAGAATTCTACTTCAATATGAGGTTTCTGATTGGCTGAGGGCGGGGATGAATGATAAGCATAGGTTGTTGATTTGGTTGTTGCAACAAAGTATACTTAGTATAAAACGATAAATGGAGGGGAAACCACAGAAGAAAGGGGGCAGGTGTGCATCTGTGACTCATTCATATCTAAGCCATAGCTGTCATAACATCAGTTGGAATATCTCTTTTTAAACAGGTTTGTTGACAACAGCTCTGATGAGGATTCTATAACCAATACAACTAATGTAAAATACCTGGTATCAACTAGGCCACAGATGTCTTTTACATGTCGTTTTCGCCGTGCATTTATTACTGTAACATGTAAATCGTTAATTCTGCTTCTGGGTGAGTTTTTCCCCTGTCAGTTTATTTTAATACTTGTATGTCTCTAGGGAAACTGCGAGAATGATGTTACCAGACAAGTGCTTAAGATTTTGTAATCTACTTCATGGTAGATTAGTCTATGAGAAAGAGGAGAAAATAGGCAACCACTTTCTAAAAAAATTGTGTAGGCAGGACATGTTGTTGGCAACATCAAAATTCTGTAGTGCAAGAAACAGTCTTTATCTTCTCTTCACTTACAATGAGATCTTAGAAAAGTCTGTCCCTTTCTCAAGATAGAAACACTGAAAACTCTACAGGCATTCTCACCTTGTATAAAAATGGTTACTCTTCCCATAGTTGAGTAAAAATTATTCATCAACATTTGGTATAAAGCAGAGGTGGGGAACCTCCGGATATTGCTGGATTGCAGCTTCCATTGTCCCTGGTCATTGACAATGCTGAGGATGATGGGAGTTCTAGTCCAACAACATCTGTAAGGTCATAGGTTATCTGCCCTGGGTAAAAATATTCTTCATAAAAGGTACTAAGGAGTAGATGGAAGTAGTAGATGGATGATGTTCCTCTTTAAATACCTTAAAATGTGTTTTTTTGTGTGTGTAAAATATGTCTCCTACATAAGGACAGCCAGTGATGATTTTTTAAAAATTTGGATTATTCGGCTAAGAAAATCTTTCTATTTGGCACAGGTATAGGAATAGCTTGGGGAGTCTTAAGGTATATGAAATACCGATGGTCTAAGGAAGAGGAAGAGACCAGACAGATGTATGATATGGTTGTAAAAATTATAGGTAAGTTTTAGCTAAATTTGGCAGTGGCTGGGCTCAAACACAATACTAAACTTGGGGTGTGGGTGTGTGAATGAATGTGAGCCGCAGACACGCTCTCATTCTCCTTTCTCTACTTCAACTGCAAGCAGATGAGAACCTCTTGCTTTCATTTTTGGTTAAATTCTACTTCTGAACCCTAAGCAGTGGTTAGCTTAACTATGGTGTGGGTAATAGAATCATAGAATTTGTAGAGTTGAAAGGGACCGTGAAAGTCATCTAGTCTAACCCCCTGTAATGCAGGAATCTCAACACCCAGTTCCCTGAAGCAGGCCAACTCCATTAAAAAGCATGGTTGAAGTTTGTTTTTTCATTATACCATAGTTAAGACTAACTACCATTTGTCTGGGTTCAGAAATCCTGGTAAAATGCTGTTAGTTAAAAATAGAAGTGAAAGCTTCTGGTTTTCTCTTTGAGATGGAGTAGAGGGAAGCAAGGAGCTGATGAACCCGAGGCTTGTGTTCATAATGCTAATCCATAGTCTAGCATTACAGGTGAACTAAGTCAGCATCTCGCCAAATGACCCTGTCAAGTGAATCTTCATCATTTTCAGTTTTGTGTACTGTATTGAGAAATCAAACGCTATTCAAGGATGGAAGATGGAGAATATTTCATACTGGAAGATCTTTGAATAGCTTATTATGCTGTCTTCTCATATATATCTTAAATGTAAGAGGGGCAGTATCTTGAAACATTTTTTCTTTAAATACTGTCATTTGTAAATGTGATTGATTCCAGTTCAGATTTTACAGTATTGTTAACTTGGTGCAATTATTTCAGATGTTTTAAGAAGCCACAATGAAGCATGCCAGGAAAACAAAGACTTGCAGCCATATATGCCTATTCCACATGTACGAGATTCCTTGATTCCACCTCAAAACAGGCATGTACAAGTTGCATTATAGTTAATTATAGTCAGTTTATACTGATGCATCTTCTGTTTTGCCTTCAGTGGAAGAAGTATACAGTAGTACTTACCACACTGATAAACAACTTTGCTTTCATAACTTTTGAAAACTTTTTTTGGGTTTGTTTTTAAATATAGGAAAAAAATGAAAAAAGTATGGAACAGATCTGTTGATTTCCTTGCTGCTAATGAATCTAGAGTTCGCACAGAAACACGAAGAATAGGTGGCGCTGACTTCCTGGTTTGGAGATGGATACAGCCATCTGCATCATGTGATAAAATATTAGTTATACCATCTAAAGTATGGCAAGGGCAAGGTATGTTACTGTTTATTTACACATCCCTTCAGTCTGCATTTACCCTAGCTGAGGTGTGTTACCATTTTAAACGAAGTTTAATACAACTTAATTGTAGTCAGAAAATTGTGCTTTAAACATAACTTTTTTATCATTGCTTCTTGCAACATCTATAGCTATGTATGTTCTTTCTAATACTAGCGTCTTGTACAGTTATAAAAAGTAAACTCTAACCCCTCCTTGGCTTTTGCAATCTGCTTGTCTCAGTGTGCTCTAAAAGTTAGTTTATCAGATTCCTACCATGAAAGCTAGCGGTTGACCCCACACATAATGCACACACATGTATGCTTTTATAACTTGTGTAATCTACAGGAAACTGATTAATATTTGAAATATGTGGACTAGAATCAAATCCTATTTGCTGATTGAACTTTTTTCCTTGGCAGCGTTCCATTTAGATAGAAGAAATTCACCGCCAAATAGTTTGACACCATGCCTAAAAATTCGCAATATGTTTGATCCTGTCATGTAAGTACTTTTTTTAATTCACTGCGAATAGAAAACATTGAGTTTATATTTTGTCCTGACACTACAGATGCAAAAGGAATACAAATTCATTATTACTGTCTCAGCTGGTATAATGACACTGGGCAGCTGGAGAGGCAGAGATAGGAATTAATTTCCTGAATACTGTTTTCATTTTTAACTTCATGTGATGACCCAAGCCACTAGGGCTTTCTCTCTGTTGAGAACCAGCCTTTTACTCTGACTCTTCAACTATTCATAGCCTTATATTTTTAATGCATACTGTATTCATTTCAGAGAAGTTCTGTTCCAAAGAAGTCATTACTTGTAGACCTATAGGCCATATTAGCACGGATTGCTAAACCAGGGGTGGGGAATATTTTGATCCTTGTTGGACAATAATTCCCATAGTCCCTAACCATTTAAGTGATGCTTGCTAGCGTTGGTGGGAACTGGACTCCAACAACATCTAAAGGGCCACAGGTTAACCATCTTGATCTAGAGAAGATATTTATTACTGTGTTTCCTAATAAGATTGTATTGTTATTTTTAAACAACAATCAAAATACTAATAATGATGTGCAAGTTTTGTTTTATGTGTGTGTATTTTAGGGAAATAGGTGACCATTGGCATTTGGCAATTCAAGAAGCGATCTTGGAAAAATGCAGTGATAATGAGGGAATTGTCCATATAGCAGTGGACAAAAATTCACGTGAGGTAAAAAACGATTTAAAGTAGATAGTTAGTATACTCAGTTTCTCGTTTTGATACAAATCAAAGCTTTATTTCTCTCCTCAGGGTTGTGTATATGTCAAGTGTTTATCTCCAGAATATGCTGGAAAGGCTTTTAAAGCATTACATGGATCTTGGTTTGATGGTAAGTTGTTCTGATTTACAGTTAATTTAGCAGGTTGGTAGTTGCCTACACATCGGTCTAAACAACAAGAGTGACTAGCTTCTAGATAAAAGTATTACATGTCAAAGTATTCATCTCAGTTATATGTGCAAATCAGTGTGTAGAATAGTGCTTTAAAAATTCAAAATCTTAATATTCTGAACTTTCTTTACTATAGGAAAACTGGTAACTGTAAAATATTTACGGCTAGATCGATATCATCATCGTTTTCCCCAGGCTGTTGCTTGCAATGCTCCATTGAAGCCATCAAATAAACGCATGAACTCAATGTCACATCTTCGTCTCCGAACAGGCACAACCAACTCTCAGGGAAACTCCTGAGACAGCTTACTGCTACCAGAACTGTTGACTTGCAGCAGGAAAAATTCCTGTCTGGTCCCGTCTTCCACTTTTAGTACTTTTTGTATGTAACATTTTCATTATTCAATGTTCCAGAGGTCTCATTTTTCAGGATTTCTGAGCAATGAGGCAGTAATACTGAACAATTGCTCTATCAAGTGTTTTGGAGCTCAAGCAAACAAACACATTAAGTTTTGCATGACAGATGTTGAATTTATTAAACATTCTCAGATGTGGCTGTATTTTTGCACCAACAAGTGTTTGATAACAGTCTAAAAGCATGGAGATGTACTGTATTTCCATAGTTCCTGTGAAATAATCTTGTGGGTATTTTGTAACACAACCACCTACAGTTTCTGATGGCAAGTAAGTAGAAGTGTTAGTTTCTGTCTGGTTTTTGGCTTCTGTTGCTGTAAAAGCTTCATCTGTGTCAGCCTAAGAATGAGAAAGGAATTAAGTCTTGGTAATTGCTGAGAGAAAACAAACTGAATACAGGTTTACTGGTTTTGTATATAAATGTAGATGCTGGTGGCGGAGGCAGCAAAAGTAATCTTGTTTTGTGAGGATGTCTGCATTAAAGCAGTGAATAAGCTTCCTATTTTATTCATAACCTAATGTTTTATATGTTTTGGCTGTACCATTACATAAAGGCCAAACACCTTGAAGTATTAGATACAAGTTAAATATCTTTTATAGGTTTTATATTAAAATATATGGTTATGATTTTTGTGTGAATGGTCTGATATTGTAACTGTGATAATGGATTCAAAATTATGTGAGCAATAAAGACACAATTGGCAGGTACTCAAACACTTTGTGAAAAGCTGTTATTTATTACAAAGAGAAGCTCTGACAAAATTGACCACTGGGGAATATACTTTCTTATATGGTTTTGCTACCTAGGCATGTGTAAAATTAAACAGATGCACATATTTTTGGAAACAAAAATCTTATTGTTAGAGCTTAGAAGTGCAGAACACTTACAGCAAGAATTTATGTTCAATATTAAATGTGTGCATTGTTTACACCTAAAACTACAAAAATGTTGACCTTTAGTTGAAAATATAAAATAATTGGATTCAGTAATTCCTGTTGAAGCAGCATAATTTGTCAATCCACCTGGATATTGCATAAGTGAAGAGATGGGAAACCAGCCAGTTTAAAATACATTTATTAAAGCCCAGTTTTTATTGTAGATATGGATCTGCAGCATGAACTTGCACAAATGCACGTTTTCTTATGGTTAAGTGAACATGATGCACACTTCTGTAACAGAAAATCCTATTGTGCCTTACCTTTGTGCTTTTTTGTGGGCAACATGTTTAATAATGGTGGACGGTTTCTTATCTTTGAAAAAAACTTGGTCTATGTCCTGGATGCTAATGAACAAGTATATGTAATATAATCAGCCATGCAAAATTCTACTCACCAAGAACAAGTACATATTTTTGACCAGCGAGTAGATTTTGTCAAGTCTGGTAAATTTTTCATGATTTACTATATACATATACAAATATGTACAATATATGTATATGTATTATATGTATATAATCAGATTTTGCTGTATTTGTGCATCATAGTGATTTATTGAGCTGAGTAACCATCTTGTGACCTGTTGCAAGTGTGAATGTAAAATTTAGTTGTGGCAGTTTAAAAGGTTGCCTTTTGATGCAGTCGCATCGTTCTTGCTTCTAAACTATTTGTAAACACACTGTACATTTATTATAGTAATCTGTACTATTATGCAGCTTATTTTACCTTTAAAATGTTGACCAATATTCCTCCCTGCAAGACAGATGGGAATGTGTATAATACCTTGGACATTTGAGAAATATCAGATGTTTGTAATTTGTAATTTGTCCTGTAAAAACACAAAAGCAAAACTAAACTAATTAAAGATTTATTAGGGCTTTTTACACACGTGTCAGTTTTTGTGACATTCTGGGGCTTATGGCAGCTCTTGTATACTGTGACATTCTGGGGCTTATGACAGCTCTTGTATACTTCTTTTTTTGGGGTGGAAGAAGGCATGGAAGAGGGTTCAATATAGACTGCAGCACAAAAAGCCACACTATACCACATTCCCTTAAACAGTGTTTTTCATGCTGCCAGTTTCTGCTAACAGTACTGAAAAATGGAGAGCCTTAGTTTGACACCAACTCCAGGCTAGATACCATTGGTACATAATATGGCTTGCTATCAGAATTCCATAAATATGTGTGCTTATAGAAGGTTGTGAGATAACTACTATATACAAAAATGCAATTGCAAGAGAACCTGTTTGGTTCCAGCCATTCATTTAAATTTTTTTTAATAATATTTTTTATTGAACATTTTTTCAACAAACATACACCAAACATACAAAATACAAAATACAAAAACACATCAAAAACATCAAAATACAAAATACAAAAATATAACAAAAAAAAAATATCATTTCTCATCCATTATAATACTCATTGTCTTCAGGCTTCCCCAATTCCCTACTATCTGGTTTTCATTTTTTTTAAACTTCTATAGCAGTTTCTAAATCATCTTCTTTCCCATCATGCAATCCCTTTAAAACTTCCAAGTTAATTCATCTTCATATCATTTACCCTAATTTCAAACTTTAAATCTTCTATTGTTTCCCTAATGCCTTAACCTCTTTACTTTCCTGGATTTTCAAACTCTAATTATCGAATACATTCCCTATATACATTTTAAATTTCTTCCAGTCCTTTGAAACTTTGTCATTTGTCTGGTCCCGGAGTCTTCCTGTCAATTCTGCTAATTCCATATAGTCCATCATTTTCATTTGCCATTCCTGCTTTGAAGGCAATTCTTCTTTTTTCCAATATTTTGCTAATAAAATCCTAGCGGCTGCGGTGGCATACATAAACAGATTAACATCATCCTTGGGGATTTCTTCCCCAATTATTCCAAGCAAAAAGGCTTCCGGTTTTTTCAAAAATGTGTTCTTAAACATCTTTTTCAATTCATTGTAAATCATTTCCCAGAAGCCTTTTATCTTAGGGCATGTCCACCACATATGGTAGAATGAGCCAACATCCTGTTTACATTTCCAACATTTATTGTCGCTTTTGTGGTACATTTTAGCTAGCTTGACCGGCGTCAGATACCATCTATACATCATTTTCATCAAATTTTCCTTCAACACCGTACAAGCCGTAAATTTCATACCTTTCTTCCACAATTTTTCCCACTCCGACATCATCACATTATGACCCAGATCCTTGGCCCATTCAATCATAACTGATTTTGTTTGCTCATCTTTCAAATGCCATTCTAACAACAAATTATACATTCTGGACAAATTCTTGTGATCTGTCTCTAATAACTCCGTCTCTAATTTCGATTTTTCTGATTGGAATCCTAATTTTTTGTCTAACTTGAATACCTCATTTATCTGCACATCCAGCCATTCATTTAAACCAGGCACCCCCAAACTGCAGCCCTCCAGATGTTTTGGCCTACCACTCCCATGATCCCTAGCTAACAGGCCCAGTGGTTGAGGAAGAAGGGAATTGTAGTCCAAAACATCTGGAGGGCCGAAGTTTGGGGATGCCTGATTTAAACCTTTGTATAGTGAGTGGAAAAGACAACTTTAGAAGATGCTCAACTCCTTGTTTACAAGAAGCAAAATGGAGAAAGTATAGGAACACCACAAAAGGCGTTCATTATTTTAAAGATTCTTCAATATTTTATAAAGACACCAAACTTCCTGCTTTTATCAGTTGCCTTTATGAAAACTCTGTTGGATGAACCTGGAAAGCATAGTACATGCCTACTGCCATTCAGAAACCTTGGTGTACTGCTGCTGGGAGTTTATGCTCCCAGTGTCTCTTGGTGGTGGTCTTTTCTTTTAAAAGCAGTGCTTTTTAATGTGAGCTTTTTCTAGCCTTATGATTCACTCTGCCAAATACACCAAAGCTGAACAGCAGTGAGCCCTTTGAATTCTAAAAGGATTTATGTGTCTTTGTGAAATCTTTTTAAAGTAGTACTTTATTTCTTCCACCAGGTTTTATGAGAGGGGAAACAATGCATTTGTTTATGCTGATGCTTTTGTTTTAAGTCATTTCAGCATCTGAGGGAGTAGACTCTCTAGTCTAGAAGCTCATGTCCCAGAAGGAAGCTGGAAGTTCCTATTTTAATAAGCTGCAGACTAATCCAGTTCTGCCCTTAAAAACCTTTTTATTGTGCCGCCTTGAAGCTTCCTTAGGAATTATCCTTCATAGTGGGTGGGGCTGTAGCTCTAAGGTGTAGGGCACATCCTTTTGTGTGCACAAGGTCCCGCATTCAACCCCCAACATCTCCAGGTAGTGCTGGCAGAGACCCACGTTTAAAACCCTGGAGAACTACTGCTAGTCAGTGTAGTAAATACTGACCAATAGTAAATACCGACCAACCTTAGACTTGGGTCCCCAGCTGTTGGACTGCAAGTCCCATCATGCCTGACCACAGGTCCTGCTGGCTATGGATGATGGGAGTTGTAGTCTTAATGGCTGGTGACCCACATTTGAGAAATACTGAATTCTGATCTTTTTGCTGCACCACTAAATAGCTGCCATGGATTTTGTAGGCTTCAAGCTTTTTTTAAAAAAAAAAAATTGCCAAAATTACTTACTTGGACCTAACAAGGCAAGAGGTCTGATGACTTCTTTCCACCCTGGGTATGGGTGGGATGCTTATCTGTACTACACTTTTACCATGTTCTGGTCTTTTTCTAAATAGCTCTATGAAGAACACTCAACTGTAATAAAAAGTATTTTCATATACGAGGGGCGATCATTAAAAATTTCCCCTGACGTACTTCCCATGGACTAAGACAAACTAAACTTGGCACGGTTATTAGTCCATCTCTACATAGCTACCAGGAAGAGTCACACACTTCTCCCATCGCTTTATGCAGCTGTGGAGACCCCGTCTGTAGAAGCCGGCAGGTTGCGTCAGAAGCCTCAACTTTGCCTCAGAAATCAGCATTTCATTGTCTGGAAAAAGCTTGCCCTTCAAAAAATAACTTCATGGTTGGAAAGAGTTGGAAGTTCGATGGTGTGGGGTCAGGAGAATAAGGGGGGTGAGGAAGTATTTCATAGGCACCGGACTGTGCTGAGCAACATGCGAGTTGTGAATCAGGGTGTTATCCTGCAGGAGGCAGACACCTTTGGTCAGCATACCACGCCTCTCGATTTTGATGGCCTTTCGTAATTTCTACAGCAGTGAAGCGTAGTATGTCCCGGTAATTGTGGTAACCTTTGCCAGGAAATCCATCATCACTACTCCACGCTGGTCCCAAAAGACAGCATGACCTTGCCCGCTGATGGTTGGACGCATGCCTTCTTTGGAGGTGATGAAGTAGGGTGCTTCCATTGTTTGGACTGGGATTTAGTCTCTGGGTCATAACGATGGACCCATGTTTCCTCCTGAGCAATTAGTCTGGCGAAGAAGTCGTCATGGTTTTCATGACACATGGCCAGAAGAGCCCATGAGCATGTGACTCGATCCTGCTTCTGGAAAGGTGTCAGCAGCTGGGGAACCCACTGTGCGGGCACCTTTCCCATGTGAAATGGTCATGGATGATTTTTTTCCTACAGAGACCACACTGATCTTGATGTCTGCAGCTAGTTGCCGAACAGTTATGTGGCGATCCTCCAAAATGGCGGCCTCCACTTGCTGGATGGTGCCTTCATCATTGACGGACTGTGGTCATCCAGGAATGGGAGCCGTTCCACCAAAGTCCAACCACACTTGAACTGACAATGCCCATGCTTGATTATGTCATACGATGGAGCATCCTCCCCATAAGTCCCTTTCATCTCATTGGACGTCTCCCGTGGTGTGCGCCCTTTCAAGTACAGGAACCTGATGGCTGCTCTGCTTCAACTGGTTCCATTATCAGATGTTATGCCACATTAGCACCCATAACAGAGAAACTGTTAGGGGTCAGAGCTACAAATTACCAAGTTACCCACGTGCAATTTCATCCTCCTATGATAACCGGAAGTGGGTCAGGGGAAATCTTTAATGAGCGACCCTCATATTAAAAAAAGTACTCTGACCTACCTACCTTATGCCTCATAGGAGATGCTGAAGAAAGGCAAATGGAAAGGTTAATGTAGCTAGCGCCTGAGTTTGCTTCCACCCCCACCTCCTTCCCAGTTCCTTCTCCTTTTGCATCGTGTCTTTTAGGCTGTGATCCTGATGAGGGGTGTGTGTGTGTGCGGATTGCTTTTTTTTACAGATTTCTCAGCAAGCCCGTCTTACTTGTTTTGGACTTGGAGAAGCTGGCTGGAGGAGAAAAAAAAAGCCAATCAAATAAAGCGCCCTGTTTGCAGCAGAGCTCTCAAAAGGCACACGGCCAAATTCCTGCTGGAAGCAGAGCGATAGGGACCCATCATCACCCGGGGACTTGATTCTGCTGGGCGTCAGGAGTTCGCCTCCCCGGGAGGGGGGGGCGGAGTGACGTTCACCCCGGGGTGCCTTCCTTTCTCTCTTTACAGAGAGTAAACCACAACGCAGTAAAACCACAGCCCCTGTTTATCCGTAAGGCAGGGGAGTTGCTCGGCTGACCCCCTCGGCCGGCTTCTCCACGGCTCGCACTCTCTATGCTCATATTTGGAGATGCCTGGGCAGCCGGTGCCCAGGAATTTCCCGTCATGCCTCTCCGAGAGGCGGCTGGGCCTGTCATTTCGCCGGGCCGTAGGCGGGCAGCGTAGCTGAGAGGGAGGGGGGAGACGGTGCCTTCAGCCCCGGCTACTGCTGCTGCTGCTGCTGCTTCTCCTCCTCCTCCTTGTTCTTCCCGCGTTTACTTTCCGCCTCTCCGCCCTCCATGCGCGCGGAGTTTCCCTCTCTGCTGCTGCTCAACTTGTCTTGCCTTGTGGCGGCCGCTGCGCTGGTGGCAGGTAAGGGAGACGCCGTCGCCCGTCATTGCTGCAGACCGGGCAGCCTGCCCTGCCTGCCTGCCTCCGTTAGGGTTTCTAGAGCTTTCCAACCCGGCCCCGCTTCCTCGCCCCACCCCACAGAACCTTAAAAGTCTAGGGAAAGGAGGCTGTTTCATCCCTTCCTGAAACTCAGGCGTGTCTACTCGGAAGTAAGACCCCGCTGAGTTCAGTGGCGGTCTCCAGGTAAGTGGGCACAGCAAGAAGCACTCCTAGCCTAGGAGTCCTAACTCACAAGGGCTGAGGTCCCTTCGCCTCCCTTCCCCCCATAAAATAATATTTGAGGTCCCCCCCCCAAAAGTTGATAGGCATTGTCATTCAAATGGTTCATGTGCACCGTGAATTGTTATCGATTTTGTGACGGACGGGGCTTACACCCCCCCCCCCAATATTTTGATCAAGTTGGCACCCCAACTCCTAGACTGCAGCCCACTTAACCTGGGAGCAAGTGCCGTAGAAACTAATGGAATTTTCCCTTGAGTTAAAACAACAACAATCAATGCACACAAATGTCTTCGGAGTGGACACTGTGCTTATCTAAAAGGAAAAGCCTTTACTTTTTGTCTCAGGGGGTTAAGAAGGTCATCTTAGTAATTGTGGCCATAAAACCAAGGGCTGGTAATGATTTCTGGGTTAAATATAGAGTAAGGATGTATGGAAAGGTTGCCCTGCTTGGAGGATCGTAGGAAGGCCCTTCTCACCTAGTATAATGTTTCCAATGGCGGGTAGCCACATCACAGCCTCTGGAAGCTCCCGACAGGAGCATGACGTACAACAAATCTGCATGTTGCCTATGTGCAGTTAGCCAACTTTAGCATCAGGATTTAAAGATCTTGTGGTGTGGTGTCCTCTTAAGATAGCGGCGTGTGTTGAACCAGCCCCAGCTGCATTTAGGGACCCTGCTCCTCATTCTGCTAAGTGGGACCCTGCACTTCTGTCGCAAAGTCCTGCCTGGACGGCAGCACTGCTTATGTGGCAACAAAGGCCAAAAGTGTACTATACTTTATTTGGTTTGCTTTTGGCACCTGCAGTAAGCTGGAGGGTAATGGGAGGGGGGAACCCTCACTCTCATAGTACAGGGTTGCCTCTAGATCCTCTTTGTAAGGATCCTGTACTGAAGGAATTTATATTTGTTTTCCCGTTTTGGGTGGGCAGGGGGATCATGTAATAATTCCCAAAGCAAATAGTGTTCTAAAGCGGAAGTTATTTAATGGT
Organism: Zootoca vivipara; assembly: GCF_963506605.1. Classification (NCBI taxonomy): domain Eukaryota; kingdom Metazoa; phylum Chordata; class Lepidosauria; order Squamata; family Lacertidae; genus Zootoca; species Zootoca vivipara. The sequence goes on from NC_083285.1 coordinate 26,768,491, forward strand.
CCAAAGTGAGCTTATGACTCGTGAATAGAAATAAAGCTGTTGGCAATTTTCTGGACTCTTGAGAATGTATGTCCTAACTGGCCATGGAATGTTGGAATGCTAGATATAAATCACATCCTATTGTGGGCTTGGAAAATAGTTTACTCTTTGTTTTAATGCTGTGGAACCATGATGCACAGGTGAAATCATTTCAATCTCTGTACACAAAGTACAAAATAGATACAGAGGACCAGGAGGAGCTCCTTTTTTGAATTCATAAATGAGGCTTAATACTTTACACACAGAACTATGCACATATAAATGAATCCTTGCAACAACAACAACAAAAAAGCAGACAAGCAACCTTTCATTAGCTAATTACTTTAAAGGTTTTGGGATTTCACATTGTAAAACTTCCCTTTCTAGTTGCTGATATTGAATCCTCTCACAAAAAATAATAGCATGACCTAGAACAGAAAGAGGAAGACTAAGATACACAATATTTTAGAGTTAGCAAAGTTAACAGACAAACTGTGTGAAAAGGACAATAGTGGTTTTGAAAAAGAATGGGAACCCTTTACAATATATTTGCAGAAACAAAAAAAATGGACTCGTTGGCAGGATTTAAATAAACATTTACCATTTTATTTATAGAGAACAAGAAGTGTAACAATATGATAACATTATATACAAACAGCAGAAAGTATCATTTGATGTAATAAACCAGAAATGGAAGCTGAGGAAAGTCAAAAGGGAGAGGGAAAAATTGGAAAATGAATGTTTTGTAATGATATTGGATATTTGTTACAAGAAAAGAAAATCAATATTTTTTTTTAAAAAAGATACACAATATATTAACATTTAGGTCTTTCCCCAAAGTTTATTGTAAGATGGAAGCAATGATTTAAATTAGTGCTGTGAAAAAGTATTCTTGGAATAAGATCAGAAAGATGCTTTATTATACATTGAGAGACACTTTTTTGTTGTTCTTCTCCCAGAATCTTGGGCAGGCTTTCAAAGCTGCAAGGTAGTCCAACAGATATTGTTTCCTAGTGTCCTGCTACCACCTTTGCCTAGTCAGCTGGAATTTGGGGGAAGTACTCTGTTTTCTGAACAGTGTTGACAATTCAGGGATTCCCTCATGCCTATCAGCTAAGCCATGTCAAGGAATCCCAATTCCTTTGGATGATGTCACTGGAAATACGGTAGTTCCCTGCTTATGGAATGCCTCCCTGGTGAGATGCATCTGTCCTACTCATTATTAACTTTCAGGAGGAATTTTAAAACATTCCTGTTTATGCAGGCATTTGATTGCAGTAATATACTTGGCAACCTTGAAATTATTAGCTCTGACAATAAGTGACTTTCATTTTTAAAAATGTTTTTAATTTCTTAAAAGTTATAATTCCTATTCAGTTTTTGAATGCTGATTTATTATTTCTTACTCTTAAATACATCCCAGTGTTCCTTCAATGCACATTGGAATTAGTAGTAGCATACTGCTCACAGGATTACATAGATAGAATGATGTGTGCCTTCCCCATATTCTAGCTCAGGGTGGCCCAACTTTTCATCCCAAGTGGGCAGCAAGAGTGCTTTTACACAGAACCCGCAGGTTTCACACTTCCTTTTCATGCAGGGATGGGAGTGGGGAGCAAGGTCAAAGTTTGATGCCCCCCCCACCAGCCCTTGCGCTGCCTTTGCAAAGCCAGCTAAGCAAGGAGGTATGAAGCTCTGGCAGGATCCTTGAGCCCTTCTACCTCTTTCCCAAAGCTGGGGAAAGTGCTAACTAGGCTTTCAGAAGGAGGCAGGAGGACTCTAGGGCCCTAAATTCCTCCTTCCCAAAACCCAATGCCTTGCAATGCTTACCTTGCTTGGAGAAGTATACATCTGTAAGGTGACAGTTGCCTAGAATAAATTAGGAGAGGAATGAAGTTTTTGTATATCAGTAGAATATAAACAGGTGATGAATACAAACATGTAGTGTACCAATAGAGTATCAGGAACTTGGTAGCTCAGCCAACCCCAGTGGGATTACGGTACTTTCACCACCCAAGCAAAGAAAACGGGGGATGCACCTTTAGGGCCCATTGGCAGCAGCATCTCTACCTGCTCCACAACTGATGCCACATTTGACCTTAGGTGTGGGGCAGGTGAGCGTGGGTTTTGGGAAATGGCCTCTCAGACCAAACTGGGACCAGTGGCAACCTATGAAAACATAATTAAAGATTTGAAAAAGCTAGGTGAAGTAGACTCTATGCCATAAAAGCTTATGCCACAATTCACTAACAAATGAACGGTGCTGCACGACTTCTTGTTAATATTGTATGTCTCTCTTATCCATCTTAACTATTAGTTTCCCCAGGATACAATACCTGTCTGCTTTTATAAGAGGAAAAGGTTTGCACTGGGCTTTTTATTCTGAACTGACAAAAGACCTCAAATACTCTTATTGATATTTCCCTTGAGTTGAAGGTTAGAGAAATGGTGAATTGGAGTAGACAGCTTCAGTATCTGCTGTTTTAGTATTTGTTGTAGCATAGTCACACCTAAATATCAGAATGTAAATCCTTACAGCCAAAGAGTGCCACCAAATGCAGTGCTTAAATTTTTCGTTAGAAGTTAATGGTAGCCATTCATTTATGGAAAAAAACTCCTGCTCTGGTGCATTTGGGGGCACCAGTGGTGCAGGGACTGTCTATTTTAGGCATAGGCAAACTTGGCCCTCAAGATGTTTTGGGACTACAACTCCCATCATCCCTAGCTAACAGGACCAGTGGTTAGGGATGATGGGAGTTGTAGTCCCAAAACATCTTGAGGGCCGAGTTTGCCTATGCCTGGTCTATTTACTGCCCCTGGTTATCCAGGACTGTTCATATCAGCAACACCCTTTGATTCTGTTATAAACTGTTCATCTTCAATCTTTCAAATGTTGCTTTCCATCTTAATATCATGGTTATTTACAGTTATGTAAGTTTTATAAATTGGTTAAACTTAAAAATCAGGTTTAGCTGAATTAGGGGAAATGTTTGTGTGGGAGTGTTTAAATTGGCTTTATTCTAATCTTGTTTAAGATGGCAAGGAATCAGATTAAACTAAGCCAACTAAGGCGATTTTAAAGGAGAATAGGTGTCTCCACTAACTGGATTTTCACCTATTTAATTAAATAAGATTTCAAAAAGATTTTTGTTCAAACTAGACCAGAATCATTCCTTTAAACAGAGAATTGGCTCATGCATCAAGTGTTTAAAAGCAGAACAGCAGTACAGCAGAAAATAGATCTTGCCTGGCAATGTAGCAGCCTCCTCTGGCACGTACTGTACAGAGTTTACCAAGGCACTAGTTTAATCTACTGCATCCAAAAATGCTTAACTGAGCACCTGTGCCATCTGTAGCCCTCCACTGGATGGAAGACCCTGGAACATGGGCCCTGGAACTTTGACTATAACATCAGTTTTCAGGGATAAGAAGAGACTAATATAATTACCCCCATGAATGTATATCTTTTTTGTGCCCATTTCTGTGGATTGCCTTCTAATTATAGATCCATTCTCTGTTACAGAGGTGGTGATCCATTTTCAGTCTGAGGGCCATATTTCCTCATGGGCAGCCTTATGGGCAGCCACATACCAGTGGTGGGCAGGGCCCAGAGTCAACAAGTCTACTCTTCTACTGGATTCTACTCTTACTTTTGTCCAGTAGGCTATATTACAGCTACCTAAAAGTCAGACATTTCAACACCCTGACCCACCACCCTCAGCAACTCTCTTCATCCAAACAAGCAAGAAGTATTTTTATCACAGTTCAAGAACACATTCCAGCCAGGCGAAAACACCTGATGAGGGTGCAGAGCAGGACCAGTAATAGGAATCGCCTGGGGAGAATCTTCAGGAAATACAAAGGTCCATAGAGGGCCACATTTGTATCCCAGGCTGGTTATTCCCCATCTGAGCTCTATTACAACACCAGAATGTGCTCACTACACTTTCTTGGGCATCATCCTTGATCTTTGAAAATTTCCTACACTAAATCCTACTCTTGTCCAGGAGCCAAATGCCTTATCAACAGAATGCCTATGGATGCCTATGCATTGCCTGACCTCATTTCATGAGTCACCATAGCCCTGCTTGACCATCTAGTGCAGGCATCCCCAAACTGCGGCCCTCCAGATGTTTTGGCCTACAACTCCCATGATCCCTAGCTAACAGGACCAGTGGTCAGGGAAGATGGGAATTGTAGTCCAAAACATCTGGAGGGCCGAAGTTTGGGGATGCCTGGTCTAGTGTGTATTACCCTTTGCATACTACATATGACTCTGGCACCTATATTCATTTTCCATACTGTCTACTGGATGAGTTGGTCTTTTTATATATTCTGCCAAGAATATGGAATGCTCCCTTTTCCTATCTAACAGCAGCTATAAGCAGATGGGGTGTAGTTTCTGGGAAACACAAGGAAGTAAGTGTTCCACTGTTGTCTTATTACTTGCACATTGAGTCTAGGGGATTCCCCAGGATGGTTTTAGACTTGCCTTTTGCAAGAGCTTTAAATTGGTGTTTATTTTCCTTTATAGAGAACTACTGTGCTCATATTTTCTTGCAAGGAAAACGCAGCTATGCTAAATCCTCAGATCAATAGCTGTGCAAGTGTGCACTGTCATTCGGTTGTTCCACTGACATCAGCTGGACTTTTGTAATGAGTTATTACAAAGCAGAATTTACTTTTCTGTCCTTGTCATCAATATGGCCCTTTTAAAAACCCAGCAATTTCAAATAAAAGTGAGGAACTAGTAAGACACCCCCAACAATTCCAGTCCTGTACTAATATTATAAAAAAATATAATTACCATTTGAATCTGGCAGTTGTGTCAAGTGCTTGTATATCTATTTACTACAAGCACTCAAATAATAAAAAATTAGATGATAATAATGATAATGATAAATGATAGTATTTGATTAATGCCTATACATGAGTGAGGTGTTAGGAGGTTTGCATTCTCCCTGTCTGGAATGCATTAATAAAAATGACACTTCATGATATGTTGTGTTCTTTGGTGATTGGGCTGGGCTACAGAGCCCACAGAAAACTGAGAATTTGGGAATCAGTTTTGTGCTTCTATCATAAATGGAATGCCTGAATATTCATGGGAAGCAGGGAAAGGGTTTAAAAGAAGACTCAGTAATTCAATTTATGTTCCCAGTATTTTCTTCTTCTTCTTAAATGCACAGTTGTGCTGCTTTTTTCCTCCTCCTAACTTCAGACTTGGCTGGAGTTTAGTCATTATGTAGGACAACGGAGCCTATGAAATCAATAATTCAGCTTTAATAATAGCCCACAAAAACTTCCATGACATAAGGGGAAGAGTTTTTCTCTCTCATGGTCACAGGCTGAACTTTTGTGACACATAGTGAAAACCATTAGAAGGTAAAAACAAATGTTGTTTTTTATACAGTACTTGAGTTCAGTGAACAGTTTAAATCTCACTGTGGCATACATTTTTACTTTTAATATCTGATGAAAATGGTATTTTATACATTATTAAAGAAAATGAGAAAACCATGATTGCTACCAAAATGACTTTGGAGTTACTGGCTTAAGTGTGTAAACTGTGAGAGACCAAGTTCTTTATGTAATTTTCACTCTAGTTGTGGACTTTGCTAGGTGCCCTGAGGCAAACTGTTATCTCTTAGGCTCTGCAGTAAGAGGGTAATATTACTGACTACCTGTAAGGAAGGGTTGTTGTAAGGGTTATTAAGATCACATGTACATAAAGCACTCTGAATGAACTCCAAAGAGCTATATAAATGCTAAGTGTTAGCATCATCTAGATTTTTAATGCAGTAATTTAACATAGATGTGGCTGCTGCTTATGGTTCTGCACCTACAATTCTGATGGTTTAAAAATGTTTTCTTTGTGTGGGTATTTTATGGGCTATTGACTCCCAATATGTTGTATCAGCAATTTCATTGACATTAAGAATTTACTGCAGCTTTGAGTGACTGTCAGTTCTCTGCTGTGCTAATGGCTTGTTAAGAAAGACATCTAACAACTTAGAACTGAACACATGCCATTTCTATTCGAAGAAGCAATTATGTATGCTGACACAGCATATGCTATTGAAAGAGCCGTTCTTACATGTTGTTCCAGCTAACTGTGTATTTCATCTTCTACAGTAACTACTAAATGTTCAGGTGGACTTAACTGCATGTAATGTATAAGTAATGGGGGGGGGGAACCCTGCTTGGTGATATTTTGTCCCCCCCCCCCACATTTAATGCAGCCACCTACTTTAAAGCAAGTTCTTCAGGTTTAACCCTTCCATCAATTTGTTGACAAAATGTATGAATAAGGTATGACATGATAGGTTCAGCCAAAACTGACTTAGGAGGTGGAACCCTATTAACATAAAGGTCCGTAAGTGGGATTACTGCAAATTGAGTTCCCCCCATGTTTCTCCATTGCAGACATTCCATTACAGTCTCTCAGCATTCTGGCATATCCCCTAATACTGATTTGAGTCTTCCTCTCCTTGTGCTAATGTAGCCAAAACCATATAAGCTACATACAAGAGGGAAGTATCTGCAGACTCAGGGTATCCCAAAGTACTTACAAGTACTAAAAGCCTCCTGCTGAAACAAGCCTAAAGGACAGGGGTCAGCAAACTTTTTCAGCAGGGGGCCGGTCCACTGTCCCTCAGACCTTGTGGGGGGCCGGACGATATTTTGAAAAAAAATGAACGAATTCCTATGCCCCACAAATAACCCAGAGATGCATTTTAAATAAAAGGACACATTCTACTCGTGTAAAAACACCAGGCAGGCTCCACAAATAACCCAGAGATGCATTTTAAATAAAAGGACACATTCTACTCATGTAAAAACATGCTGATTCCTGGACTCTCCGCAGGCCGGATTTAGAAGGCGATTGGGCCACATCCGGCCCCCGGGCCTTAGTTTGGGAACCCCTACTAAAGGAGAACAACAAAGAAAGCAAGTATCAACAGGCTTGATACTTATACTAATTTCAAAAAAACAAGTTATATAGAGGTTATTGTGGCGCAATTACATTGTTGTTTCTGTTTTTAAATGAATTATTTTATTTTATATTTATTCTGGGCTTCCCTGAATAAGCTATGTTTGGTGTACCTAGTTTTCCCCCATTTAATAATCTCAGCAACCCTGCAGGGCAGGTTAGATAGAGTGTGTGTTACTGACCTTATCTAACCTAATGAATTTCATGGCTGAGTGAGGATTTGAACCTGGGTCTTCCTAGTTCGCCCCTTTACCTGTGTTAACCATACCAATCCTTCCTGCTCCTGGTCCTCAAATAAGGCTGACAATCTCACCTGCACCTTGCTTCCTTGCCAGGATCCCCCTTCTGCCCGTTGTCGCAAAATGTCCCTGTCTTGTTTGTTTGTTATTTATTGTTACGGTTCTCAACCAGCATACACATATATACATAAAACAATCCAAAATACAATCTAAAATATAAGCAATAAATATAAACTTCAACTATTATAAAAATTATTAGATAAAGGAAGGTATCACTACTTGGGAGGGTACAGCAAATGGTAGCACTGGATCATCTTTGGCTCTGTCCTGAAGTTTTATGGGCACTACTAACTAGGGACCCAGGTGGCGCTGTGGGTTAAACCACAGAGTCTAGGGCTTGCTGATCAGAAGGTCGGCGGTTCGAAGCCCTGCAGCGGGGTGAGCTCCCATTGCTCGGTCCCAGCTCCTGCCCACCTAGCAGTTCAAAAGCACATCAAAGTGCAAGTAGATAAATAGGGACCACTCAGGCGGGAAGGTAAATGGCGTTTCCATGCGCTGCTCTGGTTCGCCAGAAGCAGCTTTGTCATGTTGGCCACATGACCCGGAAGCTGTCTGCGGACAAACGCCGGCTCCCTCGGCCTATAGAGCGAGATGAGCGCCGCAACCCCAGAGTCGGACACGGCTGGACCTGATGGTCAGGGGCCCCTTTACCTTTACCTTTAACTTTAACTAGGTCAGCTCAGATTTTTATGGCTCTAGCACAGAACGTGGCTACCTTTGCTGTCACATTAGAGTTAGCATCTGAAAGAAGCCACTCTATATAGAAATTGTCCGAGTGCCCAGGAAGCTCAGCCAGCGTTGTGTGGATGAGCTCGCCTCACACCTCCTTGTAGTAGCTGCATCGCAGGAGTATGTGGCCAAACAAATAACAAACAATGTTCCTATCAATAACTCAACCAGTTTTGTTCCTCTGAAGAGTTGCTGCCTGCTCCCCATTGGTGGCCTAAGAGTCTGCTCCCACATGAGTCTGCCCACCTACTATGTCTTTTGTCTGAGACCATGCTCAGTGTTCCATTGCCATTGGAAAGCTGGTTAGTGCCACAGGGCTTTTTGGGGGGAAGCTCAGTTGGCCGCCTCTCATTGCTTTTCTGAAGTTCTGTTAATGCCTTTCCCCCTTACTGTTCTGAGCTATATGTTGCTTCTCCCTCTTTTTTCAAATGATTATATGGGTGGCGGTATGGTCTAAACCACTGAGCCTAGGGCTTGCCGATCGGAAGGTCGGCGGTTCAAATCCCCGCGACGGGATGAGCTCCCGTTGCTCGGTCCCAGCTCCTGCCCACCTAGCAGTTCGAAAGCATGTCAAAGTGCAAGTAGCTAAATAGGTGGGGAGGTAAATGGCGTTTCCATGCGCTGCTCTGGTTTCACCAGAAGCAGCTTAGTCATGCTGGCCACATGACCTGGAGAAACTGTCTGCGGACAAACGGCGGCTCCCTCGGCCAGTAAAGCGAGATGAGTGCCGCTACCCCAGAGTCATTTGTGACTGGACTTAACGATCAGGGGTCCTTCACCTTTTCTATGTGTTGATTTGATTAAATTATGTTTTTAACTTGTGATTGTGAGCTACCTTAGGGACTCCACGCGGAGCCCCATGTGGATAAATTATTTTATATTCCATGCACCTCCCTGTCAAATTGACTGTTTACTCAAGGGAAATTGTGAGAATAATAGGCGCTTTCATCACTGTAGACTTCACTTCTGCTATGCAGCTGCGATACACCAAGGCAAGATAGTGAGCCATCTGTCTTCTTTCACCTGCCACCCCATACTTTAGTCAATCAATGCCTGATTCTTGGGTTTTATGCAGGATCCACACTTTGATGCCTTAGTACAGGGGTGTCAAACTCAAATTCATCGGGGGCCGCATCAGCAGTTTGGTCACCCTCAAAGGGCCGGTTGTATCTGTGGGACTATGTGTCCACTCTTTATTATCACAAATTATTGTCACTGCATTCAATTATTACTGTTTTTTTGTAATAATGTAAGTAATAACTAGCTCTGAAAGCAGAAACATAGTCAGAATAATGGCAAGTAGATATTCAAATGTACAATTATTGTACAATTTATTGAAACATGATTTTTGGTAACTGCACTGGGTGGTGGAGGCTCGCTAGGGTTTCATGCAGGAGCTTTGCAGAGCTACTGGTACCTGGAGATGCTGGGGTCCTTCTGCATGCAGGACAGATGTTCTGCCAGTGAGCCACCACCCTTCACCAAAGGCACTGGCTGAGGTTGACTCACTGGAGCTGCTCTCCTGGTTCCAGGGTTTAAGGGCCAGAAGTATAAAGCAGCATCCTATGTTTATGAGGAGAGGGAGAGGGAGGGGAGGGGAGGGAGGGAGGAAGGAAGGAAGGAAGGAAGGAAAGAGGGAGTGGGAGGGAGAGAGAGAGGAAGGAAGGAAGGAAAGAGGGGAGAGAAAGAAGAGTAGGAAATAAGGAAGGGAATAAAGAAGGAAAGAAAAAGAAAGAAAGAGGGAGAGAAGATGGAAAGGGAGAAAGAAGGAAGGAAGTAGAGAGGGAAAGAAAGAATAAGAATGAGGGGGAGGAAGAAAGATGGGAAGGACGGAAGGAAGGAAGGAAGAAAGGAAGGAAGGAAGGAAGAAAAGAGGGAGTGGGAGGGAGAGAGGAAGGAAGGAAAGAGGGGAGAGAAAGAAGAGTAGGAAATAAGGAAGGGAATAAAGAAGGAAAGAAAAAGAAAGAGGGAGAGAAGACGGAAAGGGAGAAAGAAGGAAGGAAGTAGAGAGGGAAAGAAAGAATAAGAACGAGAGAGAGGAAGGAAGAAAGGGAAGGGGGGGTCGCCGCCTTGATTCAGTGCCAGAAAAGAGCGCGAAGGGACCCAGGGGCAAAAAGCATTTCCCGTGCAGCGTGAGGCAGCGGGTGTCCGTTTTAGCAGACGTGCGTAAAGCCTCAGAGTTGCACGTTCATGAGGCTGAGCCGCGGCAGGAGGAGGAGGAGGTGAGGCAGGAGGAGGAGGAGGCGGCTTGTCGGGTCGGTGCCCGGCAGCACCGTACGGAGAGTGCCGAGCCTCTGGGACGCAGCAGTGCTCTGTAGCACTTTGAATCCTCCTCCTCCTCCACGCGGCGCTGCTGGGTGCTTTGTCTGTGCTTCAGCAGCAGCAGCCGTTTCCAGGCGCCGAGCCGTGGCAGGAGGAGGAGGATTCAAAGTGCTACAGAGCACTGCTGCGTCGCAGAGGCTCAGGACTCTCCGTGCGGCGCTGCTGGGCGCTGACCCAGCAAGCTGCCTCCTCCTTCTCCTGCTGTGGCTCGGGGAGCGCTCCACGCAGCGCTGCTCCGGCCGCCTTTCTACCCCCCCAGGCCCCAGCTGTTTGTTGGCGCTTTGTCGGCGCGGTGCTTCAGCAGCAAGGTCCCGCTGGCTGGGGTGCTTGGCGGGCCACATGACGAGGTCTGGCGGGCCGGATTTGGCCCGCGGGCCTTGAGTTTGACACCCGTGCCTTAGTATCTGTGGATTTTTGTCAAGGGTATTTTAAACTTGTGGTATTACCCACTCCCCTGTTTGATGAAAGGTTGTTCCAAGTGTCTTGCAAAGCCTACTTTTTATTATTAAGATGGTTTGAGCATACTTATAACACCAATCCTGGCTCAACTGCCATTTAGTTCTAGGTCCAATTCAAAGTGCCTGTTTTGACACATAAAGCCTTAAACGGCTCAAGACAGTACCTCAAAAACTGACTCTCCCCATATGAACTGATCCCAACCTTGTGATCATCACCTGAGGCCCTTCTTTATATGCCTCCTTCTCGAGAGGTCTGAGGGTGGCAGCGTGAGAAAAGGCCTTTTCTGCGGTGGCTCCCTACTTGTGGAATGTTCTTCCCAGGGAGGCTTGCCTGGCGCCTTCATTCTGTATCTTTAGGCGCCATGCAAAAACTTTCATCTTCGCCTAGGCCTTTGGCTAATTAAACAATATATGGCATTTTAAGCTACATATGTGGGTGGAGTATTGTTTTTGTTTGTTACTATGTTATGTATTTTTGTGCTTTTATATTGCAAACTGCCCTGTGGTCCTCAGATGACGGGAGGTATAGAAATTCAATGAATGAATGAAATATGTTGTGAGATGCTTAAGCACACTCTTTTTCTAAGCATATTTGGGCCTCTCCCCCTTTACCTCTTATTAGCTGGATGACAGTAAGTGTCAGACTCCTGAGATGAGGCAATCCTTTCTGAATTTTCAGTGAAATACCAAATTGCATGTGTTCACTGTGTGTACTGTTATAGAGAACAGATGGACTTATTTAGTCTAGAGCGTTTAATTGCTTCTTGAGTGTGAGCCAACCTGCACTTTTCTTCCTAATTTATATTAATCTTTTTAACTTTCAAAAGTTCTATCATCTGGTTTAAGCAACAACACAAGCCATTCCTTTCGCTCACACTTTTTGCTGTGCTAACCACAAGGTGGTGCTCTGCTCCTTAGCTAGCACAGAGAACAGCATTAATCATAAATCACTAAGCGAAAGCATGCTAGAGGCCTCCCTACTCCTGGGGCACCCAGTTTTTTTTCTTTTTTTAATGGTAGAATACATCTTTGTTCTTTGCCTGACCTGAAGAGTGACATCACTGCCTTTCTTCCTGTTGCACTGTAGCTGCTTGACTCACAGTCTTTGACACAAGCCAGATGGCTGCAATTGGTAGGCGCACAGGCTGCCTGGTACTACAGTTGATGAAACAGAATAGGAAGACGTTTTATGATCAGCTGCGGGAGCACAATAAGACTCCAGCTTTGCTAGGTAATTACGTTTTCACTGCACACTTTTATTCCTCATGGTGAAGGTTGCTTGGGGGAAAAGATTACATTTTTTATTTGTGTGTTTGGAATGCATATACCTTTGATCTTTTATTAGTCAGTAGTCTGCTCCAGAGGAATGTTGGTTGGGTTTTTTTAAAAAAAGAAGAAGAAAGGAAACAAAAAGCAGTTCTGCAGTCACTCGTGAAAATGACATGTTTATTTATGTTTAATGGTTCTCTCAGGCGGTACTTACATTCTCACTCTTCCTCCCCACCTCTCCATTTAGGAACTCACAAATGTTTCTTTCCCATAGCTTTCTAAGTCAGCGTTCAGCCATGTTAATTCAAGCAGGGGTTTTATTGTTATTATTGCTGGAGGTACTTCAAACTGATTTAGTAATACATATATTGATGCTTCTTATGTAAAGGGACTGGAAGAAGCAACATGCAACTTCCCCTTTGCTTGACATAGGGGAAGTAGAAACAATCATCCTTCTTGTATACAGTCATACCTTGGGTTACAGCCGCTTCAGGTTGTATCTTTTCGGGTTGCGCTCTGCTCCGAACCCGGAAGTACCGGAACGGGTTACTTCTGGGTTTCGGCACATGCACATGCGCAGAAGTGCTAGATCGCACTTTGCGCATGTGCAGAAGCGCTGAATTGTGACCCGCGCATGCGCAGACGTGGGTTTTGCGAATGCTGTGGGTTGTGAACGTGCCTCCTGCACGGATCACGTTCGCAACCCGAGCATCCACTGTATGTTTAGGGTGGCTGCATATCCTACTTTAGAGGACAGCCCTCTGAAGAAGTGGTCAAAATCCAATTTTAAGGGACAGCAAGGGGCCTCTCAGTTAGTACATGGAGAGCAGACTGCAGGCACTCCAGGTCACCCGGTCACTGTAACAAGCTGTATTTCGTTTAAGCTAGGAGATGCCTCTAAATTTGCACCCTAGAAAATTTCACACGAATAACATATCCTCTTCTATCCACACCTTTGGTGAGGTGTAACTGGGTAACCTACATATATTTGCATGCCTTTTACATTGCATAACTAATGTGCACATGCACACAATGCAAATGGAAAGGATTGGATCCCAAGGTTTGTGTGAATAGAAGGCCGTTCATGCAGCAGATCTTTCCCGTCTCATCCAGACCCTGTGCTCCTTGAAAAGCATCTCTGGAGCATAGACTGTAGTGTGGGGTGGCAGCTACTGCTGTGGGGAAAGGGAATCAATGACAATTGGGAAGATTACATGTTGCATGAGTGTGGTTCTGCTTTCACAAGGTGCCTTCGCTTGCATAACTTTTAGATTCAATCTCATGTTTTTCAGAACTTTAAGAGAGAGCAAAGAAGCTATAACTATTACCCACCAGGGCCTTCCTCCTACTCTTTCGATGTTTGCACACAGGTTTCTAGGCTGTTGGTGTGCCCTGGTTTAGTGTACCCATGATGCCCACAAGCCAAATGAAAATGGTGTCAATTTCCATGTTGATCCTGTTTGGCCAAATTACACATCAGGGAATTAGCATGGCGGCCATAGATGGTATTTTACAAATACAGTGGTGCCTCGCTTAACAAACGCCCCGTAAGACAAAAATTTCGCTTAAAGAAAGGATTTTTCTAGCGGAGGTTGCCTCGCTAGACAAATTTGTTTTACGAAAAATTCGTCTGGCGAATCGCGGTTTCCCATAGGAGTGCATTGAAATTCAATTAATGCGTTCCTATGGGCATTTTTTTTTTAAAAAAAATATTTCAATGCATTCCTATGGGATTCGCTAGACAAATTTTTCGTTATAAGAATAGACCCGTGGAACGAATTAAATTCGTCTAGTGAGGCACCACTGTAAGGAATTGTCCAGGTTCTTGTACAAACATCTGCGAAACTCTGCAGCCCTTTCTACTGCTTCCTGCAACTTTAGTTTACCTTCAGATTACAGGCGGATGAAGTTGTCGTCACGATGCAAAATTAGTGCAGCTAATAAAATGTTTTATTATACAAAGTGTGCAATCTATTGCAAACGTCTGGATATTCAAATGAACGGGAATAGCAGAAGAGAATAGATGCAGCCTTGTACAATCTGTTTTATTGCAGCCTGTCAACTAGAAGTTTCTGATGGATCTTTTTGGTTCGCATTGCAGAAACTTAGGAAAAGATTCTGTTTATTTCATAGGGTAACTGCACTTTGCCAACTCTTGTAACAAATTTCCAGTCCCCTCAGATTAATTTTCCTCTCTGCATTCTCTTGCTCTTTGACCAAAGGCCTCAGTGCAGTGTTCATGGGGTTACGCCATTTAAATATGTTGACAGGGAAATTGTTAAAAGTACTCAACAGTTTCAAAGTGCCTATTATTTGTGTAACACTATCTGCCCCATTATTTTGAAGGGACCTGGAACATTCATGTAATCTCATAATAAGTGAAAAAAGAAAAGTTCTGTGTTTTACTTTCTGAATTTTTCATGAGATCATTTTCCAATCATCCATGAATTCCCATTTTTTGTTGTCTTGTATTTTAGCAAGGAGCATCATTGCCTGGTGCAGTCAGTGTGTTTGCTTATTATGTTATCAATCATGCTAATGTAATCAAGCATAAAAGCCTGATGGCAAGGAATTAGATAAAATTACTTATAAATGTGTATTTGGAATGTTAGTATTTTCCTTTCATTTTAAAAAAAACATAACCATCAGTTTTGCTGTGAATGTATCTAACATTTTTGATGTTTTAATTTTATTTTCATCTTTTTTTTCTCCCTTACTCAGCTCTTGCCCCTGTTCTTTGCCTCTGGTTGTGTTGGTGAGGATATTACAGTGATGTCTGCATTCAACCTACTGCATTTGGTGACAAAGAGCCAGCCAGTGGCCCTGCGAGCCTGTGGGCTTCCCTCAGGTTGAATGGGTGCTACTTGTTGTGGTCATTGCATATGGAGGTCCCTCTTAGTGACGTGGGTGCCTCTGCTACAGTAAATACTATGCCATGCTTTGCTAAACTGCTGGCTATCTAAAACGTCTGAAGCTGAAAGTATTTGTTTAAGAGACACCATGCTTTACAGCTATGTTGAAAAATTATCTGAGAAATGTTGAATGTCTTGGAGGCCCCTACATGACACAATTTCTTTAGATTTGACAACGTTTATCAGTTCTCAAAGAAAAAAAAAACCCCAATATACAGTACTGTAATCGTCCTGTAAATAATACATTAAATACTCCCCTAACCTAGCAATATTTAAGCAATACAGTGGTACCTTGGAAGCTGAACGGAATCCGTTCCGGAATTCAGTTCAACTTCCAAAATGTTTGGAAACCAAAGCACGGCTTCTGATTGGCTGCAGGAAGCTCCTGCAGCCAATCGGAAGCCCCATCGGACGTTCGGGTTCCAAAGAACATTCGCAAACCGGAGCACTCACTTCCGGGATTGCGGCATTTGGGAGCCAAAACGTCCGAGTACCAAGGCGTTCGGAATCCAAGGTACGACTGTATTTACAAATACTAGTTACAGGTAGGTAGCCGTGTTGGTCTGCTGTAGTCGAAACAAAATAAAAAGATTCCTTCCAGTAGCATCTTAGAGACCAACTAAGTTTGTCATTGGTATGAGCTTTCGTGTGCATGCACACTTCTCAGGATACACAAGAAGTGTGCATGCACACGAAAACTCATACCAATGACAAACTTAGTTGGTCTCTAAGGTGCAACTGGAAAGAATTTTTTATTTTGTATTTACAAATGTTATCCATCTGCAGAATAAGGAAGACAATTTTCTGTGATTGTCCCTCCCCACAGCAACCTCTTAATTCTACCCAACATCCACCCGGGCCCTGGGGGAATGAAGACCCTCCAGAGCAGATCTTGGGGAGGGGGAACCCAAAAACCGGACGTGAGAGTAGCGGCCCTTGCCCAAAGGTGTTTCCTGCCAATCATAGGGGAAGAGAATTGAAATTGACTCAGTAAGTGTCATAGTTTCCACCTCAAAACACTAGCACCTACATTCCAGTCTAGATGTACTTAAAAGGTAAAGGGACCCCTGACCATTAGGTCCAGTCATGTCCTACTCTGGGGTTGTGGTGCTCATCTCGCATTATTGGCCGAGGGAGCAGGCGTACAGCTTTCCAGGTCATATGGCCAGCATGACAAAGCCGCTTCTGGCGAACCAGAGCAGCACACGGAAATGCCATTTACCTTCCCGCTTGGAGCGGTACCTATTTATGTACTTGCACTTTGACATGCTTTCGAACTGCTAGGTTGGCAGGAGCTGGGACAGAGCAACAGGAGCTCACCCCGTCACGGGGATTCAAACCACCGACCTTCTGATCGGCAAGCCCTAGGCTCTGTGGTTTAACCCACAGCGCCACCCGCGTCCCATGGTGACATTAGTATACATTAATGAAGGAGAATGGAATTAGTAATACGGCGCATATAGTCATTGCCTTCTGTATTAGAAATGGTCAGATTTTTTTTGTTCACCTTTTTACAACAGATTTGCACTTTAAGATAGCTTATGAATATCTTCAGAGCAATCTGCTTCCCCTCTCACCCAATACTCTCCCTTCTTCCAAGCCTATCACAGTTTATGCCCTCTTATTGGTCTCTTCCTAATACTGCTATTCATCTGGAATACATCTTGTTTTTCCTTTGGAAATATTAGAAGTTATATGTTTATATAATTGAGGTGGTTTTTTTAATGCACAAAATTGGGCTTATTTAGAAACGACTTGGTTTTAAATTATTACTGTACATGTTCTGTAGAGATTTCATCCTAAAAGATAATTGCTCCAGATTGCCAGTAGATGGCACTAATTATGTATTCTTTCAAATATTTTAAATAGAATTACCCCCCTCCAAACAAGAAATCTTTCACATGCAGACTTAATCTTGTTTGAAAAGCAATTCTAATCTAGAAAATATATCAGTAGTGTTCTACTTGACAGTTGAATAATCTAACAATATTTGAGAATTCATTACACTTTTGTGTCCCATCCATAGCTGCCAAGTTTTCCCTTTTCTCACGAGGAAGCCTATTCAGCCTAAGGGAATTTCCCTTAAAAAAAGGGATAACTTGGCAGCTATGGTCCCATCCTTTTCTGTGGATATGCAGATAAATTTTGTTTTATAAAAACTTTAATGTAAATTTGTAAGGATAAAATCAAACCTTTCTTCATATGTATTTATACAAAACATTGAAATATATTTTCTGTAGCAGAGCACCATATTTATATAGGGGGAAACTGACTTTGCTTTGCTGTGAGTTTGCATTTTATAAGCTCATTCATCTCTTTTTCTCATTCACACTTTATGTTGCTTGCATCACCTTTTGCATGTAGTAGAAAGCTATTCTTCTTGCTCTTATAAGTCTAGAAAAGTAGAATTACATGTATCATTTTAGTTACATTAATTGTTAA
Organism: Zootoca vivipara; assembly: GCF_963506605.1. Taxonomy (NCBI): domain Eukaryota; kingdom Metazoa; phylum Chordata; class Lepidosauria; order Squamata; family Lacertidae; genus Zootoca; species Zootoca vivipara. The sequence continues at coordinate 26,785,934 of NC_083285.1, forward strand.
GATGTCTGAAAGACATGGATGCTTCTTAACACTAAAGTTTTTAAATACTGTGCAGTGTTTAATTGCTAGAATATTTAAATACCATTTATAAAATATTTTCTAAGTTCACAGTGGAAATTACAATACAGGTATTGGGCATATCATGTTATTTTTTGTATGTTTTTAATGTTGAATTTTGTTTTGCTTTAATTGACTTTAATAATAATTATGCAGTTTTAATGTGAAAATGAACTCTTGCAAAGTCGTTAAGTTGCTTGTTGAGACTACTTTAATGATAATGGGAAATACAAAATTCAGCCACATCTGTCAAGCACTAAATATGTTTTGAGTATAATACCTATCAAAAAGGAAGATGCAAAACTGTTCAAATCTAGTGGGTGTTTTTTTTTAATACAAAAGTCCTTTAGCAGATAGATGTTTTAAAAAACCCTAGTAAGATGTATAGTGAACCTATTTGCCTCAACTTGAGTGTCACAGTTTTAAACACAGAGTTCAAATTGTTGTTTAATCTTAAACTAATTTCAGTCTTTTCCTTGCTGTGAGTTTGTTTACTGTGACCACAACCTGAGAGCTGAACTTGTTCCTGTCCTAGTTATTTAAAGTAGTTTCTTTTACACATTTTAAAGAGTTCTAGACAATTGTTCCATTAAAAACAACATCCAAACTAGGAGATGAAGGGCCCTTTACTGTTTGAGGTCATCAATGAGGTGTTTCAGAGATGCTAAAGTACAGTCTTATATCTTCTGATCTAAAAACCCCCCTTCAATTAGTCCTTCTTGAAGATGGGTCACTGAGTAAGCAATGGTCCAGTTCCAGGAACACATGGTTATATCTGTACCAGTTCAATATTTGGTCAGGAGAAAACATTAAAACTGTGCTTTTGACCTTGATTGTTTGTCTTCTGGTGTCTATGTTTGGGAGCTGGATATGGGTGAACCATCTGAAATTAACTCTTGACACTATAGAAGTTGTAATGTTCGGGAGGTGTTATAATATAGAGCATGTTGGCATTCACATCATTGTTCAGAGTGTCAGCAATGTACATCCTTTGGTCACTTAAAGGTAAAGGTACCCCTGACCATTAGGTCCAGTCGCAGACGACTCTGGGGTTTCGTGCTCATCTCGCTCTCTAGACCAAGGGAGCTGGCGTTTGTCCGCAGACAGCTTCCGGGTCATGACTAAGCCGCTTCTGGTGAACCAGAGCAGTGCACAGAAACACCGTTTACCTTCCCACTGGAGCAGTACCTATTTATCTACTTGCACTTGACGTGCTTTTGAACTGCTTGGTGGGCAGGAGCTGGGACCGAACAACAGGAGCTCACCCTGTTGCGGGGATTCGAACTGCCAACCTTCTGATCAGCAAGCCCTAGGCTCTGTGGTTTAGACCACAGCGCCACCTGCGGCTTGCAGTATTTGGTGTGCTCCTATATTGCTCTTCATTGAGCCCATATATTCAGGTTGCAGTGGGTAGGCATGTACGTTGTGGCCCTCTTTCAGAGATGACCTCATAGCCATCATGCATAGCTTCATAATCCTGACATGATCCACCAAAAGGCACTTTGTGTGGCGCTACCATTGGTAGTGGTTCAGAAGCTGTAGCTGGTGCAAAGCATTTGACCTATCTTACGTTATGTACTGTGACCAACAGCACTCCAGTGCCCGCACTGGCTTCCTGCTGCCTCCCAGACTCGATTTCAGGTGCTGTTGATTATTCCAACAGAACTAAATGATCTTGTCAAAACACACCCCACTGTTTTATTATATCACGACCTTTTTAATTTGAACAGTTCAGTTAAGTATGTACAAAGTCACGATTGACTTTGCAGAGAAGTGTTCTCAGGTGTGGACATTCTTTCCCAGGAACTTTGGCAAAACCCAAGTTTCTACACCTACTTGAAAGTCTAACCTAAATTCACGTGTCACTGTGTCTTTTTACTCTTCGCAGGTGGCGGGTCCTCAAATCGCAAGACCCCAACACAGCTTACAAAGAAGGAAACAGAGAGCAAAACACGATATAGCAATAAAGTGACATCAGATACTGTATATATAAATACAGAAAAATACATTAAAAAGTTTTAGAATGCCAGGGCTTCCCTAACGTTTCATTCTAGAGTAGACGTACTCAGGATTTGCTGGAATTTTATTTTTGCATTTGTTTGTATTTTTTTTAAAGTTGTAACTAGTTTTGAGTGATGGAGAGGTAGTGTATACATATTTGAAATAAGTGTGATTTAAAAACAAATAAACCCACTCTTTGAAGGCTAGCTGTTCCTCCTCAGTCCCCCCCCCCCAAAAAAAAGAAACACCCCACTGGAATATTGGTAAAAAAAATTAGTGAATACTAGAACAGTAAAAATCAATAGAAAAATAATGTGAAGGTTGTACTGTACTGAAATTAATAAAGAATCGATCTATAAAATGTAAGTATGGTAACAATAATAAATTCCTAAGATATTTTGTAATTAGTTACATTTTATAAAAACGATACAAATACCCTCTGAAATGATATAATGGATGAATGCAAAGATGAAGTGCAATCCTTCATATTTTAATTCTTATGAACAAATAAAAGAAGACCTTTTTTGTTCAGCCAGGGACTGGTAGCCAGGGACAAATTGAGATAAGACAAGAAGGGTTTGTAAAAAAAATATATTTGACTTTGGAGCTTTGTTCTACCATTGCTACCTATTATGAACCTCCAGAGATGGAAGTGGGCCACATAAAATAGTCTTTTTGTAGCCCTGGATTTAGATTGTAAGCTATGATAACTTAAATTAAAAAATTAAGAGATTTTATAGGGCAACGTTGCCTTGTCTGTGGGTTTTTAACGTTGATCCCCAAACAGGTCAAAAGAGTGTTGCATGCATGAGTAATGTAGGTTCTTATTTTGCTTTTAGGTAAACTTCTGAAAGACTTATTAGTGCAAGAAAACAGCAGAGCCTGTGAATGTAAACCTCCACCACTTGGCTTCTTAAAAAAATCAACATAATATTGTAAAGCACAAACCTCACTCACAGTTTGGGAACAATATTTATATTTAAGGTTGAGAAGCCAGGATGTAGGAAAATCTTGCTAATTTGTAAGGTGACCTTTAAGAGCACAAAATCCAAATAATTTGTCGCTTATGAAACAGGACATTCCTGCAAAATTTGGGTGAGTACTTACATAGTGAATCTTGTAGGACAAAGAAATCTGGAATAAAGTCTTTATCCTCCACCAAAATAAGATTTAAACCAACAATGCGGGTAACAACAGTGGTCTTTCAAAGCCTCCTGTTAAAATGAGGGCTCTGTAGCAGTTAATGAGAGAGCTCAAAGTAGAAAACTTGAGTTTTTAAAAGAATGGCTAGATCAAAAGTAATTTCTAATCTGTGAGATAAAAGTTTCTTTCTGGTACCTTGCAAGTTAATAACAAAGCTTGTAATGTCTACTATTTACTCCAATCAAATACTTTTAAATGTTCTTCTTTCTGCCTGCAAAGGGATAATCAGTAGTGACCAGAAGTGTGTAATTTCCATATATTTATGGAAATAGAATAAAGGGGAGGAAAAAAAGAAACATCTTTGCTTAAATTATTTGAAAGCATCTGTGCTTTAAGCTACTTTTTATGAACACTTTTTAGTAATGACTGAAGGTAAAAAAGCAGAAAACATCCAATGTTAGGAAATTGCAATCCAATACCATGTAATTTAAACCTGCCGTTTCTTCTCTTGTACTAAATGACATACAGATGGATAACTCTGGTCACTCTACTTTGAGAACACAATTGCTTTCTTTATGAGCATATATCTATTACTAACAAACTTTTGTCAAGACTGTTTATTTCTAATCAAGCATAACTCCTTCAGTAATTAGAAAAACTCATTTTGAAAAACATTAGTTTTTCAGACCCATGCTACCTGTAGACACTTCAAAAGTTTTGATTTTCCTAAAACACCTGTATGGCTTTTGAATATAATTCTAAATACATGTATTTGTAGCCTAACTTCAGTAGTATATGGCCAAAACCGAAAGTTTTTTATTGGTTATTTAATGCCTCCCCTCCCCACCTGCCCATCCAACAACTGGATCCTTTAAAATATATATTTTGTGGTGATTTTGCCTTGTCAAACAAGCCCATATTCATTCTGTTAAAAATAATTAAGTTAGATAATTAAATATATTTTGAAAATGTTGACATCTCTATGGTAGCTTTTGTTATGTGAATGGTGCCACAGACCCCCTAGGTGTGCTTCGTGGACCCCCAATTTGGAATCACTGGTCTAGTGCTATGTGAGCAAGCATGAATGAGCAATACATGTGCAAACCTTGGGCACATGTATTTCCCTGCCTTCTTCCAGGAGAATAATTTCAGAATCTTTCACTTCTGCCTTTCGTTTGTTGAAACCATGGCTTCAAGTTGGCTTGTGTCAGACAAACTATACTTAATATTAACCACAGTTTGTTGGCTCTGACAGAACAACAAAGTGAGGTGTAGCAAAAGTCAGAGATTCCAAGTTCCTCCTCCTAGTAAAGAAGTGCATAGGGGGAGGCAAAGGAATGCACAAGGGTTCATTCATGTTGTGCTAAACTGTGGTTTTGAGTAATGTCCAAACACAGCCAATGGCTCTTTCAAATTCTCCCAAATCCTTCCCTATCCTGCTGCTTTCGATAACCTGGTTTTTGTCATTGAACATAGATCGTTTTATTTTGCTTAATCATTTTAATGAGTCGGAATACTGTTAATAAATCACACCACTGCCACAAAATGTATAACCACTTCGAGGTTTTATTACAACCAAGGGGTGCATAAATCCTGTTAAATAAATAACAACATATTCTGTAAGTCAAGGGTCGCCAAGCTGGCATCCATGGCTTCAGGAGCACTCTTGAGGTCTTCCCCGGAATCTGCAGTGCCCCTGAGCTGACCCACTCTCTGCCCTCTTGGTGATGAATTGGTCACCTTTTTATCTTTTGAAAAGTACACAGAGTGGAAAGAGGAGGTGGTTCAAAGAGTGGTCCTTTTTCACTCTTTCAGCTTTATGTGCTTTTCAAGGTTCAGATTAATTTTACTGGATCTAATGGACTGACTAAAAGTCTTTTTCAAGCAGAATATTTTAATTTCCAGTACAATATACAGAACAAACAATAAAGTAGCAGCCATGCTACTCCATGTAGCAATAATTTCCAGATTAATACATTCATTCTAAGAGAGATTTCTTTATTTCTCTCAACAGTCGTAGGTAATACTTTCCAATGCCATTAATATTTTGGATGCTGCTAAGACTCAAGAGGAAGTAATCATTAGCAACCCCCAGAGAAAGTATTTTGAGCTTGCAACAGATTTTACCAAAATCAAATTGATGATGCAGGAAGGCTTATCTGTTTCTTATCAGATGCAGGTAATCCTTTAAAATATGATTCATTTAGATCTAAAATGCAAATTATGGTTTCCAACTGAAGTGCTGTCAGCTACTCTCTTTGATGCAAAGTAAAATTTTAAACAAAGAAACATTTGTTTTTAAATTAACATTAGCTAATCACAAAACCTTCAAGTTTCACTGAATTGTGTTTAAACATCATATGCCCATTACCTTTATATCTACAGTTTCTTGCAAATACAAAGGCTGTGCTCCTAAGCATATTTACTGGGAAGTTTCATTATGTTTAGGCTAAGGTTGTCGCCTTTCTGTGAATGATTGTGTGAATGTAGAAGCTTGCTGATGTGACCTTTCTGCATTCAGAAGGCTTTGGCTGTATCACATGATCACTGTTCGAATGGAGTCACACACACACACACACACACACACACACACCCTTTGTGAACAGCAGACTTTTTATTATTATTATTTTTAAAAAGTTGGATTTGAAGAAGCCACCAGCTGAGGCACTCTAATATATTAAAAGCTGATCTGGTCACTGGGAAAGTAAACGCAGAAGCTGTGTTTGGGCTAGAAGCCAAAGCAATGGTTCAGGATTTCAACTAAAAAGACCCCTTCTCCTGTATCCTCTCCTTTTGCAGGGTCACGTAGGGATAAAAAGAACTGTAAGGTGGTCTTCTCCCAGCAAGAACTGCGGAAGCGGCTGACACCTTTGCAATACCATGTTACTCAGGAGAAAGGGACTGAGAGGTAAGGTGGTGACCATGTGGTCAGTGAGAAATACAGGCCGCTTCTCCTTCAATCTGCTGCTGTTTTCTCCTCAGCTGACAGTTTCAAGAAATTTAGCACTTGTTTACTAACTTATACAAATTAACACCACCAAACCAGGCAGGGATTTGCAGCGGGGAGGGCAAGGTCACGGATATAAAATGAACGCTATTCTGTCCCTTAGCTTCTTCTTGGAGTCTGTTTTCAGTTTACTACAAAATGTGTGGAAGTAATGGCAGTTAAGAGAGTCTTTTGTTGTTGTTATTGTTGTTTTTGGGAGGAGACACCACAATAAGCAGAACCATAAGGGAAATAGCCCTGTGCCATTTAAAGGTGAAGTTTTGAAGGTGGTCACTATGTGTATAGACAGTTTGGCTGGGTCTCCGCGAGTGTAAGAAGGTAGCATATTTTCATTCCTTTCCTTTTCCACTTTCTGTATTGAAGCACATGTGGAGAAAGTATTTATTGGCTCATTTGTGGCTGGAATGTCAAATATTTTCAGTAACTGCCCTCACATGACTTTAGACCTTGAAAGCAAGCTCTAAATCCTGGAGAAGGGTGTGGGGGCGGGGAAACAAGAGAGCTAATTCCTAAGGCTCTTGCCGTGAATATAATTTATCTCAGCTGATTTCTAGAATGAGGAGGAGGCGGTGGTCACCTCGGTCAATGTCTAACCATTTTCTGCATGAAGGTTCGGTCCCCATTTGGCACAGCTGCATATTCCACTCTGGGTGGCTCTCAACAGAATACTAAAAATACGATAAAAGATCAAACATTAAAAACCTCCCTAAACAGGGCTGCTTTCAGCTGTCTTCTAAAAGTCAGATAGTTGTTTATTTCCTTGACATTTGGTGGGAGGGCGTTCCACAGGGTGGGTGCCACTACCGAGAAGGCCCTCTGCCTGGTTCCCTGTAACCTCACTTTTCGCAGTGAGGGAACCGCCAGAAGGCCCTCGGAGCTGGACCTAAGTGTCCAGGCTGAACGATGGAGGTGGAGACGCTCCTTCAGGTATACTGGGTCGAGGCCATTTAGGGCTTCAAAGGTCAGCACCAAAACTTTGAATTGTGCTCAGAAACGTAACGGGAGTCAATGTAGGTCTTTCAGGACTGGTGTTATATGCAATCTTTCATTCCATTCCCATTTCCAAAAAACCCTCCTTTGCCACATGTGGGGTCCTGTTTAATTTGCAACAGTCTTCCTGTCGGAGTCGCCTTTTTACTAGACTTTCTGAATGGGGATCACTGGCACTAGGTTGTCTGTACCCCCACAACAAACTGGTGATGGTGCTTTTCTCCACCTCAGGAGGGCTTCCAGGCAAGTCGTTTACTGTTGTGTAGAAGATTAGCAAAAATGATTTAGTGCGCACAAGCAACCAGGGTTTAGGTCATTTTTTAAAATCCTGTTTATAAAAAAATATATTGGACCCCCATAAAAAGGGTGAAAAGATAATAAAAACAAGCTGCAGAGCACATAGACTTTTTGTTGGAACAGCACAGCTGAATTGTATTAGATGAATGACCTCCTAGCCTTTAAGATTGTTAACTTAGAAAAATATTCCCTTAAAGCAGTAATATTCCTTTTCAAATGAAAATATAGAGCTCACACAGCTTGAAATCATGGGCCAGTTTTCTTCTCCTCCTTTTCTGTTTGATTCTCTTGGTAGTCCTGCCCAATCTTCCACAAAGATCTTGCACTACTGCATAGTTTAATGCGAAAGATCAAGACTATGATATGGAAATGTTGTTAAGATGTTTAGTATTGAGATTTATTTTAAAATTACCATAATGTTCAGGTGCAAAAAAAGAGAAAAGGGCTTGATCGAAAACATCTAGTTACTTGTAAGCAATTCTGTACTAGGACATCTGAACAATAGTTTCTTTTCATAAACAGGACACATTTATGTTGCTGTTCAGATTTTAATATGGACCTTTTTTTGTTTCTGAAGAAAGAACAATAATTTGCAAACCATGAAGTACCATTTACATTGGAATATACCGTATTGGCCTGAAATCCCCCCCCCCCCAATTCCGACAGTGAAAAATTAAAGTGCGGCTTACATTTGTAACCTTACAAAAATAGGCTTTTACAATATTGCTGCTGAAACAGACATATGGTAAAATGGAACGGGTGTGAGTGCCTGCAGAATTTTAAGGGAATTGCTTATATCAGGTATTGTCTTTTCTTTCTCCCTCTCCCCCCCATTAATTTTAAAGGTGTGGCTTATTTGCAGGTGCGGCTTATATTTGGGCCAATATGGTATAAGAGTCGAACATAACAATTTCATTGTTAATGCAATGAGAGTTCCCTGTTTGGGTGTCATAATTTTGTTTGATATGCCTTTTGTTGTAATGTTAATGAAATGAAGTTCTAACAAAAATTCTTTCAAAGTATTAACTCTATAATGCAACTGCAAGCTATCACTCTACTTTGGAACACATTTTTAAAATAAAAGCCTGACTAGCTTTTCAGATACCTTTTAATTGCATAACTTTCTAAAGAAATGCCTGAAGTAACTGATATTAAGAGTTTGAAGTCTTGTTTTTTTCTGTCATATTTTACTCCAACAAGACCTATTTATCCTAAATAGAACCCAATAAGGCAAACATCTATGCACAAAGTATTTTTTCCAATGTGTTCCCATTGAGATCCCAGGATGAATTTTGTGGGTAGATCTTAGAAATATTAAATAATCAATACTGTACAATTTTTTGAAAATATTTAATCATATTTTAATCACTTTTTAAAAAATTAAATTTTGTAACTTAAATTTAAAATTTAAAGTAAATCCATCTTGTGGCATATCATATTAAAGCCCATATTAAAGTTTGGAAGAGATTGGTGGTTTTAGTTCTGATGTTTCTCAATGCTGGGCTGAGCTTTTAAGGTTTTAGCGTAGTCCAACAAGGCCAAAATTGTCATTATTTTGAAATTTCAAACCCTCATAATTTGAAAAAGGGATGAAATTAAAAGCTAAAATTTTAGATTTAAACTTCGTTTTCATCGTTCAACAAGTGTACAAAATATTAAGAAAATAACATGACGTTTAAAAAGTTGGACAACTTGATATGGAATAATCTGTTTGCTAAAGTACTATGTTGCTGTTTTGTTCTAGTGCCTTTGAAGGAGAATACACACATCACAAAGCTCATGGAATATACAAATGTGTTGTTTGTGGAACTCCTTTGTTCAAGTGAGTAAATTAAACATAGTCACAAAATAATGGTGGCTCTGGTTTTTTGAGTGTTACATATGTACTATAGAGGTGGATGTTAAGGTACTGGTCTTGTAATTCATACTGATCTCACTATGGCTGATGGGAGTTGTAGTCCACAATGTGTGGAGGGCACCAGGCTGGGAAAAGCTGTTCTGAACAGAACCAGCATAACTGAACTCCTTGTTGATGGAGAATCTCAAGGGCTACATCAAAACTCAACTGTACCCCATGTAAGTAAGACTCACCTTAAATTCATAGTACTAGTTACAGGTAGGTAGCCATGTTGGTCTGACGCAGTCAAAACAAAATTAAGAAATCATTCCAGTAGCACCTTAGAGACCAGGGCAGTCTCGAGCAGGTCGGGCGCCCTGCGCTGAGGGGCAGAGATCGCTCCGGCGCCCTCGCAGCGCACAGCATGGCTTCCGCGCAGCTTGGCCATGCAGCGCCCCGCCTACCGGCCCGGCGCCCCACCCCACCGGGACTCTATCTAGAGCCGGCCCTGTTAGAGACCAACTAAGTTTGTCATAGGTATGAGCTTTCGTGTGCATGCTCATACCTATGACAAACTTCGTTGGTCTCTAAGGTGCTACTGGAAGGATTTTTTTATCTTAAATTCATACTGCATCAAGATTCACGCAGAGCAAATAAGCAGTGCACACATTGTAAAGGAAACAAAAATACTGGACTTTATGTGAGCATAGACTAAAGGACGCTATAAAAAGCATCAGTTCAGGGGTTTGCCGATTCCTTACCATCATAAACAAGAATTTAAACCGAAGATGTAAGTTCATAGTCTAGCATTCAGCACATTTCTCCACACAGAGTCAGGGTCATCATTATAACCTCTGCTATATTTGAAGAACCATCACATTTGTAAAATATGGGTAATAGAATTTGGCTTCCTTCTCATCCCCTGAAATCCATGTTTCTGAGAGTTGCTGTTAATTTTTTGTTCTTTGCACCATTGTAGTCTGTAACTATGTCATCATGACCTGTGAACCAGTTATTTTTGCCAGGAAAGGGAGAATGGTTCTTCAGCACTAAGATTAACAAACTTCACCTTTAATAGATCTGATTTATGCTGCTTCATTACCATGTGGCACGTAAGGTCAAGGAACACATGAATTTTGCTGTGCAGATGAAAGACCTGAGGTTTCTTGATACAAGTTTAAAATAGAATTCTACCCTTATCAGCAAGGAACCAGTGAAACTCAATCTCACTCTTCATTTAATTTGATCATTCCAGCAACTTGAAAAACTACAAGGTATTTAATTGTGACCACCACCACTTTTGTATAATGAAATGTAGCATAGTCTTAAAATTATTGCCCAGAGAAATCTAGCTTTACATTTGCAAAAATGCAACTGAGAGTCATTTCGCTTAGGAAATTTACCCACATCTGAACATCTAAAGTGGGGTGGGGACATTATCAAAGAAATTGTGAAGTAAATTCACCTCATTGGCTTTCACTGTAATCTTCCTACAGGTAGTTGTGTTGGGAGTCCCTGTTACAATTTTAAAAAATGCTTTGTTTCCTAATGAATTGTTTTATAGAAACTTACTGAAAGAGCCCTTTTCTTGCAGAAAGAGCCCTTTGCCTGTTTTGTAGCTGGTGGAATGGGGGAATTGCAGGACCTGAGGTGCAGAGTGGGCCATACCCCTGCCTGATATAGGAGGGGAAAGTTTGATTTTATAGTATAAACTGTTTTTTATCTTTTATCTTATACCATCGCAAACTGCTTAGAGACTATTGTAGCTGAATAGTACATAAATTGTTTAAACACACACATGCAAACATACAGAGTGGGAAGCCTGACTACTTAAACCATCCATGCCCTGAGGATCACACATTTAGGGGTTTCTTCTGCACCTCATTTGATGTGTCATTGTAGGGCTTGTTTTTCACCTTTTCCAGGGCAGTGGGCTGGAGTGGAGGCATGTGGTAGATGTCTAATTTAGCTAATTCTATTTTCGTTTTGTCACAACTTGGCCACTAGACTAGTGGTGAAGGAAGAGCCAGTTATAAGTAGGACAGAAGAAATGTAACAGGATTTGGTAAGGGAATTTAGCAAAGCTAGGACAGGGGTGGCAGTGTCTATTTAATACTTAACTGGTTTACAAAATAACAATTATATATGAAAAATTGTGGCACAGTGCAATGCAATATTAAACAGAACTGCAATGCAGTGCAGTAAAACAATAAGTTTAACTCCGTTCACCAATCCTGCCTACCTGTCAACCCCTCTTCCCTTTGTTGTTTAGTCGTGTCCGACTCTTTGTGACCCCATGGACCAGAGCACGCCAGGCACTCCTGTCTTGCACTGCCTCCCGCAGTTTGGTCAAACTCATGTTCGTAGCTTCAAGAACACTGTCCAACCATCTCGTCCTCTGTCGTCCCCTTCTCCTAGTGCCCTCCATCTTTCCCAACATCAGGGTCTTTTCCAAGGAGTCTTCTCTTCTCATGAGTTGGCCAAAGTATTGGAGCCTCAGCTTCAGGATCTGTCCTTCCAGTGAGCACTCAGGGCTGATTTCCTTCAGAATGGATAGGTTTGATCTTCTTGCAGTCCATGGGACTCTTACGAGTCTCCTCCAGCACCATAATTCAAAAGCATCAATTCTTCAGTGATCAATTCTTCCCTTTACATCTGACCAAACCCCTCTCCCTTCATCCTTCATCTATCCCCTCAAAGTTTCCCTATGCATTTGATAAGAGTGGGCAGAATCCAGTTGCCTTTTGTCTGCTCCCTACCACCTTGCCCACATGCTACCCCCTGTACAGGAGCTGCTTGCCATCAGGGGTAACAACTTGAACAAAATATTTTTTTTGGGGGGGGAGGTAAGCCCTGCCCCGGATAATCGATCACATGATGCGGTGCATGCACACCATTTGAATGGCAATGCCCATTAATTTTGGGGTCACTGGCCCCCTCAAATATTTTATGGAGGGCAAAGACCCCTCAGCCCCTAGGTGTTGGCTCCAATACCTGCCACCAACCACCTCTCCCCACTGGCAGCCACCGGCTTTCTTTTGTTTGAAGGGTAGAGGTATATACTAGCTTTCACAGCAGGATCAGCCCCTGAAACTCTGCCTATGGTATCTGCCTATAATGGCTCTATTAAGTTGTCAGTCCTCATGTTTCAAGCGTGACAGCACTAGGTAGGCATATTTGTTTAGGAAATATCTGATACACAAATGGGAAATGATGTAGCCTGATTTGAATCAAAATTGCCCTGCTTGTGGAAGAGCTTACAAAACGAATTCTGAGGGGCTTGTACAGGAAAATGTCCTGTGGATTGTGCCCAAAAAAAACAAAGGTTGGCAGTAAGATTGCTGTCAGAATTCTTTTTTTTTAAAAAAAATACACTATTTATACCCTCAGTGTAATGTGTGAAATTTATGGCCATATAGCAGGCTCACTGAGTTCTGTATACCCACTCCCCGTTCGTGGCCTTGAGCAGGCCATACACTCTTTACTGGAAGGGTGTTCACTTGTAGTGGCGATTAATGCTTCTTTTGATTCATGCTGCTGGTACACTGTTCAGTACTATTAGAATATATTTTTGGCTAAAAAATCTTTGCTTCTTTTCCCACCCTTTGAACATATTGAGGGTTTCTTAGTGGAACAAAGCAACCATTTTCCATATATATGTACTGCCCTTCCCCCCCCTTGGCTTTTCTGACTCTTTCCATCGCCATCTAACGACTTATTCCAGTTAACTTGAAGTTATGGGTCTAAAAAATTAAATTTATAGTGCTTTGCACTAATTTGTTTGGGTGGGGGATTTTTTTATGTTTAACACAGAACAGTTTGCAATTGTTGCTTTAGTTGTTAAAAGACCTGTATAACTCTCCAAAGCACACCAATGTCTTCTTGGGGATTCAAGGGATCTGAAATTTCCTACGTGGCTTGGGTGCACTTCCCTATATTCTTTAGGGCAGAGGCAGGAAATCTGTGGCCCCTCCAGGTTGTGGGTCTTCCATCAGCCCCAACCAGCACGGCTTGTGGTCAGGGATGTTGGGGGTTGTAGTTCAACAATGTCTGTAGGTCAATAGATTTTCCATCTCCGCCTTAATAAATAACAGGCTTTAGGAAGATTCCTACCAATCAGCTCTTGTAACTTGCTGTGGCAGGGTGTGTGTGCGCGCACATATGTGTATAAACACACACGCGCGCACACACACACACACACACACCACTGATGGTTAATTTGTGATATAATTCTGGCTAGAGTATGCCCACTAATTGGTTTGAGAGTTAGATCTAGACAATGCTTCTTATAGCTGTTTCTTCGGATAGGACTAGTCATAGGGTTAATTCTGCTTGACAGCACTTCAGCAGCATCTTGAAAGCAATTACCCAACTTGCGTTTTCCCACAGCTGAATTGAGAGCTTCAAAGGCTTCTGAGTTTAGAACTATCATTAAGCTATATCTGAAACATGATGTTCCCACAAAGGCTAATTTCCCCTCTCTTCCCCACTCCTCCCCCTCATTATTAAATCTACAGCCCACTGAGTTCTTTTATGGTATGCTAAACACATAAGATACCATGTAATAAACAGCCAAAATTGGTAGTATAGAATGGGCATGGTAATTGTATGTTTTGTGTGTACTAGTCTCTTGTTCTCTGAGATTTCCAGCCTTCTCTGTTCTTAAGGGAAACAACCATTTATTTGCTGAGGGGACAGATTAACATACACATTGATTAAAACCGTCTTATGATGCTTTCCAAAGAAACAAATCTGACAAGTGTGATGATAGAGGATAAATGACATGGTGTTTGTAATTCTGACAATGTATTTCTTCTATTTTTAACTTTATGGAGAGGGGTTGTGGGGCTTTTTTTTTTTGCTCCTTGTGTTCTGTGATTATTAATCACTAATGTAAAAATACACTGAGAATATGTTTAGGAACAAATGTGTTTACAGATGAGGTGCATTGTTATATAAGTTTGCTATTTGTACTTCGGTCATGGGTTTCTCATGACATGAACAGTTCTTTCTCATTAAAGGATTCCCCCCCCCCCTTCTCTTTCTCTATTTTAGATCAGAAACAAAGTTTGACTCCAATTCAGGTATGTTTAGGTTTACATTTTTATGTTGACTGTACACTGTTTTCATGTTGTTCCCCAAAGAGTAATTTATCAGTTCAAGTGCAGTCTTAACTTTAAACAGTCTGGAACAAGCCAATCTTTTGAATAATCTCAGGTTTCAGATTGCCTTAAACAGCGCTATTATTGTGAATGGCAGAGCTTTTATTCCTTTCATACCTTCAAGTCTATTTAATTTTACTCTTTTATGTTAAAATGATTGCAAGGAAACCATGTCAGTTCTGCATTAGGTTTTGAATGATATAGCAGGCTGAGAGAAGTGGACTTTGGGAATATTGACTGTTTTAAAAGGATATTTTTCTTCCTGGAGGACAAAGCTATTTCACGGGCATGAAGTCTGAGCAGCCAATACATCAGGAAACAGGTTATTTGTCACCAAATTTTCATGACATGTCCATGTATACTTGCATGCCAGACAAGGCTATAGATTTCTCTCTAGGTGGTTAATTTAAATGTCTGTTTCTTTTAGATATATAAGAAATATTGATGTCATAGGCTCTAAAAAGCAGAGCATTCCAAAAGTTAATTTAAATTGGGCAGGAGAAAGTATGCATTCTAGCAAACAGGCTGACTTTCTTAAATCGAGGTTGGTGTTGGAAGAATCTGAGTTGCATTTCCTTCAACACAGTTTAATGGTAAAATCTTCTTTCCTGCTGAGAAGTTGAAGTGGCTTCCCTATAATTAAAGCTCTCTGAATTCTTTGACAGAGGATTTCCATTTAGATTTTTCAGTGATTGTGTTTAGCCTTACTACCTACCGTATGAGAATTATGGGAAGGATCCCTAGATCTGTGGAGATCTGAATCTTCAGCCATCACAAGAACTCTGGAATTCTGGAATATGGCTGTAGACCAGGGACAGGCATAGGGAAACTCGGCCCTCCAGATGTTTTGGGACTACAACTCCCATCATCCCTGACCACTGGTCCTGTTAGCTAAGGATGATAGGAGTTGTAGTCCCAAAACATCTGGAGGGCCGAGTTTGCCTATGCCTGACCAGGGATGTGGAAGAAGTCATGGCCCTCTTCCAGGGATGTGGAAGAAGTCATGGCCCTCTTATTCAATAAGATATTGAATAAGCCAGAGAGAGAGACAGAGACAGAGAGACAGAGAGACAGAGAGACAGAGAGACAGAGAGAGAGAGAGAGAGAGAGAGATGCATATTATTGACCTCAGAATTGTGGGAATATCCTAGCAGGTTTTCTCAACTCCAGGATAGAATATGCCAATTTTGATGAATAAGTCTACTTGTTTTACTGTTTTCTTGGTCTGCTATTACAATTTCTAGCTCATTTAATTAAAGAGGTTCATTTCTTGAATACTGTTTCTGTTGCTCTGCTTCTGCACACTAGTGTAGAGCACACATTTTCTCCTTCCTTGGACAATTCCCTCTGTTGGAGAGGAAATGTATTTGGGGAAAAACATTTATAAGGCACAAATAGCTTGATAATTTCTGTGATATTTTTTGTGTCTGGTGAAAATAACATGAAGAATTACACAGATTTATTTCCTTGTAATAAAAGTGGAGTCTGGTATGCAGTTATGAAAGGACCAATTTATTAATTTCAACTACAAAATCTGGAAACCTCGTACAGGGCTGAAAGACTGAGGAAAACATTGTCTATGCAACATGGATTTGAACTGAACATTTAACTTCAAAGTGAAACAAAAATTTAAATTAATGTTTGATATTCATCATGTAAATGGCTATAACATCTGTACAGAAATGCACATTCTTCACTTTGATGGCCAGAAGTTTATTTACTTTAGTAACACTGTAATCTTTTGCTGAAAGAAATTATCCACTCATTGTAGATACTCCTGTGTAAGAAAGCAATTATATTATTTTCTATTTTGAAACTTAGTGTCATAGAATAAACTGATGAATAGAATAAAATGTTGCACTATACTTTTAACTTTAAAGAGGTAAGAAATTGGACTAATCGGCATTTCATAAATAGCTGATTGAAGGGAAAGAGATACTTCTATGGAAATACAGTGGTACCTCTAGTTACAAACTTAATTTGTTCCGGAGGTCCATTCTTAACCTGAAACTGTTCTTAACTAGAGGCGTGCTTTTGCTAATGGTGTACGCGCAGAAGCATGCCTTCGGGGAGCGAATGCCTTCATTTACGAACGCCTCCGTGGAACAGATTGTGTTCGTAACCTGAGGTTCCACTGTACACAGCTCTCCCAGATTTGGAGATACTGCAAGCTCATCTCTAATTTGTTTTTGTGGAATTTGTGAAAGGACCTCAGCAGCTATGGGGGAGTTGCAGTTAAGGAGATGCTGGTAATGTTCTTTCCAGTTCAATGCAATAGCTTCTTTATCTTTTAGAAGTGTAGTACTGTCTGTTGAGTGTAGGGGGCATATGCCATGATTTATTGGCCCATATATGGTCTTTGTGGCTTTAAAGAAACTCTGTGCATCATGAGTGTCGGCTAAGTACTGGATCTATTGAACTTTTTTTTTTTTTAATCCGCCAGGTGTTCTTTAGTTCTCTGGTTCTTCTTTGAACCTCAGTCTTAGCATTGGGATAGGTTTTTTTTCTTAGTGGTGCATTTTCTATCTCTTTGCCAGATCTGAAAGGCCTTCCTTTTCTTGTCAGTAATGCGTTCAATCTCACTATTGAATCTCATCAAATCAGTTCCGGTGTTTCTTGGTTTGGTAACCATTAGTTTGTTCACAGACTGCAATAATGGATGTTTATAGCTTGGTCCAGTGTTCCTCGATGTTATCAGGGAACTCCAAAAGCAGGTGGTCCTTACGAGTCATTTGGAGGCAATCCTGCTTAATAGGATTTGAAGGGCTCGAGTGTTCATTTTGCGCCTTGGTTTCCTCCCTTGAAGCCTGCGTTGAGGTATAATCTTGATAGCTATCGTGGAACGTACCGTATTAGTCGGTGATCTGTCCAGCAGTTGTTGGCAATCGTCATAGCTCTGGTAAGGAGCACATTATGGCAATCTTCAGCTCAATTACATAGTTTAAGAGGTGCCAGTGGTTTGAGCGAGGGTGCTTCCATAATATATGCAGAAGTATGCTCAAGTGGGTTCAGTGGGACTTACTGCAAAGTAAGTGTCCATAGGACTGCATTTTTGTTGTGGCATAAGTGCTTGTGAACTTGAGTCCACTTGGAATTAACCTACATATGGGTGCAAAGGCCAGGAACTATACAGCATAGAAAGAGGCTTGTGGTATTTCTGTGCAGAGTGTATTTTTATGCAAGATAAGAACAAAGTAACCCATTCACAACAGCAGTGCTTGGAACTGTTTCCATAATATTGTTGTGAATAGATCACTCTGTTCTTAACTTGTACATGTTTGGGCTCTACATAGAAATATGACTTATCTATAGTTATCCTTTGCATTTTTCTGTACCTGAAACCTTATGTCTGAATCCCAGACATGACTACTTAGCCCTATTGTGTCCAGCGAGGCTTACTCTCAGACACATTGATCACACTGGCTACAACCCTCCTGCTTCACAATGTGGGTGCTTTTTTATACTCTCTTGTGTGACTGCAAAATTAATTTCCATACCTTTTTATGAAAAAGCAGGATCTTGTTCTGAGATCTGAGAGCTCAGGGTGGAATATATGGATAAAATCAACAATATAATAGCCCAACCATCGCTTTATTGTTAGAACTAATAATGTCAGTTCTGGGATGCAGATGGGAATCTACCTTTAAACAAAAATGTGGCATGGATTGATAGGTTTCTTGAGATCCCCAGCCCTTTCATGTATTTTTAGATAATAGGGATATGTGGCATAAGGTGTGGAAATATGAATCTTCAAGGCCTGTTTTGATTCTCGCATCTGGACAGGCTTGCAAGGTGTTTTGAAGGCCTTCTGTGAGATCTTTGCCTTGCTGGTGTTTGGAAATCAGGCATTTCCCCTGAAACAGATTGTCTTGATGGCTTCTCACCCTCTCCCCTGCAGAGATGTGGACTGTGTGTTACCTCTTCAGTAGTTTTATAGAGGGAATCCTACTGAGTGCACCTGGCATTTATGGACAATTACATCAGGGGCATGTGCAAGCCTTTTGGTATGCTTGAGTTTTTCAAGGGATGGAAGCGCATCACTCCTTTTTCGTTTGTAGAGGAGCTTGTGCCTAAGAAATGAAACCCTTTCCCATAGTGGAAACAAGTGTGCAAAAGAACTGAAGCCCAAGAAGAGAACCTTGAAAGATGGGCACCAACTTTGTGAGCATGTGAACAAAGACAAAAGTTTAGAAGTTGGTTACATGTGGCTGGCATGGAGATGTTCAAGAGATGGTACTGGGGCCAGGCCACTTAGTTCCTTCTGAGCCCCCTGTAGGACAGAGTTCTCTTGGGTGAAGGCTTATAAAGAAGAAACTTGAACACTAACAAATCACAAGTTCCTTTGGAGCCCTTGCAAGTGGGTACAGAGTAAGTAAACTGAGGTTGTGAGCAAAATACAAAAATTGAGAACACCAAAAACTGAACTGAACATCAATTCTAATTGGAGATTCCTCTAAAAGTGTGTGTGAGAGACTGACTGCTGTTGTAATTGGGGGTGGGGATGGGGAGCACTGTTCTCTGGTGCTTCTTTTGCCTTTTAAGGATACCTATTTATCTTTATAGGTGGCGCTGTGGGTTAAACCACAGAGCCTAGGGCTTGCCGATCAGAAGGTCGGTAGTTTGAATCCCTGTGACGGGGTGAGCTCCTGTTGTTCGGTCCCTGCTCCTGCCAACCTAGCAGTTTGAAAGCACGTCAAAGTGCAAGTAGATAAATAGGTACCACTCCGGCGGGAAGGTAAATGGCGTTTCCGTATGCCGCTCTGGTTTGCCAGAAGTGGCTTAGTCATGCTGGCCACATGACCCAGAAGCTGTACGCTGGCTCCCTTGGCCAGTAACACGAGATGAGAGCCACAACCTCAGAGTCGTCCGCAACTGGACCTAATGGTCAGGAGTCCCTTTACCTTTTTATGATCCGCTTCCTTAGTTGTAAATAATGCAAACATTACAAAGGCACTAGAGCTCTGCAGCTGGACTTCTGGATTCTGCACACAGGTCTGATGCTGTCTCACCTTATATGTTGTTTCTTTATATTGGAAAACCTTATTTAATGAGTAAAGGAAGTGAAGATAATGGACGGTGATGGGTGAAATCTAAAGACCTTTTGGTAACTGTGATGTGTTTAACTGTGGTTTGAATTAAACAGTGTTCTTCCAGCTGCTGATATTCACAACATTTCTGACAGTTACTATACATCACACATTCTCATGTCTATTTAATCTAAACATTACTGTTTTAAGGAGAGTCCAAAACTAAACCACAGTGCCGGAAACAAAGTAACAGTCTAGCACCACCACCCTTAACACATTTATTTGCAAGCAATTCACACTGATTTCATTGGAACCCATTTCCAGGTAATTGAGCTCAGAATCTCAGCCTAATGTGATATGGACTATGCTCAGTATAACCTAGTTCTCATTCAGGTAGTAAACCTGTGCATGGGGTCTCCCACTTGAGGCAGCAGGTGGAGGCTCATATGGCCAAATGCTGCTGCATAAAAACTTAACTCGGTGGTCAGGAGCCCTTTGAGCCAGAAACCTTTGAGCTGAGAGACGTAGGGACAGCTCACTTGGAGCCAGATTCTCCTGGTGCAATGCCAAGGGTTTCATTTTCTCTAGTGCTTGCTTGCCCACATATGAAATGCACCAGGCAGGAGTTGAAAGAGGGGCTTTAAATCCTCTTCTAAAGCTCTTCAGTCTTCAGGAAGGGGGCAGAGCCTGGGACGGGGTGGTAGTCAGGCCCAGGAATAAGGATCCCTTGGAGCTAAGAACATGTTGGAACTAGTCATGTGCTCTGTGCGATCTGTCCAGAGTACTGAAGGACTCGCTGCAGATTTTCCTTTCCTTTCGGTTTAAGGATTATTAATCTTGACATGTAGACCCTGACTGGTTTTTTTTGGCCTGCTTTTCATTTCTCCTCCAGACGGTTCTGTTGGACTGCTTCCTGCCAACTCTTCCCAGTCTTGGCAGGCTTGGATCACTCCTTAACATCTAGCATTTTTTTGTTCTGAGAATCATGTAAACCCTCACCCTGGCTGCAGTCAGAAGTAGCCCAGCAGACATATAGGTTTACTACTTAAGTGAGAGCTAAACTTTACTAAGGAAAAGTCTGGAGACAGTTTTCTAAATGATGGTGTTTTAAATTATTCCAAGTGAATAAAGCTAGATGTGATTTTGAGGATCCATGTTTCTCAGCTCTTTAAATTTATTTTAAAAGTAGCCCTTGAAGCAACACCATGGACCAAGTGGTTTCCCCCCCTATTTTCCTGCTCTGAATTTGGCCCATTACATTGTGGAAAACAGTACAGGAGAAAATACTTTTTACTCTGCCCTTAAGCAGCATGGCTCTGCTGATCTGGAGGGGAGGACATGAACCAACAGATTCACATTACAAGGATGGGGATTCCTGCTAAACACTGGGAATAACTTTCTGATGGCAAGAGCCATTTGACAGTGGAGCAGCCTCCCTCAGAAGGTGGCAAACTCTCCTTTGTTGGAGGTTTTTAAGCAGAGGTTGTATGGCCATCTGTCAGGGATTCTTTGGCTGTGACCCTTGGTGTAAAATCCAACTCTACAGTTCTATAACTTTGGGGATCCCATGACAACTTACTAAAGAAAGTTTAAAAGACAAAAAAAATCTACTCATGGGTTTCTAGTGTCTCATACAGCTGGCCCTGAGTTTCTAATCTTGAGATCCACCATCAAATTAATTAAGATTCAGAAGAACATATGGAAACTCACAATTTAAATATCCAAAGTTTTGTGAGGGGATTAGAAAGCAAGCACATTCCTAGATGATATAGAAGCATATTTCTATCACATTTGTACACTACTTAAGTGTCCTTGTCTTTTTGTTTGTGAGCAGTATGGGATTAATTTTGTGTTGGCTTCAGAAGCCATACAGTAGCCAAAGAAAAGTCTATGATATGACACTTCTAACCTTTGAGTACATGGCTTCTGCTCTCCTGGATTTCTGAGCAAGCGTGCGAGTGCCAACTTCATCTTTAATTATTGCAAATAATTGCATCGTTCTGTTTATAGCACAGGCGCTATGCAGCAGCTACTGCATGGCACCCAGGTTATCTGATTCCACCATTTGTGTGATCTTTTTCTGTGCATGGATCAATGAGTAGTTTCTCAGGCAGTCTTGCCACTGTTTTAGGCTGTAATGTTAATCCCATTTACCTGGGAGTAAATCCCATTGAATTCAATTGGATTTACTTCTAAGCAGGCATGATTTGGATTCCACTGTTAGTTGTCACATTTTATTGGCAGTTGGAATATACAGTTATTATATTTTGTGTTGTAGCCCAGCCTGGGATCAAGAACAGATGAAGGGTGAGACAGAAAGGGAAGCAATGACAACAATAATTTATAATTAATTGGACCCAGGACATCTTCCCTATATTTCAGTTATCCTACCAGTTTTACCACCATCACAAATAAACTCCCTGAATCAAAAAGCTACCAAGGGTGGAAGTTTCCTTGTGAAAGAGATAAAAGCCAGTGAAAATTGGCTCAGATTGGTTTGATTTCCTGCTGTATTTCAGTTCTTGCTCCCTTGCACCAAATTCATCAACCTCCTTTCCTAGCGACAATAGCTCATTAGATTAGTTGAGTATTCATGGAGATTTTCATCTTCTGAGTCATACAACTCTTTTATTCCCTAAAGAATTTCTTGTGTAAGAAAGGAATTTCATGTCTTTGTAGTTTTAGCTGTTTTGCTGAAGCAGTTTCTGAAGTTTTCTTGTAATACCTGGGGAGCCAGGTCACAGATTTACTCCCGTTTCTCAAGAAAATTGATCCCTTTTGGTGCCTCTCCCATGGTGGTTTTATTCAGATATTTTCTTAATCTTTTTAACCTCTTCCTTTCAATAACATCTTCACTTGGCTGCTTAGCATGTTTCCCAGAAGCTAGATGCGCATATTTTAGTTTAATTATTTGAATGAACCAAAGTCATTTACTATTAGTATGTGGCTTCCAGGCTTGTCCCATCAGGTTTCCATCACTCACTTGTTATATAAGAGAAAGCTAAAGTTACAACTATATTGGCCCATTTAGCAATTGGTGAAGAATGCTTTTATGCCCATTATGCACACACTTTTTCTCTTTCATGACATTTTTCAGGGAGGGGGGGAGCAGATAAAATTCAGATAGGTCGGAATACCAGAATTTTAGTGTGTTTTTCTTTGCAAGGCTGAGTGATTTGAGGATGATACTTCTTGACATGTGAGTTCCGGAAATGTATGGAGTGATTGTAATGTGAGCAACACTGGCTTATGCAAGGAATTTTTCATGGATGTATATCTCCGGTTGTATGAGGTGGCTGCACTTAGCTGTTATTAGTTATCAGTTGTGTGATATATTTGAACATCCTTGAGTTTGAGATGATCATGCTACAGGTAACAATATTTCCAGATGTACTTTTAACCCTCTGTTGAAAGTGCCGATAGAAAAATGTACTGTATCAATCTGGTTTGGGCTCAAATATACCCCAAGAAAGCAAAAAAAAAAATTAAAATAACTGAGGGAAGATATTAAGCATGATACCATATGCAAGAATGATAGTATGCCTTTGCTGAAAAATGTCTTTTTCCAACAAAACAAAAGGTGGGGAAATCATTGGGTCAACTGTACAGTATCTCACCTACAAGAACAGAGTGTGATCCCATGGGTTATCAAAAACATATTATACCCTTAACATACATATAACATAACAGTTACATAACTATAACAGTGCAATAATCATGACTGGTAAATTACTTGTAAGAAAAATAACAAAGCTCACAGACCTTTTAACCAACCAGACTGTTCAAGTCACTTATACACAATTACCACACTTCACAACTGCATGAGTAGGAGATACAAAATGGGTTGCATGAAGCACATCATTGTGGCCATTTTCTGTCACAGAGATGGTATACTGACTGATGGTATACTGGTGAATGGGTTAACAGTTGTTTTATTCTGTTCAGAAACCTGAAGACCTCTAATACATAACCCAGTGCAAATGCTGGCAATCAGCTGATTGTCCAGGCTTGCAGAGCGCTATGTATCATTGTGATGTCAGGTGACTGACCGTTGTGTGGCCTGCCCACCTGTCAAACCTGACCTGTTTTAGAGATAAGGATCCCTCCCGCTGGCCAGCTAGACCCACTTTCACACCCCTGTTTTACACAGATCATTTTGTGCAAAGGAAAAGGCCTTTCCCCCTACTCCCATTCCAATACTTGGATGAAAGGCTGCTTTTTACTCTTAAAGAGCAGGCAGACTGTATTATCTCTGATCTTGAAATGTCTCTCCTACTGGGGTTTTTTATTTTTTTACAAGCAAAGGAATTTTATCTCCTGATCAAATTAGGAGATAAAGCTGTAGGTGCTGGCAGGCCACTTCCTGCAGCTTGCTGGGCCAGATCCAGCCGCCCCTGGCCTGAAACCTTCCACATTGTACATACCTGTATTCTCAGTAGATATTTGCAGGGCCCAGAGAACTTTAGGGAACAACTTCTCCCATATAAATCCTTCGTACAATAAGATCATTAGATGGGGCCCTAGTCAGAATTCATCAGAAGTTTGGGCCTGGTGTATACATACATGCAGCGAAATACAGTGGTTGATGCTGCAAGGTCGCGTTATTTCAGATGGCAGATAGAAGTTCACATTACTTTTTAGAGCTCCTCTATATTAAAGAACCCCCTCAAGTAGAAAGCTAGCATGGCAATCAAAATATTAGGCTAGAATATTTCTCCCTCGTAAGCTATTCTTCAATTGTAGGGAGTTTCCTATGTGGAACAACATCAAGAGGTGTATCTGCCGCCTTGGTACATGCCATTCTTCCACTGCAAATCTAGGCTTAGCCACAGGTAGTGGTAATAAGGATCAGAGTATCCTTGTGGTGGCTGCTTCATCTCTGAGCAATTCCCTCTGAAAAAAGAAAACAGTGAAAGCTGTGTTGTTTGGGGTGGCTTACTATATCAGGAGTACTGTATTTTGTGCATGCGGCTGCTACATGTTCTATTTGTTTTTAATTGATACTGCCTATCTTTTATGTGTATATGTGTGTGTATTTAAACAGCTGAAATTTAAGTTATTTTATACGGCTTTGATCATAGCTGTCAAGTTTTCCCTTTTCTCGTGAGGAAGCCTATTCAGCATAAGGGAATTTCCCTTAAAAAAGGAGAGAACTTGACAGCTATGGCTTTGATGGATCTGCTTTCAGAACGAAAGGCAGGTTAAATTTGTTGTTGTTTTTTAAAAAAAATCCATATGGAATTTTCATTCTTCTCTTTACACTTTTTTACAGATTCCTCTTTAAGTATCCTCTTACAAGAGACTAATGTTACTTGAATCAGCTACATACAAGCTGAAATGTTTGAATTTGGGAACAGTATTACATGCAAGTCCAGTGTTAATTTCTTATTTTTCATGGTTAATTTTTTTTTTAAAAAAATCAGCTGAACTAAAAGGGTAGTTAAAAACAACTTCAGTTGCAACAGATAATGTTCCATTTCTTGAAGCTGCAGTTTAGTGGTGCTCTATCTTTAAAAACCTACATTGGCCTGGATAAATTGATTTTCTTTCGCTATCAGCAGGTGGAGACAGGAACATGGACAATGAACATCAGTCTTTTTATAGCATGCTTGCTAGCTTTCATTTAAAAATGTAGGCAGTTGCCACCAGATGGAAGCAGCTCCATGCTAGCTATTTTGAGATTTTCTAAAGCTTCCAGATTATGCTACATAAATTGCTCCTTTACCTAAATTCTGCTAAGCCCTTCATGTGAATACAAGTTGTTTATTTGAACAGGTTCATCATGGGAATGGGTAACTAGCATTGTATGTGATAATTCACTTTTGGAATCCTTTCTCTGATGTGATACTGGGTCCATTAGTACATAACTCAGTAGAAACCCTCCTGTACATTTTAATTTCCTTCACTCCTTCAGGGTAAGAACAGAAAATTGGATAAAATTTTAAAAAGCTTCATGGTGTTTCATGTTTGACAATGGAAAAGTAACTGGGGGAAGAGATGTTCCTCCTTGCTTTGACTTCTAGAAGTAATCCAACTGCCTTAGAGAAAGTTATACAATCTTCTTGAATAGTTAGTACAGAAAATTTCTCAATTATTTTTTACACTATTATCATGTGAGGTGGGTTTTTCTTAGTTCCCTCATGATAGCCATCTTCCGTATAGCAAGTAGCTGAAAATGACTCATTTTCTTCATTTATAATTAATGTGGTTGACTTCCATAGTCAATCTTGACTACAGATGTCATCATCTACCAGGGCCGCGTCTAGGTGGAGTCCCGGTGGTGCGGGGTGGTAGGGCGCCGGGCCGGCAGGCGGGGCGCTGCGCGGCAAAGCCGCACGGAAGCCGTGTTACACACTGCGAGGGCGGGGGCGCCGGAGCGATCTCCGCACCTCAGCGCCAGGGCGCCCGACCTGCTCAAGACTGCCCTGTCATCTACTATTCTCCCTTGTTAATTTTTGGGAACCACATATTCTGAACTGTTAAGCAAAAACACTAGGGGTGCCATGTGACCGGAATTTCCTGGACATAGCCAGGATTTGGTCGTTTGAAACAGTGTCCAGGCTTAAATGTCTGGGAAAATCTAGACGTATGGCAACTTTCACCTTTTGAAATATGGCAACACTTAATTGTTAGTTAATTGTTATTAAGGGTGTTAGTGGTAGTGTGATTAGCAGGCAACATTGTCCATGGTATAGACACTCACTACTTTTGTTTCTTTATCATCTCTCATCACCGCACTGAAGAATTTGTTGGGGTAACTGTTCTTACTCAGTTTGCATGTTTCTGTCTCTGATGCTTAGAATTCAATTTGAGGTTGCAAAGCTGTGCACATGTGCTTGAAATAATTCCCATGGAACTCCCTGGGAATGCCTTCTGAATAAACACGTAATGGGCCACTTGGCCTAGGACCCAGCTAACACAGAGTACGTATACCTCATACTCAGCCCCTTCCCCCTAGCTACCACCAGACAAGGAGTCAAATATTTCCACAAGGCTTCCCCTTATCAATCAGTTTCCAAATATCACTCTGATTTCTGTAACTAGCAAGTTCTATAGCTTCTACGTGTTATATATTCCTGTTACATGAGGAATGCAAAAAGAAAAGTAGCTGCTTCTTTAAAATTCCACAGGGTTTCCTGGGACAAAAGGCATTGGAAATCATGGTCATCTCTGCTAAATTAGAGGACAGTTGGAGAGTAAAGAACAAAGCATTTGAGAAGCTACATTTTTTGAGTTAGATGGGTTTCAAGTGATGAATCCCATGTATTCTAAACGCTTTACCTTTGAATCAGTATGGGTAAGAAGTGCTTGACTTTGGCTACTGCATACACCTAGTGGCTGTGCAGTGTGATGGCAACATTCAAAAGAATATAAGGTTGCATTTATGTGAATGAGAAATTTACTTACAAAATTCGGTTTGTCATTGATTTAATTTAAATGATAGGATTTCATGTTTCACATGTGTTGCGTTGATAGGGTAGTGTAGACTAAGACTTAAATATCTGCAGAGAGTCCTATACAGTAGATGGTGTTTTAATATGGTCAATATTAACTATAGAAGCTGCTGCAGTTTTATAGCATCCTGGAGCTAGTGAGTAATTCGTAAACAAAAAACAAAAAAAAAACATGGGCAGCATGACAGGTTTTGTTTTGTTTTTCAGTTGAACTGTTTTTTGGGATAGTAACAAAAATATTATTCAGCACTGAATGTTTTTGGATTGAGGTTACCAGGTCACCAGTAAATTTTTAAAAACTATTTCATACATTTTTAAATGGCACTCAAAATTACAGCTTAGGGTTATACTTCTACATAGTGCCATTGGGATCCTTTGATATTTAAGATCTACAACTGACTTACATTTTAAGTTCTATTTTCAAAAATCTTCCCTGTGATTTAAAGTAACACAAGAGATCAAACAGAAGTGGATGAGGCGAAAATAATGCTTTCGCTGAAATGAAGCAGGTTCACCCTAAGCTGTAAAGTATGTAATTAATGGTAGAAACTTCACTGGCAAGATATTCCCTCCCAACAACATGATTAGTGCATTTGTATAATAAATAGAAGTTAATATATTGGGGTGAACATAATTTTACTGTCACCAATTCTGATACATTTTGAAGACTGGCAGATTCTGGTAGAGTTTATTAAATATATTATAATTGTGATAGTATTGTACATATTGATGTGTTTAATCTCTGAAAAGAATCAGAGTATATTTTCATTCTCCAAGGGTGTCTAAATTGCTCTTGTCAATCTCACTTTTCTGAGGAAACCACATGTAAAATCTTGCAGTTTTAAGTCCCTTTTAAAACAAGTGTTATCCTACTGAGAACTGAGGCAAAGAAATGAATCCTGACAAACTATTTTTGTTAGATCTCTTAGCACATTCATCAGAAAGGAAAGTGAAGAAAGAAATATAATCCCTACAGTTTTTATTTCCTTATTATTGAAACGAGAGAGAGAGAGAGAGAGAGAGAGAGAGAGAGAGAGAGAGAGAGAGAGAGAGAGAGAGAGAGAATGGGATTTCCTCATAAAGTTTGAGATTCAGAAATGTAGCTAAAATTTATGCAGGTTGTCCCCCCTCCCATAAGTACAATTCCCAATTTTGCCTCCTTGTGCTGCTTCCAATGTTGTCAATTCATCTCCAGACATAAACTACCTTCATGTTCTTAGTCTGAAACCTCTAAAGGCGATTACTTGGCAGCATATTTTCCAGTGGTAGCCATTGACAGTGCTGTTGCTGGAGAGATTAAGAACCTTGTTAGATCAGAGCAAAGGCGTGTCTAGCCCACCATCCTATTTCCTGCAGTGATCAACCAAATGCCTTTGAGGAGCCAGCAAAGAGGACAGGGACTGATGGATCACCTTTTTCTGTTTGATGCCAGACAGTTCCAACCCATTTTTTAATTTTTTTTTAAAGCTATTCAAAAAAGTCATGAACTTATGGTCTTTGAGGATCCCACGGAGGAGGCAACAGTTTGGTGCTCTCACTTGTGTTAGGTGATATTCACTTCATGACTTGTGCCACTTATCCAGCACGCTTCTTCAGCAAACCATGAGTCATCTCAGAGATGAGCAGGCAAGCAAGCCGTGGTTTGTTTCTCCCAAAGCTAATTTTGTTCTCTAGCTACTCTTGACTTGTGTTTTTGTAGCCTGACAAACAGTTGTGGCCAGGTGGTAAAACAAACCATTTTTAAGCAAGGCTGTTGGGTTTGGACATAATGCCAAACCATAGTTTAAAAAAGCTATGGTTCATAAGACAACCATATCATGGTTTGTTGCCATATGGATGGGGTAATATATATTTTCTTTATGCCTTTGCAGGGGACAAAAGTAAGAGGCTGCAAGTAAGGGGAATGAGTAACTGATTATCATTATCAGAACTGGAAAGAAACCCATCCATCTTCTAGTTTTTTTGAACAATATAACTTTCCCCATAAGACAGAGATTGCTCTAGTCTTTTCATTTCAGCCTTTGAAGTTTGCCTCTTGTTGTGTCATGAAGGATGTTCTCTCTGAGGATTCTTCATCACTGAACTAGCCTTCCTCCCCAAATGATAAAGGCATTCTTCTTCCAAAGTCCTGTTGTCAGTTTATAGCAATAAAGTACTGGTCCAAACCAGAAGCAATTATTACGGATACTTTATCCTCTTGGAAGATGTGAATGTTTGTGGAAGATTATGTTCTCTGGCTCCTTTCCATTGGCTTGGCAGGAATAGAGGAATCTCTAGAGTTTATGTTTCAAGATGTTTTGTGTTGTCCAGTCATTTTGGTCTGCATCTTCTTCAGAGAGCCTAGATGACCATGCTCTTCTTATTGTGATGTAATTGGTAGATACTCTTAGGCTATGATCGTGTTTTACGTAGCTGGGTAAGAATGAGGCACAATCTTTCCATTAGTTTCTACACATGGGCTATATTGACTCCCCAGTGAGATTTTCTGGTCTTAGAACACTCTGCATGGAAGTGGCTGGAAGATATGAAACTTAATTTAGTGTGTTTCTTCATTCAAGTTTTTTTTATGAGTCCTTTTAAAATACACTCTTCTTTCAGTTTTTCATCTTGTTTTAACTTGGTTTCAATTACATCTGAAACAGATTGTATTCAACCTATGTTGAGATCTTTTGATGATTTTTGCACCACCATTTTTCTTTAAAATATTTTTTTAAAATTAAGCACATCTTGCAAAATACTTGTCTCTGAAAGCCCCCCCCCCCGTCTTTTGTATGGCATAATTTCATGAAGTCATTAGCTGCATGCTTTCAGGAAATAGTGGAGACTGGATAAGAGATTTTGATTACTGTAACATTTTTCTAATGTAATATGATTGCAGGCTCTGCTGAGTGTGTGTGTGTGTGTGTGTGTGTGTGTGTGTGTGATAGAGAGAGAGAGAGATTGGATTATATCTTTCAAAAAAAGTCATCTCATTTGCCCAAGGCCTTCTACTTCCTCAATAGAACTTCTCTTCCCTCTCCTCTCCTTGTGTGCCCCCCGGCCCCTCAATCTTCAGAAAGGGAAACCCAGAATCGATTGAGGGAGCATGGGTGGAGGAGAGAGAAAAAAAGATCCATTGAGCAAGCAAAAGTCCTTGTGTGAATAGGACAACCTTGGTGGATACAACCCTAAAGGCTGATCCACACGTCCTCTTTCCCCCCTGCCTAGAAAGCACAGGTCCAAGTGGTTTTCCGCTTGTCCCGTGCTCTCTAGGCACAGGTCTGAGCAGTTTTCAGTTTTCAGTCCCCCCCACTGCTTTCCCCTGGAAAAGCTGCTCTTTAGCGCTGATTCAGAGCAAACGTCAATCTATGGAAAGCCCAATTGACATTTGCTCCAGTTCAGCGGTAAATAGTGTTTTTTCCCTGGGGGAAGTGGGAGGACAAGCAGAAGTCTGGCTGATCCCTCAGTCTTTGCTGCCTTGACAGCAATCAACTACTTTAGAAAACAAGGAAGATTGCTGACTTCCCACTCTGCTTGGAAGTACCAGTTGGAAACTGCACTAGATCAATTCTTCATCTGATTCATTGGACTTCGGATGAACTTTATATCCTGCGACTATTTGGAAATAGTAGGTCTTTGCTTAGTATAACTGTAATCTGCTCAAATTTAATTTGTCCTCCTCAGTGTTCTTATTGACCGTGAGTTGCTTTTATAGTAGGGATGGGGAAACAGTGGCCCTTCATGTCTTGTTGAACTCCAATTCCCATCAGGACCAGGCAACATGACCAATACCCAGGGATGATAAGAACTGCAATCCAACAACATCTGGAGGGCAGAAGGTCCCCAGTCCTGTTTCAAAGCATTAACCTTCGTGTGACACAATAGCAATAGGTAGAGGTGGCTGTAGAGATTCTCTGATACAAGAGCCAAGTGTTTCTTTCTGGGGTAATGCTGGTCTTACACATTTTCATACCAGAAAGAAAATGTCAGAATGGTACACCTTACTATCACCCACTGCTTTTAAAAGTGGAAGAGGTCTTTAAACAAACAAACCAAGGAAAATTATGCCCTTCTGGAATTTGCTTGCAACTTATTAATTTAGCTCCATGATAAAGGCACCTGTTAACTTCCTATTTCCGGTTTACGTTTTTCAAGAAATTAAAAAATTTCTTGAATTTGGGGAATGCTCTACTGCAGCCTTCCCCAACTTCCAGAAGTTTTGGACTATATTTCCCATTGTTCCATACTTTCCAGACTAATATTTGGAGAAAACTGTTCTATTGGACAGAGTGTATTAGTACACGGTTGTAGATTTGCACATTTTCAGGTTGCATAGGATTCTGTAGGCAAAAAAGAAGTGTGTATTTGCAACCTGGAAACTTGCTGCTTTACCTTGCCAGCCAACGGACATTATCATCTAGGGCTTGTTAGATCACTGACATTCCTATTTGCGATTGAAACTTTCAAAATCCTATCTGATGCAAAAATTATCACAGGTTGTTGCTGCTATTGTTCATCCTTTTGTTTTTTTTCAGGTTGGCCTTCATTCTATGATGTGATGGCTTCTGACAGAATTACATTCACTGATGACTACTCCTACGGGATGCACAGGGTTGAGACAAGCTGCAGTCAGGTCAGTTCAGAAACAAATAGGTCATTCTCATGTTAAAAGGTTGCCGAAACCGTAGTGTGTGTAGTTTCTTTACATCTGAAGTTCTGCAAAATTCTTAGTTGCCAAAAAGACTCATTAGGGTTGCATGATGAGCCACAGGCATGACAGCTGGTGGATAAAAACGAAAGTCAAAGTGCTAATGAGAATCTGTGTTGTTATCTAGGTTAAACATTATTTAACAGAGCATGTATAAATGACATCAGAGGGCTGTAGCCTACAGAAAAGGTCTTCCAGGAAGGCATCTCTTCAAAGTTCACCTCTGAACTCTGTTCTCTTAAGCCTAAATGCAGATAGTCTAGAGACGAACATTGAATTGACTCTATATCTGCAGATTCCATCACAGAGCATTTGCTGAGGATCACTAGTGACAATATTCAGGGTATCTTTCCGGCCACCTCTACGTCCCATCTGCCCACATAAGCAAGTGAATAATAATACCAGACACTTGTCAGTTTCCCATTATCTTTCTCATTCTGACTCCTTTCATTCTTTGTCATCAACAGCCTTCTGTGACCTTAATGGCTCAGTCCTAACTAACTTACCAGGGGAGAAGGGTTGTTGACCTGGCAGTTAGTGGAGGAAATGCTTGGCTAACCTGCAGCTAGTTTCTTCCACCGAGAATGCACCAACTTTAATCAGAACTTAAAGTCTGATCTCCTGCTTTTTTTGCTTTAGACCAACTGGGATCTGGAAGAAAACTAGTATAAATGAGCTCTCTGAATAAGCAAGGGGCCAACATATTGTGTGGCCACTTTCAATTACTCTTTCCAGGAGGGTTTTTTGGGAAGAACTTTCAATCTGCTGCAAAACAGTGTTCAGTAGGTTAGTGCCCAGCTATATCTAGATTGAAATGTTATCTGAGATCAAAGCCATAGCTGTACAGTATTTGTATTCAGTGGTATACTGCACTTAAACAGGTACACTTTTAATCATATTTGTATTAATGTCACCTTATAATTAGATGTTTGCCTGTTTCTGGGATTTGTATTTTCCTTTCACTGCAAACAAGGCCCGAGGCAGCTCACAATAATATCAAGTAGTAAATTATACTAAAACTTTAACAACAAAAAGCCCTTTAGTGATAGCATATATTTATTGAAGATCTCTGGAATTTCTGGTGTTGTTCTGAATTTGCTATTTTTATTTTATTCTCTGTTTCTGGTTTTATGCTGTGTTACGTTTTATGGGTCTGTTATATTATTTGCATATATGGCTTGCAGCTTTTATTGTAAGCCACCCAGAGAACTTTTTTTTAAATGGAGATGGGGGGCTTGAAATACAACAAATAAGTAAATAAATAAAATACAGTATTAAAACAACAACCAGTGAATAAAAGCAGCATACCAGTATACCAGTATATGTGGTTTGTGTCCTCCCCATAGTCATTACCACACCATACAATGCATCCATTATTTAGTCATTTATTCCCATCTCCGTGAGTCTAACAATATGAATCATACATCCAGCTGCAAAATGCTATTGTTTTATTACAAATCAGAATTGCATTGGGAGTTTACTTGGTTAAAGCGGAGAGCAAAATTCTTTTATTTTTTCCCCCCCTTTTAGGGGTGGGGAGCAGAATCCAGCAGGTGAAAAAATTAAGTACACTTCCCATAAACATTTTAACACCTGTTTTGCTCCTGTGTGAACATCTTCCTTTGGAATGCCATTGATTTAGGATACAAATAAGTGCTTTGGAAGAAAACTGCCTTCCTATAAAACAAAGGCATCCTAAATACTGTCTGTGAAACAGCTTTCATGGTTTTGTTAGAAATACATCACTGTGGAAATATGAGAAAAGTCAAATATTTGTGACAAGAAAATGTTAATTGCAGGTGCACTTAGGGAGTAATGTGAAATTGGTTGCACATTCTTCCTTCCTTTCCTATTCAAGGACTATTTCCCTTGGAGACCTCTGCAGCTATTACATTGTACCTGTAGAAGCCAATAACACTGTTTAATCACAAAAAAATGAGTTGCACATTGATGTGCTGTGACTAAATCACTGGCAACGGTCTGCACAGGTCTTTCTTTATCTCATAGTAATGGGATTATTGTGTGTATAGCCAGGAACTCTGAGATGTGAAATACGTTATCAGTTGGCAGACAGCTAATTTACATGTCCAGACTGGCATGTAGACAACATGGTTTGAGAACTGAATTCAGAATATGGCACAGATGTCATGTGCTTGTCTTACCAAACCAGGGTTCGGCTCATGTCTGGCAGCTTAGCAGTGGCGCAGTAAGTGTGGGGCCATTTGCACACTACACACTCATTGAGATGGTCACACAAATACATGCGCCGAATTCTCTGCAGTTCCAGATCCACTCAGCCCATGTCTACAGCATGCCACTAGGGCTGTATGAATTGAGCAGTGACACAGTTATCGCTCCTATCAGTCAGTCCAGTTTGCAACCTCTCTATTTTCCTGCTTATGGTAAAGGCTGATTTTTTTTTTGCAAACTCTCAGTATGGTAGTCAACTAAAGTTTACCCAGGGTAGACCTATTGAAATGACAGAACATGGCTAACTTAACTCCATTAATAGCAGTGGGTCTGCTCTGAGTAAAACTTAGTTGAATAGCACCCTGCAGCCCATTTTACATCAATTAACCGCCACCACGGTGCAGACCTAAAGTTGCAGCTGCATGGAGAGCTGTATGTATGAGCCCACTGCCCCACCCACACAGCTTCTCTTGAACATAGTGGTGCATTGGGGTCTGTGGTTTGTGTGTGTGTGTGTGTGTGTGTGTGTGTGTGTGTGTGTGTGTGTGTGTAGTGTAGTGTCCTGTGTTCCATGATCACCCCTGGGAAGCTGCATGATCTGGTCCTCCCTCCCTCCATGCAGCTGTGACTACAAGACCTCTCTTTGCATACGAGATTTTAGCAAGTATGAACTGAGCCTTCAGTGGAATTCCAGTGTGAAAACTCTTTTAGGTGTGGTCTGCAAATGCAATTGATATAAGATTGACCAATACTATGAGGCATTGCATTTCCGGGTTGATCAAGCTGATCAAGTTGAAGCTGGCTGATGCAAAGAGTTATTTGGAAAAACTTTTTTTTTTTTGAAGAGGGAAAACTAAATTGGTCTGGCATCCAATTGCTGCTTTACTTCTTTCACATCGGAGTGTCAGAAGAAAATTATGGTCATAAACCAGGGGTCACCAAACTTTTTCAGCAGGGGGCCGGTCCACTGTCCCTCAGACCTTGTGGGGGGCCAGACTATATTTTGAAAAAATATATGAATGAATTCCTATGCCCCACAAATAACCCAGAGATGCATTTTAAATAAAAGGACACATTCCACTCATGTAAAAACATGCTGATTCCCGGACCATCCGTGGGCCGGATTGAAAAGGCGATTGGGCCGCATCCAGCCCCCGGGCCTTAGTTTGGGGACCCCTGTCATAAACTTTCTGCAAGGAAATGTACGGGTAGTAGACTGAAACCACGCTTCATACATGTGTATATGCCTACCATTCCAGAAATTCCCTTCTGTTGTGATTCTTGCTTTGTTTCTTTATTCCTGATTGATCACTTGCTTGCCCTGGAATCATCCTGTGGTATCTTCAGTATTTTAAGTTTGCTTCACAGTGTCATGTTACTGGAGTTCAAAGGCCCTGGAGGGAAAATGACTCAGATAACAACACCTGGGAACTCTCTTCTAAGAATTTGCTTACAGATGTACAAGGTGTTCCCCCCAACATGAGTCACAGAAGCATTAACAAGTATTTGTAACCTGAAAGTTACATGTTTGATTAGCCAAATTCTTTTTGCCTAGCATGTGTACATAATTCTTTGGATTCTTCTTCCATGACCTGAGCTGATTTCAAAAGCTGTTCAAAAAGTTTTGCTACAAGGAAAAAATAAAGCCCGTGCAAACTTGCTCCTTTCTGGCCTTGTAGGCTCCTTCTTGCACCCACCTTAAATTCAGTTGCCAGTCTTTTTTTTTAAAAAAAATGTTTAAACAATTTTATTATGAAGAATTCAAATCATTAAACACATTTGCATGCATGCACGCGCACACGCGATCACCCACCCTTCAATATTATGTGAATTCAATTAAAATTAAACACATAATTCAGTATGGGTAGGTAGCCGTGTTGGTCTGAGTCGAAGCAAAATAAAAAAAAATTCCTTCAGTAGCACCTTAAAGTTTATATTTTGGTATGAGCTTTCGTGTGCATGCACACTTCTTCAGATACACTTTGGATTATCTGAAGAAGTGTGTATCTGAAGTGTGTATCTGAAGAAGTGTGCATGCACACGAAAGCTCATACCAAAATATAAACTTAGTTGGTCTTTAAGGTGCTACTGAAGGAATTTTTTTTTATAATTCAGTATGTTCAGTCTTAAACACCAATCATCAAAATCTTTCCACCTTTGATTTTTTAAAAAGATTATGGCCAATACTGATGCATTTACTTGAACAATGCAAAATGGGCAGACCACCTCAGTTTTGTCTGGATTGAGCTTCAGTTTGTTGGCTCTCATCCAATCAATTACTGAGGCAAAACAATGGTCCACCACATTGACTGCCTCACCTGCAGATGTAAAAGAGAAGCAGAGCAGTGTGTCATCAGCATATTGTGGACAATTTACTCCAAAACTCTGAATGACGCCACCCAGCAGTTTCATGTAGATGTTAACTTGATTGGCCTTATAAAGGTATTGCCATAATAAATATTTTGGATTTTCTTTTTCTTTTTAAAGACTGTTTAGTCAGAATATGTCGTTCAGGCCTCAACCTGCCTTTTGGCATGTTCAGGTTTTGATACCACAACTTAGCATCCGTACTTCACATGCTTTGGTGACTCTAAGCCTGCCTCATAAGCACATTCTCTTTTTAGATGTTGGCATCGAACTGTGCATGTCTGAAGTCCATTTGTAGAAACCAGACTTCTCTTGGATGACAGCTTGTATTTTCACATTACTAGCAACTGGGGGAAAAGGCAGTGGTTGACCCTCAAATACTTTACCCCCTGATTAAATTTAAACTTCAAAATGAAGCCCGTATCTGTGACTCTCAAAGAGAAGGCCGTATACTATTACAGGTTGTTCTTTTTAAAAGTGTTTTCATTATACTTATTGATACTTACTAATGAATACAAATTATGCTCTTCTATTTCAGTGTGGTGCTCACCTTGGACATATTTTTGACGATGGGCCTCGTCCATCTGGCAAACGATACTGCATAAATTCAGCTTCGTTGTCTTTTGAGTCTGCAGACAAGAACCATGCTGGAGAAGGAAGCATTAGCGCAACTTCTGCCCAACCAGACAAGACAGAGCTGTAGAAGGAAGATAGTTTCTCACAAAGCTTATTTTCCTAGATGACTCGTAAAGAATGTTATTCTAAATTGCCTTCTACCTTATATGTTAAAAAAAACCTTTTAGGGATATTCTGCACTATCAGTTTTTTGTGTGTATCAAAATGAGGCCTTGTGTGTGCCAATGTATTTTTGTTATATAATCACACTTAAATAATTGTCAGCTTACATGCAGTGGGGAACCTCATAACAAAAGGGTATTTAGCACTATAGGTTATTAATCTCCACTTAGTGCTTTGTTAAAATAGGTTTGAACAATATCCCTCCTTTTTTCTGAGGGAGCAGGCTGTAGTTCATTCATTGCAGAACTTTAGTCTATATATAGCAGTCTCCTAATATCCCGTTACTTCAATGATTTTGTTCTGATTTACATGACATGTGTACTCAACCATCTTTCCATTTGACACATTACCCAACCTCCATTATGGAAGTGTGTGTTAGTTATAGAATGGTGGGTCATATCCAGGCTGTCCTTTTGCTGAGATTAATACCAGATCCAACATCCCTACTTATAGTTAAGAAACTAGTGTTTCGCAATTGTCTACCCTCTCCACTCCCAGTGTTGGTGGGAGAGAATGAGTATGTTTGTGATGGGGCCAACTGGAGTGGATAGCAGGCCTTTGCCACTGAGTCTATTCCTTCAAGTTGCGATGAGTATTTAAATGAATGTGGATGGAAACCTGTTTGTTTTAACCAGTAGCAAGCAGCACTTTTACAGGCCTGGTCTATCAG
This sequence comes from Zootoca vivipara, assembly GCF_963506605.1. Classification (NCBI taxonomy): domain Eukaryota; kingdom Metazoa; phylum Chordata; class Lepidosauria; order Squamata; family Lacertidae; genus Zootoca; species Zootoca vivipara. Next base: position 26,823,621 of record NC_083285.1, read on the forward strand.
CCAGAAGTGGGTGAAAGCGAATAGTAGGTCACTTGTTTTACTATGTCCCTAATGAGGGTCCTGCAAAAACAAAACATCAGCTAGCCAAAGAGGATTCACAGTGTAGCATGAACTAGTTGTTTTGTGGGTCGTGCCTTGGAGCATGCAGTAATGTTGCTAATTACTGCTCCACTTTCAGGTTTTGTCCTGGGAGAGTGAATACCTCATTGAAGAGGTACAAACTTCCCTACAATTCCCCCTTACAATGTTTGGACAAGCATTGGAAGGGATGCAGTTCCCTTTCTTTCAAGCAGTTTCAATGTGCAATTATAAGCACCAAGTGGCTGTGCCTTCTCATGTGCAAATTTACAGCAGCTTACTATTTTCCAGCTTGTATTGTATGTGTGCTCAGTCTTATTTTCTGAGCACATGCATGTACAGGAAATGCACAAGGTCGACAACCAAAACATTAAGAAATGCAGCAAGAAATCGACATGTCCATGAAGACTGAAGAGTTTTAAATGGAAACTTGTCCCAAGGCCTTTAGTGAGATCAGATTAGACATTTTTGAAGCCTTCTAAGGATATGACGATCTACTTTGTGCTGAAACTTCCTTTTTTACACTGCAAGAGAACTGTCTATAAGTAGTGTGTGTGTGTGTGTGTGTGTGTGTGTGTGTGTGTGTGTGTGTGTATATGGTTGAAGCAGAGAATTTTCTAAACTCGATACAAGTACTGTACTGTTTAAGATACAGTGGTGCCTCGCTAGACGAATTTAATTCGTTCCACGGGTTTTTTCTTATAATGAAAAATTCGTCTAGCGAATCCCATAGGAATGCATTGAATTTTTTTTTAATTTTTTTTTTGCCCATAGGAATGCATTAATTGAATTTCAATGCATTCCTATGGGAAACCGCGATTCGCTAGACGAATTTTTCGTAAAACGAATTCGTCTAGCGAGGCAAGCTCCGCTCGAAATAACCTTTCATTAAGCGGAAATTTCGTTAAGCAGGGCATTCGTTAAGCGAGGCACCACTGTAATTTTGTTGTAGAATATACAATTTCAATATCAATAGCAAACATACTACCTGACATATCTAACACCGAAGCCCTGTACAATAGGTTAAAATTACTACCTTTATAGCCTTATAGCTCAAAAGCGAGAAAAAAGCTCGTTTGCTACTATAATTGAACAATAGACAGATGTAGAACTTCAGAATGCAACCATATGCATAAGAGAACAATTACTCCTGTTATCATCACTGTTCATGTATGCAAGTATGTACTTTCCAGTTTGTGCAGTCCTTCCTTTATAATGGCAGAGAATTTTCTAGGCTTCATGTCATTCTTTTGCTTATTTCCCTCCCCCAAAGGGCTGTTCTTATTCCTTGCCTTTGTTGGAAGAGAAGTGAGTTTTCTCCTGTCACATTTTCTGCCATAAATCTCTAATATGCAACATTTGTAAAAATGTGGAACCTACATGCATTTTGCTTTTCAGATCTCTGCTGTAGTTAAGGGTTATCGAGTTTCAGCATATTTCTGTCTTGCATTAAAGAAATATATTACTAAAACTTCAATGAGCAATAATGCTAGCTGTCCATCGGTAGATTTATATTTGCAGGATATGGAATGCAATGAACTGAATCAATATGGCTAGGTGTATGTGATCTGTAAGAGTGGAACACTGTTAACAGAAGAAAGCCATTGTTCTTTCTCTGTATGGAACACTGGGCAACGTTTTTCACTGTTAATGCTAGTAGGGGATACAAGTATGACTGGTATTGCAAAACTCAAATGCAGGTCATCTTGTTAATGTCCTTGGCAGAGGATCTCAGAAGGAGAGCACAATAAATAAGCAGGGAGCCCATTGCTCAGACTTCATTCTTTGTATTGTATGGGTGTGTGCATCTACTGAACGCAAATTATATAAGAACAGAGAACTGTATTTTATAGTATCCAATCTATATTATATAGAGATTTGCAGAGCTTAATATATAAATATCAAAAGATACTTGGGGAAAAAAGAGAAAAATAAAAGTATTTTATTCATTTTGGGGGGAAACTGAACTTTTCCTCAGAATTATGGTTCACTTTTGAGATAATAGTGTTGGATTTTTCAACGAAGGGTATCTTTTAATATATTTCTTGTATGCTGGGTACATAATAAAGTTAATTTATATAAATAAATGCCTCTGTTTTTAATGGTTATGTTATTGTGCCTGCAGCTGCCTTGTGTCCCAGCCCCTCTCCTCACCTGTCAGAAGCGGTGACACATCAACATTTGAGCTCCAGCATCCTTTCTAAGATGAATAGGTGGAGCAAAGGGATAAAGCACACCCAAATTCCCTGCATGCGGTATGACCCTGGGAAAATATTTTCAAGGATTCAGATATGACTTAGGGGAGGGAGCATTGACAGAAGTACTCAGCCTCCACCTTAAAAAAAGACAGAAAGAAAGACAAAGGTCTTAGCTTTTCATGTACCTTATTGTGTTCTTTGGGTCTGTTTCATAAAGATAGCACATTGCTTACTAAAAGGAAGTCTTGCCAAATAAGTTCTAAACTACAGCTGAATAATTTGGCTGGAGATGTTTTTGTGTGGATTGGTGTCTAGGGAAACAGATTCGGAATGCCCTATTGTTTGCAGATAAGCTCAGTTTGATAAATCAGCGACACAAAAATTGGGTGAGAAGGGAGCTTTTGTGGTGGTCTCAACTCAGCTGTCATGTTGACATTCCCTGAGAACTGCTGGTGCATCCATTAAGTTGTTAGTTGTCAAATATTAGGAGGACTATCTAGGGGCATCAAGGGGAGGTGGGGGCAACCGATGATGGGAATGCCAAGAGGCGGTCTCGCTTTTGTATTGTGGTACAACTTCTTAGTAACAGTTCTTGCACAGGAGACCTTGGAGCATGCTTGCCTCTATTGACAAGAATCTTTATACAACCCTTTGTGCTGCGTAAAAGGTGTTTAAAAAGGACACAATTGCATTTTCCTATGATGAGAAACTCTGCAGCTATGCACAGCAGATAGAGTTGTATCCAACTATGTTATACCCAGAGTATACCCATTGAAATTCATAGACCTAGGTTAGTAATGTCCATTATTTTCAAAGGATCTGCTCCTAGTGGAACTACCATTGGATACAACTCAAAGAGGGGTATTCAACTATTGTGTCCTGTGTCAGCACACTGATTTCCATTTGCAAAATGGGATCCCCCTCTTCTTCTCCCCCCCCAACATGCCCTGCAATCTACCCAAATCTGCTCCACGGGGTTGGTGAAGCCCCTAGAACAAATGATAAGGGGATGGGAGGGGGATTTCCATTATACAAGGAGAAATCCTTGTACTGGCAGAATGAGAGACAGCACTATGATGGACGATTCCACCCATAGAGTATGTACTTGCTATATTTGTGGGAAGCAACCATGTAAATTTCTGAATGCACAATCCAATAATTCTGCCTGGGGATTTTAAAGGAGATGCATTTGAGGTTGATCAACAGCATGAAACCTTGGTTGTTACCTGACTAGTTTTCAGAAGCAACAAGCTTTTTTTTTAATCTTATAAAATAAAATCTCTTCTGCCTATTTTTCCAAAGAGGATACTTTTTATCATGGATTTTTTTTAAAAAAAACCAAAACGGGCCTTTGGATAATGCCCCTGTGCCGCCCCCCCCCCACTTCATTGGAATTGTAGAAGTGATAAAGTGGAGTTTATTGACTCATATTGTTACAAGCACGAAGGTCTACTATAAATTGCTCTCCCTAAAGAACACCCAGGTTCCTTTGTTCCTGCAAGAAAGATTAAAGCTTAAAAGCCCACTTTCAAAATAGCCTTGTTTACATTGCTCAGGTGAGGCTCTTTTGGCCATAAGGTCACAAGATGCCAGACCCTGTTTACATTTTAAAATGACGGCAGGCATGGCGGGCGTTGTCAGATCACTGCATCCAAACAAACAGGATGTCCTAAACCAAACAGTGACCTGGCCAAAGGGCAGTTTTGTCCATCCCAACTGATACTCTGGGCAAGATAGGGAGCAATTCCAACTACTGAATGACGTACATAGAATGTGAAAAATAATTGGTATTTTCAGCCCATGAGAGTGATGTGGAGCAACAGTGTGTATTTGCCTGTTGGGAGACATTTTACAACCATGGTCAATTACTGAAAGTTAGGTTGAGCATAAAAGGCTGGTGAGTTTCCCCTAGTGATAAAACGCCAGAAAGAAGTAATATATCATTGCACTATATGCCATAAAAATAGGAGTCACTATGGCTGCAATCCTACACATATATATCGGGGCCTAAGTCCTATTAACTCAATGTGGCTTGCTTCTAAGTAGAAATGCCCAGGATTGCACTTTATAAGATAATAACAACTTAGGCTGTTTCCCCTATTTGGTTTGCTTTTCTATGTAAAAAATATTTAGGACCTTTCCAGCGGATCAATTCAAACCACACCACAAGCTCAGTTGCTGATTCTTTTTGCTGTGGATCCAGATGTCTTCCTCCAGAAAGCACTCCTACCGGGGTGAGTGGGAAGAGGAGAACATTGATCCCCCCCCCAGTAGTACCTATTTTCAAGCATGCTAAACATGCAAATGGTGGAAGGCGTGACCATTGGGCAGGATGCGTGGCCAGCCAACAGAACAACATGGCCCGTCTCAGGAAAGGAGGGTGGTATTGCTCTCAGGCATAATCCCAATGTCCTTTGAATGCATATGGTGTGCTGTCTAACCCGCCCCCGTGTGATGGAACTTTATAGGAACTAGCTTTTATAGTCATTTAACATATGCTTGTTCCAGAGAACACCACTGTTCCTTATTATCTTTTGTGATGGATACATACTGGTTGCTAAACTCCCAGCATCACCACCCTTTTTGTGGTAAGATGCAGCTGTACCTCTTGCCTGTAGGGAATCTAGGCATTGCTTTTTTAAAAAGCTTGTGGTTGGGTTTTATGTTTCCTTTATTCTTTAGGTCAGGTCGTTTGTTTCCAGGAGAAATGTATCGCAGTCTGGATGAGTAAAGTTGACCAGCTTTCCATGTGGGAAAGGTTGCCCATTTCTCAGTGTGTGCTTGTTTGCAGCAATCAGGCAGCTCGCACCTGGTTTTCAGCTTTTTCTGTGGTTGCTATTGCTCTGCAACTAGTTTCATTGAAGAACCAGTATGGAACATTGCTCTCCCAGTGAGAGAGGGAGAACAGGACCCATACTGGGGTCAGAATCTAAGGGGAATAAAAGTGGTCAAAAGTGGTAACTCTGGTGGTTGGCATTGTGTAGCAGTTAGAGAATTGGGGGGGCAGCAGGGGGGGGAGAAAGAAGTGTGGCTGTTAGGTTGTGACAGAGTGGGAGTGGGGTGAGAAGTAATAATGGATATTATTTTCTGACTGGCTAAGGATGGACCGAAACTGGATTGCTTTATGGAACTTGCTGAACCGTCTGGGAGATTCCGAGACCAGGGGAGGGGGGAGGGCAGAATTAGACGTAAGTGTTTAAATATTATTTGGATAGAAGAAGTAATGTTTAAAATTATGGACATTTTTGGGAATTAGTTCTAGGCTAAGGGGCGAAATTGAAGATAGATATTGAGAAATTAATTAAAGGTTTTGAATATTTGATGATTATAGGTTAAGAATAATTATCATAGGCTAGGAATATTTGAGGGGCAATGAAGAGGAAATTGTTTATGAAATAGAGGAAGATGAAAATGTATAAGTGTTAGAAAATGGCTTAAGATATAATGTGAAAATTGCTAAGGATGGATTAAAAATGGACCCAGTGGAGGGGAGGAATCGAGGAAGTCTATATAACAATGTTAATTAATAAGAAATATAGTTGTTATTGTTATTTTTTTCTTCTCTTTGGTTTTTGTCTTTTTGGGTTTTTTGTCTTTTGTATTTTTTCATTCTTATAAATTGAATAACGGTTATTAAAAAAAAAGAACTGTAAATTCAGAAACACTCTCATTATTAAAATGTGAAAGCATTCCAGCTTGCCAGATGGAACAACCCTCCCCCCTTTCCTTGCATGCTGTTCTGGGGGTTCTCTCACCCCACCCCCACTGCTGCCAATGGCAAGTGAAAGGGAGCAGGGACATGCATAGAGTTACAGCGCCTTCTGTGGCTGTAGAGACCGATATAGGAGAGACATGTTTTGTTGCAGGTAGGGCAGATGAAGACATCTCTCTCCAAGCATTGTGATTGTTTTCAGTCAAGCTGAAGGCTTGGGAAAGCAACAGGGAGAAAGTAGGGGTCAAAGAGAGTAGGGATGAAACACAGCCCTCTTTCACATCGTTCTTTATAGGGAAGGCGGCCAAGGATGACCTGTCATACTGGACAGTGCCGAAAAGCTCCATTGAGCTAGTGGAAGTCCTTGCATGGGCTTCTGTTAGTGGGACTTCTCCCTTGAATCTGGCCCTATGCCTTTAAATCACATCCTTTCCCTCAAAGAATTCTGGGCACTGCAGTTTCCCCCTCACAGAGTTGCAATTCCCAGCAACTCTTAACAAACTACAGCGCCCACAATACCTTAAGGGAATGAATATGCTTCAAATGAGCTTTCAAGGGCTGGTGTGTACACACAGCCTAAATTAATTGCACTTAGTTCCTACTGAAATCAATGTGAAAAGTTAGCCACGGCTTTAAGTCTCATTGATCCAGATCCAACCCATTTGCTGCCGGTTATGTCAGAAACACAGTGTTAAAGGTAAGACATAGACATTTCTTTCCAAAATGCACCATGCTTCCCTTTGTAATATATAATCACAATATGTTTACCATTACGCAGAGAAAACTCTGAATGTTACTGCACTCCACTCAGGAATCAAACAGCTTGTTTTTATCAGGGTCAGTAGAGCAAGGAGCCAACTACAAGAGGCTTGTAAAAGACCAAATCTGGGATTGTTTACAAGGTAATACATTGAGATCCCCTAGAATCAGCTGGGGGAATCGCTGCCTTGAAAGGCTAGACATGAGGTAAGAACACACTTTTTGAGGAATAGGGTAACTTAGGCCTTTATATTGCCTCCAAGCTGCAAAATGTTTTTCAGCTCAAGATAGTATTATTACTTCAGAACCTCTGAGGGAAATTGCCAGCTTTATTTAAAGATATGCATGAAGAATTGTACTGTGAAATATTTCATTTTGGCTGTTTTCAAAGCTAATTCCAAAGAACTAAAATGTCAGCCGCAAAGATGTACAACATTTTTTCAAGAAGCCTGGACCAATGTTTTCATAAAAAAAATAGTCCGTCCTTCATAACCACTGTTATTGAAAAGACCTCCCAAGGTTGCATAGACATACTTCAAATATTTTCTGAAATTCAATCTAATGTAATTTATACATTAGGACTCATTCATAATCTTGTATTAAAAACCTGTGCAATTTTCATGAAATATATCTGCTGTTTAATCATGAATGCTGATTTTTGAACCACAGTGCTCTTTTTTTTCTTAACACCCTTCCAACAGGTCTTTAAAAAAACCCCAAGAAGAAATAACAGTTTAAATTTTAAATAAACATTTCTGGAAAAATAACGTCCTTAAAAAGAGGCTGTAATCTTAATTTAGTGCTCTTTTGAATGTGCCACAGAGTCTTTGGTTATGTGAGTACATTAAAAACCTCTTGTGTTATGGACTGCAGGCGCACAAATCCATTTGTAAAGGATCTGCAAAATAGGATAGAAATTATATGATGTTATGTAGACAAGAATTAATCTTAACAAGTACATGATCTAAAAATCAAAAAATTATTTAAAATATCAGTACATTATCCTTTACTGAAGTTATTTGAGCTTTGAAAGAAATTAAGCCCATTTTCCTCAGTATTTACACTCTGGGCAGCTTCCATCATAAAAGAACAACAGCAACACAACAGAACTGCACACATTTAAAACTTCCCTATACAGGGCTGACTTCAGATATCTTGTGGAAGTCAGAAAGTTGTTTATTTCCTTCACATCTAATGGAAGGGCGTTCCATAGGGTGGGTTTCTTCTTCTTCTTTGCCAATCACTGGTAGCCGAGTAAGATGGTCTTCCATAAACACAGTCCATAAGTGACTGTGGAGGCCAATTCTGGATCCACACATTCTTCCACAGTAGGGACATAGGTTTCTGGGCGGGAGTTGATCATGGTGAGGGTTTGCCAAGTGTGCCTGCCTCTTACCACGTTTCTCCCTTTTGTCCTGAGTTTGAGCATCTTCAAAACCCATGACAGCTTTGGTAAAGGCTGTTGTATAGAGTGGGCATGCTAGCTAAGAAAGTCCTCTGCCTGGTTCCCTGTAACTTCACGTCTTGCAATGAGGGAACAGCCAGAAGGCCCACGGAACTGAACCTCAGTGTCTGGGCTGAATGGTGGAGGTGGAGATGGTCCTTCAGGTATACAAGGCTGAAGCCATTAAGGGTTTTGAAGGTCCACATGTTTCCACAATACAGTGGTGCCTCGCTTAACAAATGCCCTGTAAGACGAAATTTTCGCTTAACGAAAGGATTTTTCTAGCGGAGGTTGCCTCGCTAGATGAATTCGTTTTACGAAAAATTCGTCTAGCGAATCACGGTTTCCCATAGGAATGCATTGAAATTCAATTAATGCGTCCCTATGGGCAAGAAATAAAAAATTCAATGCATTCCTATGGGATTCGCTAGACGAACTTTTCGTTATAAGAATTGACCCGTGGAACGAATTAAATTAGTCTAGTGAGGCACCACTGTACTCCAAACTTTTAATTAAGACCATAATGTGCCACCCAGTTAACATCTGGATCTAGAAAATGATATTTTTCAGGTGGATCTGGCTTAGGTCACAATTATTTTCTCCTTGACATTGCTGGGTTTCTAGATGGAAGTGGCTGTTCTGAAGAAGTGTGCATGCACACGAAAGCTCATACCAAAATAAAAACTTAGTTGGTCTTTAAGGTGCTACTGAAGGATTTTTTTTATTTTGCTGTTACTCTAATTATCTAATCCCAGCAAGCTGCTATTTGCTCATTTGTCTTAGTGTGAAATTCCCTACTTGGCATAAATCCAGATCTGAGAAGCTGAAAAGTACCATATTTTTCCCTCCATAAGATGCACTTTTTTTCCTCATAAAAAGTAAGGAGAAATGTCTGTGTGTCTTATGGAGCGAATGTGTGGTCCCTGGAGCCGAATTGCCCAGGGGCAAAAAGCAGATCCTGCTTTAAAAAAAAAATAGAAAGAGCTAAAGGCTAACAAGAGGGAAAGAGGGGTGTTGAAAAGAAGCCAATCCATGGTCCATCAACAGAGAAAGTTGAGTAGACACAGAGTTTCTCCTTCTCAATCTTGATTGCTACACCTGAGTTGGCTTCAGCTGAGCAGCCATGCTGTGGAGACTTGATGAAGCAGGTGGTCCTCATTTGCCTTGAGCCTAATCAAGCTGAGTGACCACAACCTCCACTCAGACCTAATGAGTCCAGTGATCTCCACCTGGCCCAGTACTGAGCTGGGCTGCCTCAATCTCCTGCCCTGCACTTCCTGACACCTCAGAGCCCACCATGTCTGGGAAGATGTGGGCATGTCTGGTCCTGGTGCCTTCCCTGGGCTCCTGTGAACTATCAGCTGCCCCTTTGATGTCCTCTGATGTCCTGTGAGTACCTCCTAAGTCCCCAACCTCCCCTTCCCCATCTTCAGCTTGTTGCTGCACCCCTCTCCAGAATCCTCTTTCCCTTCCTCTGTGCTCTGTATGGGCATGAATCTGAGTGCATGATTTTGCACTTGCAACAAATTGCTTGATGGAATATGACTATATTGTTGTTTTATAGCTTGCTGTTATTTGGTAAAGTGAACAATGTGAATAGAGTTCCCTTTGTTTCATCCTTTGAAATGCCCCTTGGCAACAACTGGTATATATAAGAACCTTTCTTTTCTTTTCTTTTTTCTTTTTTTGCTCTTTGCTTCTTTTGGAACACCGTACCGGCACTTTATGCTATTATTTCATTCTGGTTGAGTCTTTAAAGAGTGCAATTAAAACCAAGGATTGGGGTTTGAGTGGTGAACAGTTTGTCAATTGGCCATTTAAATCATAATTTTTTAAAAACAACAACAACAGGTCTATGTTTTATTAACATAAAATTGCTGGAACTGCAGTATGAAGACAAAAGTGACAGGAGAATTTACATAACTGGGATTGCAGTTATTGTGCAGAACTATTTTAATCCTTAATGTTATTTGATTCCAGAGTGGGGGCAATGTACAAATCATTTCATGCTATGTTCATGTTATGCCAAGGGCAGACTTAAGCGATTGCCATAAGTCAAGAATAGTGTTTTTTGTTTTGTTTTTTTACTCAAAGGTTGCCATTCATACAACTCTCCTTGTAGACAATTAAATGGAGTAAACTATGTGCAGTGTGAGTCCCATATGTATCCTACAGCAGCAGCTGGGAGCTGCTGGAGGGGCAGATTTCTGAGATGTTTCCCACCCTTTCTGGCTAGTTACAGGAAAAGGTTTGGGGATGGATGGATAATGCACGGCTGAGTTTTTTAAAATTTTGTTTTATAATTTTTTTGTGATGGCTTGGAGTAGGCTAATGAATTAGTAGTTATTTAATTAAAACATCTATATCTCTCATTTTGCACCAAAAGCACTTCAAAGCTACTAACATTAAAACCAAAGGAAACCAGGGCTCTGTACACACACTACATTTGAAAGCTGATTTGAAGCCTGCATTCCTTCCCAAAGAATCATGAGAATTGTAGATTGTTAAAAGTTCTGAGAATTGTAAACAGTTCCCAGGATTTTGTGGGGATGGGGGTGGTTTGAATATGCTTTGAAATAGGCAGTGTGGCCTCCTGACGGCCAGACAGAAAGTCACAAACTCTATGTAGTTTGCTAAAGGTGCTTGGAATTGTCTGGTAATACAAGTCTTAGTGATGTGTCTCCCAATCTTTCAAGGAATTTGAAGTAAAGAAAGTGAATAGGCAGAAAGTCTGTAGATTTGGGAGGGCCCATCAGAAGTTTTGGAATATTCTAGGTCAGGCATCCCCAAACTGCGGCCCTCCAGATGTTTTGGCCTACAACTCCCATGATCCCTAGCTAAGAGGACCAGTTGTCAGGGATTATGGGAATTGTAGTCCAAAACATCTGGAGGGCCGAAGTTTGGGGATGCCTGTTCTAGGTCACTAGGTCTACCTGGAGGACAGAAGAAGTTCTGATGTTTCCCATGATGATTTCCTCTTTTTTTGACATTATCAGATGCCAAATTCTTCTTTTTTAAAAGTCTCTCTTGGGGTGTGTTTGCCCCTGCTTTGCCGGTGTCCTAAACATGCACTTAGTCTGCTTTTTGGGTAGTCCAGCACTGCCTGCAGATCTTTAGAAGTTTAGGGCTGAGATGGCCTGTGCTGGCTGTGGATGATAGGAGTTACAGCTTCCCAAAATCTGGAGGGCACTACGTTGGCAAAGGCTGTTCCAGGTTGTCAGAGCCTCTTTGTTTTCATCACCAATTCTGCTATTTTCACCTTGCTTCTGCAGCAGCAGCAGCAGCAGCAGCATTACTCGAAACAAGCTCTGCCATCCAAAACCCCCGGCTGTGCTTCCAAAGTTTCACCTAATAAAAAGTGAGGCCAGGGCAAGCATTACACATTCAAGAGCTTTACATTTAGTCCTCAGATTTCATGTAGGTTCAACTTTGAGATTCCGCCCTACCAGTGAGTTTGGAAAGGGTGGCCTTAAGATGTTCACACACACACACACACACACACTTAAAATGTGCATGTTTGGCAGCTGACTCCTGTGACCTCGTTTTCTTCTCTTGCAAGGGACTAGCTAAAAGAAGACAACACAAGCCTTAGCCCTTGCTCTTTCAAAGATGATCAATAGGTTTCTTTTTTTTTATGTTGCAGCTTAGGGTCCAGCTAAGTGAAGCAGGAAAAGTTCCTGCATGGTCATAGTCTACATTAAACACTAGCTTTATGGCAGAGCGTTTTTCTTTTTCTTTTTTGACTAGGCTGCTTTCAATCAAATTCTTTCTGCAGAGGCCAGCCTCAAGTATAGCTCGGAGCATGGAACAATGAACACTAGTACACACTTGTGTAGAGTGTTCTGAGCAAGGGATATAAATCACCAAATGTCATGTTCATACCTGACCATGCCAGCACTGTATTTACTTTACACTTCTGGAATCTGGGCTTGATGTTTCCTCAGCAATGGCTGGCTTGTGCTGGAGAATCAAAGGACCAAGTCACTTGGGGCAGTGTTTTTAACTGTTTTTATCAATGAATAGCTTTATTCCAGCTGGCAGATATTTGAACTGATTCAAGCAATCAAGCATGCAGTACATTGCAAGAGGAGGAAAAGGGTTTCTCTCTCATCTGACAGACTGCCCTACAACTGGGGAGAAGGGGTTGCCTTATATGGAGGCAAATAAATGTTCTGTCTAGTCCAGGACTGTCAAACCTGAATGGCCCATGCAAACGTATTTCCGAGCCCTAGTTCATGAGTATGCTTAATTGGAATTGCCAGAGATTCCGCAGAGGGGTTCTATAATAGTATCAAGTCACACACATAACTAGATTCTGAGCTCTGGCATATTTTCACACAAATCGGCTTGCGTTCCCGTGTGCGGAATTTGAAAGCAAAGATGACATACACCTTGGCACTTCCCTGGCCACATCTTGGCACTTCCCTGGAGCTGAGAAATATGTATCAACAAGTCCTCGGGAAAATTAAGGCTAATAAACCAGAACAGGTGGGGAAAAGAACCAGTGAGAAAGGAGCAGGAGGCTGTAAGTTTTCAGAGGTGGTTTTGTTTATTGGTTTTAGCACGAGTAGCTCCATGGGGTTCAGGTGATCATCACTGTGGACGACATCATCTGCCATGTTGGTGCCATTCTGCGTCCACACTTGAATTGGCTGGCTTGTTTTTCCTTCCTGTTTGTGGTGGTAGTGGGGACTTCAAAGGCTGCCACAAGAAAAAAAAAACATGAGGAGAGAGCTGTGCTTCTCCTGTTCCTGGGGAGGAGCAGCCCGGATGGAAAGTTTCCAGAAGAACACTGTCATAACCAGACAGGTTTTACAATTAACAAAAGGAATGAGGTGAGAAGAGCACTGGAGGATTCCAACCCCCCCCTTCTTTCTGCAAATGCATTCACAGTGGGTGGCTTCATTTAACAAGGGGAGGGGGGCTTGTGGGGGGGGGGCTGGGAAGCTATCGAGTGTCTTTGCTACCAGTATATCACAGTTTAAAGCTAACAGCATTATGTTCTTGCTTTGTATACTGTAGCTCCCAAACAGTCACCCGCAGAATGAAAGGGCCCTGTCTTCCATCAAAGTGTATTTAAAGTTCAGTGTACAGTCATAAGCAAAACACTGGGAGATATGCCTTTACACCTATGGGGCGCACGCACACACACACACACAGCCTATCTTTGCATTCCTCTCACACCATTCATTGCCTGTCTTCTCCATTTACGACCGCGTCAATTGCCTTTCCGCATGAAGACAAAAACATTTGCAAGTTAAGACTCTCCTCTCGAAATCCTTTGAAGGCCTCAGGAGATGCAGTGTTTCTTCAGACAGCAAGATGGGGAGCCTGGTTCACATCATAGCCAATATCTTTCTAGGCAAATCCTGTTAGCTTTGCTGTGAGGTAACTGGATACACATTCTGCGGGACAGGGGCAGGCAAATCAAGAGAGGAAATGGCATCGATGATAGATTTCAATCACTGGCAGGCCCAATGCCAGCAGTTGGCCAGTTCAAGCACTGGTCATGGGTCCCAGAAGCTCAGAAAGGCCCCTCATTGGCCTTACCAGGACCCTAGACAGCCATTTTGCCAGGCCAGAGTGCTGCTTGTGAATAATGGGAACCAAGCTGGTGTTTCATCCTTGGTACTGGTGGTCTCCTGTCACCTTCATTTACCCAAAATGTAAAATTCCAGGTACCTCTGGTTATGAACTTAATTCGTTCCAGAGGTCCATTCTTAACCTGAAACTGTTCTTAACTTGAGGTACCACTTTAGCTAATGGGCCCTATGCAATTTCTGTTCTCATCCTGAGGTAAAGTTCTTAACCCAAGGTACTATTTCTGGGTTAGCGGAGTCTGTAACCCGAAGTGTTTGTAAACCAAGGTGTTTGTAACCTGAGGTACCACTGTATCTATGAAAGAAAATGTCCTTGAAAGTGAAGGAGGAAGTTTTACGTATGGAACATACCCCCATGTTCATTAACCTGTGTTTCTAATACCCCTTAACCACCCACTCTGAATATTCCCTCATCATTCTCTTGAACCCCCCCCCCAATTGTTGCTTCCAAATTCTGCCAACTCTGCAGGACCTTTTTAAAACCGGGAGTAGATCCTGAATCAATTCTTTAAATATATACCGTAGGGAGAAATAACAATGTGTGCAGAATAAAGCCATGATAACCTCCTTAACTTGTTTCACTGAAATGTCTTGAATTGTGAAATGAAATAACTCAGTGTGCTTTCCCCACCGTGTTTGCCAGATGCAGACTTTTTAACAGCCCTGTAAGCAGGTGTGAACCTGTGTCAAGGGTTATAATAGAATTAAAGTCACTTCCACTGAGATTAAAGTGTTGATGTGGTGAAGACTGAAGTGTAAACAGCAGACTTGGCTCTTTCGGCATCTTGCTGCAAATGTGTGGCTTGACTAGGGTTGCAGGACAGAAATGAAAAAGTGCCCTTAAATTGGATGTGAAAGTTGAGAGGAAGCTAGTAAAAGGGAGCGAGCAGCTTTAGAAAGGGTGGTAGGAGCTTAGCTGGTTCAGAATTCTACATCATAAAAATGCTGTGATATAATGTATGTGCCAGACCAGAACTGAGTTATAATTTGTTTGCATTAAGCAATTGCTTCCCCATCCCCTTTCCTTATTGCAAGGGAGATCCAATACTGGGTGTGGGTGTGAGAGAGTTTGTTGCTCGAAAGCTCCAAATCAGTTTTAACCGGGCAAGCCGAATTTGCCTGGATGTGATGGAATCTCTTTTGAAAACAGCTACGGTTTGGAAGCACCTGCCAAGGCCTCAGAATTTAGTTACGGTGTTTAACTCTTCCACTGCATTCTCTTGATTTACATTGTCTCCTCTTTTGCAAATTGCTGTTAGTCCCTCAGCAGGGGGTGGGTGGGTGGGAATGCAGGCATAATCCAGGTAGTGTCCCCACCCACCCCCACTGTGGGCCTTAGAGCAGCTTTGGGGAATATAGGGAAATGGTTGGTAAGAAGAGGAGTTCTGCTGGATCAAGCCAATGGCCCATCTAGTCTAGTTTCCTACTCTCACTGTAGCCAACCAAATGCCTATGGGAAACCAACATGCAGGTCTTGAGCGCAACATCACTCCTCCCTCCTCCGGTTTCCAGCAAATGGAATTCCAAAGCATACTGCCTCCAGCATAGCTATCAGGATTTGTAAGCCTTGATTACTAATGCTAGAAATGGGCTAGTACACTGCTATTGAAATAAGATAACCCTCCCCCTGTCCAAACACAACTGTTGCTCCTTTTACATGGGAGATTGGAACACAGTTTTCCTGCATCGTGGAATATTATTTGGCCTGCAGGCTACAGAACACCAGGGAATCAGGGCAAACAGTTTTTGAGAACTGGCACTGAGGAGCAAAATTATGTGTGTGTGAATAACCAATAGATAAGATTAAAAAAAACGGAATACATAAAACACAATTAAATACATTAAGTATACAATTAAATGTAGAGTTTAAAACAATGTAAAATATTTTTAAAAAATTAAAATATAAAACGACTATATTAAAATGGTTAAAAAAAACCAAGGTAGGATGTTAATAATTTTGAAATTAAGACAATAGGGTCTTCTCGGTAGTGGCGTCTGCCCTGTGGAACACCCTCCCAGTTGATGTCAAGGACATAAACAGCTATATGACTTTTAGAAGACATCTGAAGGCAGCCCTGTTTAGGGAAATTTTTGATGTTTGATGATTTATCGTGTTTTTAATCTGTTGGGAGTCACCCAGAGTGGCTGGGGAAACCCAGGCAGATGGGCAGGGTATAAATAATAAATTATTGTTGTTGTTGTTATCATTGCTGCCACACAAAAACCTGCTACCTTGGCAGGAATATCAGGAAACTGGTCAGCCAAAAGATAATGGTATAAAACTCTTCAGATCTTCCTGGTATATTTTGTAAAACTGGATTAATAAAATGGCGGTGGATATCAAAGTAGAAGGAACAATACAATAAGACATGCCCCACAGTTTCTATTTTCTCTGCTTTACAAGGGCATAAGCATATGGTACCGGTACCTTGTTGTATGTGCAAAATAAGCAGAGTTAGGTCCAGTCGTGACCGACTCTGGGGTTGCGGCACCCATCTTGCATTATTGGCCGAGGGAGCCGGCGTACAGCTTCCAGGTCATGTGGCCAGCATGACAAAGCCGCTTCTGGCGAACCAGAGCAGCACACAGAAACACTGTTTACCTTCCCGCTGTAGCGGCACCTATTTATCTACTTGCACTTTGACGTGCTTTCAAACAGCTAGGTGGGCAGGAGCTGGGACCGAGCAACGGGAGCTCACCCCATCACGGGGGTTTGAACCTCCGACCTTCTGATCGGCAAGCCCTAGGCTCAGTGGTTTAACCCACAGCACCACCCACATCCCATAAGCAGAGTGGTTACCTTTGCTTAATTTGCACCTTCCCTTTGGATTCCAGCCCTTATGTTTGGGTTGCTTTCTTTCTGATTGGCATAACTATCGGCTCTGTTCTCTAACCCGATGACTGGTAACCCACACAAGAGAGCAAGGTAGTGCCTTGCAGGTAAAGCTGGAGCTAAGAGAAACAAACACCACACAAGAGGGGGCGTTGTTGAAATACCCACAGAACTCGTAGAAAGAAACAAGTAAAAAAAACCTCTAGCTCCAGACAACCCTCTACAATCATTTCATGAAGAAGAGGAAAAGAGGAGGGAAGCCAAATACCTGTGGGGTTAAAAAGAGGCGGAGGGGAATACCCTGCAGTTAACACAGCAAGTGTGTCGCTTGAGACTGTAATCTTTCCACTTCTGTAGCGAGGGCGATGGAAGGAGGTGGCCGCCCCAACCTGAGAGAATCACTCAATCAGCAGAAACAACTTAATTTCTTTGTCTCCTGCTGGGAGGGTGCTGCCTGGGAATTATATAAGGCTGAAAGGCGAAAAGAGAAGAGAAGGAAAAAAAATAAGTGACAAGGCAATTTCACTTGCTTTATTTAAAATGTAGTCTCATGGTGTTAAGCTACAGGACTTTGAAATACACTCACATTCATTGTGCCAGGTAGCTTCTGGCTAGGGATGCCAGAAAATTCTGACGAAAATGGAAAAGGAGGAAGAAATTGCTGCACTTTGTATGTTTGTCTGTGGTCAAGAACAGAAACCAGTCAAGCGGATATGATGGGTATTCACTGTTGGATGGTTGTGCCATACATTGTTTTAACGTTTCCTTTACACCGAAATGAATGTAAGTTATGTACTGTAGGTTACGTAACCTGCATTAACATGGAGGACAGAGATACAAACAATATAAAATTTGGCAGAAACTGAACTGCAATGGAACGGAGACAGGGCTGATTTTGCTTCCTTCTTACACCCCTACTTCTCGTACTGCATTGCATACTCTGAAAAAGGCTAAGTTCACAACACTCAGGAAATGAGGTTTCTATCCTGGAATGTGGATTTTATTGCAGCAAAATACCACCAAATGTGGAGAAAGGAGTGTCTCTCGATCCCATCACAGGGACTTACAGATGTGGAAGGGTATATATATATATATATACACACACACACACACACACACACATACATACACATACATACACATATTCAATGCAACTATCTTGATACCAGGATAAATGTTTTGCATTGACTTGACACCGTTATGGCCCCATCACTACAGAATTTCTGTTTATGGACCCAGTTCCACCAGAAAGCTCAGTGGGAGGCCTTGGGCATGTGGCTCCTTCAGCCTAAACTGCCTTTGTATGAATCAAATGTCCAGGAGTGACAAGACAGAAAGGACTCTCTTGATTCCCGGGAATTTACAGAGAATCTGCACATAAATCCATGTAGCTAGCCTCAACCCCATCTTTTTATTATTGTGAAAAGTTACAAAACATATAAAATCACCGTCACCTTAAAAAAACAACACCCAACAACAACAGCTGAAGCATTAAAAAAAACATCTAGAGATAAACATGCAGCAGCCGAGAAGTGTTCTTGTAGGATCCTAATATTCAGGGCTCTCTACCAAATGCACTATACTTTTAACAACAGCCACTTCAAAGCACTCTTTTATGAACTAAATATTTCACACAGCCTTCTGATTTGTGCACAATCAGAAGGCAGATCTGGCAGAAACTAGCCTTTGTGCTGTCAGTAACCTGGTCAGCTCAGCCTTCACTTGAATGGCCCCTGGACTGCACAGACATCTCTCCCGGGCACATGTGACAAATATGAGATTGACTGTGTACCTGAGCTGCTGAGCCAATTACCCCACAATTGTAAGGAACTGATCTTATCTTCTGATGATTTGGACTGCAGTTGGATTTTATTTGGGGTGAGCCATTGGAAAAGGAGAGCTGGGCTTCTTCTATCAACTCCTGGTGTGCATGAAAGAGGAAATTTTGTCAGGTGAAACTTCTGATGAAGGGAGATGCTGAGAAATGCCAGAGCTTTGTCAGAATCTATGCTTCTGGTCATCCTAACCTGAATCAATGGCTCCTGTTTTTCCTGCCTGCCTGGGACTGCCAACAAAGGCAGTTCTGAAGCTGGTGGTAGTCTGCTGCCATAATCTTGGTCAGCCACAAGGCACGAAGCAGACCAGGGCCAACTCCAAGGTTGAGGGCCCTCTCTCTGGTGGTTCACTTCCACTGGTGAGCTCTACAAGTGAGCAGCAGTGCTCCAACCAGCACCAAGTTTTTGGGTCCAGCTGCCATTTTCAGTCCCCACAGTGTTGCTGTTGTAGGACTGTAGACTTACACTGAAACATGTGGTGGTCACATGGTATGGGTTGTTTTTGCCTACTGTGGGGGGGGGGGCTGCCAGTTCAGTTCTCTCCATTTCTCATTTCCCCAATCTTAAATCCAGTTCTCCCCATTTCTGGAGCAACTGGCAATCATGATAATTTTTTTTAAAAGTGTTCATGAAAATTCTTCAGCATTTTCATGCAAATTTCTCCTAAACACTTTTTTTTGTATGCGGTTTTGAGTAATGTACACATTTTCCTCCAGAATTAATGCAATTTCTTCTACTATAATGAATCTACAAGTTTTATTTACACTAATTTATTCATTTTTGTGCACATTCCCCCATAATATATGCATTTCTGTAAACATTGGTTGGTTGGAGAACTGCATTGCAAAATTCAGAGAAGTGTGAATTTCTAAGGGTGGCTGTGTCTTGCTTCTTGCATTGTTTTGTAAAGTGAAGATTTGATAGATTTGGCTTTAAATGTGAACTGAATCAAATCCCCATCCCTATCCTGCTATGAAGTTTGTAAGGGTATGTCTCTTTCTGTTGTGCTGGGGGGGACACTGTAGAAGAATAGTTGGTTAATCTCAACTATTAGCTGTACAAATAGACATGAAGAAGATCAAACCAAAGAGCTTACGCTGGAGTTGCTGTTCATTCTAAGATACTTAACTTTCTGCAGACTTGGTTTAGAGAAGGAGTTGTCAGAATGTAATTGTTTCCCAATTTGATCCATGAACAAGAGTCTAGATTTCCAGTGGATCTTGGTCACCGGTTCAGCTCTTGGAAAAGTTAAGTGGAAGACTCATTCCCATGTGATTGTTTAAATTCATTCACTGTAGTGAGCAGGAAATACTATGTCAGAGATGGCTCCAGAGCAGGTCCAGGAATGCGCAGGTTTTCCTGCAGTTGCAAAGACGGTGTGTTGCTGCGGACGTATTAGCGTTCTTCCCACAATCTTTCTGGCTCTTGCCAGTGATGTACAAAAACACTTTTCATAGCACTGCAGGGGCAACCACATGCCCCATCTCCATCGCAGGTCCTCTCTGGCCATTGCTATGTCATCACAACTTGTACTGTTGAGCAGTTCCTGATCCTGTTCACCGCACGGCCAGTCTAGCGCTACGGAAGCCTGAGCACTTAAGAATATGTTCTTCCATGGCGAATATGAGGTTACCATAACAACATATTGTTTGTGAAATATTTACAGTGGTAGTGGGCTGTTCTTTGTTTTAATTTTCTTATTTCCTGATCATTGTAGACCAGGTTGCAAGTAGGAATTGATCCCTTAGGGGCACATATACTGGCTTTTACTATCTGGCAGAAACCAGGATGTTTTCCTTAGAAGCAGCAGATCTCTTTGATTTCATGTGGTTGCACATTTCTAAAATACACCAAACCTGGAAGAAGTAATAGACTCACAATGTGTACAGCTCATGAATTGCTGTGATCGTATCCATTACCAAAGCCACCTGAAGTCTGGTCAGAAAATGTGCAGTCTGAGCCAAAGGAAAGCTTTTTGCAGACCATTTGCTCTCTCTCTTTTTGGGTTACATGATAGGAAGCTTTTTTCAAAGTCTGCCTGTGCTCTGTTTTCTCAAATCCTCTCCCTATTTAATCATGAAGGAATGCTTCTCAAAAGAAGCCAGGTCATAAGTGCTCAATAAATCAATCCAGATACACCCCTAATGAGTGGCAAATTAAACAGCATTTGTTTTAAGTTCAGAGGTCCTCCCGGGAGATTCCTTCTTAGTTGCAAGCAACATTTCTCAGTTGCAGGTATGGGGAAGATGGGAATTCTGGAATGCTGAGCCTGGGTTTCAGCTCACTAGATAATGTCGCATTTTTTCACCCAGCTGGGGCTACTAAAAAGAAGATCCATGTTACCACCGGCCTATTTACTGAGGAATTTGTGCAGATTCAGGTTAGCTTCTTTATAGCCCTCCTTCCCCCACCTCCCAGCATATTAAGCCTCTGTCGTAATCAGGGCCCTCTATCACCCTACTGGTTTGCTTGGGCATATTTTACACTTATAGGCAGTGCTTTTTTTCCTAGAAAAATAAGTGCCGGTACTCACGATGAAGTTGTTACGGTAAGGGCCACACTTTTCAACAACAAAAAGGTGCTGGAACTGTGTGTCCTTGAGTACCCCCTGAAAAGAAGCACTGCGTATAGGACATTTTGTCCTATAAATCATGTACCGGTATTTACATGGTATTTGCATCCGTGCATGTTCATGGAATAAAAATTGTAACTGTAAGGGCTTCTTAATGTGCATTTAACAGAGCGATCTGGGGGAAAACAACACCTGAATTCTATATTAAAACAAAACATTTGAGTATCAGACTTTCCTACATTTTAATAGCGCTTTGTTACGTAAACGTCACTAGTAATGGGTTGGTATCATTGCAATCTCAGCTGATCTAAAAGATTTTCAGGTAGTCCTCTGCAAAACCTTTTGTTCCTGAGTGTATTTTGTTTGAGAAGTTGTGCTGTCAACTGTGATTTGTTCTAGGAACTGCAATTCCCGGGGTGCAAGAAATTAAAGAGCATGTATATGGCACCATCAGCACGCACACACCAACATTCAGAGCTGAGAAAAAGCTCGGTCCCATTCAACACCCACTGAGAAAGCTTCTAATTACTGAACTGATTCCAGACTGAGAGCACTTTACCGGAACTAGATCCTTATCCACTAGGATCCTAGTATTTGCCCCAGCATAGATACCCAACTGCAATGGGTCCTAGACCATGTCTGTGGAGCCCCTTGTGTTTTTACGTTGCAAATTGCCCTGCGATTCTCGGATGAAGGGTGGTATCAAAATTTAACAGATAATATGATCCCAGTTTTACCCTACCCCTTCCGTTTATCTTGCTATTTGCAGCTATGTTTACCCAGTGCTGTTGATTACACTTTCTTGCTGACTACTCATTCAAGCGGCTGAACTCACATTGCCGTCTTACAAAAAAGAAATATGAAGCAAATAAGAGAACTGACAACCCAATCAATAGAAAGCGAAAGTTGCAGGAAATAAAAGTGAATGCCTCACCAGCTAAAACAATGCCCAACACTTTAACTTTCCTTTTGCTGCAAGCTTACATAGATTCAGGGATTATTCCACGTTCAAAGCAGCCTGCCTCATGGAAGGCATGGCAGAAGCCAGCAATTTTGCACCCTGGACCAGCAGTGAGTTGAGAGAATTCCACATTACTCAGTCTTCTAATATGCATTTGTCCCCAGCTAGCAGCTTGGTGGCAGTAACTAGAGCCAGGTTTGGAAAAACTTCACATTTTTCCCCCTCAAGAAAATGTTAGTAGTAGCCAGGACATTGAGCTGTGTTTGTTTTGGAGCATGTGGACCACACGGATAATCTGGGAAATGATGGCAACTGAAAATGGGGAAATGAAAAACTGCAGCTGCAACTGCAGAGCTTTTTGCAAGACCCAGAATAACTGACACTTTCTAATCTTTAAAGCCAAACAGCCGGGGTGTGGTCACTTACATACAGCCCCGGAAAAGGGAGGAAATGTATCACTGCAAAAAAACGCAAGAGAGGGTAGTGATTTGCATAAAATGCACCTATGCTAATTTATATGTATAGACATAACTGCTATAATTTAGCATGAAATAAAATATGTCTCATCGCAAGTGAAAGAGTGTGATCTGTTCAGTCTGCTAAGAAAGAAAGAAAGAAAAGAAAAAGAAAATGTTTTACATTCCACAGATTTTAGGCATCAGCTTTATATAATTACCTAATGTCATATTTTACATTAAATTGATACATCATATTAATGACTGGTAGGCAAGACCTCACCTTTGGAACAGGCAGACCATCCTTTAAGTCTAGTTGTCTTAACACAATCTAAAGTAATACAAATTGTGATCTAGAGGGGGCCCTTCCCTGCAAGATTGTTAAGTCCCAGGTCTAAAAGTACCCAAACACAGGCCTCCCCACCCTCCAAGCTGGAACTCCATTCCAGCACCTCTTTTTGTGGAAAAATAGCAGTGTCTAAACATAATCCTGGGCAAAGATGGAGAGTTGGTTCGGTGTGGGTAACCTTTGGCCCTGTAGATATTGCTCAACCACAGTTCCCATCAGCCCCAGCAAGCACAGCCTACGGCCATGGGATAATGGACATTGCTATTCAATAACATCTGAAGGGCCAAAAGTTCCTCACACCTGACCCTAGTACACTGCTCTCCATCTTTGCCCAGGAATGTGTTTGGGTACAAGTCAAAGAAACAAGTTTCCATTCATTCATTTATTTTTCATGGCTTTTCTCTTCAGTAGTGAGAACTGCAAAGCCTATGACAGGACATACATGAGTCTCCACATATGCCTATCACTGCTTCCCATCATGGCCGTATATGGCAGATAAAAGCCAAGAAGTTGGATCAGTAGTGGAGCCTGAGAGATTATACGAGATAGATCGAAACACCCAAAGAATGTACTGTGAGTCACTTTACTACAATGAACGCCTAAAAAGTAATAATCATTTGGCACTTGTTTAGAAGAGTTGGCAGGAATTATTATTATTTTTAATTCCCATGTCTTGTGTTTGTCTTGCTTTGAGAAAGAAGCATTACATATCTTATCTGTGGAGGAGTTACTTGTAAACCTCAGTAGATGGGCACTCAAAACTTTTATTGTTGAAAGGGGGTATTATAAAAGAAGATCAAGGATTTTTATTTTTATTTAGTCATGTGTCCACACCAGTTCCATACTGGGAGATGAAACACATACCTCGGGGATTACAGAATCAGAAAGCACCTTTTATAAGGAAAGCCAGCTGAGTGAATCATTTTAAGGGGGGGGGAGTGTTGACATGCTAAACAAGTGCTTTCTTGATAGAGTGCTGTTGTTAATTATAGAAGGATTCCACGAGAATAGAGACAAGTTAAGGCTCATAGTGTTGTTATAGGGCAAATTGTTAAAAAGAGAATAATAGAAGTCACTAAAGTTCATTGACCTTAACTGAATTTAAAGGAAGCATTAAAATACCTTGGCTGTACCCCATCCTCCATCTACTCTGAGTAATCCACAGATCCAGTTTTGTTCTGTCATATCTTTGACTCTAAATTCTACTCTTGGCATTATTCAAGCAATTCCATGCCAGCTAAGTTGTCTCTGATATGATTCCTTACTTCAGCCACAACCCACACTAACCAATTGCTTCAGAGTAGATCTACTGAAATCCAACCTACCGTCATGTAATCTTGCTGAGGACAAACGTGATTTTCTATCGTCCAGAATCATCACACTATTTAGGATTTGTCTGTAATTTTGTTCTCCTGTTAGACGTCAGACCGCAAGTGTGTGTGTGTGTGTGTTTTAAACCCAACAACAATGCACTGTCTTGGATTTAGCAATGGGTACTGAAATATCTTATAGCTTGAAATTGTAAAGAGAATGGTTTGTTTCTCATTGGAGGAAGGAGAGAACCTTTGGATCCAACTCAGTGCCTTGAAAATGGATTTTCAATAGTACCCGATACTTTATAAACTAAAGTTAACTATGATGGAATCTGCACACATATTAAAAACGTTCTGAAAAGGCTTTTTTTTTTAAAAAAAAGGTGTTTTTAAAAATACATTGAATTTTCCATAAGGCTCACCACCACCATCTAGCGTCACATGATATATTGCACTTAAAACACACTTAAAGCGTTTTATTTGCAGCTGTATAGCTGAGTCCTGAGTAATCATGATAATAATCTTTGTTGGTGATTTCCCTTTCTGGAACTCTGACAAAATTAAAAGCTTTTGGAAACCAATTCTTTATTACTGTATTTTAATGTCTCTTTCATTTTTACATCAGTTATTTCAATCCCCGTTTAATTTTTACGGTGATTAGTTTTGTTTGTATAGTGCTCTGTTCTTTGTTTTTACAAGTTGTGCCAGGGTCTAAATTGTTCTCCATGCGGCCTATCTTGTTTTATGTGTGTAGTTGTATATTTTTTATTTGTTTATGTTTTATTCTATTTTGCCTGGAGGCTTTTGCATGAACCAACTAAACAATATAATAAATAGCATTATATAGAGCGGATCACAGGATATAGAATGCTAGAGGGTCCCTTGTGAATTTCCTACCTGACAAAGTGGGCCCTGACCCACAAAGGTTTATACTATAATAAATTGTGTGTTCTTGTTTTCTTCAGATGCCACATGACTCTTTGGGCTTTCAGTAGGATGAGCAACTCACCCAATATTCGACTCAAAGAAGATAGCACTTTTAAGGGTGTTCATTTTGGATGCTTTGAAAAGCTTGTGTTTTTTTGCAAATGTCCAACTGAAGGCTCACAAAGGTTTCAATGCCTCTCTTAGCGTGCCACCTTCATCCCAGCAACTGAATAATGCAAATGGCCCATCTAGTCCAGCATCTTGTTCTCACAGAGGCCAATCAGACGCTAGGGCAAGCCCCCACAGGGATGACCTGAGTGCAACAGCCCTCTCTCCTCACTAGTGATTCCGGGCAACTGGGAAACAGAGGCATGCTGCCTCACTTCCTGGTGGAACATCTTCTCAAGCCATGGACTGGACTGGGAGCACCTGCTGCTGCCACAATTTGTTTCTTTTCCATGCCCCAAAGTGAATGCCTGGGCCTTAGGGAAAGGGAAGGTAGTGACGGTGCTTGTAATTATTGACGTAAACAGCGTTCCACTCACCTTGACAGGGCTCACTAGCCTTTGACCAGGGACACTTAATTTTTAAGAACTTTGGAGTCCCAGGTGTGGCTAATCTGTTACTATACAGCTGAAGGCCACCTGACTAACCAGGGCTGACCCAAATGCTGCCGCAAATATTCATTCCCACGTCTACCTGTGTGGTATCTTTGCTCAATGCATCATTCCTGTCTGCAGTTTAAAAAAGAAAGAGGCCCTCTCCATGCATTTTCTTACACCGTATTGCATGTCTATGTAATGAGATCACTACTGACCCAACAGAAACATTGCTCCAGTTTGCAAAGACCTGAATAGCACAGGGCCGTACTGTATAATCAAGTTGTCTTTAAGAACCTGAGAAGTGGTGGCTAATTCCTGTAGCCTCATTTGAGAAGAGCAATCGATGGGGCCACCCAAACTGAACTGGAACGCAGTGAAACCGTTCCAGGCCCATTCCTTCAGCAGGGCACAGGCCAGATTTCAAATTCTGCTCAAGTGACAGCTGTCAGCTCCGCAGACCAATTAGGCTATAAGTGCCTCCAGTTACAAGGAAGGTTTTGGCTGACTATACAGCCTGGCATCAATTTCCATGGGCTCACAGCCCAGGCTTTTGCCTTTTTATTTCAATGACAAGGCCTTCAAAGGTCCTTGTGTTTTTAAACTGTTGTTGTCATCACTCTAGGATACGGTATTCTGCATCTTGGCACAGTGTGCTAACACAGCTGGGCTTCTCTACAAAAGGAAGGGAGGAAAAAACCTGAGATACTTACCACATGGCCAACTGGCAGTGGCCAAATATGCTGGATGACAGTTTGGAAATGGAACAATAAGCCATATCTGTATGTTTCTACTCTGTGTGCAAACAACAATGTGTAATCTTGGAAAGCCAGTTGCTGAATGAATAAATAAGGTGACAAAATGTCAGATGCCAAGCCCCTTTCTATTCTTAAAATAAATAAACCCTTCCCACACTCAGGTTCTGGCCCAAGACATTTTGCTGCCTGACGGTGAAGGACAAGATGGCTCCCCCATTCCACTTACAGAAACCAAACTGTCACTCCTGGGGCCCCAGCACTGCCTCAAGCAGCCTGTTCCCTTGCCTAATGGTAGGGCTGTTCTCACTGAACTCTCTTGAGTAAAGCAGTGTAACGAGGGAACCACTTTATTGGTGTTTGCTAGCAAGCCCTGCCAAAGAATTTAGAGAAATATAAATTTTTAAGCATAAGGCTAGGTTGGATACAGGAACATTGTATTGCATGCATGTCATTTGACATCTCGCTTGAATTTGCTGCTCTGTTACCAATTTGCTACTGAGTTAAGTGTAAAGTTTAATTAATTTATTTTTTTTGACTGATAAGGCCCTTAAACAACTTGGGACCTGGTTACCTGAGAGGGTGCCTTCTGCATTTCTAAGTGAAACCTGCCCATTCATTGATGTGTCACACTATGGCCACTGGTATGACTGAAATTTAGGGTTGTTGGCATATCGGTCAGAAAACCATAGCATAACAGGTATCTCTGTGTGAAAGGAATGTTAGAAAACAGAACAGAAGTGCTAGCATTATGACCACATACCTTCAGAGTGTCTTGATTTTTCCAAGGGCAGTCCTGGAATTATGAAAGCCACCTCAGCTTCTGATTTGATCCTGGAATATCCCTGTTTGCCCTCCCCCCCCCCCCCAGCGCTTGTCCTGAGCGACGACAATGGGCGCTGTGAAGGAGCATCCCGTTGCCTCTCCATGGCTGCCACTGGCAGTCACCTCCCTTGGGCAGCTTGTAGTGGTTACTAGAGAGCAGGTGAGGAGGAGGAGAGGCTGCCACTGCTGCGGCCCAGCCCCATGTAATTTGCTGGCTCTGAGGGGCACAGCTGCCCTGGGTGGAAAGAAAGGAGGAGTGGAGCGAAAAACGTCTTTATTTTATTTTTCATTTTAAAAATGCTTTGTGTGTCTGATCTTGTCCCTTGGTAAAAATTGGTGTGTTTTTTTCTTTTTGTAAATCTACCAAATAGTAAAACAAAATAATATCGGTATTAAGGGGTTTTCGCAGGATGGTGGAGGGAGTGTGTGCTGTGTCCCATTGGTGTGGTGGTGCTAACACTTGCCCTTCTTCTGATAGGAAGTGCTCTGGGGGGCACAGAAAAATTGGGGGTCTGACTTCCGGCGCTGCCGCCATGGCGAACAGTGGCTCCCATGATAGCGGATGCCAGCTATGCAGCTAATTAAGGATAATATGAGAGTAATTATTCTTACAAACCCGCTCCCCCAAGGTTGGGGGGGGGAGAGCTTTCACTCACAGATCGTCCGATAACTGCTGCTTGCTCCGATGGAATGCAAGAGCAGGGACGCTGAGTCCATAGCACTGCACATATCGGAAATTCTCCAACGCGGTTGCCTTGAGCAGAGGTACATCCATTTTTTAAGATGGATCTGAATTTGGACTTAAGAAACAGGCGTGTTCTGGATGAAGGAGACACGATAACCTGCTAAATGAATCAGCCACTGAGTGCCAAGGTTTTGATCTGGAGAGGATTTTTGTTGTAACTGGATTGCTATGTAAGTGAAGGGGAGCCTTTGTTCTCTTTTTACATTATATTTGCTGTCTTACGATTCAGCAAGCCTTCACTGAAGAAAAAGAATTAATTACTAATGGAATGAAATTGTTAATGGATTACAACTATATATGGAATGCAAGAGGGATTCAACAAGAACTTTATAATTTTCTTTATGGAGTATTCGAAATAATAGACTGTGTGAAATACTGTGCTGATTTGTGACATTACCTTCTAAAGAGGGCTGTAACTCTGATTTATTATAGTTTTGGCGAGACACCAGCTTGTTAGAAGATCAGAAAGGATCAAAGAAGGCAAATGCTGTAAGTCTGCCAGGAGTCACGGCCAGACACTGGAATACTTTCGGTTTAGAAAAAGCAAAATGGAGAAGCTGTGGCACAATGATAATTGAGTCCTTGAAGGAGGGGTAATGCTGAAGAGGACTGATTGATTACAACATGAAGGAAAGGATGAATGTAAACAAATATTTCACACAGAAAGCTACAGGATATAAATTCCCTTTGCAAGTTAATGGATGTGGATTTCTAAATACCAACGAAAGTCATCACACCAGTGGCTGTTAAAATAAAGGATTAAGATCGGAATTGTTGTATTTGGACTAATTAAGAGAATTGAAGCAGGACCAAGGAATAACATCAACTCCTGATAACCAGAACACGGGAAGTCATCCAAAAATGTTTAATTCGGAACTGAATAAATAGCTCTTTTGATTGTATTATGATTTGGCATTGTATTAATGTAGCCTCATTGGACAACTAATGAAAAATTAATAAAAAATATTTATAAAAAAGAAAAGAAAAATGAGGGATCAAGGAGGGAGAGTGAGAAATGTCCCTATATTCATCTGTGGAATGTTGGAGCGTATGCACCCAGAGAGTCTTCACCCATTGGGACTTAAGGCAACGTAGGGAACCTACATTGTTGAAGTACAGACTTTGTTGAAGTACAGTTTTGCATCGCCCCTGGTCCTTGGTCATGCTTCTTGGAGCTGATGTGAGCTGCAGTTCCACAACATCTGGAAGGCCAAAGGTTCCCCACGCCTGGATTTAAGGGGGTTGCTTCTAGATCAAATGAATAATTTGAGGCTCAGCATTTCTCTTTCTAAAAATTGCACAGTGCATGGGGGAAATCATCTAAATCCAGATAACAAAGTTGGTGGGGAGGGAATTCAATAGTTCCATGTGGGTGCCATAATCTTGGGGAGTCAAGATTGGGGAAATCTCTGCATGGCACCATCAGTGGCCTGTCCATACAACTATGCTAATCTGTGCATGTGGTGAGCAGCTTGCAGTGGTTCTGGCCCCCACCTTGCAAATTCCCAGCAGTCTCCTATCTGAGCACTGAAACATGAGAGCTAGTCTTAAGAACTCGAAATCAGTACTTTTAATTTTAGTCTGGCCACCTATGCCTCATAAAGAATGTATTATGTATGATTCAAAAGCTTGTAATTTTAGTTAAGCAACTGGCATTTGTCCATGGAAGGATATCATCTGAACTTATTTTATGGCTATAATTTTTTCCATACATGAATCATAGGCTGATATCCTTACTGGAAGGAAATACATGACTGTAGCAATTATCATACCTTTAGCCTTTTGTGGATTTTCTGTGATCTGTGTGCTGTATGTGTAAATGGAAGACTACAGCCAGCCATGCAGCTTGCCAATTTGAATTCTGGTGAACAAACCAATCCTGAGCTCCCATATGACTTTCGGGCTGTGGTGAGATGGGGGGGGGGGGCTGTCATGAAAGTGCATGGCTTTCTCTCGTGCTCTGAACAGTTCCTGAAGTGCCAGTCAATGACTTTGTAAGCCTTTCTCACTTTCTTGACAAATGGTTTTGAGTAATGAGAACAAATTTCTTGACTTCATAGATCTGTGGGCCAGGGCAATGCATTTTGGGTAACTTAAGATGGCAGACAGCCACCATAGGTGGGAGCCAATCACAGCTCCCATTCAGAAGCTCCATCGCTGAAGTGTGTCCAGAGACCTGGTGGTAGCAGGTGGCCACCAGCATTGCGGCCATCACAAGCAGATTTGGGCCCTGTCCTGGTTCAGGTGGCATTAGAAGGATGGGCGAACATCACAGCCAAAGTGCCAAGGGCCTCCTTGTCTTGAAGGCAGACAGTTTCGAAGCAAATGAATACAGCCAGCATAGAAACCTCTTTGACTATGTGTAACCAGAATTCTCAGGCAATGGCTTCTAGAGTGAGAACAGGGAGATTTCAAATCGACTGAGTAGGGTGTCATCTTTGAAATGTTGGTGGATAGAAATCTAGCACTAAAACCAGCTGCCCCTTATCCTAATGGCAGTGCTCAGATAAAGCTTGTCACACTTTGTTAGCCAAGTTTGATGGATTAGCAGAAAACAAACAGCCTGCTTTGTTGCCTGATGTCTGAAAAGGAGAGATACGGGAGGCCACTGAAGGTCTCCCATCTTCTGATCACTTGTTTCCTCTTAGACGTGGTGAAAAAATGTTCTGATGACTGAATGAAAAAAGGAAACAATTGAAGCAGGAATTAGGTCTTCATCACATAACATAACTGTTACCAGCAGGCAGTTTGAAATAATCTTGATTTTTATCACTGGACTCTACAGCATTCTTTCTGTGTGCATGTAATCACCATATCCTGCATTTAGTAGTTAACATATGCTTTCACATATTTGTCCCTATATGTGTGTGTGTGAAAGGCTTATGTATGCACTTGGCTAGACAGAGAGCTCTAGGTACATCTCTGGCCTAGTCCGAACAGCCAGGGCTTGGTGTTATATATACAGGGGCGTACCCAGGATCAAAACTAGGGGGGGGCAAGGGGCGGGGCCAAGGCACGGGAGGGGAGGGGCCACAAAGTGGGAATGTGGGCGGGGCTACAGAGCCCAGGTGAAATCAAAATAAACCTGAAGCGACGGCGGCGAAGGGGAGAAAACCAGCGGCCGCCTAGAGGAGAAGAGGGAAGTCTGGGGGTGGGCGGGGGGGGGGGGAGAGAAGGGAACCAGGCTTGGATCGGGGCCTCCGCGGAGGTCTGGAGCAAAGCCCCGGCCTCCGCGAAGCTATCCGAGGCTCCGTTGCTGCAGCGGTCTCAGGCGCTGAACGACTCCCGACGTTCGGGAGACCTTTGAGCACAGCCGCGCTGTGCGCATGCGCCCTGCACGGCGGCCGCCGGAGTCCACAGCCGCGCTGTGCGCATGCGCCCCGCTTTGCGCATGCGCAAAGGTCTCCCGAACGTCGGGAGCGTCAGCCCTTGCCCCCTCCCACACAGCGCGGCTGTGTGGACTCCGCACGGCTCGGGCGCAAGAGACTGCTGCGGGCGCCGAACTCGCGCTCCGCTGGGCTGTCCTCCGCCTCTGCCCACCAGCCCCGCCGGCAGCGCCACTCTTGCCCGCAGCTGCCCGACCGGCCCTGCCTCTAGAGTAGGGCAGCGGCCCCTCCCTGCCCCGCGGTGGGTACGCCCTTGTATATATAGCAAGTTCTGGGCAACCTTTTTCAGGGGCCGCATGTCAGTGATGTGCAGGAGCAAAGGCAAAAGTAGGAGAAGAAATAGGTACAAATTTTAGCTTTAATTCCTACACAGTTCTCTCTTCTGCATCCAGGCAAGCAAAAAGCATTAACAAGAGTTCAGAGACACATTTCAGCCAGGGAGGGTGCAAAACAGGGGCATGGCTTAGGGAGAAGGGATACTGCCAGCTCTGCGGCAGACTGCTGGAGAAATGTTTAGAAAGAAAAATAAACACACAATCCACAGTTTTTGTGGATCTAATAGTGCCCGAGAACCAATTCAATTGCCAACTCATTGATACTGTATAGAAAGGACCGTGCTTTTCTTGCATTTGGGGAATTAATATAAAGAAAGAGGTTGCTTAAAGTTGTCTCCATGTCGACATCTCCCTGAGTGCAGAAAGCTAAAACATCAGGGATATGCTGCTTTCTTGCAGGAGAATGATAAGAGTGGGGATACAGTCCCATGAGAGAATTGCACCAGGGGCTTCAAGTGCGAACCTGCCCAACAAGCAGTCTCAAACAGCTAGCACTACTAGTTGATGCAAAACTGCTGCAATTACGTATACAAGGATAACTGGAACATATCTCTCACACTCAGCTGACGATACCTGCTGTATCACTGTGTATCTAGACAATAAATAATGTCTTATTCTCAGTGGAACAAATGTTCAGGATTGTGTCAATGGCAAGATTCTGGGAGAGTCAGCAATTGAAGAAAAGCTTTTACTTTCCCTGTTAACAGTTACATAAGAGAGAGAAGGGTATTCCGAGATGCAAGGGAACGAAGCATCTGCCTGTAAGCCTTTGATAACTCTGTTCCTCTAGGACATTGTCAAGGAGTGAAGTCAACATCAGTTGTGAGGAAGTAATCCTAGTACGGGGGAGAGGATCTGCTGTCCATATGTGCCTGCAGGTGACTGAGGGACAACACCTGAGCCTTTGGCTTAGCTCTACAAAAAAAGAGAGTTCACCCAGGTGGAGTCAGCAGGGAAGAACAGGCAAGTGTGTGAGATGAAGATCTGACATCCCAATGTAGGATGACTAAGCCTAAAGCACAGGACAGATAATGAGAGAGAGAGAGAGAGAGAAAATAGGGAAATTGTCTTTGGGGCTTAGATGCAATGCAGCACAGACTATTCACGGCCATAGGCTACACAATGCAGCACAATCCTAGTCAGGTTTACCTAGAAGCAGATCCCACTGAATTTGATCATGCTTACTCCCCCAGTAAGTATGTACAAGATTGCAGCCTAAGGCGCACACATGTGAACACCATTCCATTTTCCTTTTGTGTTGTATCTATAAGCAGTGGCATAGCACAGGTTGCCAGTGCCCGGGGCCACGCAGAGGGTGGGGGTGGGAGGGAAGGAAACAGACTACGCATGCACATTCAACTGCCTCAAATGGTGTCCACGTAACCCAAGAGATCACAGCTGCAGAGATAAGAAAAGTAGAGTCGTTCCGTTGTTTAGAGAGGTCACTTCCTGATTTTCATGGAGAAGCCATTTTCAGCAAAGCCCAGTGAATGAAGCACACAGCTGTACTGGGGCAGCACCGGGTGTTTAAATTTTGCACCCCTAATAATTTTGCGTCCGGGGCAACAGCCCCTGTGCTCCCCACCCCATGCTATGCCACTGTCTATAAGATTGTGAACCTACAGGCAGGGATTGTTTTTAACCTTTCCACAGTTTATAGTATTTTACACCCTTTATAAATGAATAACAACAACAGAAATAAAGAGCAGTGGAAACACATCCATAGGAGGCAACTAATCAAAGGGAAGCTACACTGGCCCATCAATACTGATGCGCGCTGCTGCTTTTTTTAGCGTGGTGGGGATCTTGATCCAGCATAACATTCCTATATATCCCCACCCTCCTGAATCATTTGTGCAAGGCTGATATAACTAGGTAAAGGTAAAGGGACCCCTGACCATTAGGTCCAGTCGTGACCGACTCTGGGGTTGCGCGCTCATCTCGCATTATTGGCCGAGGGAGCCGGCATATAGCTTCCAGGTCATGTGGCCAGCATGACAAAGCCGCTTCTGGCAAACCAGAGCAGCACATGGAAACGCTGTTTACCTTCCCGCTGTAGCGGTTCCTATTTATCTACTTGCATTTTGACGTGCTTTTGAACTGCTAGGTTGGCAGGAGCTGGGACCAAGCAACGGGAGCTCACCCTGTCACAGGGATTTGAACTGCCGACCTTCTGATCAGCAAGCCCTAGGCTCAGTAGTTTAGCCCACAGCGCCACCTGGGCATTGTGCTTCCATTGTATTAGCTACTGCTATTCAAGGGGAAAATACAGGGATTTGTCAGGGCCTACAGCTGTGATAATTTTGGAAATTTCTCCCTCCCTTTATGGACCCCTACATTTGCTTTTGCTTTCTTTCTGTTGATGTAAACTCATCTTTGGAAAAAGATTTTGCCCCCCCCCCCCATAGACAGGCTCTTCTAAGAGTTTAGCACGATTGCCTCCATTTCCGTCACAACCAATATTTTTGAATCACGTGAATCTGCAAAGTTCTGAGATCTGAGTAGAAACCCAAGAAATGGAAGAAGAGTATTAAAGGATTGCAGACCTTCATGTCGCTGCCCATACAGGTGTTCACCTCATGTACTCTTGCACTGCGCATACTTTGGAAAACTCTTTCATATTGTAGGGCCTCTGTGATGTAGATCAGGTACTTCTCGCTAC
This sequence comes from Zootoca vivipara, assembly GCF_963506605.1. Taxonomy (NCBI): domain Eukaryota; kingdom Metazoa; phylum Chordata; class Lepidosauria; order Squamata; family Lacertidae; genus Zootoca; species Zootoca vivipara. The sequence goes on from NC_083285.1 coordinate 26,857,964, forward strand.
AGACTGGATTCATTTTAGCCTTCTGCAATCTCTTTCTTCCAGAATGATCCCAGACTTCTTCTTTCTTTTGAAGAACAAAACCATTTACAAATTATATCTGTAGAAATCCTCACACGAACACCCATGATTATGGAAAGGTTATTCCAAATGTAGACCTCATAGGTCTATTCCCAAATGAAATTGTGCTTGGCCCACCCCCATTTGTTTTATATCAGATTATTTTAAAAAATTATTTACATTTATCAGTAACATAACAAGGTATAGTAACAGATGTCAAATAAAAGGGATATCTAGAACTAGAACATTCCAAAATCAAACATAATAAATTAATATCACAAGGCTCCAAGTAACACAAATGGGTTTACATTATCCTGTATCTTATTATTACAATACATTATTAAAAGACTCCATTTCTTGATAAATACATTATCTTATTGTCTTTCCTCTCTGGTTCTCACAGTGTATATAAACTCAAGCATAGGCACACTGTGTCCAGGTCACTGCCCTTCCTCTAACCTGCATCATAGGGTTATGTGGGGGGGGGGAATCAGCAGTGGTGCATGATGGGATTGAGCAACAGTGGGCAGCCTCTCACCAGCCACGCTGTATTTCCTGGTACAAGATGGTGGCAAGGTCAGTGGAGCTCTGGGATGGTGGTGTCTGTGACCCACAGGCTGCCCCCCACCCACCCCATGCTGCAACAACAACAAAAAGTGGGTGAGGCCAGAGAGATAATATCAGCAGGGCTTTCTATAAACATTGTACAGAAAGGTACGTTCCAGGCATGCAATAATGTGAGGTTTTGACACCCACAACACTCTATCCTCTACCCAGGCAGGCAAGAGGCAAGGTCAAGGCTCAGGGAGAGATTCCAGTTGAACAAATGTACTTGAGGAGCAAAAACAGTGAGGAGGGTGGCCTGAGGAAGGTTACAAGGGCTACATAATGAGTCCTCTAGAGCTACATCTGGCCCCCAGGCCTGAGGAGCCCCACCCCTGAGCTGAGACATGCATGACTGGCCCATCCCAAGTCCATTTGGAGTAGTTTAGTCATTAAAATGACACCATTTATAAGCACTATCCAAAATGTATGTGCCAGTAATTCATGGATGTCAACCATGGCCACCTCTGTGATCTTTGATGTATCCAATGGCATATCGACAAACATTATGTTACTCTTTTATTAACTTGGATCGTGAGAGATACCTGCATGTAAACATTAACAATGAAGCAGATGGTGTACAATTCCATTCTGCTTTAAAAGAGGAATGATATAAAACCATCTCAATAGAAAGCAAAAATGTTTCCTCTCCACACAGCATTTCCTAAATAATGTGTTTCATTGTCCTTTTTGCCTCCATGAAATTAGACATATTCAAGGACATGCTAACTGAAACACAATGATGGCACAAAGGCATATTCGATTTTAAAACCTGTTTCATATTCCAGAATGTTGCAACTATGAAGAACAGAAAACCTCAGGTATCCTTCCTTTCAAACCCTACAGTATGTTATAGTTCAAGCTAGGGTCATAGCCCTGCAGGAACACCTGCAGAAAGCGCGACACTCACATTGATGTCACAAGTCCCATTATCATACATGTTCAACTTTAACCCTTTTCGTTTTCTTTTTTCAAAGTCTATCTCTAGCCCTTTTCCTGCTATAGTTTTCTATCCAATTGCCTGCTCCCACCTTCTGGTGGCAATGCCTGACAGTGATAACATCTTTCACCCTTAGCACGTAAATTCTTTAATAAATAAGGTAAAAGGTAAAGGGACCCCTGACCATTAGGTCCAGTCGTGACCGACTCTGGGGTTGTGCGCTCATCTTGCATTATTGGCCGAGGGAGCCGGCGTATAGCTTCCAGGTCATGTGGCCAGCATGACAAAGCCGCTTCTGGCAAACCAGAGCAGCACATGGAAACGCCGTTTACCTTCCCGCTGTAGCGGTTCCTATTTATCTACTTGCATTTTGACGTGCTTTCGAACTGCTAGGTTGGCAGGAGCTGGGACCAAGCAACGGGAGCTCACCCCGTCACAGGGATTCGAATCGCCGACCTTCTGATCAGCAAGCCCTAGGCTCAGTGGTTTAACCACAGCGCCACCTGGGTCTCTTTAATAAAAAACATGCCCAAATAATGTTTTCTTGAGTTTAGGTCTCTGGACTTTTGGCAGATTTTGCTCCCCTTCCTAGCTGATGTTTGTGGCTGATTTTTTCCTCCTCTTCTTGTGGCTCTGGAACTCATTCCACATAGGGCCCCTTCATATAACCCAATTCCACATGGATTCCACCATCTGTGATTCCAATTTTTGTTTTAATCTCTGCATGCATGGGAGATGGTGCTCAGAATCCACGCTTTAGATTGCTTCCTGATTCACGGCTGTTACCAGCCCGCACTCAATCTTATTTATTTATATACGTACTTATTTACTTCATTAGGTTTTAACTGAATTTCTAAAGCCTTTCTCCTTGCAAGGCCTCTTTATCTTTGTCAGCTGACCAATAGGTAAAGGCACCTATGCAATCACTTTGTTGCACTAGTTCCTCAAGATTACAAATGAGGGCCATCTGTAGTCCCAAGTATTTGCCAAGATGAAAAGAAGGCTTAACTTAATGTACTCTGGCAGAGTAATAGGAAAACATCAATCAAAGGGTGACATGTTAGTTCATAGGCACCAATAGGCTCATGTTTGTGGCTGAGCACATTAAGTGGATCTGCTCCTTTACCGACAAGTCCATTACTTAAGGATGAGCATTCAAAATTATGAATACAAGGCACTTTTAAGTGCGACTTCATAAAGAGTTTGAAAATGCTGTTCGTGGCATGAATCTCAGTTCTTCCTCAGTTTCCTTCAGGTTTCTTATTAAAATGAGCTTCAGAGTTGAAACTGGGGTCAGTTGGACAGTAATTTTAGCTAAAACAGATGGAGTGCCTGTGGTTGCTTCTAAAATGATGGTTTTTTATCAGTGTCTGAGATACAAGATATTTCCTACAGAGTATTAGGGTTATGTTGTGGGCTGCCTGTGAGAGCTGCATTTTTAACTAGAGGCAGACAACACTTTTATATTTTTCTCTATTGCCGAAAGCCAGACCCAGGCCAGATGGGAATTGTAGGCCCTATTTCAACAATATTTGCCAAAGGGTCCATACTCTTCAGCTCTCCTACTTTGAACGGAACATCCTGGAATTACAGAAGCAATCCCGGCTTCTGATTGGATCCCAGGATATCCCATTTTGGCTCCTGTGAGAGCATGACTCAAAAAAACCAACAACCCCATGTTGGGGGGGGGGTTGTCATGCTCTTTTGCAAGCCACCTGGCTCCTGCGAGAGCACAGCTCCAAAAGATGTATGCCCCGACTTCCCACTGTGGCATGTTGGAAAGTATGGAATCCCCCTTTGCCTCTACCAGGGGGACTCTGAGTAGTCCCCGTCAAAATTGTAGACCCATCCCAATTGGCGAACCATGGTCTCCCCCTTCTGTTCTGGCCTGCTGAAAGCTAATTATGTAGTTAAATTATTTTGTTGCTGTATGGGCATGAATGGATAGGAATTGTGTACATGCCTCTATGGATGCTCGTGAAGCAATCTTTCTGTGAGTAATGTTTTTTTCAGGCCCAATTCTTATGCTGAACTGAGTAGTTTCTTCACTGATCAGGATTCCATTCATTCATAGCCAGTGCAACACAAGGGCTGCTGCAATTCCTGCTCAGGACCATGGAAATTGATGAAGTTTACTACACAAGAGCAAACGGGGTATAAACAGGTCCATCTTTCCTTTCCCAGTCAGGCCAATGAAGGCAGAGAAACAGCACTTCTTTTATTATTGCCAGAAGTCCAGAAAATGTTGATGATGGGGTCCAGTTGCAATCTAATGGAGCCTGTCCATGGCCAACTATCACAATGAAAACAAAGTCTTGGCCCCTCTAAACCTATACTTCACTTTTATAGCTTATCCATGCCCAGCAGAGAATCAGAAAGAAAGCCATCCTTGTTGCCTGGGAATGTTTTCAGCTGTGGTTACCGCATGCTGAAAACCATTCTTGAAAGTCATTTTCAGGCAAAGCACTGCAATTCTTGAAAGTCATTTGCAAGGCGATGTACTTCTCTGCTAGCTGTTTTATGAGAACTAGCACCATGGCATACCAAGTAACTGTGGGCTGGGTCTTGGTACTGCAGGAGTGAGGTCTTTGCTTAATTGTGTTGGCATGGGAAAGACCCTCCTACAGTCTCCACCTTCCATTGGTACCAGAGCGAGTGCTTTTTTAAATAGTTGATTGCAGTGTGCGGCAGGTGCTTTTTGCAGAAATTGCAGTGGCGTATGTGTATAAAGGGACCCAGGTGGTGCTGTGGTTAAACCACTGAGCCTAGGGCTTGCTGATCAGAAGGTTGGCGGTTCGAATCCCTGTGACGGGGTGAGCTCCCGTTGCTTGGTCCCAGCTCCTGCCAATCTAGCAGTTCGAAAGCACGTCAAAATGCAAGTAGATAAATAGGAACCGCTACAGCGGGAAGGTAAACGGCGTTTCCATGTGCTGCTCTGATTTGCCAGAAGCGGCTTTGTCATGCTGGCCACATGACCTGGAAGCTGTACGCCAGCTCCCTCGGCCAATAATGCGAGATGAGCGCGCAACCCCAGAGTCGGTCACGACTGGACCTAATGATCAGGGGTCCCTTTACCTTTTACCTTATGTGTATACAATCTCCCTTCTCTGTGTGCTGTCTTGATAAAATTTCACCCAGGCTTACTATTAAATAATCAATTCAAAAGTGACAAAATTAGCACCCCACAGGATCTGAGCAGTAGTATGAACCTTGATCTCCAGTCTACACAATTTGCCACATCACAGTGCCCCCCATGTAAGTGTTGACCTGACTGTGAATGCCACCTTATGAGAAAATAAACACCTGAGATATATAAAAAAATTCTTTCAGTAGCACCTTAAAGACCAACTAAGTTTTTATTTTGGTATGAGCTTTCGTGTGCATGCACACTTCTTCAGATACAGTGAAATGGAAGTTTCCAGGCACTTATGTAGAGAAGGGGTGGGGAGGGGTGGGGATGGGGAGGGGGGATCACTCAGAAGGGTGGTGGAAATGGGTGATTGACTGACTGATAGCTGTTGATGACCGCAAACGACTGCAAATGGTTTTGCATGAAAAAGCAAGGGTTGAGATGGCTGAAGATCGCTTATCATGTATAATGAGATAAGAACCCGATATCTCTGTTCAAACCAGGTCCCTCCATGGTTTTGAGCTTGGTGATAACCAAAAAACCATGGAGGGACCTGGTTTGAACAGAGATATCGGGTTCTTATCTCATTATACATGATAAGCGATCTTCAGCCATCTCAACCCTTGCTTTTTCATGCAAAACCATTTGCAGTCGTTTGCGGTCATCAACAGCTATCAGTCAGTCAATCACCCATTTCCACCACCCTTCTGAGTGATCCCCCCTCCCCATCCCCACCCCTCCCCACCCCTTCTCTACATAAGTGCCTGGAAACTTCCATTTCACTGTATCTGAAGAAGTGTGCATGCACACGAAAGCTCATACCAAAATAAAAACTTAGTTGGTCTTTAAGGTGCTACTGAAAGAATTTTTTTATTTTACTTCGATCCAGACCAACACGGCTACCTACCTGTAACCAGAACCTGAGATATATTTCACACAAAATGTGCACCCTCCCCTCCCCACCGGCAGATATGGCGATTATATTGGTATAAAGATACGGGCATAAAGCGAGCCTTAGTCCTGAAGAAAGCTAAAATGTATTTTTCTTAAAGATAGTTATGACCATTATGGCAGACCTTCTCTGCCCAAGCAGAAGTTACAGGTCACTGCAAAACTTTCTTTTGGCTACCTGCTGAAAATATTAAAAGCTGGACAAACATACATTCATTTCTATGAATAGGGAAAAAGAGGACCACATAATGGAAGTAGGGAGGGGAGAATCTGTCTGGTTTGGTTTCACATTTTCCTTTGCATTCAATTCTCCATATTCCCACATCAGTTTGCATTATTTTACGGTAAAAAGTCCTCCTGAAAATTCACCAGCATTTTTGTGAAAATTTATCCAAATGTGCACATTTTTGCAGAGCAATTTCACCTAGTATAACACATTTTTGTATGTTACTTTGCTAATGTGTGCCTTTGTATGCATCCATTACCCTGCTATATGCATTTTTGTACTTGGTACTTGGCTGGAGAGTTGTGTTGCAAAATTCGGAGAAGTGCAAATTTCAAGGGATGGCCAAGTTATGCTTCACATATTGTTTCAGAAAGTGCAAATGACCTAGGTTCATCTTTATAGGTGAGGGGAATCAAATTTATTTAATCTAGAAGTAAATGTTTCCAAAACACAAATGAGGAATTCTTAATAATATTGCCATAACTGAGAGCTGTTATTTGATAAAGAGAAACCATGGCGCTTTATTGTTGTGATTTTCAGCCTTAGGAACAAACAGCATTCCAGCTCTTAGACAAAAGGAACAATTGCAGCACAGTCTGAAGAAGTGGACCCAGAATGTGCTAGGGAGGAAGAAACTTGTCTCTAGATTACATAGATCTATAGGGAAACAGTTGGGAGTTAAAGTGTAATTTAATGGCCCATCAAAACACCCACTTTTGTTCGTTTGTTACAAAACAGCATTTTATTATTTCTGGAAGCTAGTCTCTAAAGTAAGCTTCAGCTTTAATAATGGAAGTAAGTCAACTTGTTTGGGGGTGTTATGAAAGCTAAATGTCAGAAAATAAGTAATTCTGCCTCCTGCGGTTTCTATATTCCAGGGACAAGGAGCAGATGTGGTGATGAAAAGCCACAAGTTATTCTGAATATAATGTATGAAATGTCTCTACAATATTTTTTTTTTGGGTGGGGTGGGGTGGAGACCCACACATAAAAAGCTTGACATAGGATGCCTGGGATAAGCTGGATATCATGTTGCTTTACTGGCTACTATTTGGTTCAATGGGCTCCCTGAACTGCGCTTATGATGTTGATAAACTAGGAGTGGTATTGAGGTCATCCAGACTTACTGATCTGGGTGAGTTATATGGATGTACTGGCCGTCTGAACAGCTCTGTACCTCCTCTATCATCCGTCCACTATTTGAAGGGCCTCTCAGTTTAAAAAGAAAAGAATCATAGGAACGGAGAGGAGTTGCTCTTCAGCAATTAGCACCAGACTGAGCAGGCACATGGCTTACTTCTGCGCAATCTTCCCTACTTTGGTGTGATGTGTTGCATTTCAATTTATAGTAAGTATTTCTAAATGTGTGTGTTTATATAGATACATGCACATAAATTCCCCAAAGAGAACAGCAAAACATGGAATGGCTGTTTACAAGATGGTTGACGTAATGAATATGCATCTTCACATAACAGTTTCACTGTTTGTAATTGTGCTTGCACTTGGTTGACAGTTTCCTGTCATAGGATATTTCCAAAGTAGAAGAAGAAAAAGCCATACAGTGGTACCTCTACTTACGAATTTAATGTGTTCCAAACACACATTTGTAAGTAGAAAAAAATTGTAAGTCGAATCCCATAGGAATGCATTGGGAGAAAAAATTTGTAAGTAGAAAAAATCCTATCTAAACCGCATCCAAGATGGTGGATGGAGCTCCATTCGTAAGTAGAAACATTCGTAAGTAGAGTTATTCGTAAGTAGAGGTACCACTGTATAGCTAAGATATAGCAGAATGCCGTTTCTGAAATGTGTTCCACATTCAGAAATGGTAATTGACTTTGTCATCTCTTGTCCACTTTTTTGGCAAGGCATAAGTGGCTGCCCTAAAACTGATACATGTGAAAAGACATGTGCTGGGTTGCATGCCCTGGAAACGGATGCTCTGAAATTGGCCTGGTGCCAGGAAGCCATTGCTGTTGTGGTGCAACCATTTGCTCATGACGGCTCAGATGTCAAGTCAACACCAAGGAGGTATCTCAGTTAGGATTGCTTGTCCTCTTTGTCCTTTGACAAAACTATCTGGGGGAAATGCCTGCTGATCTTTACTGACTGTTCCACCAGTGCTGTAGCTGAATAGTTGGCATCTAGTGACCTGATTGCTCTCAAAGGCCATTTGTGGCTTAGCAAGCCCACGCTTTTATGTTTCCCCTTTAGCCATCTAAAGTTGCATGGTTGCATTGAGAAGGAGACAAACGTCAGCTGAGTGCATCATAAATAATTTTGTGAAGGACTACGCTTTGTGCCAGTGGAGGCAAATTTATTCTCTAGTACCATTTCAGCTTTAGAGTGTAATTCAGCAAAGATGCTTCCAGGGACAAGTGACCTGACAAATCTAGAGTATGTCCAACTAGGGATTGAATCATCCTGTTCCTGTGGACCAAGCCAGCTCAATCCCTTGTATTTGCTTCAACACAGATACCTCTTGCCCTGTTGCTGTGTCCAAGTCTGAAGTTTAGAAGATTTAGTCATCTCCTGTTTATTTGGATCCATTTTAATCTTTGTTTCCTACTGGAAATGAACCGTGCACACTATACTTGTTCAAAAATCTGTCTTACTCTTAATAGGTGGTTGTACTGTATTGGGAAGGAATGGTCACCTTTTATTCTAACAATGACTCCTTTCCCCAATGAACTGTAGTGGGATAGAGAGAAAGAGTGCAGGCAAAAGAAAGGAACTGTTAGAGAACCCTAGAGTACAATTTAGCACAAGGACCCCCATGTATTTTAATCCAGTCTGCATTCCTGCAGCTGGCAACTGCCTACCCAACGTTCTACAGCTGCTGTGGATTAGCATTTAAACTACTAGTATTACTTTTGATGGCAGATTGTTCTTTCACAGAAGGTGGCACGATAGAGTCCCGTGTAAGTGAAGCAAGTCTACAGTACTGACCATGGTTGAAGGCATATTGGTATTATCATGTCAGATACTACCTTAGGTTTTGAGACAGCTGTCATTTTGCAATAATGTTGTTTGCATGCATGTTGCCCTTTTTTTCCTTTAAGAGTTTAAGATTTTCCTTGTTGTTCTGCTTCTCGAATTGCTTCTACACTCACACTGTGCTCTGGAATTGCCATCATTTGTTGACTCGCTTTTCTCCGGACAATGCCACCAGCCCGTTGCATATTAATGTTTCCTGTGCTTTTCTCCTAAATTATTTCAACCCTGATTTGCGGTGATGTGTTTTCTAATTAGATTGGATTTTAATTTAGAGATCCCTCTCCGGAAGGAAAATTGTGTTCAAGGCTCACAATATGCGTAACAGCAATACCGGAAGGTAACAGTAAGAATACATTTCTAACATATCAGCTTTTCAATAAAATCTCAGTAACCATTAAAAGCAGTGTTTTTTTCAAAAAAAAAAAAAGTTTAGGGGTTTTGACTCAAGAAAATCACCATATTTCAATAAGTGAAAATCTGAACACAAAAGTTATTTTTTTTATTTTTTTGCCCATATTTGCCCGAAACTAGACTTCCGACATGGATTGCCATTCATCTGGATTTTCCCAGACATTTCAGCCCAGACACTGTTTCCGACTGCCATATTCGGGCAATGTCCAGGGAATTCCAGGCATATGGCAACCCTAGAAACATCATAGTGGGCTCCTGTTCATGAGAAAGTGGATAAAATGGCAAATTATTATTCTAAAAGTATGTTTGAGAACCACTGTCTTAGCTGATAGTAGTGTAATCACTGGGCAGTGAAGAGACAGACTTTTTTTTTTTAAAAGTAACTTGCTCCAGGGCTATTTAGAGCTTTGCATATACCATAAGTGGTAAACCCTAAAATGGGCTTGGTGGCTAATAGGCACCCAGTACAGATTTCTCATTTCTCTCTGGAGAACTGTATTGCAAAATTCATAGAATTTCAAATTTTGAAGGATGGCTGTGTTTTGGTTTTAGAAAATGTGAATCAGACCGGTCTGCCATTAAATGCAAACTGAATTTCAATTTCTCCTCCATCCAAGTGAAATAGCAATTCAGAATGAGAAGGTTCTGTTGGGGAATATTGCATTTTCCTGCGTTTGGTCTACAAATCCTGCAATATCATAGTCAGTTAAGGTGGGGGTGGGGTGGGGGTTAAGAGGCTCACCTGGCCCAGGCCCAACAGGCTGTTATTTCAAATCTTTCACTCCCCAGTACATGATTCCCCATCACACAAACGGTGAGCACTTCAGTGAGGAAAACTGTGTCTGCTCTCCAGGAGAAAGGCAAAGTTCTCAGTTCAACTATTGTTATGGGAGAAATATCCACTGAAGCACTTTTAAGGTATCAAATGGGGAACACTTGGAAAAGCAGAGCTTGATTAAAGACAGCTAACATCAATTCAGGAAAGGGAGATCATGCCTAACTAATTTGTTGGAATTTTTTTGTCAGGAAATTACTGCCACGGTAAAGTAAAGGGAAGGATATTGTGCACTCAGTTTTTCAGAAGGCATTTGCAAAATTCTCCACTGTTGGTTAAAATATCTAAGGTCTGAAGTCATAGAGTAGCAGGACAATGGGCATATTGGCTCAAAAACTTGCAAAGAAAAAAGAGGAGGAAAGGTTGCATTGTGTATGAATGCTGGTTATTTTCAAGAGAAGGAAAGTGCATATTGAATCTGAAGACAGATTTCCAAGGATCTGGAGAGAGACAAGTGTGCTATAAGGCCAAGCAGTGCATGATTTCAAGAGATCATGGCCAGCTCTTCTGCTTTTAGATAGTCAAAGAGATATATGTCTTTTTTCCCCCAAATAAATTTATTCAATTTTCCAATTTAACAAAATTCAAAGAGATATATGTCAAAGGAGTGCAGGGGACTGCAAATCTGAGTGGTGCAATGGTGTTAGACAAGTCACTTGTATTTTCCCCCTGGAGGGCTAGCAGTAGGTTTGGGGGGAGGGGAAATTAGATCTGGAGAAGAGTATAGGTTCAAACATAAGTGCTGCTAAACTACTGAGAGAGTCACTCAGATGTTTCCTACGTAGCATGGTATGACCAGATTACCTATGTGAATATCCAGGAAGAACCTTCAAATGTATTTGATTAATTTGAAATGTTCAGTTATGTCACTTCATGAATTTCTTCCTTCAAGCATTATAACACTAGTGGTCAATCTTCTTCTTTGATCAGCTAGACATATCTGAAACCTAAACAAAGAAGCAAATTATTATTCCAGGGTGAAATAATGATTGTTGTCTGCGTCACTATGGTTTTCCATTCACATACATTCTTTTCTTACCTTGCCCAGGGTCACTTTCCTTTATCTGTTATTTCTTTTATTAGGAATATTGTAGTAGTAGTAGTAGTAGTAGTATTTATTATTATAGTGGACCCTCGGGTTAGCTTTGGGTAATGTAATTTTCGGGTTGCGATCGTGGCAAACCCGGAAGTGTATTCTTCCAGGTTTCGCCACATGCGCAGAAGCGGCTTCTCATGTTGCGGACTTTTTGGGCTACGTAAGGACCCCCGGAATGAATTATGCTCTTATCTGGAGGGTCCACTGTATTATAAAATATTATATCTATATCTATATCAGTGGATAGATATCAGGGGCCATTTAAGTTTTAAGTTACTTAAGTTTTTAAGTTTTCTTGATTATTGTTGTGTTTTTGCATACCACTTAGGTTTTTTTAATATTAAGTGGTTTAAAATGTTTTAAAAGGGTTACTCCAAGGTAAAAAGATGCAGCTCCATTGAAAGAGTTATCAGGATCTATAAAGGTCTTTCAAATTAGCTGTGATAATTCTTAATAAGCCATTATATCCAGCAATTTAGACAATTACTTTACAAAATAACCCTGGGCTGTGGAGGGGAACTCAAGTGTATTGCAAGTGCATGAAAAACGTGTAGACTAGAGAGTTATCTCCCCCACTCCACACTCACCTGGTCCCTGGCTGCAGAGGTATGCTGCTGAAGGTGAAGAGGAAACTCAGATTTGGATGCTGTCATACACCTCTGCTGTGTGAAATGTCTTGTTTCGGCCTTCTTCACTCTGCAGTGTTTATTAAACAGTAATTAAAAGGACATTATTTTGAACCTTGGTGGGACACGGGTGGCACTGTGGTCTAAACCACTGAGCCTAGGGCTTGCCAATCGGAAGGTCAGCGGTTCGAATCCCCGCGACGGGGTGAGCTCCTGTCGCTCTGTCCCAGCTCCTGCCAACCTAGCAGTCAAAAGCACATCAAAGTGCAAGTAGATAAATAGGTACCGCTCCGGCAGGAAGGTAAACGGCATTTCTGTGTGCTGCTCTGGTTCACCCTCGGCCTATAAAACGAGATGAGCGCCGCAGCCCCAGAGTCATCTGTGACTGGACCTAACGGTCAGGGGTCCCTTTACCTTTACCTTTATTTTGAACCTTATTTAAGAAAGCACAACAAGGTTTTTTCCCGCTGGAACTCACCAGAACCCTGTTCCAGCACCTCTCAAGTGGGCGCCGTTGCCATTATAAGAGAACAAGGGAGGTGTTTGTGGTGGGGTCCGGCACCTCTTTTTTCTAGAAGAATAGCACGGCACCACAATATTCCCCCATCACCTGTTTCAGTGTTGAAATCCAAAATAAAATATTCCAATGAGCTTCTAACCTGTTAGCCATTCATTCATTTCCCATTTACAGGGAGATCACTATTCTGCCACACTGCAGAGATCATTAATAAACACCAGGCTGATTAGAATAAAATAAAATAATCCCAACCCCCTCATTCACCCCCTCATTCCCCCCCCAGTCCCCATCCCCCAGTGCTTCAGGAAGGTGAAAAGGGGAGAATGGTTTGTTTTCTGAACCTTAACTGTAGCCTCTGTTCTTATCAGGTTAATTAGGCTGTGGTAATGTCTGGCTGAATATCCTGCCCAGAGGTGATTTCAAAATGGCAAATGTCATGCATCCCCCCCGCGCCCCCCATTTGCTTAATGCTGGGATGTCAGCTTTTCTATATAAATCAGAACAATTTCTTTTGCCTCTGTGACATAGGTATTTCTGTAACAAGGATTCTTAGATAAATAATCAAGCTGCTACTGAGAACAAGGTAAATGTAATCTCTCTCTCTCTCTCTCTCTCTCTCTCTCTCTCTCACACACACACACACACACACACACACACACACACACACACAAGTCCAGGAGCTTTATTATCGCACTGGCAGTGGAAAAGCCCTTTGGTTGGGGGCCAGGGTTTAGGATGTTACCCACGTGCTTCTACTTCCACTGAGCTCTAACGGCGGAAGTTTCCCTGGCACATTTTCAAAACAAATATTGGAAAGTGGACAGAGTAACACATTCCACTCTGGAACATTTTGAGCCTTTTTAATTGCACAGTGGCTCCCAATTGAAGAAAATGAGTAACAGGACTCCACAATACCCAAATATAATCCACTGAGGCTTGGCAATGTCTTAACTAGATTAAAGGCAGGTGTCCTACCAGAGAGAGTCTGGGGTGCTGTTGGAGGTGGCAACACATAATTCTTCAGGACAGAAAGACTTCTGCTAGGGTTAAATATTTTAGGGGCTGATAGCCAAGAAGATGACCATTAGGCAGAGCGAGACAGCCACCTCAGCAGGCAGCTATATCTAGGGTTCTTATAGGTGAAATATGCAAGAAGAGGTGAACAGTCTGAAACAAGGAGACCTCAGAAATGTCTGGAAATTGAGGCAAGGTTGGAGATTGGGGTGGCGTGCAACAGTATACATGGTTTTTTGATAATTCAGACATTATCATATAGCAGGCATCATTTTAGGAGAGTACTTTCCCCATAAAACCGATAGAAGGACTTGGGAAAGCTGCACATGGGAAACGTTATTTAAAAGGGGGTTTAAAATGATGTTTCCCACGTGCAGCTTTCCCAAGTCCTTGCATTTAAAAGGATTGTTTGTTTTTAATATAATCTGTGCTACTTGATTAATTGCCCATCCCTGGTTCCCGCCCTCCCCCCAGGTTCTGAACAACAAGCAAGCATCTTAAATCTCCACACGGCTGCGCTACTACCTGTGACTGACTGTTCATTGTATTCACTACTCCGTTCTGGCAGGCGCATGGTGTGTTAGAATTACAATATGTGATTATAAAGAATGAAGTGCTCCCATTGGATCAGCCTCTCAAAACAGCGCACACTTGTCAAGCTCCTTCCCTCGCAGCGATATGAGACCTGACAGTTTGTTGCTTGAAATAAGGGCACTTTGTGAAGGCAGGTCGCTGGAAACGGAGAATGTTCATTTCCCACATCTGGGTACCTAAAATAATGTATCTGTTTACTGCGTTCGTCTACTGCCTTCCTCCGGGGAGCACAGGGTGGCATTCATAAATGGAGATGCATTGAAAAAGGTCCAAGGGGTGATATAGGTGACGGTGCTCCACGCGGTTGAGATTGCAAATGCACTGTGAAACATGTGCAACAGCATGTCTCAGAACATCCTTGCAACATCTAGCCATGAATTACCTGTAATTAATTATCTGTGGGAAACCGCAGGAAAACACACAAACATTGCAGAGCCTCAACCTAGAGGGCATTAGTATATCAGCATTGCTGAGCTTCAATGAATGAAGGCCTTCTGAGCATTCCATCCTCAAATCTCTAGAACTGTCACTTTGGAAACCAGCATCATTTTTATCAGAGCAGCTGAGGTGTATGAATCTTCCACGTAGCAACTACCTGACTATTCTCAGTTCAGTTTCTTTCTCCTGGACACATGGTTTCCATAGTAGGAGGAGTGTGTCTCCTTTACTTTTCCTTCATATCCTGACATTTCCTTTGATCCAGCTCACATGAAACAAATAATCCGGAGCTCATTAGTTTTTTTTGGGGGGGGGTTGGTCTTATTCAGTCCCTAAAGACATTGTTTATTTAAAGTACTGCAAAGCTAATCAAAACTGATCATCAAATATAATGCAAATAAATGCATCTCTTTCCTTAAGAGCAAGCCCGTTGTTCAGAAAGTGTCCCCCCCCCCCCCGTGCTTACAAGTATTTGTTATTCTACCATTAAAGGGATCGTGGAAGGGGCGCTTGGTTTTTACAAGGCAGTAATCTGGGTTTGTGAATGAGCAAGCCATGAGGCCAGAGAGAGACAGAGTCATTTATTCCCTTTGGGGAAAGTGGATTATTCCTGCTGGAAAATGTGACACCCCTTCCATTAACCCCTAAACCTTATAGTAGAAGGCAGACAATAACACTTGCATTTTCTGTGCAAATAGAGCATTCCTCCTTGCCATGGCAAGTTGAGGGATATTTTCCTGTTCCACCTGCACTACTTTGAATGCATCCTGAGGAAACTCTCATCAAGGTCCGCTAAGGACTTTTGCAAGCAGTCTCTCTCTGCCCTTGACTCTTCTCCATGGCTGATTTAGCAAAATGTTCCACAGAATCAATCTAAACTTTCCTTTCTCCTCCTGGTGTGTCTGTTGCTGCCTAAAGCCGAGCTCAGCTGTCAACTCAGGGCCTGACTAGATCAGACCACCCAAGTTACCAACAAGCTCTCTGAGCTGCTCAGGACTGAAACTTGACAGTTGGATGTGGTGCAAAGGATGATATCATCATTAGAAGCAGGGAGGCTTAGCTGGCAATCTTGGCAACATCAGAAATCACATACAAGATTACTTGTCGTATTGTGTGTGCGTGTGAAATCTTCCAGGTGAATACTTCAGAGATGAGGATATTACATCATAAGATTTCTGAGGTCCTTTTGCAGTCATACAGTCCAAATCTTGGTATGTACTTTCTAAGCCTTCCCATTATTGCTAGGTCTGTTCATGGCTACAGTAAAGGTGTACTAAAGGTAAAGGGACCCCTGACCATTAGGTCCAGTCATGACCAACTCTGGGGTTGCGGTGCTCATCTCGCGTTATTGGCTGAGGGAGCCGGCATACAGCTTCCAGGTCATGTGGCCAGCATGACAAAGCCGCTTCTGGCGAACCAGAGCAGCACACGGAAACACCGTTTACCTTCCCGCTGTAGCAGTACCTATTTATCTACTTGCACTTTGACGTGCTTTCAAACTGCTAGGTTGGCAGGAGCTGGGACCGAGCAACGGGAGCTCACCCCATCGCAGGGATTCGAACCGGCGACCTTCTGATCAGCAAGCCCTAGGCTCTGTGGTTTAACCCACAGCGCCACATGTGTCCCTAAAGGAGTACTAGTCAGCAATTAATATGCGAAGCTTTTGAGTGACCTTTGGTTCAAGGCAATTTGCCATCATTTGGCATACCAATATTCCAAAGTGCTTCCAGTAATGGGCCACCCCAGCTAGCATGGTCAGTGGTCAGAGATGTTTTAAGTGGAGGTATCTGTGCTTGAACCCGGAACCATATGAATAGAAAGCTTGTGTTGTGGCATGAATAAACAATAAGGCTCTTATATCTTATACCTGTCAGATTCATGACATTCATTTATATATGCTCTCCCTTACAATCACACTTAACTATATTCCATCTCTCCACCCACCGCAACATCATGTGTGACTGGGCCCATCATTCCTTATTGTCTTCATCTCACCCTGTTAAAATGATCAAATACAGCATAGAATGAAAGTCCAAAAATGCAAATGGTGGAAAATGTCTGATTTGGGACAAAAGGCAAAATTGTGGAAATGGGTTTTCTGAGATTGATGCTATGTGATACACAAGTTTGTTTCCCTAAGAGAGATGTGGGGAACCTTTGGCCCTCCAGATGTTACTGAATTACAACTCCCACCATCCCTGGCCAATGGCCATGTTTGCAGTTGCAGTTCAGCAACATCTGGAGGGCCAATGGTTTCCCCCTTCTTTAAGGCATGAAGTGATAGTTGCTACAAACAGGAAACACTTGTATTCTAAACTATAATTCATGTCTTCATCACCCAGGCATTTCACTCACCTCTAAGTATCTTCTTGATGACTCCTGTTTTTCTGTTATCAGTCACTGTAAATATATACCGAGTAAGCAAATGTAAGATGGAAGGTGAAAATGAGGATTCTTGGATAAAACTTGTCAACCTGAGACCTCCAAGACATGGCTATGGACAGCCAACTGCCATAGTGTGTGCTGTCACATATGTAGGTTTTATTTATATACTGTATATAAAAACCTAGCTGTGCAATGTGTTTCTGAAATGGTCGAGTGCCCTTCCCAGAGACATGGGATAGTTGCTGTAGCTTGGGCAGGAAAAAATGGTGCCCTGAGAAAGAAGTCACTATTCTCAGATATACATACCTTGTCATATGTGAATCTGAGCTCCTCTAGAATAGATTAAGAAGGAGAGGAAACCTACCATTCTGGATTTGGGTGGATATTTCTGGTGTAAGTACCGGTATAATACCCCTCACAGCATTACAAATCCCAGAAGGTTTTGACAAATGACAGTGCTCAGAATTCTTTGAAGGGAGAATGTACTATGGAATGTGCTTTAAAGGTGCAGTGTGTGCGTGCGCAGCCATAAAACACCCTCCCTGCCTCTTTTTGTCAGTAAGGGATGCTAACTACATGCTTTTAATGATTTTGTACAGTGTGAGAAAAGTTGTTGTTTTCCCCTCTTTCCCCTGGCCTCTTAACTTGCTTTCCCATTGTTAGCAAGTTGGTTTATCCTGTGTTAAAATCACAAATCAAAAGCAAAACTAAAGGGTGAGTGAAGTTCAATGAAAAATACTAATAAAAGCCTTTCATGGTTCACGTGCTCAGCCTGAACTATGTCATGGGGGGGGGGGAAGGCTGACACTCCCCTCCCCAGCCCAACAGCTTGAATGTAAATTTAGCTTGTGAAAGAGCAGGTCTGAACTATCCCCTGGCCATTTATAGTATGCAAGGTTTTATGCGAATGTTTACTCTCCTGTTCAATAAAAGAGCGAGGGCTTACAATGCTCAGAGGAGAAAAGGGATGCCTATTTTTCCCACCTCATGCCAAGTTCTGCTTTAAGGAAGCATTCTCGCCCATCCGTAAGGTGATGGTAAGGTATTGTGCTTCCTGAAAGAGATGAACAGGATTTCCAAAGCCTAGAGATGAATGTTATAAAAGAAGGAAATGCTGACAAGCAGAGGTGGCCCATTTGTAAGCCTGTAGTTCTAAAGCTCTTACAGTATAGGCTTTGTTCAGGCTGAGGTAAATGAAAACAAATGCTACCTGCTTTACTGCCAGTTGATTAAATCTGTACTTTTTCTCCACCCCACCTTCCTTTTTCATGTGTGTGTGTGTGTGTGTGCGCGCGAAGAGAGAGAGAGAGAGAGAGAGAGAGAGAGAGAGAGAGAGAGAGACTTTTCAGATGGGAACGCATAAAAGGAGCAGTAAAGTCTGGATGAATTAAAAAATAAATATATAGATGAACTGACTAGAGAAGAATTTTAAAAAGAAGTTGAACTTCCTATTTATATTCTAGGCCTAGACCAGGCATCCCCAAACTTTGGCCCTTCCAGATGTTCTGGACTACAATTTCCATCATTCCTGACCACTGGTCCTGTTAGCTAGGGATCATGGGAGTTGTAGGCCAAAACATCTGGAGGGCCGCAGTTTGGGGATGCCTGGCCTAGACCATAGCTCAAATTACAGGAAGTTGGGAAGGCTTTTTGTCATGGTTTCCCTAGCTGCTGTTTTAGAAGGCTTGAGATGGTTCATGATTTGTCCTCTATTGAAGGGCCCTAGAGCCACTTCCATCTCTCCACCTGGTCCCTCCGTGGAAATGCACCTGGTCTCCGGCTCTGCTTTGCTTTGTTTACTTGGGCATCCATTTCATGTCCTCTTCTTCTAATATGACTCAACTCCTCTATATATTTAACAACATCTGCTGCCTGTGGGATGGGGGAATCTGTCAGTTTGGGTTTCTCTCGGTTGCTGATCTTCCCAGTCTTAAATCCAGCTCCCCAAAGTTCTGCATCAGGTTGTGATCCCCCTCCAACCCCACTCTTTTAAGTCCTTGTGAAAATTCCTCAGCATTTTAATGCAATTTTCTTCCAATACACACACCTTTGTATGCATTTTTGCCTAATATACACATTTTTGCAGAGCAGTTTCCTCTTGTATGTTGCATTTTGTGTGTTACTTCGTGGATATGTGCATTTTTATGGACACTTTACTTGGTTGGAGAACTGCGCTTCCAAATTTAGAGAATTCCGAACGATGGCCGTGTTTCGGTTCTCGTATTGCTTCGGAAAGGGTCTACTTTAAATGCAAACTGAATCCAACCTCTCTCCCATCTCTACGTCTGCCACATCAAAAGTCCCAGCAGCCTTAAAGTACGGCTGAGGAATATCTCTTGGTAATTGGAACAGCTTTGTTAACTGCTTCAAAACTTACATTTGGAGCAGTGTCTGGATCCAAAACAGTCCTGGCTCCAAGCTGAGCACATTCTTGAACGCCAACAGGTGAATGACTGGGAGAATATTGTGGGGGAGTACAACTCCAGCGGTCAGCAGGAAATGCAGAGAAGGGTCAGATTCTGCCTCTTTGGGCAGGAATGTGGAGACAGACAGCTGCAAAGAGTGTAGTGAAATATATATTGTAAGAAAATAAATGGAGTAACAGAGCTGGGGTGTGTGGCTTTTGAGAACCAATGGGCAGGGCTGAGATTGGTGAGGGTCAAGCAAGGGGTGGGGCTTGTGGGTTTCATTACAAGCCTCTCTACCTTTCCCTCCATGAACTGAGCACTGAGCTTTGAAGTCAGGAGCCATTAGACTTTGGAGATCAAAAGCGTAAAGCCTGCCTGACAATACCGTTGTCTTTTAAAACATGCTTTCAAGGTTTAAATCCACTCACAGGGAACTTTTTACTTTCTTTTTTTCCCTTTTTTCTAAAAAAGAAGAATTAAAAATCGCACCCATAAACAAAGGGCTTTACTTTTCAGCATTTCCCGGAGTACCTTCTATTTTCTGCTGGAAGTAATTATAAAAGGCCAGGCTGGACTATATTAACATAATGAAGAGTGAAGTTTTCACTGTGTTCCCATTTAATCATCACCTCACAACTTTACATTGTAATGTCTGACCTTAGGATATCCTCTTCCATGATCACATTAAGAATAATTAAAAGGAAACAGGAAGGTCCACGAGTGATATGGTTTCCTCAGAGGATCAGTGGCTATTGGCTTAATGGATTCTGAATTTCGCAGATAAAGAGCAGCGGCAGTAGCTTGCCCCTTAGCCAGATGTAGCCATTGCTCACACAATGCATTTTCTTGCTAATTAGCAGAATTGTCTTAAATAATGAGGTATTCCTCTCTCTTTTTTGCGTTACGTTAATATAATCCTGCCACACATTTCGACCAGAGAGAGAGCACCACCACGTATAGCTAAACCCCAAGCAAAATCCCTCTGAGTGCACAGAGAAGACATTTTAAAAATAGAGCTGGACCATGCATTTGAAAACTGTACTTGACTCTTGAGCATTTCGACTGTGGTTCAAAGCCTAGACTTGAAGTTAACTGCAGAAGTCATTAAGCTGACCGTATATGGCAAATTTCTGGATGTCATTTGTATAGCAAGAAGTTCAATGTTGCTGAATGAATTGCGTGGATGGAAAGGGTGGGAGGAAAAGACAGGGGGAGAGGAGCAGACCAGCCGGGCAGTCATAATATGAAAATTGCAACATTTCCAGGGGGCAGGAGAAAAGGAATTATAATGGATGAAAATAGGAGATGAATTATTAAATAGAATCCTTTCATCAGAGTCTGATGTTAAAACTCACATATTAAGGGTCATGGAAGTTAGTGGGAGGGGGGTGGAATCACAATCATTATGTACTTTATTCAGGATCAAACCTGGTGGGAAATCTAGAGTATTGCCTTAAAACAGTTCCAAATGTTAGAAATGTATTGTTCCGTACAAAACTGTTCACTTTTAAGTTCACATGCATAAAATCATTTTCATATGTGCACTGGTTTCTGTGTGGATGAGGACACACATTATGGAAAAGGTGGGGGGGAAGAGTTTCCTCTTCGATGGCCTCAGTGTTTTGGCTTTAGATGAAAAAGCATATAGAGCACAATCCGGGGAAAGTTAACCACTTTTGAGCCCCGTTGGTTTCAACTGGGGAACTTAATGTGTTTTTGCAAGGCCCCTCTCTTTCTCTTATTAAAAAGTAAAAGGATTTTAGAAGATCTCATCGCTGGTTGGGGCATGTCCATGTTAAAGTAGTTCTCATGGGAATTTTGCAGCAATGATGTTGTTTTGGCAAAGTTGTGTATTAACAATACTGTAGCAATAAAAGGGCAAAATTTGCACATCTGGCATTGAGTTTATCTACAGACTAGGTCTGTTAGTGGACAGTAACTAGCTTGTTTTGCTCAATTTCGGTAGGACTCTGAAATTATTGTCTCTGAAATACTGCCACCACCCCTTCTTCTTCCCTTTATCATAATCTACTTCCTGTTCATGGGATATAGGCATTTGAAAGTACAGCGCATCAAAGTTCTTTCTGGAATCTACAGCACCACTGAGGTTAATGGATCCACTGTGGGTGTTAGTAAAAGCAGAGGAAGTGAAGAAGGTGAGGTGACTTTGCAATGAATTGGAGCTACAGATGGATGGAAAGTGCTCAGGGGAACATTGTGGTTTTGACATATTCACAGCACTCCAGGTGCCTCTGTTGGCTGGGCAAAAAGGCCTTGCACAAATGCACCAGCAGCGATTAAGTTACCGTATGTTGTATAAATCCCATGCACATTAAATCAAGAAGCTGGGAAATGTTTTGCTAGAAGACTTTTGGGGAAAGGGATATGCCTGCTTCTTTCAGCATTCTGCTGATTATGTGGAAATCTGCCCTAGTGCTCACTAAATGATGATGATACTATTTATACCCCGTCCATCTGACTGGGTTGACACAGCCAATCTGGGTGGCTTCCACAGAATAAAATCACAACAGTGCATCAAATATTTAAAACTTCCTGGTAAGAGGGCTGCCTTCAGATGTCTTCGGAAAGTTGTGTAGTTGTTTATCTGTTCGACATCTGATGGGAAGGTGTTCCACAGGGCGGGTGCCACTATTGAGAAGGCCCTCATATATAGCCACTCAATCAATGACCATCATGCCAACCATCAACTAAAAGTTGGGAGATATGCCTACATTGTTCATAAACTCCTTTGCCCAGGTGATCAAAGAGTTTCAAGTACATTATTCTTACTCACCATAAAGCAGTGGTTGGGGAAGCTCTGGCCCACAAGCCCAATTCAGCCCAGCAGTTCTCATTAGGCTTGTGAAGTCACGTTGGCCAAGCTGTGGCCCCTTGTCTTGACATCAGGTGTGGCATATATGGTGCCAGGTGTGAGGCAGGTAAAGCCATGGCTGGAAAGAACAGTGCTTTGTAGGCACTGCAGACCAGCTCATCAGCAGCACCCACCAGACCCCACACTCAACACTGTGCAAACACCAACTATTGACCACTTGTAAGGTGCTGTTTGCCTTGGAAGGTAGGCAAATATTACTGCATTGTTCTGTATTGTTGCATTGTAATGTATACTGCAGAAAGGGGGCCAAAATGCCTAAGACCACTCAGTGAGTTTGTGGCAAGAGTGAAGCTTAAATCATAGGACATCCAGCTCATATCTGAACCCTCTCCTGCACCAGCTCTGAGCCCTGTTTCTAAAGCCATGTTTACATTATAGTAACAGCTGTGTTTAGCAGATACATGACAGAGCAGACCAATCTGTAAAGCTAAACTTGAATCTTAAAGTGAGGATGCGCATGTTTTTTTTTTGGGGGGGGGTCACTTCAAAGGAGGACAAAAATGATTAAAATAGACACAGCCATTTGTTTAAACTATGGCTCTCTCCAGAAAAGCCTGCGTAATGTAAACTAGCCTGGCAAGGTCTGAGCAGCTGTTCCATGTAGTTTTATCCATGACCTCCGTTGTGTAAAGAGGGTGGAGAAAAAGCAGGTCATAACAGGGCATTATACCTTTAAATAAATTATTATAACTTATAAGGGTTTTTCTTTTTCTTTTTTTAAAAAAATAGCCATTAAGGTGTAATAACTCAGTATTGTGATTCACCTGTTGTAGATTTGGTGCCATTATTCTCTTGTATTGGCTGAAACAGCTGAAAGGCATTTATGGTTGTTTTTATTGCAGAAATGATTAAATATCAATAAGAACAGGGGATTTGTTTTATAGGTTTATTGCCTCATCACAAACGATCCTGTGGAGTGTCCCAAGAGTATAAAATACAGTATAACAATAAAAAAACAGACAAAACATGCCAGAAACACCATCTGCCACCCCACCTCCAACATACGTAGTCAGCTGGCAGCAGGATGGTCCGTGATCCACCTGGCATCAGGATTGGATTGATCCTGAGCACAGAAAAGTACCCTGGATGCAGGCTATACAGGAGTGTGTACAAAGCCTAATTTTCACTCTCTCTTCTTCTAAATGTCAGTGAGTTCTGATAGACAATGTCTTCTTCCATCTGCTTTTGTGACTATGGATTATTGCTGTTCTTTATGGCTCTGTAGAGCTCTCATTCAATTCCCATCAAGGGAATCTTCTGGAGGGAGGCCTTCACCACCAAATCTGAAATGCATCCCAGCCATCTACCCTTTCTTTCTTTCTGAAAATATTTTGCTTGGAGCGATGTTACATTTCTCGCAGATAACAAGTTGAGTATTTTGTCTAGAGGAAATGCAATTATTAAATATTATTGGTTGTTAATATTAGTGCACTAATTGCAGGGTGTGTGTGTGAGAGAGAGAGGGTGGGGGGGGGAATTTCTATCCATCAGTCAGTCAAGTAGTCTAAACAATTTATCTGGAAGTCTTCCAGATTTTCTCCGTCAATGATCAAAGCCCTTATTTGGAAGACAGCCCAATACTACAATCTTAAGCATACTTACTAGGTAGTAAAGTCGCTCTGAACTCAGTGGGACTTGCTCTGGTTAGGGCCAACATGCACATGCAAAATTAGGCTGGACTCAATCTGTGTGGTATTCCCTGCTTACAAAGACAGGCACATGTCTGAAGTGGTTGAACACTTCTAATTTTGATAATACGGTTAATGAGACTTCGTGAGCATAAAAAAAGGAGCTGATTTATCCCCACCAGACATGGATCCATCAGTGCAGTGGTCCACACAAAGAAAAGGAAAAAAAGTCCAGGGATAAAACTGCCTTTATACCAATTATGGAATTCTGTGTCTCTGGTTCTTTAGTGCCTAGGGAATTTCCAAGAAAGAGGGGCAAGGGACTGCAATAGACCGAGAAGTGCAATGCCAACTTCCCTAGAGTTCCCTAATTGCAACTCAGAAAATTGTAGCCCGGATATGGGGCCAGTATCAGATTTATGGAGGTTATCCATGTTGGAGTAATGCAACAATTTTTGAGATAAATGACCTGAACCAGTTGGGGACAGAAAGGCAACATATTCTTCCCTAGCATCCTCTTTTAGTAACTGCTTGTTGGTAAAGCAGGTTACTTCCCTTCAGGCTTTTACTTGCTTCCTGCTTGTTTTCTGAGTTTAGTCCGTTCAAGGCACTATCGGGATGAGCTAGCATGTGCTAGTGTTAACTTGGCCACATGTAAAATCTAAACTTAGAACTGACTTTCATCTCTGGTGGTCCCTCCGTCCTTATGCGTCCTGCAATGCAACACATGAGAATTGAGCCTACAAAATAATAAACTTTGCTTAATGTATTTTCTATTATTTGTTTGCTGGCGGTATTAGACAACACTGGATATTTAATGAGTATGCGTTCTGATTTGTTTGTGGGAATTGCAACTGAAATGCCACACTTCCACATCATCTTTCTATATAGCAAAAAGTCCAGTGTTTGGGGGAAATTGTTTGGTTGCTGTTTTTGTTTTTTGTGCAACCTGAATTTGCCAGGATGTGATTGAATCCCATGCCAGAAACTCCCAAAAAGAGCAACTGTCTGGAAGCACGTTCAGAATGACTTCCATCCTGGTGCTCACCAGAACTGCTTCTCTTCATTCATGAACTCATAAAACCCTTTAGTTCCCATCATCATTGCAGCCACCCTATTCCCCCTCCCCCTTTTAATGAAGGTAAACTATTATTCTCAGTATCCAGTAGTTGGTTTTATAGAGGTAGGGTTTGGTTTCTCCTCCTTCCAAGTGGCCGGCTCATAGAAAGTCAGAACTCAGAAAAACTCTGGCATATCTTCAGTGTGCACAAAATGTCCTAGTTTAGCAAACCTTACAAATGCTGCAGCTTCATACGGTAGTTACATTTATTATTAGCTGTTATATATTTCAACGTTATTATCAACCAGACACCCCGAGTAAGGTCATTTTTGTTTCCCTCTTTGAAAAATCCCCCCCATAAAATCTCAATATGCCTTCCGTTCTCCAAGGCATGGATCTCTTCACAAGTGTGCTCATCCTTTACATATAACGCTACTGTTCCTTTCTTCTTATTTATTCTTTTAAATAGGTTATACCCATCAATTTCTACATTTCGTTCATGAGTCTCACCCCACCAGGTTTCAGTAATGCCTATTAAGTCATATTTGTCATCTTGTATTAACAGCTCAAGTTCTTCTTGATTATTTCCCATACTCTGTGCATTAGTGTAGAGACATCTGAAACTATGAGTCATTCCTCTGCATACTGATGCCTCCATCCCCCTCTGAAGGGAGTCACTGGCTACCATCACATGTTTCTTCCTCCTCTGGTTGTCAAGAATCATCCTGTACACTGCACTGTGCACTGTACCTTCTACTTCCACCTTACTGCAATTCTGAGGTCTACAACTGCTGTTCTTGAATTGGTGTCCAAGGCGAGGGCTTGGAATGGATTTTGCAATTCCAGGGGCACAGCATGGCTCCTGACAGTCCTGCTTTCTTGTGTCGCCTTCCTCCAGTGGTTTGTCTCCTGCACTGGGTGATCTCCCTCCTCTCTAGGGGCACCCCACCTGCATCTCTGTTGCAGGAGACATTCTGATCTAGCGAGAATTTCCTAATCTTGCCCAAGTGTGGATAGGCAGGCCTCAAGTTGCTGAACATTCTCTCCCAGCAAGGCAACCAGTTTGCACTTGTTGCTGGTGCAGAAGACAAACATGGCACATGTGTGGCAAGACACTACAGCAGCTACCTCACCATCCATTTCTCTTGGTCCTACATACACTGTGACACAGCACTCTGAGTTCCCCCCGAAGGTTGAAAGTTTATTTTGTCCCATAACCATGCTAGCTTCTTGATTTAGAAAAATAAAATCACTCTGGATAAGGAGGCAAATCAAATGAAGAAATCTTTGCTGCACCAGATATCCTGCAGTTTGCCAGACATCAACCTATCTATCTATATATTATAGAAGTACCAATGTGTTATTCTTGCAAGCAAACCCAAAGATTACTGCAATTCCTTAGGGTTTAATCTCTGCCTTTTTTTTTGTTCCTCTGATTGGTTGAAAACTCTAGCAGGTCAACCAAACTCTTTGAAGAATGAAGGGTCCCGTTACAGGGTGAGCCCCACTGAATTTGTGAATGAATGAAAAGTTAATTGAGGAAAAGGGTAGAGCATATTTCAGTCACAGTTAATTTAAACAATGCTGATAAGCAAGTAGCTGGAAACAGTATGCTACCAAAGTCGGGTTCTCTGATAGCATCAGTATCTTTTGTTTTCATTTTTTATTAGGGTAATTTTAAAGGTCAGTGTTTGTCATAAACACTTTATTATCTAAACCTCTGCTAAGCTGAGCTGCAACAATGTTGATATAAAATACATTATCTGACTGTTTATCTGTGGTGTGGTTGATGCATTCATGAAAACCATGTTAAAATGTAGTAAATAATGTTGTTTTTATATTATCTGTGTTGAATGCAGAACTGATTAACATTTCCTTTTTCATAAAAATTGGCAGCTTCATTTGAAAGCATTTGAAACAGACATATGCTTCATTTTGGGACATTTATTGAAAGGCTTTTTTTTAAACCACACACAAACACACATTTCAGGGTACAGTGGGGAGGAAATAAGGCTCATTTTATGACAAAATTATTCATGGGGCTTCAGGAAAATAAATATTCTGGTTTCAGGATAATGCAAACGGGATTCATATAATGGCAAGTGAGTAGGTTTAGTATGAATTATGGTGTCAGACCAGATACTGTATTTACCTTCCTATTGCGATTATATCCTGGAGTTCATTATAATGTTTCAGAAATTTCAGTAATCTTACATTCCAATCCACTGCTTGTTTACTCAGTTCAAGACATGAGCAATCCCTTACTTGTCTGTAGGCATTTAACAGAAAAATTGGTATAGAGAAGTGTAGCCTTAGTCATATTCCCTGCTCTCATATACAGTAAGTGTGCATAGGATCTCACCCTGAACATTGCAACAATAATTTATAAGCATCTTAAACACAGAAGGTGACCAGGGTTGTGTAAACACCATATATTTAAAGCACCCTGCCCCCCAAAATCATGGGAACTGTAATTTACCTCTCCCAGAGCTGCAATTCTCAGCACCCTTCCCAGGATTATCATGGTAGGGGGTGTGGGGGTGTTTTAAATTTCCTTGAAGTGAATGGTGTGTACACAGCCAATTTTATTTATTTAGAAGCAGAGCCTGCAGTGATGCCACAGCAGCCACAGTAGCATAGCAAGATATTTCTACTTGGATCACTAGTTTGCTTGTGTGCATTAAATATTGCTACCCATTGAACTTGTTCACTGCTTATACATTTTGGACCAGCCCTGAATATAGGGTGTGATGGTCACATGTTGGACCCTGTTGGCGCATTGTGCCTCCCTCCCTAAGCTGAGCAGAAGCTTCCCAGGCTTTGGGAAGGAGGTGCCAGACTTGAATTTACTGGGAATATTTAGGGGAGTAGCCTAGTCCCCCTAGTCCACTAACCACACAGCTCTGCCTGTACTGATGATCTCCTCCCCAATCAGAGCCGTCTTTCCCATACGGCTTAGTGGTTCATTGTGCCAGGGCGCTGGCCTCTCAGGGGCGCCCCAGCGAGTGGGGGAGCTGCGCAGCTTTGCGGCGGCCTCCCCTTTCCCTGCACGCCTGCCAGCTGTGCCCCATCAACCATATGGCTGGCAGGCGTGCAGCTTCCTTCCCAAGCCTCCTCGGGAGGAGAGCGATCCTAAGCCTCTACAGAAATGGCCAGGGGAGGTAGCGAGGGAACCCGGAAGGCGAGGCGGAGGTGGGGAGGGTGAGAAGGACAAGGGACGTGCCAAAATGCGTCGCCCCCGCATGCTGGGGGAGAGGGGTACCTGGAGAAGAAGCGGCCCCTTTCTCACAGTGGGAGGCGGCGAAGGCAGCCAGGGAAGCAGACCCTGGAATAGGCGTGATGGGATCTCCCGACTTTCTTTCTTTTTTTTTTAACTTTGAAGCAGCCACAGGGGAAGCGTAGAATCATAGAAGTCCGACTTCAATCACAGAATTGTAGAGTTGGGAAGGGGTACCAAGGGTTATCTAGTCCAACCCACTGCAATGATAGGGGATTCTATTAGCAGTGTTTACGGAGGGATTTTTTTTTAAAAAAAGCATGTGAGTATGCATTTAAATCCTGCTCCCCACATGGTCCGTTTCCTTCCTCTTTGTAGCCCCAGGCACTTGTTTCCTGTTTTCTTTTCCGGAGCAGAGATAAGTATGGTGTCAGTTCCCTTAAAAAACTCTGGGGAACTCTGGGGAACCTTTCCTTTAAAAAGATCAACAACTTTGGGGTTCCCCCCCTAAAAAGGTTAACAACTCTGGGCAACCTTGGGTGGGCGCCGGACGGATCTTTGCATCCTGGCGCCACATATGCTTAAGACGACCCTGTCCCCAATCCCAATCCAAACGTGGTGGCCATGGATCAGTGATGTAGCAAATGCTTTGCCTATTGGAAGTCACAGGTTAATCAGGAGTCCAGCATCTCCAGAAAGGTATGGCAAAGACTCCTCTGTCTGCAAATTCTGGAATGACACTGCCAGGCCACGCAGGAAACCCAGGGTTTGGAAAGCCGACTGTTACCAGCCACAGTTTAAATTCCAGTCCTCTGTTTTAGCTGGTGATGGTGGACTTGGACTATATCTGCTGCTGAAATTGCCAGGCTTAAATTAGTTTAACTCCCCTGTCATAATTGGTTTGTGTAAATCACTTTCTACCATCCATTCAGGGCTGCAATCCATGAGCCCTTTGAAGTCTTGCTGATACGATTAGAATTATTCTGGAGGAAATGGGTTGTGGATTGCAGTCTCTGCCTGCTACAGTTTTGTTAGTTTTTTTTAAACCCACCTTCCCAATTCATTGTAAATTTAAAGGGGTTTTCTACGCATTCAGTAACAACGCAGTGGTAAGGAGTTGATGCCTCCTATGTTAGTGTCCCTCTTTATTTTATATCATTCTTTTCCTCCTTCTGTATTAAGAATTCTCTGTTTCCCCCCGCCAGTTTCTATATCTATCTATGTATCATATTTCCGGGCCACCTTTCTGAGCAATATCCATCCTAGGTGGCATGCACAATTAAAATTAGAAAATACCAACAACACAACAGTCATAATATCAAATCCCCCCCTACAAGAGAAAAGCCAATAAAAATTATCAACCAGACAATTAAAACACTTTTCACAGTAATAACAAACCACAATCCATATAGTGAAACATCAACCATGCACAGGCCAGTCAGAAGAGGCATATCTTTAGGGCATTTTGAAAATGTTGAAAACATGGGAGTCTGCCATAAAAGCCAATTCAAAATGCAAGCTGAGGCTTAAGGCTCCCAGTTCTGGTCCAAGGAGACCACTTTTTCCTCCACCTCATCGCTTAAGCATGGGATGAGGATGAGGATAAAGGAGAGCCTTTAAGCAGCCCAAAGGTACAGCTCCTATAATGCGTCTTCTCCCACGTCAGGTTTCCCAGAACAGAGATGCACCAGCTTGATACAACAGCATGGAAATTTCTCTTTGTTGTTTAGAGGTAATCAGAGCAGGGTTCTCCTGCTTTGCCCTCCTTGCATTGAACAGGATGTATATGGTAGCCATTGACCTGAGCCTCTATTTATGCTGCAAGAGAGCTACATGAGGAAACAAGATTGGCCTCCCTAAGGGTGTTTTAAGTTATCAATCTCGCATGACAAGCCAGAGCATTACATGCATTCTGTGGTTGTGATATACAAGGCACGGCTCTTGATTAAATCAGTAAGGACACTTGGTAAACACACTTCTCATGTCCAGAATTAATTTTTTTTGGGGGGTGTGTGTACTGGCCTAATCCTAAAAACAGAACAAACTCTTTTACTTGGGAGGGTTTTAAAAATAGCAGCAGATCTTTTTTCCAAATTTAAGTAGAAGAGGTGCTTTTTGTTGTTTTTCAGGAAAGCGAGTGCCAAGGTTCAGAGCAGAATGTGTTAGCACATTAACAGATGGCAAACAAAGCTGTTTGTTTTTTAGTCAAGTACTGTTTGTAGAGGGATAATAATTGGTAAATAGTGGCTTTTTTCTGTTTTCAGGGATAGGATGGTGACTGGAGGGAGGGAGGGAATGGGGGTTATTAAAACAACTCCAAGCCCCAAACTCAAAATTGAAAACTGCTGCTTGTTTTCTAGGGAGCAGATACGTTCCTACGGATTTCAGCACTTTTAAGAGTGGAGAAAGCTGTAAAAGAAAGGAAAATAACAACTTAATGGCCCCGCTTAGTACAAACAACCTTGTGGTTTGCTCTCTCTTTTTCTTGCAAGAGAAGCTTTGTGGCTTCTGGATCTCTGGAGTTGTCACAGCTCTCCCCCCACCTCACCCCCCTAAAGGAGAAAGGAAGTGTTTCATCTTGGGAGAAACAAGGTTGATTTTGTACACTCCTGTTTCCCCTCCTCTGCCTCTCCTCTGCCTGATCAATGCGGGTGGGCGCAGAGCAGGCTCCCACAAGGCCCCTCCTTCCCTACTCAGCCACCAGATCGCATGCCCTGAGCCAGTTTCCTCTGTTGCTGTACTCTGGGAGGAAACTGACCACTTTTAAATGGCTGAGGCCATCTCTCCACTCTGGTTGCCGTAAAGCCCAGCTATTAGGCTGCCCTCCTCAGCACATGTGGTAAGGCAAAAGGCTCTCCCAGGAGGGTCAGCGTAACTTTGTACCCACCAGCATATCGGGAAACATTTTGATCGATTTTATTGTAAAAGATCTTTATTGCCCCACCTTCCCATTGGACTTTTAGGTGGTTTACAAAAATGTTTCAAAAAAAGATAATTTTTAAAAGCAAATATTTAAATACAATACAGATGGCACAAAACAGCAGCAATAAAAGTATGTATTTGTTTAAAAGCATTTCTAAATACCCTTAATGTATCAAAATCTCTTAGCTGCTACATAAACATAATTAAAAACTATCTATCTATCTATCTATCTATCTATCTATCTATCTATCTATCTAATAACAAAAAAGTCCATTCTTTTTATTTTTGGTTAGAAATGAGCACTGGTATTCATCTTTTGGTAAAAGTGCTATGAGTGACAGCACACAGACAAAAAGAGGTGATGATACTCTGTACCACTGCTCACCCCCTCAAAAAACGCACTGAAAACTGTATCATAAAAAACAACAAAATAACATTACTACTACCGGTATAAACACAGATAAAAAAAAGGAAGAGGTAAATGGATAGAACGTCATATAATAACTAAATGTCTCTAAGGGCTTCAGTAGGGGGTCATAAGCGTCAGCCCTTCAGAAATTAGTGATGGGGTGGAGCCTCCTGAGATCGGCACTTGCTTCTGCTTCCTGGATGATGCTGGGCTGGGGCAAGGACTTGGCAAGGTCAGGGATGCACAGACGCACTGGCAAAACCTATCTAGTGCTCCTGCTGGAGCACCTGTGCATTCTCAACTTTGGTGCTGCCCGGCTCTGCCCCAGAATCATCTAAGTAAGGTAGGTGTTTTATGTGGATTTTAACTATATGTGTAAATTTGGTGTTTATTATAGTATTTTAGTGTTTTATGGTGTAAAGCACTCTGGGTTTTTCTTTATGAAGTGTGTTATATAAATGAAATAAATGATAACATCTGTAGGACACAACCTATCCCCCCCATTTCCGCAAATGGAAGTTTTCACCTGATGGCTACAATAATGGATGCCAGATGTCTGAGGAGGGCATTTCACCGATGAGGCACCACAACAGAAAAGGCCCTGTAGCCACCATGTGATCTCTAAAGATGGAGGCAGGTAGAACAGGGCCTCAACAGAAGATCTCAGGATGGGTGAAAGCCCTCCATCAGAGGCTCTGGTCTCAGACCAAGTTTAGGGGGTTATAGGTCAAAATCATCACTTTTGAGTTACCAGTATGTCTGGAAACAACCCCAAAACTAGTTTTTTTCAGATATGTTCAGTGATCAAAGCAACAAAGCTGAGGCCATTAGTGGAACAGTCTCCATCCCTTACCTAAAGCTACATCACACAGTTGTGAGAATAAAATGGGGCAATCTATAAGCTCCCTGAAGACAGAGTATAACATCAATTTGAATAAATAATACTTATAAGTGTTCCGCTGAATAATAAACTCCAGAAGAGCATGATCACTTCCACCTAATGATCCTGCCACCTCCACCCCAGTAATCAGGTCATCACTATTGGTTAGGACCAGATCTAAAATGGCTGATCCTCTTGTTGCTTCTTCCACTTTCTGGACAATGAAATTGTCTGCAAGGCCAGTGAGGAATCTGTTTGACCTTATGCTCTTGGCTGAGTTTGACATCCAACAAATATCAGGATAGTTGAAATCCCCCATTACTATCTCACTTCCTTTTGAATGTCTGATCATCTGTTCCAGGAAGGCATCATTTGTGTCCTCAGTTTGGCTTGGGGATCTATAGTAAACTCCCACAATGAGATCACTGTTATTTTTCTCTCCCTTAATTTTGACCCAGATACTCTCAATTTGGCTTTGAAGTTTTAAATCCTGGATCTCTTCACAAGTATACACATCTCTGACCTATAACGCTATTCCTCCTCCTTTCCTGTTTGGTCTATTTCTCTGAAATAGATTGTATCCCTCTATTTCTACATTCCTATCATGAGACTCATCCCACCAGGTTTCAGTGATGCCTATTATGTCATATTTAGTTTGCTGTACCAAGAGCTCAAGTTCATCTTGTTTATTTCCCATGCTCTGTGCGTTAGTATACAGACATTGAAGACCATTGATCATTCCACCATGTCTCTTATTTAAGGATATTTTCCTCCCACCACTAGGTCTGTGAAATTCCGTAATGTTAGTACTGAAGTCTTAGGTTTGTTTCTTCCTGGATATTTTGAACTTGCACACAACTGAGTATAAATGCACATGCATTGGGTCAATTTTGGAGGATCAATGCAAGTTTGAAACATATCCCTTTCAAGGGAATATGTTCAAGGGAATATCCACACTAGAAATGTGTGTGTCCTTCCTATGAACATTCAAAACCTGCTGCTGTTCATTAATGACATATTTCACATCACAAGTTGTTTGTCTCTGAGGAATTAAATGAACAGAAAAAAACAAATAGGGAAAGCACTTTTGGATCATTGGCGGGGGACAGGACTAGTAGGAGGAATAATTGTAATCATCCTAGGATCCAAAGTAGACTTTCCTTGTGTGGCTAGCTGCACATCTTTTTTTTTTTGTATATCCTTCCTTTTGCAAGGTTCCAGAACATCATTACAACACAAAAGATTCCTTTGTTTTAGGTATACAATATGGCATTCAATATCCCTTGCAATTCCCTCCCCTTAAATATTTGAGGCGCTGTCTCTGTTGTCTTTTCGGCAGCTACTGAAGACCTCTCTCAACAAGAGTTTTAAGTTAAGATCTTCCCTGGTCTGCACCTGTATTGGAATTGTTTTTATGATTTTTTAAAAATTGTATCACTTGTTGTTTGCCACCCTGGGATTCTTTGGAAGTGCAGCATATAAATGAATGAATGAATGAATGAATGAATGAATGAAAATAAAGCAAGCACCAAAGACATGGGCATCTTAGAAACAGTTTCCAGCACCATTGATTGCCTGTATGTTGGTCACAGTTCAGCAGACTAGAAACATGCTTAGCTGTATGTATGCCTTGCAGAAGGGAAGACTAAGGGCAGACAGGACAGCTGTTTTCTCATCTCTAAAGTGTTGTCACACAGAAGATGGAGCTGCCTTGTTCTCTGCTGCACCAGAAAGCAGGACAGCACTAGAACCAACAGGTTCTATGGTGCTCAACATTTAAGAAAGACTTCTGAACATTATATATTTTTATATTTATCCAGGGCTTTTTTCCAGCTGGAACTCAGTTCCGGCACCTCTCAAGTGGGTGCCATTGCCATTCTAAGAGAAGGGAGGTGTTCATGGTGAGTTCTAGCACCTCTTTTTCTAGAAAAACAGCACTGTTTGTATCCCAGGGGTGCAAGATAGCGTAACAGTTCTCCCTCTTTCTTTCTTTCTTTCTTTCTTTCTTTCTTTCTTTCTTTCTTTCTTTCTTTCTTTCTTTCTTTCTCCTCACAACCACCTTGCAATGTAGATTTGGCTAAATCTAAGAGATAATGGCTGGCACATGTCACCCAGGAATTTCATGTCAGTCTGGGATAGCTCAGTTGGTAGAGCATGGAGATTCTTAATCTCAGGACCATGGGTTCGAACCACATGTTGGCCAAAAGATTCCTGCGTTGCAGGGGGTTGGACTAGATGCCCTTCAAGACGCCTTACAACTTTACAATTCTGTGATTCTGTCTCCGAGGCTGGAAAGCCCAGTGATGCTGTAGCCAACACTGTATTGTGATTCCTTCCATTGCGGTCCCTGCATTGAACTGGGGGTGGTGGTGGAATGAATGACCTCTGGGGTGCCCTTCCACCTCTTAACTATCTATGAACCTAGGAACTCCACGTTGCCATATTCAATGTACCAATGCAATGAGTTTTGATCATTTCCTATATCTGAAGAAGTGTGCATGCACACGAAAGCTCATACCTATGACAAACTTAGTTGGTCTCTAAGGAAGGAATTTATTTTTATTTTTTTGTTCCTATACTCCATTAACGATGCCCGTTGAAGTTCGCAGCATTTTCTTCCTCCTTTCTCTGCATTCTTGTAAATTGCCTTTAAGGATCCCCTCTCCTACATTCCAGCGGGGTTAATATGTCAGGGGTCCCTTTACCTTTAATAGAGCTTAGCTTTAGACTGAACAACGAACTAATCGCGAGGCAGGAGCCGCCGCCGCCGCTGCCTCCCGTGCAAACAAAAGAAACAGGCCAGCCCCAGGGAGAAAGCATCGCTCTTGTTTAGGGCTTTGTGAATGGCTAACACTTCCGGCTGCTTTGCGGCCAAGGCGGCCGAGAGGCTTCACGCGATTCGCTCTCCCCGTTCTGACGCCAAGCAGTCTGCCGCGGAGAAGCGAGGGGGCGGGGAAGGGGGCGTGGCTCCATCTGTAGAGCGGGTAGGGAGAGGGAGGGGGCGCGTCCTTTCGTCTTATTTTAATGAATGAACCGAAGGTCCTCTGTGACAAATCCAGACGCGTCGCTTCTGGGCGCGTGATGAGTTCTCCCCTAACAAAACCCCTCCCATCTCGCTCAGGGCAAGGAGAAGGCGAGCAGCTGGGTAAAAGGGGTGCCTGCCTTGGGCGGGGTTCGGCGGCTCACCCAGCACGTAAATCCCGCTCTCCCTCCGGCTTTCAAAGCCACGCGGGTGCCCGCCTCCCTCCAGAGTTCAGCTGCCCAGGCAAACCGGAGATCAGGGGAGATCGTGGTCGGCATTAGTTAAAGTTATTTCTGAACAGGGAGTGAGCACGGCGGGGAAGGAAGATTTACGCGCAGGGGAGCAGCTTACAGAGAGAGCGGCGCACTCCGGCACATTTTAAAACGTTACCCCTCCAACCCCCCCCCCCCGCACCGTGTGTGGTTCATATAATCCAGTCAACACCAGACGTAGGAGCCAACTCTTAGGGGCCGAGGGGTCTTCGCCCCCCCTCCATAAAATATTTGAGAGCCCCCCCACAAGTTGATGGGCCATTCGAATAGTGTGCACGCACCGCATCAGGTGATTGATTATGCGGGGCGGGGTTTAACACCCCCTCCCCCCCAAAAACACCAAATTTATTCGTTGGCATCCCCGACACGAGTGCGCGCGGGGAGCGACTGATAGTTGCGGCTGATCTCAAGAAAGCGATCCTGCTGTACACGCTTACCCGTGAGCAGGTCTTACAGAATGCAGTGACTGAATAAGCACGTCAAAGACTGGGCTGTGAACCCGTAGGTCACTTTAGTAACTCGGACCCCAAACCAATTACTGTACGTCTCCGTTTGAACCCGTTCTCCAAATCAGACCAAATTAGGCCCAGATCTGAGAATCCCGACATTAAGGGTGGCATCCAGGCAAACCTGTTTTCGAGCAAGTGGGGCCCGGGGGTTGTTATTGTGGACCGTTTAAATTCTCACCCACGCTATGGGCCAAGGAGCCTCATTCATTTATTCATTCTCTCATTCATACTCTGTCCGTGGAGGGAAACAGTTCCGGGTGTGCGGGATGTGGGTCCTGCCGCGAAAGGATTTCGTAAGCCTTTGTGCTCGGAGGTCTGCTTTCCTTCTCTTCCACGCCGCCCCCCTTCTCTCCCCCCCCCACCCGCCCAGCAGCGCCGCCGATGACACAAAATACATTTTCTGGGCGTCAAGGGAGATGGCGTGTCCTGTTCCAGGCCTCCACACACGCACGTACGTGCCCTTGTACTGTGAGCGCCAACTGCCACCAGCTCGGGTGCCCTCCCTTAACCGGATCGTACGCTGCGAATGAATGAATGTGTTTATGTTACACCCATGTGACCCAGAGCCCCGAGTGAGGCGGCGGGAAGGCGGGGCGGGGCTTGTCTTAGTTAAACTTTCCCACTTCCGGGCGCTTCAGAGGCTTTTTTGGTGCACGTTAAAATGCCCTCGCTTTATATATACAATAATTTAAAAATATATTATATTATTTGCACTTGGCTGCTTTTCAGAGACAAAACCACGGTACCAATGTTGCCGCTCTTGTCCAAGTTGATCAGCTCTTTTGAAATAAATCTGCAGGAGAGAGGATCTCTCTTTTTTCCGATTCCACTGAAGGGTGAAGGGGTGGCAGGAGGCGTGATAATTTAATGTGTATTTATTTACTTAATGAGGGTGAGAATGGGCACGCGGGGGCGGGGGTAGAACGGCCGGCCGTTGCCGCCGCTGCTGCTGCAGAGCTGGCCTGCTCTGATCGTGGGAAAGTGGCCCGCCCGTAAAAGCCGCGGGTTCTTTGTGCCTGTTGTTGTTCTGTAATCGATCTCCCTTCAAGTGGAGGAGTCGAGAACTTCAAAGGCAGGCGAGGCTGTTGGGGGTCGAGGCGGGAGCCGCCAGAGCGCTCGGCCGGCCCCCTCGCCTTCCAGGAGGAGAAAAAGGGAAGGGGCCGAAAGCGGCTCGCCGCCGATCGCAGGCGGAAAGAGACAAGGGGGGAGGGCTTCGGGGATTCGGGGGGGGGGGGAGGCTTCCAATTCAAGGATCTCTGGAGCGTATGGAAGCAACATCCACCTCCCCCTATTGCGCGCTCACTCCACACAGAGGCGCGCGCGCGCCCCCGCGTCGGCCTGGGGGTTGTCCCCGCCGTGGCCCACTTGGCAAGGCGCGCCCAGACCGCCATGCCCAAGGCGCTGGGGGCTGCGTGGCGCCAACTGGAGGTTGTCCAAAGTACTTTACACACAGATCGATCAGCAGTGACGCGGAGCTGTCGTTACATGCAGGGAGGGGAACGACTGCAAGCCACACACAGACCAGAAGTGCAGAGCCAAATGTGCGCTCGGGCCAGCTGTCCAGGGAGGAGAGACTTTGGACGTAGCTGGCCACCGTGCAGCAGCTGCTGCAGTGACCTGCTACCATACTACCACGCAGGGAACGAAAGGAAAGCGGCTACCTCCTTTGTTGAATCCCCAGACTTTAGTCGGTATTTTAAAGAATGCATCCATGGTTCGGGGCACGCTGCTGATTTCACAGTTGTCAGTGGCGCATTCTAGCTCCCGTCCCACCTCCTGCTTTTTGCATGGAACGTGGAAGCGTCCAATCATAAACCTAACATTTATATGCATAATTTATATCCTGTACTTGCAACCTAGTTTTATGGCCCTGGGGAGGTTGGGGACGTAAATAGTGAGAAGCTTTTAACATCTAATTTAACATCTAATTGTGCTGCTGCTTTATAGATGTTTTAAACTGATACAGCTATTTCCTTTGAGGTTTTTTGGGGTGGGGGGTGGGGGAGCTGTGCCAGCCAAAGGTCTTTTGGATTCTTAATGGGCCCAACTCCTAAGAGGCTTGATGTGAGTTTTCCTGGGGTACCAGCATGGAGATGTCAAATCATTTTTTTTTAAAAAAATAGCCTCCTTCCAACCCCCAAATACACACACCTTCATAGGAGCCAACTCCTAAGGACTGAGATCCCTTCGCCCCCATCAATAAAATATTTGAGTGGCTGGGCTTAGTTTTGCCACTTCCTCCCTCCCTACTGCTCAGTGGCCATAATGGTTGTTCTCTTTGGCTTCAATCCTATTCAAACTTGCCTTGGTGAAAGCCTAACCAAAGCATAGCTAGTTACAGGTAGGTACCGTGTTTCTCCAAAAATAAGACACCATCTTATATTTATTTTTCCTAAAAAAAAAAACCCACGGTGGCTTATTTTCAGGAGATGTCTTTTTTATTATTATTAAGTATGGTACAGTTTAACCTTATTTTTGGGGTATGGCTTATTTTCGGAGTATGGCTTATTTTTGGAGAAACACGGGTAGCTGTGTTGGTCTGACGTAGTCAAAACAAAAATTTTTTAAAAAATCCTTCCAGTAGCACCTTAGAGACCAACTAAGTTTGTTATAGGTATGAGCTTTCGTGTGCATGCACACTTCTTCAGATACACAGAAATTCCCTTATGCCGAATAGGATTCCTCACGAGAAAAGGGAAAACTTGACAGCTATGAACCAAAGTCAGTGTGACTTACTGCTTAGTAGACATGTACTGTAAAGGGATTGTGTTGTAAGATCCGGAACATGTCAGATTATGCAGCTACAACAAGTCCCTTTAACTTCAGTGGCGCTTATTGCAAGACTAGAACTTTTGAAAACAAGGATATTAGTGTCAGGCTTGTGGTTAACTTCTGGTTTAAGTTCTAATTCAACAGCACACTTTCTGATTAAAAAGAGCTACTTCACATTCGCTCTGCATTTGTAATGCTCAAGTATAGCAAAATAACTTAATACTGTTATATGCTGCCACCCAGATCTGTCAGAACTTGTGTCAATTTATGAAAGCCCCAAGAAGCTGCTGACTTCAGAGGGTTTAACCTGTACTCTTGAGCTGCCTCACAAGTACATATGTAGCCAAGATGGAGCTGCCTTAGCAAACGAGCTTTTAACAAATATACTTCATAAAGTTATAAGCTTCACACACTTAACCTACCTCATGTTGTTTTCATTTATCACTTCTTGGGGGACCTTTTGGCTGTCTGTTCCTTCATGTGGAATACACCCAAGGTATGGATGTTTGAAGGGAGACATTTGTTTATTAAAAGCCAGCATGATGGAGTGGTTACTGAGGGGTTAAGACTAGAGATCTTCAAGTTCAAATCCCTAGTTGGTCATGAAGTTCACTGGGTGGTCTTGAGCCAATTGCTTTCTGTACACCTAACCTAATTCACAGGGTTGTTGTGGGGCTAAATCTGGGGAAGCTGAGCTCCTTGACCTCCTTGGAGGAAAAATGAAAAATAAGTGTAATGTGTTTGTTTATTTATTTGATCTATAAAGTTTGATACCGAATTACATCTGCTCACTTGCTCAAGAAGAGCTCTGTGAGTACAGCAGGACTTCTGGTTTCTCCTCTCCACACCCAATTTGTTTCAATGTACCCCCAATCCTCTGGAGCAATTCATGGGGACTGGGGGTTGTAGCAGGGAATGGAGGATGTCCTGAATTGATTGTGGCCGCCCACTCTCACAGCACTGAATTGCAACAGAGATATCTGGTTTTGAATTACAAACCACACCCGTAGTCCTTTCACTAGCATGTACTGTGGGGAGGTGGGATAATATGTTTGCTTGGTTAATTTCCCTAGATTTTCCCCTTTAGGTGAATTGAGTCTGAGTGAAAGTGGATGAAGCTTTCAGCCACTTTCAAGCCCGGCAGATTGTAGTAAATAATTTCCTGCATAATAATAGTTGATCAGCTAGGTAAAAGTGTTGCTCTTACACGTGTATAACACAAATCGACTATAATTATCTCCTTTCAGCTCAAGGAACTTTAGGGAATGTGTCCATCCCTAGGGATTTAGGAATCTCTCCCTGCTGCATTTCAGGCACTGCCACAAAGCTATAGTTCTAAGGGTTTCCTGGGAAAAGCCACTACTGAAATAATTCCAAGCCAAATTTAAGCTGTGTTGCCACCACCCCTCCATGAAGGGTGCATCTTAAGAGCTGAACCACATTCAAGGAGTTCAACATGTGAAGCTTGCTGCTTATCACCTCCCATCTGTCCAAAATAGCATTGTAAACTCTGCTATTGGTGCTAAATTTTGTTTAAGGCTCTTTCTTCTTACAGGGAAAGACAGTACGTAGCTATCCCTTCACTGCATGGTATCATGAAGGCTCTAAGTGGAGACTCAATATTACCTGTTTATTAAACATTTATCCTGATTTATTTGCACAGAGTTTGTGGGGAGGTTGTACAATCATGTCTCTTATTGTCTGAACATTCATTCTGGTTCTCATAAGAAGCTTATACAGTATTCCCTATTTATTGTGCATTTATTATTATTCCTTTTTAGGGAGGTTATCCGATGTTGAGCACTTTCCAGTACTTTTCCACATCTCTTTCCTTACTGAAAAAAGGAGGGGGCACTTGGGGAGTGGCTTTGTTGTGCAAGAGTGGTGGTGTTGTTGTTGTTTAGTCATTTAGTCATGTCCGACTCTTCATGACCCCATGGACCAGAGCACGCCAGGCACTCCTGTCTTCCACTGCCTCCCACAGTTTGGTCAAATTCATGTTGGTAGCTTTGAGAACACTGTCCAACCATCTCGTCCTCTGTCGTCCCCTTCTCCTTGTGCCCTCCATCTTTCCCAACATCAGGGTCTTTTCCAGGGAGTCTTATCTTCTCATGAGGTGGCCAAAGTATTGGAGCCTCAGCTTCAGGATCTGTCCTTCCAGTGAGCACTCAGGGGTGATTTCCTTCAGAATGGATAGGTTTGATCTTCTTGCAGTCCATGGGACTCTCAAGAGTCTCCTCCAGCACCACAATTCAAAAGCCTCAATTCGTTGGCGATAAGCATTCTTTGCGGTTCAGCTCTCACTTCCATACATCACTACTGTTAAAGCTATGGTTTCCCCAGTAGTGCAAGTGTAAGAATGCCAAATCCACTGTCAGCTGCAGTACAGAAAATAGAAATACCGTATTTAAGAGGTTTGAAAATACGAAAACTACCCAATTTCACCTTACCCCTGTTTTCTGAATGGAAGAGATGACAACACAATATTATAGAAGTCCATTCAAAAGTATGTCCCTTTGAGTAAAATTGGGAAAGGATTGCAGCCAAAAAATCACAATATTTAATATTATTTTGTTTTATGATTTTATTTGGATGCCAAAAAGAAAGTGCAACTAGCAAACTGTTGAAATAATACATGACGTCTTGTAACTGAGTTCAGTTTTTCAGAGGAGGGTTAATTTTCACACATTAATTTTCATCTGTTTCAATCCATTGCACTTGAGATGTGTCTTTTCCCCACTGAAATTGACTTTTGAGGCAGTCTGTTGAACACCTGGTGGGGGAAATGAGCTTTGGCCACTTAATGCAAAGAAAATGAAAAAAGAAATTAATACTAAATGAATATATTGTCTTTTTTTATTTATTTTCTTTTCCTGTACAGTAATTAAAGAAAATGACCCCACCCCCAGATTTTCAGAACTAGATAACTTTCATGATGTACAGGTGAAACTCAGAAAATTAGAATATCGTCGAAAAGTGCATTTATTTCAGTAATGCAACTTAAAAGGTGAAACCAATATATGAGATAGATGCATGACATGCAAAGCAAGATACATCAAGCCTTTATTTGTTGTAATTTTAATTATTTGTCATTAGGTGGGTCAATTATAAATGGAATGTAATTAATGAAATGTAATAGCGATGTTTCTTTTTGTATTATTGTAACTATTTGTTTTATTACTGTGGAATTTCCAAAAGAAAACATTTGTAAAAATATAAAAAAATTAATAAGTTGCATTACTGAAATAAATGCACTTTTCGACGATATTGTAATTTTCCGAGTTTCACCTGTAAATGAAAAGTTTATCCACTTTTGCATGAATAATAATTTCTACCTTTATCTAAATTTAGATGAATAATAATTTGACATTTTTATTTAGTGCCGGGAAGACAAGGAGAAAACATACTTTTAACAATGCAATCCTATGCATGTCTACTAAGAACAAAACTCTATTGATTTCAATGGGTAAATGCATATATAAAAATTGAATCCTATGTTGATTTCCAGAAACTTGTGTGCATATGTTATCTCAATAGGTTTGCCAGCTTATTCTCAGGTGCATAATAAAACGTCCATGATTTGAAAATGAATGTGGATGCCAACTTAGCTTGTGTTCCAAGACCTGGGAGATCTTGACCTCTTCCACCTTTCTCCAGTGACGTACTTGGAGCAATACCAACATAGACTTGTGGAGAATGGGTTACAGTGGTCTAGAGATTCCATCTCCTTCTCCAGGCTCCCTGTCCTGTTGGTCTCTGGATTGACTATTTGTACCAGTGCTGGAAACATTTGTTTCCAGCTTAAACTGAAGAAAGTAGGAAAAACCACTGGGCCAGTAAGATACAATCTGAATCAAATCCCTTATGAATACACAGTGGAAGTGAGGAACAGGTTTAAGGACTTAGATTTGGTGGACAGAGTGCCTGAAGAACTATGGATGGAGGCTCGTAACATTATACAGGAGGCAGCAACGAAAACCATCCCAAGGAAAAGGAAATGCAAGAAAGCAAAATGGCTGTCCAACGAGGCCTTACAAATAGCGGAGGAGAGGAGGCAAGCAAAATGCAAGGGAGAAAGGGAAAGATACAGGAAACTGAATGCAGATTTCCAAAAAACAGCAAGGAGAGACAAGAGGGTCTTCTTAAATGAGCAATGCAAAGAAATAGAGGAAAACAATAGAATGGGGAAAACCAGAGATCTGTTCAAGAAAATTGGAGACATGAAAGGAACATTTCGTACAAAGATTACCATAATCAAGGACAAAAGTGGTAAGGACCTAACAGAAGCAGAAGACATCAAGAAGAGGTGGCAAGAATACACAGAGGAATTATACCAGAAAGATATGGAGGTCTCGTACACCCCAGGTAGTGTGGTTGCTGACCTTGAGCCAGACATCTTGGAGAGTGAAGTCAAATGGGCCTTAGAAAGCACTGCTAATAACA
The DNA here is from genome assembly GCF_963506605.1 of Zootoca vivipara. NCBI lineage: Eukaryota > Metazoa > Chordata > Lepidosauria > Squamata > Lacertidae > Zootoca > Zootoca vivipara. Next base: position 26,901,219 of record NC_083285.1, read on the forward strand.
AGGCCAGTGGAAGTGATGATATTCCAGCTGAACTATTTAAAATTTTAAAAGATGATGCTGTTAAGGTGCTACACCCAATATGCCAGCAAGTTTGGAAAACTCAGCAATGGCCAGAGGATTGGAGAAGATCAGTCTACATCCCAATTCCAAAGAAGGGCAGTGCCAAAGAATGCTCCAACTCCGCACAATTGCGCTCATTTCACACGCTAGCAAGGTTATGCTTAAAATTCTACAAGGCAGGCTTAGGCAGTATGTGGACCGAGAACTCCCAGAAGTGCAAGCTGGATTTCGAAAGGGCAGAGGAACCAGAGACCAAATAGCAAACATGCGCTGGATTATGGAGAAAGCTAGAGAGTTCCAGAAAAACGTCTACTTCTGCTTCATTGACTATGCAAAAGCCTTTGACTGTGTCGACCACAGCAAACTATGGCAAGTTCTTAAAGAAATGGGAGTGCCTGATCACCTCATCTGTCTCCTGAGAAATCTCTATGTGGGACAAGAAGCTACAGTTAGAACTGGATATGGAACAACTGATTGGTTCAAAATTGGGAAAGGAGTACGACAAGGTTGTATATTGTCTCCCTGCTTATTTAACTTATATGCAGAATTCATCATGCGAAAGGCTGGACTAGATGAATCCCAAGCCGGAATTAAGATTGCCGGAAGAAATATCAACAACCTCAGATATGCAGATGACACAACCTCGATGGCAGAAAGCGAGGAGGAATTAAAGAACCTTTTAATGAGGGTGAAAGAGGAGAGCGCAAAATATGGTCTGAAGCTCAACATCAAAAAAACCAAGATCATGGCCACTGGTCCCATCACCTCCTGGCAAATAGAAGGGGAAGAAATGGAGGCAGTGAGAGATTTCACCTTCTTGGGCTCCTTGATCACTGCAGATGGTGACAGCAGTCACGAAATTAAAAGACGCCTGCTTCTTGGGAGAAAAGCAATGACAAACCTAGACAGCATCTTAAAAAGCAGAGACATCACCTTGCCGACAAAGGTCCGTATAGTTAAAGCTATGGTTTTCCCAGTAGTGATGTATGGAAGTGAGAGCTGGACCATAAAGAAGGCTGATCGCCGAAGAATTGATGCTTTTGAATTGTGGTGCTGGAGGAGACTCTTGAGAGTCCCATGGACTGCAAGAAGATCAAACCTATCCATTCTTAAGGAAATCAGCCCTGAGTGCTCACTGGAAGGACAGATCGTGAAGCTGAGGCTCCAATACTTTGGCCACCTCATGAGAAGAGAAGAATCCTTGGAAAAGACCCTGATGTTGGGAAAGATTGAGGGCACTAGGAGAAGGGGACGTCAGAGGACAAGATGGTTGGACAGTGTTCTCGAGGCTATGAACATGAGTTTGACCAAACTGCGGGAGGCAGTGGAAGACAGGAGTGCCTGGCGTGCTGTGGTCCATGGGGTCACGAAGAGTCGGACACGACTAAACGACTAAACAACAACCAGTGTTGATCCGGGAGACATATTGAACATTCTTCTTGCTCATCTCCAGCTGTGGGACCTCAACATTCATGCCAAACTTGACTTGTCTGCTGCAGCCGGGGGCTTTGTGGCTGCTGTGACAACCATGGGGCTGTTCAAATGTGCCACCAGACCATCATATATAGCAGGTCACATTCTTAACCAGGCATTTCTGACCGGAAGGTATGTGTTTTAAAAGGTGGCATCATTGAAAAAGCAACCTCTTTCATTTGCTGATGGGGCATCTGAACTCTCCCTATACAGAGCCTGATATGACATTTCTCTTTACATAGCCTATCAGCTGGACATGTAATGAAACAGATTATTATCTAATGATAAACACAGATATAATATCTTTATAACTGTAGAAGCCTCTCTGCACTCAGGAGTAAAATGTACCTTTCCCTCTCCCTAAACCAGGGTAGGAAAGCTGTAACCCTCCACTTTATCCTTGTGCTTAAGAAATGCCATTATTTTTTTAACGTCTGTGACTCGGCTAAAACAAACTCCTCCTTACATTTGATCCTCTGCCCATGTTCTTGTGGAAAAGTTTGGGGTTTTTTTTACCGCAAAGATTATTATCATTTTGCTTGAAGAACAACTCTTAGTTAAAAATTCCAGGTCACCTGCTTTCCATATTATATACATTTTAGTACTCCTGACCCTGCCAACATTTTTCCAAGATCATCATCATAATTAAGAGGAATGCTGGAGAACTAAAAATGCACCACAGATTGATTATCCTTACTAAGAGGACACATCTGTTGCTACAAATTCCACTTTTAAAATGCTACTTCAACCACTTATGTGGCATTCCGATTCTTGTTGGACATTGTTTAAAGGCAGTCTATTACTTTTCGGGGTTGATGCCACAAAATGCAAAATCCCCCAGTATTGTTGGCTAGAGCTCTCTGTGTGAAATGCGTATTAAAATACAGAGGAAGCTATCTTTCTAATGCATATTAAAATATAGAGAAAGCAGGATCTTCGCAATTACTTCACATTTCAGATCATAGCCAATGAACATTGAGGTACAGTGCTGTAGTACTTGACAATTTAAACAGTCTATTAAAAAAATGTGAAATACGCAATAATATGGAAATACTATGTTCTCTGCTTCACCACTAATACTCCTAGCACAATACTCTGCCCCTATTTATGTGGAATGGTTACTGGTTTGTATGATATTTATAGGAAAATTATAGAGATAAGATGACAACTGTGGGCTTAATTTTTTTATTATTATATTCTCGATTGGGAATGATCTTGTAGCATGTCTAATATATAGTACAGAATTCCAAAATCAAATAGTTTGTACTGAGTTATTGTGAAACAATGCTTTGGGCAAGGAAAATCTCTAAAGTTCCCTCCCTTCTAAGGTGGGTCTGGCCTCCATTTCATTGTATGACTTTTGCTGGCAGCTCAAGAAGCACCTGGGTCTTTCAGGGTGAATGAATTATGTAAAGATTTTGCTCTGAGCCCTTCCTAATGCATTGCAGTGTGGGCTCTTGCTTAAACTAATTGTAATCCTAAAATGTATTATGGTATTGTATGTATCCCATTCTGAGACTTTGTGCCGAAGGGCAGTTTATGATGTCAAATAAGTGAATACTGTAAATAGGGTGCCACATAAAACAGTACATTTTACGTGGTAATTCTTCTGGCCAAGTGTCCTGGGCCTAATGCTTTAATATTGGAAAATCTTTGTCTGTAGAATGGAGTTTTGATGCCAAATTACAATAAATAAAGCTTGGTTTGCACAGTTACTACTCCTCCTGCACCAATACTGCAATGTGGATATTCTACACCAGGTTCTTCATCACAATGACTAAATAAATATTCCGATAACAGTTATTTGGCTCCATTTATAGCAGGCATGGGGAACCTTCAGATGTTGTTGGATCCTGACACTCATCAACTACGACCACTGGCCATGCAGGCTGGGCCAGATGTGGGGAGATGGAGTCCCAACACCATCTGGAAGGCTCCAGGTCCCCCATTTCTGCCTTATGGGTACTAAGGGACTGATTCACATAATGCCTTTCTTTGCCAGGCATGTATAGTTTCCCCTTAATTTTATAGATGAAGAAAGTTAGTTGCTGAGAAGTGTGTTCTGTTCACCCTTTAAAACATATAAACGAGGCATCTCGAACCACACTCTGGAGCCTCACATGCCTCTAACCTCATAAACCACATTTTCTCATCTGCCAGGCTTCACTCGCAGGAGTAAGGAAGGCCACACAGATATAGCCACACACATTTAGGGAACTTTCACCACTCTTGTCCAGCCCCTTTAACCGTGGCGGATTTATGGTCTCCGGGGTGCTGTGTGCAGTCCTTTCAGAAGGCAGGGGCTGCTCGTTCACCTAAATAACGTTGAAATTAGGGGTGTATGAGGAGATGATGATGATAATGCTTCTGCTTCTGCACAGTGCTCTGCTCCCCTCAAACAACTTGGAAGCAATCCCTGCTCTGGGCCAGGCAGGAAGGAAAGGTGATGATGCTGATATTGCCTCTGAAATGGAAACAATCCAGAAAAAAGGGGTCATAATAATGAAAATAATAATAATTTATTATTTGTACCCCGCCCATCCGGCTGGGTTTCCCCAGCCACTCTGGGCGGCTTCCAACAAAGATTAAAATACAGTGGTACCTTGACTTACGAACGACTCGACAACCGAATTTTTCGACTTATGAATGGGGCAAATGGCCGTATGCTTATGAATTTATCGACATCCAAACGGAAACCGCGGCGGTTTTAGATAGGGATTTTTCAACTTACAAATTTTTAGATGGGGTTGCTTCAACTTATGAAATTTTCCGTTTCCAATGCATTCCTATGGGAAATCGCTTTTCCAATGGCGCTTTTTGACTTACAAATTTTTCGACCTACAAAGGTGCCTTCGGAATGGATTAAATTCGTAAGTCGAGGCACCACTGTACATTAAAATGTCACATATTTAAAACTTCCCTAAACAGGGCTGCCTTCAGATGTTTTATAAATGTCAAGTAGTTGTTTATCTCTTTGACATCTGATGGGAGGGCATTATGCCTCTGGTGATTATGCCTCTGCACTGCCCCCCACCCATCCCCAACCACTCTGGAACAACTGTTTAAAGGGAGGTGGTGGTGATATTGATGCCCAGTGCTCCCCCCCCCCAAGAAAAATAGGTGTTGGCAGCCAAGTCAACAACAACAAAACCGTTTATTGTGAGGACCATGCCTGTACACAAATATCAACACAACAATAATTAAAAATGTTAAAATTCATTACATACTATCCCAACAAAACCTTCACCCCACAAAACAGAAAGAGAAGGAAAACAAGCAACGAGTTAAACAGACGATGAAGGGGTCTTTACTTTATCATCCATAAATCTTTCCCTGGCTTTCATGGCTTTCATCACAAAGACCACTACCACATGGGTAATTCGTGGGTTAGCATCAACTAACAAAAATTTTACTCTTTCTTCAGGACTGATTATAGAGTTGGGTATAGTTTGCAGCATCGCGTCTCTAAAGCCCGAGTAAATGGGGCAATAGAGGAGGTAATGTATAAGATCCTCTTTAATTTTCATGAAGCAAGGGCATAAACGGTGTTCTGCTGGGATTTTTGTAAATCTACCGGTCAGGTATGCAGTTGGCAATGTTTGAAACTGGGCCATTGTGAAAGCTCTCCGAAGAGTGGGATCAGTGATATCCACCAGGTAGTTGGCACAGATTTTGACTGCCTTTACTCAGGGGAACCAGTAGGAAAACCCAGATTTTTTTGTCTTCGTGGTGTCTAAAAAGGCGTCTGTTTCAAAGATCCATTCCCAAACTTTATCAGGGCTCCACAGTTTGAGAGTATTAAACTCGGGTAGATTGTATCTGGATACAATATCTAAATAGGTTTTGACGCCAAATAGTATTATGTTGTAAAGATACAAAGGCTTGTTTAGCCAATAAGGTTGATGAAAGAAAGCGGAAATCTTAAGTGGGCCCTGGCAGACACAGAAGGTAATCCTACTTCCACTCTTAGGAAGGGGCAGCCAAGTCTTTAGCATATGCGCTGCCGGGGTGCAAAGATCTGCCCAGCACCCCCAAATTTAGTTTAGCCCCAAATTAACTTTTGCGCTGCCATTGTGAGTGCCATCGTTGAGTCTGACAAGTGCCGCCATTGTGAATGACAAGCATTCACGCAGCGCGTCTTTGGTAAATGAGCGCACCTCTTCAAAGTTGCCTCTGCCAGGTTTGACCCACCATTTGTGATCCACCACCTGCAGCAACTACAAAGATATACTCAAAAGTAGCCAATGGCTGGATGGATTTATCTCCCAAGGAGAGGCTCCTCCTCAGCACCAAGTTGTTCCTCCAGCACTCCTTGTCCTCATCTTCCCTGCTCCTCTCACTCTGCTCCCTGTTGAACCATCACAGTATTCTTAATTTTTGTATATGGTTTTACGTTGTTTTTATCTTTTCTGCGCATTGCTTTGGATTTTTAATATAAGTGGCATATAGAAGCATTTCCCATTATCTTCCAGGCAGGATAGGATGCAGGTGATGTGTGTCGTAAGACATGTGTTCACTATTGAAAACAAAGACAACATGTTGTCGTCCCCCCCCCCCCCGAAATTATTTATCAAATTCCCTTTCCCCCTCAAATTATTGCAGATATATGCAGATATATTGGTTAACTGCCTAAAACCTGTAAGACTAATTAACTAGGTTTCTGGATTTATTTAATTGGGGGTCCTGGTGGAAGTCCTAGTGTTTTGCTTTGTTTTGTTTTGTTTTCCTAAGTAGAAACTTAGCTTTTCTCAGCCATTCATCAGCTGCCACAACATGATAAACTGAGCCTTTTAACATACCTGCAAGAGAGACATTTTTTTAAACTGAATCCAAAAACATGGGGTCAAGCAGGAAAAGTAATTCTCCAGAATCATATTGGGATTTGGTGCCAGGAAGTTGCATGCCTGTCTGGGAGAAACAAGGTATTTTTCAGGCTCTAATACGAGTCCATTTTTTCCTATACTATCATCGCTGATAAATTTTTGGAGTAGCTGATGTGGGAAAAGAGCATGATAAGGTTTCCTTCTGGGAAATTCTTCCATGGTTCCACCTAACCACTACATTATTTGCAGAGCCCCCCTATGAGATTCTCTACTGAAGATGGGTCAACTTGTGAGGTCTGTGTAAGGAATGGCTTTTTGCTGGACGTGCTCCCGCTGCTCATAAATGGCTCCAATGGGAAGGCTAGGCCGTTGACTCATTTAACATACTCAAATGGAATATCTATTTTACAGTGATAGATCCTCAGAGCTCACTCATCTATTAGACGGGGTGGGGTGGGGGGACAACAACGAGAGAAGAACAGAAAACTACACAAGGGAAAGGAGTGTAGTAGTTACGATTTCTTCCTTAATTTGTTGCTTTTGAGGGCAGTGTGTATACACGGCAGTATAGATGTCATCGTATTTTTCCAGCCTGTCTTTGTTTCCTCAGGTACCGTATTAATGAGTTACCATCTATCTCAGAGACAAAGACAAAGGCAACAGCTGGAAACTACAACAGGCTCACTCCATGTTGACCAAAATCCTATGAAAAGTCCTCAAATAAATACTGGACAGATTTTTACAGAATTTAGGGCCACAACTGGTCGTGAATACCACATGCAGTTGTAGTCCATACCATAAGGCAAATATCACCTCAGTGGTATCAAATACCAAATATGGTATCAAATACCTGTGAAACCATAAGGCAGATATCACTTCAGAAAAACTTCAGAATTCTCAAAATTTGCATTCACTTTTTTATTTTATGTATTTATATTAAAAATATTAATATACTATATAAAGTATACAGCAATGGTTGAGGGAGTTAGGCATATTTAAACCTGCATAAGAGGAGACTGAGAGGAGATATGATAGTCATCTTCAAATATCTTAAGGGCTGCCACATGGAGGAGGGAGCAAGCTTGTTTTCTCCTGCACCAGAGGCTAGGACTTGAACCAATGGGTTCAAGTTACAGGAATGGAGATTCCAACTAAAGAAGAACTTTCTGATAGAAAGAGCTGTTTGACTGTGGAAGGGACCCCCCCTCAGAAGGTGGTGGATTCTCCTTCGTTGGAGGTTTTTAAGCAGATGGAAGTTTAGTTGAGATCCCTGCATTGTAGGGATTGGAGAAGATGACTCTCAGAAACCTTCCAACTCTTCATTTCTATGATTCTGGACCCTTTTGCCCTCAAAAGGGCTCCATAGATGGTTCACAACAAATACCTCCATAAGGTAATAAGGAGGAATGGGTGTTTAAGTTTGATTGGGGTGGGGGGACCTAAGCATGTCTGTGAAAACACGCTTACACTGTTTAGTGTCTTGTGTATATATGAGGGATGGGGGTGATGTAGCAAAAGAGAAACAGTAACACTTTCCCGAAAGCTTCAGATATATGCAGTGGTAGCAAACTGGAGCTGTGCTACACTGCAGTAAACAACTCTGTATTGGTGTATTTACCCTTCTGTGAGGCCAAACCTTGATCTATAATTTTTTTAAAAAAATATTTTCCCCTTTTAGATATAATCAAGTATGGCTGGAAACAAGGAAGTCAGATCAAGCCAAAACTCAGAGGTCAGTTTTTAAAGCTATCAACTTTCTTTGACAATCTGGGTGGCCCTTGCCATGTCTAGGAAAACATGAACTTGGTGCCCCTAGTTGCATCAGCTGTTTCCCCCCTCTGACTGCTGCGATCAATTTGTCAGTATCCACAACATTATTAAAATATGTTATTAAGCTTCTTTCTTATGCATTCTCCCCAGAGTATAAACCATTGAAGAGAGTCTGGGCTTCATAAGTTTTTTTTTTTTGTGGGAGGGGGGCTGCAAAAGGCTTTAATTGCATTATTTAAAGGGAATCAAATGTCTTCAATGCAATAATTTCACATGCATATATACTCGGGAATATTTTGCTTTCTAACATCCCAATCTAACCCCAATTTACAAATTAACACTCTTTCGTACACTTTCTAGAACCAAGGCACTTAAAATAAAATAGAAAAATCGAAGAGAGCACTGCCCTTAATTGGAACTGCGTAAATGTTTCTAAAGCGCAGCCAAGCCCCAGTATCAATTTTCAAGGTGATCCTGAAGGAATGTTAGCCTCAAGGCTTTTGAACGTGAGAATACGAAAGAAGGTAATTGGAATATTCCTTAAGGAGCAGCATTGAAAAGCCTTTACAAAATGAAACATTAGTGTGGGGAAGTATTTGGCCTGGGAAATAAGCGAGCACCAGCATTTTAGTAGCATGATACCACGAACAGATGAAGATTCTCTAGATTTTAGAGATCAGAGATGGTCGTTCAATGCACTTGATTCCCAGAGTATATAGTCACAAGAGGCCCAGCGAGTTCAGAATGGGCAAACACATATTGGAGCCATATTCTACAAGAGGGGTGGGAGGGGCAATGTGAACCAATGTGAAGGGGGGGATTATCTGGATTTGGCCTCTAAAAGTTTATTGGCATTTGATTGCCAATATGTATATAACATTGGTAGTATTAGAGCTCAGTCAGTAGAGCATGAGACTCTTAATCTCAGGGTCGTGGGTTCAAGTCCCATGTCCGGCAAAAGATTCCCAACTCTTCTATGATTTTTCAAAGGGCTTCACAGTCTCTATTATGTTTATATCAACCTTGTGAAATATATTGCTGTGTCTGTCATTTACTATCCTACCATTATTTATAAATAATAATAATAATAATAATAATAATAATAATAATAATTCATTAATTACATGCTGCCCAGTCACTTGGGGTGGCTTCCGACAAATTAAAACATCAAACGCAGTAAAAACATCAAACATTTGTATATTTGTTCATTGAGTTACCAAGTAACTCAAATCAGTATACATTAAAAACAATTATAAAAACCTAAAAACAGAGCAATACAAGTAAAAAGCTAAAAACTAAGCAAAAAGGCAAGACTGCAGATTCTGCCCCACTAAAAAAAGCAATTCCACCCTTCAGATACAACTGAAAGTCAATGTGACTTGCCCTCACTTCTCATGACTATGCTCTGCTTCCAGGGTAAAGGGACCCCTGACCGTTAGGTCCAGTCGCGGACGACTCTGGGGTTGTGGCGCTCATCTCGCATTATTGGCCGAGGGAGCCGGCGTATAGCTTCCAGGTCATGTGGCCAGCATGACAAAGCCGCTTCTGGCAAACCAGAGCAGCACATGGAAACACCGTTTACCTTCCCGCTGTAGCGGTTCCTATTTATCTACTTGCACTTTGACGTGCTTTCGAACTGCTAGGTTGGCAGGAGCTGGGACCAAGCAACAGGAGCTCACCCCATCACAGGGATTCGAACCGCCAACCTTCTGATCAGCAAGCCCTAGGCTCAGTGGTTTAACCACAGCACCACCTGGGTCCCTTCTGCTTCCAGGGTAGGAGGCAGCAATGATTCTATGTACTAGTTGCTAGGAGAGTGTGCTCTTGTGGTCAGGTCCTGCTTGCCTGTTTCCCAAAGGCATTTGGTTGGCCACTGTGGGAACAAGATGCTGGACTAGCTAGGTGGGTGTGACGGATTGGCCTGGTGGGCAAAAGAACTCCAGGGTGCAGAGAGTTAAACCCCAACCTCCTGGATAAATGACGCATTCCATTCCTGAGGGGCGGGACTGCCAGGAGTTTAAAAGGAATGGGAGGCAGTTAATTCGGAGAGAGGGTTGTGGGAGCGAGGGAGAGGTGGTTAGGCAGTTGGCAGTTGGGAGTTAGGGAGTTGGTAGAGAGTAGAGTGTTAAAGAGGGATGCAGGAGCTGTATGAAGAAAACTGTGTTAAATAAAAAGAAGATATGTGCTTTTAAGAACCAAAGAAACTCATGTTTATAAGTTAAATAATAAAGTTAAATGTGCTTAAACGTTCACTGACTCGGCAGTGTCTCAGTACCTACAGAGGTGTGACAAAGAGGGGAGAACAAAGCTTTCCTGGGGAAGAGGAAACTGTTTGCTGTTTCTCCTGTCATACAAAGGGCTGGTTAGCGAAGCCGAAGGAGCCACATAGTTGCCTAAGGGAGAGGCACACTGTAGCAGTAGGGATCCCAGGGAGGGAGACCCCACTGGTGGCCATAGGTTTCGAACGCAGAGCCTGAGGTACTCTGGAGACAAGTCCAATTTGGACTCTGGAGGTTTTTTTTTTTTCTCCTGTTTGTGGAGAAGCACAGGGAGAGCCTCTGAGGTTAAAGCAGTGAGGTGGGGGATCCATCACATTTTTGGTGGCAGCGTCGTGATCTGAATCCACAACCAAAGTTGAAGTTTGTGGGAGTTTTAAAACAATATTTTCCAGAGAAGGAAAATGGCACATTTAAGAAAAGCAAGAGAGGCTAAAGGGGATGAGAGGACAGAAGGGGCTGAGGGGAGCCCAAATTCTGAATTAGAGCTTATGAGATTGAGAATTGAGATGTCTAGAATTGAAGCTGAGAGGGAAAAGGAAAAGATAGCGGCTGAGGAGAGAATGCAGTCTGAGAAATTAAAATTGGAACAGGAGAGGTTGCAAATGGAAAAAGAGATACAGCTGGGGAGAATGCGTTTGGAAGAGATTCAATTAAGAGGAGAGGTAGCTCCAAATAGAGAAAATGTGGAGGTTACCTCAGCAAACCTCAAGAGATTCCCAAAATATGTAAATGGAGATGATGTCGAAAGTTTTCTATTCAGTTTTGAACGCATTTGTCAGGAATTAAAAATAGCTGAGGCGGACTGGATGATGTATCTGAGGCCTCAAATATGTGGCATCTTGAGTGAAATATACTCAGACTTAAGGGATACTGAACTATCCAGTTATGAGATATTTAAGCAGCGGGTGAGAGTACGCTGTGGGCTAACTGCTGATCAAAGCCGAAAAGCCTTTAGAGAACTAAAAAGAGGTCCCAAAGAGACATTTTCTCAGCTGGCAAGCAAGCTAGATCGTTTGCTGGACAGGTGGATTCAGGGGAGCGGGGTGACAAGCTTCCAAGAATTAAAACAGCTAATTTGTGTGGAACAGTTTTATAAACACGTCCCTATGAATCTACGCTGGTTTATTAAAGACAAAAGGCTGTTGGATGTGGCCAAAATGGCTTTAATATTAGATGAGATTGAAGGAGACTGTCCTGAAATGCTGATTCCAAGGCAGTGGCCAAAGAACAGGCAGATGAAGCCTTATGAAAAAGGGGAGAAAGCAGACAGGGCTCCTGACAAAGCAGACACTCCAGTAGTCAGAAAAATAGCTTGCTATTTTTGTGGATTAGAAGGTCACATAAGATCAAGATGCCCGCAATTAGCAAAAAAACAAAATGCCAACACGGCTACCAAGTCAGTAAAGTTGCTAACCCAAGCTGAGGTAAAAAAATCACCTCAGGAAAGTAACCCAGAATCAACTGTCAGTGCCTCAGAGACTGTGGCTAACATAAGGCAGGTCTGGAGAGCTGATCAGGGGATTAATAAAGACTTTATGGAGCCAGTGATTTTAAATAATCAAGAATATTTGGGTTTACGTGACACAGGTGCAGAAGTGAGTCTGGTTAGATCACACTGTGTGACACAGGATCAGTACCTTAAAGACCAAACTTTTAGTCTAAAGGGAATATGGGGTCCTGAGTTCGAGGTTCCGGTAGCAGAAGTGGATATAGTTTATAATGGCGTGAGGAGAAAATGGAAAGTGGGCGTCTGGGATAACATCGATACACCATTTCTGATAGGCAATGATGTGATCAAGCCTGAATTTAAGGTTCAAGTTATCACTAGAGCCCAAACCTCAGCAAAAGGGAATCCATTAACTGCCATACCAGAAGCCCAAGCCGATCCTGAGGGGAACGGAATGTTGGGGAGAATGTCAGTTGTAACCACCATAACTGCCAACAGGGCCCAGTTCCTAGCAGAACAGAGGGAGGATGAAACTCTAAAGGGACTGTGTGAAGAAGATAAAGGGCAGTACGGCACAGTGGTGTCAGTAGAAAGGCCCAGAGTTTCTTGTATAAAGGAGGAACCACTAATTAGTAAATCTGAGACAGGCAAAACTGCAGCGGAGTGGGAAAGCAAAGAGCAATCAGTGTTGCCAGAGAAGACCAGTCTGCAAGAGCCGCAATTGGCACATGATGCCCCCAAAACAGCGCATTTTGAAATAAGCCAAAAGGAGAGAGTCCAAAACCAAATTTACTGGACTGCTATAAACAAAGACACCAGAGGTTCTAAAAGTGAGAACAGTTTTATTTTAGACCTCGGGGATAGAGCCCTAAGATTACCAGAGGAGATTCCTCTGAGGGAAAATGTAAATAAGACTGTGTTAAAAGTCAATGGAAATGATTTAACAAGACAGAGCTTACCTAAGGAGCTCATAGCCGACTTGGGTATGAAGGAGGTGTTGCCACTTGGCGGAGTTAGCTGTGTAGAGACTGCAAATAACTTTCTGCAAGCCAAAGAGCTTAGTGAAAAGAATGAGGGAACACCGACCTCGTCTGTAACACCTTATCCTATCCACCAACAGTACAGGGTGTCTGAACGTTGGCAACTATTTGTGTTAAGTTTTGACTTGATTAGTCGGGAAGGCAAATACAGCCCTTCTGAGCTGGTTGATGGGCAGCAAACCAGTGCTCTTTTACAACTATTACTGCCTGAAAGGAAGGAGGAAGAGAGCGTGGCACATCCAGTGATTATATCTACCATACTGGAACTGCTTCGCTATGTGCCAGAGACTGAAAGGCAAGCTGTAAGCAGAGTGCACAGGGCACAGCAGTGCTTGGAATCAGGGGGTGCATTCCTAATTACAAATGGGAATCCCTTGCATGGCAAAAAGGAAGCTCGAAAATGCCAAGATGCTGCACATTCGTCATCTTGTGATCCTGCTGAGGCCGAGTATGTTCCAGCGAGGAGTCGGAAACAACGGGAGGTCCACAGGAAGATGATTGCCCAAAAGCGAAAGCGGCTTGAGATTTGCTTGCGCCGGACTGTTGCGCCGAGAGGCATGTTCCAGTACCATCTGAAACTGTCTGCAGAGTCGTCAGTGCAAGGCAGAAGATCTGCTCAACGCATGGCCGATGCAGCGCAAAGAAGGAAAAGCGACGCGGCAGGAGGAGGAAAAAGGACTTGTTAAAGTGCAACAATTTTCTTCCAATGCAGAGTCGTCAGGAGTCCCACTGACTAACACAGCTAAAGACAATCTTATGCACCATTTATCGAGACTTATGCCTTCTAAAGTCATAATTGACTGGTGGGAGGAGGGTTTCTTTTTATTTATTAGGTGTCGCAAGAAGAATTGCTGAGAACAAGTGCCTTCATCATTTGGGGAGAATCTATTGTGCTTTTGTTGAAGGTGACAACTTGATCTTTTTATGACAGCAGTGTATTTCAATGTTGCTAGAATTTTGAAAATGTTTTTGATGGTATGGTATCAATTCTGTTTTGGTTGGGACACATAAATGTTTAGTGTATAATTTTTGGGGAAAACCCTGATTTTTGAATAGAAGGAAAGGTTTAATTTTACACTATATATACATAGGTGGGTATTATTGGGAAAATGCATTCTATTTCTTTTGAAATGTTAATGTGTATAGTGCATATGTAAGTGTGTATATCTGAAGTCTATTTTAACTTCAGGTATAGGTGTAAGTTTCGCAGGGGAATTGAGAGTTGCAACACAGGGTTGTGTAAACAGCGCACCTGGGGGGAAGGTAAGCCAGGGAATTCCCGACTCTATCTCCCATTCTTTGGCATTACTCTGGTATTTTTGAGTATGCCTGCGCAAGGGTTTTCGGGGGAGGGGAGAAAATGTGACGGATTGGCCTGGTGGGCAAAAGAACTCCAGGGTGCAGAGAGTTAAACCCCAACCTCCTGGATAAATGACGCATTCCATTCCTGAGGGGCGGGACTGCCAGGAGTTTAAAAGGAATGGGAGGCAGTTAATTCGGAGAGAGGGTTGTGGGAGCGAGGGAGAGGTGGTTAGGCAGTTGGCAGTTGGGAGTTAGGGAGTTGGTAGAGAGTAGAGTGTTAAAGAGGGATGCAGGAGCTGTATGAAGAAAACTGTGTTAAATAAAAAGAAGATATGTGCTTTTAAGAACCAAAGAAACTCATGTTTATAAGTTAAATAATAAAGTTAAATGTGCTTAAACGTTCACTGACTCGGCAGTGTCTCAGTACCTACAGAGGTGTGACAAAGAGGGGAGAACAAAGCTTTCCTGGGGAAGAGGAAACTGTTTGCTGTTTCTCCTGTCATACAAAGGGCTGGTTAGCGAAGCCGAAGGAGCCACATAGTTGCCTAAGGGAGAGGCACACTGTAGCAGTAGGGATCCCAGGGAGGGAGACCCCACTGGTGGCCATAGGTTTCGAACGCAGAGCCTGAGGTACTCTGGAGACAAGTCCAATTTGGACTCTGGAGGTTTTTTTTTTTTCTCCTGTTTGTGGAGAAGCACAGGGAGAGCCTCTGAGGTTAAAGCAGTGAGGTGGGGGATCCATCACAGTGGGCCACTGGCTTGATCCAGCAGGCAAGCTCTTCTGATGACTGTGTGGCAGAGAAAGTCTTGAATCCAGACCTCCCAAATACAATTGTGCTGTGCTTGCCATTCACTCATATTGGCCTGTTAAAGGTGTGGGATTAGTCTATATGGGTTTCGGTAATTTAAATCAGCATAAAACAAATAGCTATGATTAAAAATAATTACTGAAATGCAGAACTTTATTATATTTTGTAGTTCATTTCCATTTGTAGTGTTTTATTTGGATATATAGTAATGTTGCCTTTGATGCTGTAGGGATGACGATGGTGGTTTTTTGAAATGTAAGCGGGGTATAGAAATGATTCAAATAAATAAAACATGGACATTTTAGGCTGCCTTGAAAGTCCAAACTTGGACTTGCATGTGGATGATAGTAAGAGGTAATTTCTCAAAGGTGGGGGAAATTCCCCAAGTAGCCTTAAATGTGTTTAATATTCTTGTGACAGAATGAGAGAAGGTGGAAACAAACGAAACGAAACAGAATAAAAATGAGTAAATTAATACCCAAACCATATGGCAAGCAATATATAGAAAGCGGCTTGTGGAATAACAGTGGAAACTGTCAGAAACAGAGGAGCAGTTTTAACCAGTCGCTTTCCACCTGCCATGCTCTGGGTCTTTGAAATTCCTAGGGAAAACCCAAGGGTACTTCATGATGTGAGGCTGTGCTCTGATCCTATGGAACCCTAGGAGAAACCTTTATGCAAATGTGGTTAGGCTTTTGCCAGAATCCCATTTTATGAACTTTTTTTTATTACTACTTATAATATTACATTTCCTGTAGTGAATACCTATATGCCTGCTGTGTTTTAGTTACCATAGTTCCTAATGTAACTTGACTATTCTCTGCAGAGTTTCTCATAGGAAAGACCCTTCGAAGTAAGTAGGCTTGCTTTATTTTATACTTGGTACATTGTTTGGCGTGTTCATAATGGGTTCCTGCAATATCACATAATGTAAGCTCAGGGCCTTATTATAAAAAGGAGGGAGGACTGGCTATGTCTCATTTGTTGCACAGGGATACTGTGGTATTTGTTTTATGCTTGCCTCCAGGTGATGGTTTTCTGAGATCCGAGAGAAAGACAACATCTCCCTCACAAGCAGAAAAAATAAGCCCCTTTCCAAGCAACTTTAGCTTAGGAACAACCCCCATTTCCTGGTCTCTGCTGCAACCAAGTTGTGTTCAGCTTGTGACCCCAGGGACTGCAGAATAAATGCTATAGAGACTGGGAAAGCAGCCATTCCCAAAGTAGCAGGTGCTTGAGGCTGGCAATACAATTCAGGAGGCCAGGAGGACGAGGAGGTTAGAGACTTCCTGGATGACTCAAAAGGCCTTTGCACACATCCACCCAAAAGCAAAGGAGGACAGTTTACCTTTGGGATACTGGATTAGGTGCGAAAATCAAAGATATAGCTACGCCTTTAGAAAGTACGCAAAAATGAATGTACTACCATGTTTCCCTGGAAATAAGACACTGTCTTATATTTATTTTTCCTCAAGAAGACACACTATGGCTTATTTTCAGGGAATGTCTTATTTTTTATTACATGTCCAGCCTCGCCTCTTCCTTGGCGCCCTCAAGAACTACGCCTATCACTGTGTCTTATTTTCAGGGTATGGCTTATATTGCGCAAATGCTTAGAAATCCCGCTACAGCTTATTTTATGGGTATGTCTTATTTTCGGGGAAACGGTGTGTGTGTGTGTGTGTGTGTGTGTGTGTGTGTGTGTATATATATATATACATACATATATATATATATATACATATACATATACATATACATATATATATATATATATATATATATATATATATATATCCTAATGATTCCAGGATTAAAATGACTTCCTTTCAAGTGAAGCTTCTTACACATTCACTTGTGCATTTATGCATGGGTGTTTAGTAGTTGATGTTGTGTGGGGTCTGCTGTTGTCCTGGTATGTTTCTTCCCTGCTCCCCATTTACAATTAATGTTGAGGAGAATGCATGATGTGTGTACTTCAACTCACAGCATGATTAATGGGGGGGTTGTGGGGGGCATAAACATTTGTAGGTAAGAATTTGCTTAATGCACTTCATGTAGCTGAGAAAGTCGTCCCCTGTACAAAAGCAGGCCACAATATATTTCCTAGTCTTTAAGGTGCCCCCAAAGCACTGAGTGGTATGTGATGTTTCTGTTTCGCTAGTGCAAGAACAGAATTTTCCCCCTCTCTCATTCAGCCTACCATGTGCCCTCAAAATCAGCTCCAGGTATTTAGGGGACCCCCTGAAGCAGATTTTGGGGGCACATGTGAGGAGAAGTGGGAGAAGTCGAGTTGCATGAGAAGAGTTCCACTCACAGAGCATTGGATACAACTCACTAGTTTTGATACAATAGATTAACCTAGCTCCTCTTTTGAATTTTATCTGAGGTTTTATCAGTCATTTTTTATTTATTTTTATTTTTTTAATTTTATCAGTCATTGTTGCCTTGAATATATGAATTACTTAGTAACCTCATTCCCCCCCCCCTAATGCCCTCTTACATAGACTACAAATTTATTACTGTACAATTTGTATTTTTAGAAAAGTGGCACGGGAGGCAGATATATTTTTGCAACTAAATTTCTAATATAAATGTTTGTTTTAAAAAAATGTTTAGGTAATGTTCTGAAAAGAACGTCCCCCGCTCGGCTAGCTCACTTAAAGTTCAAAGGGGGGGGGGAAATGTCACAATGACAAATTGAAAAGTGCTATTCATACAGTTAGGAGGGAAATGTGCCCTCATTTGCTGGTATTTCACATAATTTGTAAAATCGTTGTTTCCAAAGAAAACACAGAACTAAATGGTTTTTGATTAACAGTACATGTATTATTAATTAATCTTAGTAGAAATGTGTTTTACCTTTAAATAAATACACGTGCATGTAATATATAGTCTAGAATATATTTATTCTCTGTAGAGAGATGCAGCGAGTTCTCGTCTAGAGAAATATATGTCGCTTCCTTCTACCACTTCATCATTGTATTAGCACTCCAGATGTTGAGCTGTGATTTGTATGTTCATGAATGCTGAAGCATGATTAATACGTTAATATAACTACCTGAAGTTACAAGAAAAAGTGTTGGCCTTCCATGGGCATCAAAAGGTTCTGTGTCCATGCCCCGGTCCCCCTTTTTCTGCACACAAATAACCACAAAACTGTTCGGTATACCATTGTTTATTAAGAACAGGGTATTAGATCACTGCTTTCCGCTAGTGAATACCCTTCGGCATTTTCTTGCTGAAGCACCAGCTGCACACAGGTTGAGGCCTCACACGGTGGCCTGCCAGTCTCTTGAGTGCCTTCCCAACACCTTTCATTTGTTGGGCTTTGACACAGCTGGAACTCCAGACAGGCCCTGTCTGTCCCACCCCTTCCCTACCTCCTCAACTATGAGGGAATCTGACGCCTCAATGTCAGCAGCTGTATCTCCCCCCAGCTGTTCCTCATCTCCCAGCCATTCTCCACAAGCAAGCTCTGATGATGCCTGATCTGCATCCATAGAAGGTCAGCACCAGCGGGGGCTCTCACAGTACAGGCTCTCACAGTAAAGAGAATTGGAGGGTGTGTGGAAGGCCAAATACAGTGGTACCTCATGGTTACAAACTTAATTCGTACTGGAGGTCCGGTCTTAACCTGAAACCATTCTTAACCTGAGGGACCAGGTGCGCCTCCACCGCACAATTTCTGTACTCATCCTGGGGCAAAGTTCTTAACCCGAGGTACTACTTCCGGGTTAGCTGAGTCTGTAACCTGAAGTGTTCGTAACCCGAGGTACCACTGTACCCCGAAAAGCCCACATTATGCCCTTGTGTTTCTACACCAATGGGACCATAATATGAGACTATGAAGCATCAGCAAAGTCCCTTAGTTCACCAGGAGACCCAACACTGACATTGCGTCTGTGGATTAAAATTCTGTAGGAATTACTCTTTTGTTCACCTCCAGCTTGTGGACTCTGTGCGGATAGTGTCATTATATAGATTAGTCACTAGTTGGTACCAGACTTAGTTGTATCTGGGCATGGGCAGACTTTGGTCTTTCAAATTTCAGCGGTGCCGTGCGAGACCAAAATTCAGTGACGCCCAACTCTTGCCTTCCATTCTGTACAATTCCCTATGTTACGACATCCTGCAGCGCCCTCTAGACTTGGCGCCCAGTGCAGTGGAACCGGTCATGCTGCCCTAAATCTGCCTCTGATCTGGGTAGAGACAAGCATTTCATTTGGTGTGCTGTTCTTGTTTAGGAGAGAGAATAAAGTTGTTGTCTAGCTTCCTGACTTGAGGTGTCCTCTAAGCCATTCGTGGCAGACTATGTCCATTGCCTAATAGTTGCAGGTAGAAAATGGATGCTTTCTTACATAGTTTACCAACATCTGAAACACATTTGTCTTGGGCTAAGGAGAGGGTACTCTGTGGATATGCCTTAGCTCTAGAACTCCCTGCCTTGAAAGCCCACTTTCCTCTATTGCTGATGGACTATCATTGCAGGTGTCATTTTAGACATCTTGGGGCAATAGGAATCACTTTTGGACCTCTTTGTATTGGATTTTGGAGATGTTCTGTGAGAAATTGCTTCTGAAGATTGTGTGTGTGTTTGTTTTAGTGATTGACTTCTTAGACTCTATGTGCTGCCTTTCCCTTTGCTGTTGCATTGTTTGTTATATTGGTCTTGGATGTTGTTAGTCGCCTTGGACATTTCATGGGAAAGTTAAATAAATGTAAAATAAAGGACCGATAACCAGGAAATTAGTAGCATTCATTGCTAAGGTCCATAACATGTATCAGGTGTTCGTAGAAATGATTTTTTTTAAAAGAAAAAAAATGCTTACCGTATATTCCGGCGTATAAGACTGGGCGTATAAGACGACCCCCAACTTTTCCAGTTAAAATATAGAGTTTGGGATATATTCGCCGTATAAGAAATACGACCTGGTGTATAAGACAACCCCCGACTTTTGAGAAGATTTTCCTGGGTTAAAAAGTAGTCTTATACGCAGGAATATACAGTATTTACAAGTAGATATGATCATGCCATGCTGCTGCATTATTCTAGAAATACTTATTTATAATAAAGAAGACTTAGGGTTCCCACTGGAAGTAAGGGGTGGGATATAAGGATGAGGAAACAAAAGACAGCCAGCTCTTTGTGCCACTGAGCAACAAACAAGCAAATGAAAGTGAGCGATAAACAGTGACACACTATTCGCAGCATGCAGAGCAGGGGCGTACCCAGGATCAAAACTAGGGGGGGGCAAGGGGCGGGGCCAAGGCACGGGAGGGGAGGGGCCACAAAGTGGGAATGTGGGCGGGGCTACAGAGCCCAGGTGAAATCAAAATAAACCTGAAGCGACGGCGGCGAAGGGGAGAAAACCAGCGGCCGCCTAGAGGAGAAGAGGGAAGTCTGGGGGTGGGCGGGGGGGGGGGAGAGAAGGGAACCAGGCTTGGATCGGGGCCTCCGCGGAGGTCTGGAGCAAAGCCCCGGCCTCCGCGAAGCTATCCGAGGCTCCGTTGCTGCAGCGGTCTCAGGCGCTGAACGACTCCCGACGTTCGGGAGACCTTTGAGCACAGCCGCGCTGTGCGCATGCGCCCTGCACGGCGGCCGCCGGAGTCCACAGCCGCGCTGTGCGCATGCGCCCCGCTTTGCGCATGCGCAAAGGTCTCCCGAACGTCGGGAGCGTCAGCCCTTGCCCCCTCCCACACAGCGCGGCTGTGTGGACTCCGCACGGCTCGGGCGCAAGAGACTGCTGCGGGCGCCGAACTCGCGCTCCGCTGGGCTGTCCTCCGCCTCTGCCCACCAGCCCCGCCGGCAGCGCCACTCTTGCCCGCAGCTGCCCGACCGGCCCTGCCTCTAGAGTAGGGCAGCGGCCCCTCCCTGCCCCGCGGTGGGTACGCCCTTGATGCAGAGTAAGCATGACCATCCTTTTTGAAAGCGATATTTGTATTGATTTTTCATTGTTTACCCCGACAACAACATATTCGCCTTGCAGAAGGGTAGACACGTGTGCTTAAACATCAGCAGAGACCATTCAAATCATGTATCGGGTCTCCCTCAAAAGACAAAAATCACCACAAGGTTAAGTACACCTGTCTAAAATGATTAATGACTTCAGTAAGAAGTCTAGCTGAAAGGGCTTTGCTAACATGTGGAAGGAATGGATACCATCTTTTCCCCTGAAAATATGACTAGGTAAGACCATTGGCCACACATATTTGCTGCATTAATTTGCCCATCAAAGCCAGTTTCCATAGTCTTTGGCACCACTGATTACAGGCAGGCAGCCGGTTTGCTTCCCAACTGCTAGCTATTTCCGGAAGGTCTGAACCTGCAAGGCTTTGAGGCAGGCGGGACGAAGGAAGCTTCTCTTTAAAAAATATAGCTGCTTCTACCTAGTCTGCTGTTCAGCATCCTTTGAGGGATTCCCCCCCCCTGTAAAATTTTTAGGTGAGAAGCCATGATATAATCATAAATAAATGAGCAGCTCTGCAGGGCATATGCTCATTGTGTAATTAACAGGAGTGGAAGAAGGAACAAAGTGAACCCGAAGCAAAATTTGTACTAGAGCCACACCTCATTGATGTTTTGCTGCATAAGCCTGTAATAAAGACATGTGTTTATTGCACATCTGTGCAGTTCAAAGTATATTATACAACATGTATCATTTTCAAATCACAAAGATGACAAGATGTGTTGTTATAGTACAAACTGTACCTTTTGGGGAAGTCCGGAGACAAACAGCATAATATAATCCCCAGAAAGTATTTTAGCGTAACAGTTACCAAATCACTGTCATATACACGGATCTGCTTTGAAATGGACTTACTAGTACATGAGTGCAAGTTATTTATTTCATTTAAGTGAATATAAGAGAAATAAATATATTTGCAGTCTTGAATGGCCCCTGAATTCTGTATATTTGGATTCCCAGGAAGCGTTGATTCCTTGGAAGACATTTAGGAACTATTAATTGCATCAGAGTGTTCCAGCATCTTCACTTAACATTGTCACAGACTCCCATTGGATATGAACAGGAAATGCTAGAGCCAAAGGACTCCCAGTGTTGTTACTAAGACTTGTAATCACCCTATACAAATCTCTCATGTTCATAATGTGCACAACTCCAGCCCATTCTCCTCTCCTCATAGTTTTTAATCTG
Organism: Zootoca vivipara; assembly: GCF_963506605.1. Lineage (NCBI taxonomy): Eukaryota > Metazoa > Chordata > Lepidosauria > Squamata > Lacertidae > Zootoca > Zootoca vivipara. The sequence goes on from NC_083285.1 coordinate 26,923,379, forward strand.
ACTTAGATTGCAATTGGGGATGATAATGATGATGATAATAATAATAAGTCCTCTAATATCACTCATAATAAAATTACTGGTCCCAATACAAATCAAGTCATCACTAGATGTTACAATATTTACAGACTAAAAGCAGTTCTGAAATGAAATACCACACCAATGAGAAATGTTGGGTCAGCCACTGTTAGGACAAAATGGTCTCTGCAGTCCTGCACTCATAGGCCTGCAGTTTTGCTAATCCTTTCTAGTGAACAACAACAATTTAGCACTTGTAAAATAGGAACCGCTACAGCGGGAAGGTAAACGGCGTTTCCATGTGCTGCTCTGGTTTGCCAGAAGCGGCTTTGTCATGCTGGCCACATGACCTGGAAGCTATACGCCGGCTCCCTCGGCCAATAATGCGAGATGAGCGTGCAACCCCAGAGTCGGTCACGACTGGACCTGATGGTCAGGGGTCCCTTTACCTTTATAAACCAGAATAACGCAGATTTTTCCATAGGCACCCAGACCACACACCCCACCCTCTACTATCATTTCTGGAGACCTCCTGCTCCCTCTTTGGTAGCCTTACATGACACCAGAAGGTCTGGCTGAATACCTGAATAAGAATCCTCTTAAGGGATTTGCAACATTTTGTTGCAGAACCACCAATGTTGTCAACCTAGGTTGAATATATGTTCTGCAAGCATGAGCCTAATAAATCCCATTGATTGCAGTGGAACTTGCTTTCAGGTAATTTTCCATTAAACCAAAGTCTTAATGTTTCTGGGACTCAGCTACACCTACACCTACCTGCAAATAAAACATTTTAAGTGTGTTTGAATCCCTGCGACGGGGTGAGCTCCCGCTGCTCGGTCCTTGTTCCTGCCCACCTAGCAGTTCGAAAGCACATCAAAGTGCAAGTAGATAAATAGGTACCGCTCCGGCGGGAAGGTAAACGGCATTTCCATGCACTGCTCTGGTTCGCCAGAAGCGGCTTAGTCATGCTGGCCACATGACCTGGAAGCTGTATGCTGGCTGCCTCGGCCGGTAAAGCGAGATGAGCACCGCAACCTCAGAGTCGTCCGTGACTGGACCTAATGGTCAGGGGTCCCTTTACCCTTTTAAAGTGTGTTTTAAGTGCAATAAACAATGTGACACTAGATGGTGATTGTGAGCCTTATGGAAAATTCAATGTATTATTTAAAAATGCTTTAAAAAACATTTTCAGAACAGTTTTTATATGTGTGTAGGTTCCACCCTGAATGTATTTAAACACACACTCACTCTCTCTCTCTTTCTCTCTCTCCCTCTGTTGCATTCCTGTGTAGAGGCAAGAACAGATATGCCCCTTGAATTTCAGTAGGCCTTCTGTGCATGTAACGGCGAGCAAGTTCACAATTCTAGTTGGGATGCTTTTATCTCCTAGCAGCAAGCAGAATAAACATTGCTAAGTAGTAATCATTTATACAACCAAAAACAATAGGAAATTTTTTTGCCACCCCACCCCCACCCCATGAGTCATACTACAATGTACATTTTAACAATTGTCTGAACAAGTCTCATGCCTATAATAATTTTCTTCCCTAAAGTTCAGGCTATCTGCTAATAGTAACAGGCTATCGCCACCAGTGGAATTTATTTATTTCGCTGGATTCATTTTCCATCCTCTGCCATGAACTACCCTAGCGTCAGTCACAGCACAGCAAATACATCAAAACAATCAGTAAACTATTTGAAAACAAAAATCAGAAGATCAAAATCGGTAAAAAACAATTACTCAACTGTCATATTATATTACATAGATTAATCAGTTCAAAAGACCTGGTATGGGATGAAGTGGTATCAGGAACTAGCCAACACTGGAGCCAGCCCACCCTATGCCTCCTGATATTTTGGTACAAAAGTAGAACATAAATATTTTGGGGAACAATATATTTGTCAATATAGCATTTTTAAAATTAAAAGTGAAGCTACGTTTCAGGGTTGTTGTTTTTTTAATAAAAAAGGGATTTCAAAGAGAAAGGAAAAGAAGTAGAAGTTCATTTTGAGATTTAAAATTCTGGTGAATTGGAGACACCCTTTTTCCTGTTTCCACAGCTAACCACCACTGCTAAATTGGTGATTCTATGACTTTTGCCACATATTTAAATAGTTGCATACAGACAACTCCCCATTTATGTGTGAGTTACATTCCGAGGCACCGTGCGCATCAGTGAAATGGCATATATTTGATACCCCATTGGAAAAGCCTGCAAACACCCCGTTCCACCTCTTTTTGTGACTTTGGGGGGTCACTTCTGGGTTTGGCATGGTGTGTGCGTGTGTGCACGTGCACACACACACACACACATACTGAATGTGCGTAAATGGGAGGTTGCCTGTATTTTAAATTACCCAGTGACAATGTGATAATACGGTATCTTTGTGTAGCAATAGTGAAACATGTCTCTAAATGGCACTAACATTTCAGAACAAGGGGATGAAAGAGGGTTGAAAATCAACCTGATTTGAGGGTGTAGTGAAAAGTCTCCACTTTAGTGGTAGCCTCAAATTTGTTTGCTACCCAGGGTTTCTGGGGGAAAGTATGTATTGTGAAGGATGGCCTGGTTGAAACATCTGTTCTACTTTATGATGCATCTTAGTTTGAACATAGCATCAAATCCAGAGATGATCTAGGTCACCGCTCCCAAACCTGTAGCTCATCTTGCCCACAAGCTCTTCTGGCTTAATGTGTACCAGATTCACAGGAGAAGTGTATTAAAGTATTAACTTTTCAGAGTTCTCAAGGAAGTAAGCTAGCAGTTAGGGACAGGAGAGAAATTTGATTTTGTTTGCCCTTTAATGAGAAACTTCTCAGTTTGCACTTCTTGAGCCAACATACCAAAACACACCTATCCTCCTGAATTTGCACTTTGTGATGCGGTTCAAGTACTAATGTGCACAAGAATAGATATATCTATCATTGGAAGTGCATTTAATGAGAAACTACCTAGGTTTGCACTTCTTGAACCAACATGGGGAGACCAAAACACAGCTTTCCTCTTTAAGTCATACTTACCTGAATTTTGTAATGATGTTCTTTATAAAACATTGTTCGGGAATGTGTGTTATTAGTGAAAATAACATACAAATATCCAATGTAGTAGTAGTAGTAGTAGTAGTAGTAGTAGTAATACCCTGACCATCTGACTGGGTTTCCCCAGCTACTCTGGGCAGCTTACAAAATATATAAAACATAATAATTAGGGGAAACGGCCTGTGAAAATACATTTTTGAAAGCGGGTTTTGCAGCACTAATCAAAGCCACATACAAAAATGTGTTGGTTTGGTGAAATTTACACTGATGAATACTTGAAAGGATTTTTAAAAGTAAATTGCAAATTTCTGCAAAATTGTGGGGAACTTAAGGTTGGAAAAATGAGATACTGTAACTGATTCATCCCTACTAGTGGCTAACCCCACCAGGTGGGAAACATAATCCTTAAGAGTTTCTCCCAAAAGCCCATGTTCATTCTGCTCTGTCTTTGAGGTCCCTCTCCTCACTAGGATTTCACACTGCTTCTTAGTCTCATTTTAAGCCCATTTTGCTTCTTTTTACTCATTTGGGAAGATTCTAGGAAACTCAGGTTGCTTGCTTGGGAACAAGCCAAAACTTAATCCAGGTAAGATGGAGTTGCTTTGGGTGGGCAAGTCACTTAATTTAGAAGGTGATGTTCAACCAGTTCTGGATGGGATTGCACTCCCTCTGCAGCCCGACTTGTTATCCGAGCTCCTAGACTTGTTATCTATAGAAGCGCAGGTGATCATGATGGGTAGGAGCCCCTTTTATCAGCGCAGACTGATACACCAGCCATAGTCACTGCAGGTATGGTAGTTCTGGCCTTATTTATCAATTCCTTGGTTACATCTAACTTTGACATCTGCAATATGCTTTATGAGGGGCTGCCTTTGGAGATGGGTTGGAAGCTTCAGTAAGTGCAAATTGCAGCTGTCCAGCTGTTTTGGAGAATATTGCTCTGATATGGTACCAGTGGCATGAGCTAGCTGTTTGCAGGCCCCATTCAAAGTGCTGGTTATGGTCTTAACAGTTTAGGACCGAGTTATTTGAAGACTGACTGCACTCCTTGAGTTTCAGAAGCCCTGATCCTGGAACTAAAGGTAAAGGTAAAGGGACCCCTGACCATTAGGTCCAGTCGTGACTGACTCTGGGATTGCGCGCTCATCTCGCATTATTGGCCGAGGGAGCCGGTGTATAGCTTCCAGGTCATGTGGCCAGCATGACAAAGCCGCTTCTGGCAAACCAGAGCAGCACATGGAAAAGCCGTTTACCTTCCCGCTGTAGCGGTTCCTATTTATCTACTTGCATTTTGACGTGCTTTCGAACTGCTAGGTTGGCAGGAGATCCTGGAACTACCAGTGGCTAAAATTGATGGATACAGGAGATGCCACCTTTTTGATGGTCCTCGCCCCCCACTTTCTCCCTCAAGATTTGCATGAGACTCTCACTTTGACTTCCTTTAGATGAGAGGTAAAGATCTTCATTTTTCAATCGGTTTTTGGTTAAGACAAACTGAGCTGATTGTGACATATCACACGTGATCCTGTCTTGGGAAGAAGGGACTGCGGTGGCTGAACATGGGGCTGTTGTTGTTGTTTTAAATCAGCTGCCTACCTGTTTTCTATTTACTGAGTTAATTTAACTGATTTGACTGATTATTTAACAATGTTGTTTGCCTGTTAAGCCACTTTGGGAGGATCTGATTCTGAAAAGTAGCATACAAGTCATAACAATACCAACAATAATATAAGAAGCTATGCAAGGCTCAGGAGAATCTGTGAAACTTTGCTTATTTTCCATTCACAATCCTAACATTTTCTGTGGTTGCTTCTGGAGGACATCTTGTTTTTGCAGATCCAGAGTCTGAACACCCCCCCCCCCAAATTCATACCAGACTACTCCAAGGACCACTGGCATGCCTAAAGTTAGATGTCAGGTCACAGTGAATACCAGAGAGAACACTTGTGTTCCTGCTTCCTAATGGAACAGGTAATCATCAGCATTTTAAGGTTTTCCACTCTCTCATTTCCCTGATCTTCCTATCCACTCTACCCTTGCACTGCCCAAAGCCCCAACATTTTCATCTTGAGTTGCCCCTGTTGCTTCTGAGGTGTCCATTACAGCCTACTCAGTCCCAAGTGTCCTCCCAAGGGCCACATTCCCTCAAGTCCATCCTCCCAGGGGCCACATGACAGGGATGGGTGGGACCAGAGGCAATAGATATGACTCCTCCCTTTGGACACTAGTCTACATTCCACCCATACAAAATCTATCCGTCCTCCAAACAAGTGAGGTGGATTCTCACTGTCCAAGGACACCTTCTGGCCACAGAGGCACGTGAGCAGAGTGTGGAGCAGGAGGCCCAGTGAGAGGTGTGGCTCAGATTAATTCTTGGGTGTCAGACTCTGGATTGCCAAAGATTTTGGAAGGTTAAATAGAGAAGACTGAAGAGCTACATTTGATGCGTTTGGAGTTTATATTTATCAATGGAAGTTGAACTGAACACCGAGCGACCCATTTACACATGCACGTGGAAGTGTACACGTGCATAACATAGAAGAATGTTTTCTGTATTCAGATAACTTACAATAGTCCCAAGTATCAATATTGTGTTTGTGGCTTGCAGATCTCTAGCACAGATTGGCTGAGTTTATGGGATAGCTCAGAATGTTTGTTCAGGAAACTTAAGCAGTTTGCAGGCAAATTCTGTGAGGAGCGAGAATGCTGTCAGGTTTTAAAACTTGCACTGAGAAAAGATCACAGGAGGTAAAGAAGCTCAGAGGCAAAAGGAAGGGTGCAGAATGAGCAATGGATTTAAGAGGGAATATGAGGAGAATGAGGTTTGAGATGAGTGGATGAGAATAATGGAACTGAGACATTGACAATGACATGGGCAGGCAAGGGGTTGTTGGACTACAACCCCCTATCATCAGCCTCACCCAGTATCACTGATGTTCAGGGATAATGATGCCTGTAATCCAGCACCAAGGGCACCCAGTTGGGTGAGGCTGGTCCAGAGTTTGAGGGCAGTTCTGCCATTTGAGGCTTTTGTCACCATAGCATTGTGAACGGCAACCAGAACGAGCCAGGAAAGGCCATGAAACCAATGGAGAGAGGAGGTAAATGAATGTTGTGTGTTGATTTTGATCCTAACTTGCCAGTTCTTTGATCAGTCGGTTCATTTCTTAAATGGAAGGGGAAAAGGATCAGAAATCACCTGTCAAATAAAAGTGAACACTAATAATAATAATAAAAAGTTATGTCAGAATATAGATAACCAGGTATAAGAGGCTAAGCCATGGTTTGATTTGGCATTCCATGTGGACCCTGAATCGTTGTCAGTCTCTCCCAAGCAAACTATGGCCATTAAACCAAGAACCACCTTGGTTCCTGCTCACAGTTTATGGGGAGCAAAACAAACCACAAGTCTGGTTTCACACCTAACTCTAAGCCGAACTAGGGTAGGGCAGCAGGGCTGGGGGAATAGCAAAATGGATGCCGTTTTCCCCTCCTTTGGGTACCCACAGCTTTGTTCATTCAGGCTAAGCCATTGTTTGGCTTAGTGTTATGTGTGAACCCAGCCATAGTTTGGTGTGCGTAGAGCAAGATTCTCAGAAGCAACCTTTTCTTTCTTGACAGTGTCCACCGTGTCAACTTCTTTGGTACCTCTGAATAGCAGAAAGTGATGCTTCCCCCCCTCCGGGGGGGGGGAAATCTGAGTCACGTTAGTAGTCGTTTTGAAAGATGCCACCTAGAAAAAGCAACCCGATTAATTTATGGAGGTTTTCAGAGCAGAACCAAAAAACGCACTGTGTCTGGCACAGAGCAGGAACTGTTAACCCAAGTAGTTAATTTGAGAAGTACTTGTCTCTGAGGCCCAGTCCCACCCCCCAAAGGCTAGTTGTATGTGCTGGGAGGGGATTTCAACAGTATTTGTTGGCCTGGCCCCAAAATGGCCACCAGTACCAACATTTGACAGGTACCAGTTGTAGTTGCTGCATTCCTGCTGGGCACCAAAACTGATCGGCCACTTAAGGAGTTATGGGGGAGGGAGGGGGGGCTGCGCTTCCATCCATTGCTGCTATCTTTCTAATAATTTATTTGCTCCAAAACCAGCCCCGACAGCCCCCCCCCTTTTGTAGCTTTGCCGTCTCCTTTTCCTCCTGGTGGCCTTTCTCTCCGCCATCCCCCAACGCCCTCCCACCCCACCCCAATTTTTTTTATTAAGAAAAAAACACCTCACGACCCTCATCCCAGTTTGCCACCGGGGGAGGGGGAGGAATTTCCTATTCCCATCCCTAGCAGGCAGGTCACTCACAGGCTCCAGCATCGTGGTGGTTGTTTGGGGGTGGGGGGTGGGGAGGAGAGACAAACTCTCGTCGTCCAATCCCTCCGCGCTTATCCAACTATAGCTCTATTTTCAAGGGCCCCCCCCCCATTTCTCTTCCTCTCCCGGCGTGCCTGATTCAAGGCAGCCGAAAGGCGCGCTGGGTCCTCTCCGCGTCTTTGCCATGCGTCTCCTCTGGAGCTGAAACGGACCGGAGGGCTGCGGAGCCCCCGCTCGCCTACGACGAGGAGCGCGCGCGTCCCGCCCGACCGCCCACCCTTCCTGCTCTCTCGTGGCGGCGTTGCAAGCCAGCCTCGACGTCTCTCTCCCCCCCCAGCCCCCCGAAAGCAAAAAGGGAAAGAAACCCCCCCCAAGCGTCTATTGCTGCGGCGTCCTGCCTTTCCACTCCCGTGCTAAATTGCAAAAAGAGGCTGCAGCAAACACCCAACACCACCATTATTACCACCGTCGTCGCCACCTCCTCCTCCTCCTCCCTTTCTCCTTTTGGCAGCACCAGGACGTCCGGTGTGGTGCTGCTGCTGCTGCTGCTGCTGCTGGGGGCAGCGCGCACGCGAGCTCGCCTTCGGCGCCTGCCGCTTTCTTCCGAGGTGCCTGGCCGGGCGAGCGAGCGCTGAGGCGACGAGAGCGCGGCTGCAGCCCAAGCAAAGGAGCCACGATGAGCGCGCGAGGCGAAGGAGCCAGCCAGCCCTCGGCTTCGGGAAGCGCCGCCGCCGCCGCTTCCCAGGAGCAACCTGCCACCTCGGAGCCCCCGAAGAGGGGTCGTGGCAGACCCAGGAAGCAACCCCAAGTTAGTAGCCTCGACGCGGAGAGCGCGCGCAAAGCCGGAGTGGGGGGTGGGGGGCACCGGGAGGGCACGTGCCCGGCGGCGAGGAAGCGGCGCGTGGTTGGAGATGCGACGGTGCTGGTGCTGGTGGTTGCTTGCTGCCACTGTTGTTATTGTTGTGGCGGCGGGTGCATTTGCTGACTGCTGGAAAGAGGATCGGGGGAGAAGTCCCTCTTGGCTAGGACAGAGGGACACGTGTGTGTGTGTGTGTGTGTGTGTGTGTGTGTGTTGGATTGTCCGTCTGTATGTCTGTCTGGGCGCGCGCGCTTGTTTCTTTTTAAAAGGCGAAAACTTCCCTCGGCCTTTCTCCATTGTGTGCCCGGGAGGGTTTATTTCGGTCTGGAGCTCCGAGCAGCTCGGATCCCACCAACCAGCGCTCCGAGCAGATTTTAAACTCGAGGGGTGTGCAAGCGGGGCAGCAGGCAGGCTGGGCTCCCCGGCTGCCTTTGCTACGTCTCAATCTTTTGTGTGTGTGTGTGTGTGTGTGTGTGTGGTTGGTCTCCCAGAGGGCATTGCCGTCCCCGGTCCTCCTTATCTTGACTATGGGGGTTTAAAAAACGCGCCACACTCCTCCGGTGCGTATGTACAAAAGGAGACCCTCCATGATCGCATGCATGTCTGCGTTATCTCTTTCCACCCCCACCCCCCTGCACCGGGAAACCCGGCTTGCTTTTTTTTTTTTGAAGAAGGGGTGATTCTGTCTTGGGAGACACCCGCCCCCCACATCTCCTCGGGCACTTTCTTGCAACCCATAATCGAGCTCCGTTTTGCTCGCCGAACATATAAGAAAGACGCCTGGCTCTCGCTGCCTCTTTGCACAAGGCAGTGGGAACGCCAGGAATACTTTGTACTTCTCTAAGTAAACAGGCCAGTGGGGATACCGGCCTTTTTCTCTACATACACGCACACAGTCTGCGGATGCAACCAATTAAGCATTGCAGTTGTAGCTCAGCGGAGCCGGCAGGGAGAAAACTGCATCCTGGCCGGGGTTGCTGCTGCTGCTGCTGCTGCTGTTTGCAGTGTTTTCGAGATCCTCGGAATTAGAGATCGGGCAGTAGGGATACGCGAAGTGCATTTAAAACTTGACTTCCGCGGGCTTTTCTCTCTCCCCCCCTTTTCTTTTCCTTTTTTAAAGTTAACTTCATTCATTATCGTCAAACCACTTCCTTTCAGAGCAAATCAGATGATCAGCAAGCCGATCTGAGCCCAGAAATGCAAAGAAACTCCCCTGAAAGGGGCGCCTCTTAAGCTTGGAACGAGGGTGGATGAGCACCCCCAAAGTCCTCACCCCCCGCCGCTCCTAGGTCCACCCCCCTTTCTCGAGCGAAATGCAATAAAATACCTTTCGGAAGGATCGCATGCCCCCTCCCTTTGCGTTACCTTTGTTGAGCTATCACGACGTTCCTTCCCCTTCCCAGTTCACCCACCTACCCCAGCCTGCATCAGCCTGGTTTTTTTGTTTTCGCAAAAAGTGTGTGTGTGATTTGAGAATGGAATGTTTAGGGTTTCAGTGGATTGTACAGAAAGAGCTACCCCCCCCCAATGTGGCTCCCCTCTCCCCCCCCCTCCCAGTCAGTGTTCAACATTGTTTCTGTTGTGACTCCTTTGGAAGGATATTGTGTCACTTAAGTTTCCTTTCTAGCCCAAGAGTTTACCAATAGGGAGAATTCCAAGACTCCTTTGACAAACTGAATTTAATTAGTCTTACCGCATCCTGTAATCCAAATGAAATGCTCAGTATTTGGAAGTGGATGTGGAGGAGATAGATATATATTTTCTTTTAGTCCATATGATTCACTGAATAAATATTTGGAATATCTGAAAACTGAAATCATATTCAGATGATGATTTTTATTGACTATCAAACAGAGAAGCCATTGGGGAGCAGAGTGAAAACAATCAGTGTTTTTGTATACCTTGAAGCCCAGGCACCTTTTAAATTCTGCATTGTTTTTCATCTTGCCAGGACAGCACTCCACACAATATATAATGTTAAGCTATAGAACAAGACACAACTCTCTTTGTAACTTTCAGATTTTTTTTTAAAAAACTATAATTTAGAGAGACTTCAGTATTTTAAGTTCTTTCATATTGGAAATCTACATCAAAATTAAACCTCTTATGTGATTGCAAATGTAAATTAAATGAGTAATTATAAATCAATTGTGAAAAGCCATGAATGATTAGAATTGCAAACGTCATCCTTGATTATAAAGGTTGGGGAAGTTTATATAAACTTCCAGTAGGCATGAACAAATGTTTTAATAAAATGCACTCACATTAATGTTTTTATGCTCTTTTTATTTTATTTCACTATTGAAACTGATTGAGTAACTGACACATTGTTTGTATTGTGCATTTTAAGTGTCCAAGGTTGTGAGATTCTTGCCACAATAGCATGTTTTCTTGTGTTTAGGAACCAATGGGAGAGCCATCTCCTAAAAGACCAAGAGGAAGACCTAAAGGAAGCAAAAACAAGAGTCCCTCTAAAGCAGCGCAAAAGGTGAGGTTTGCTCACATTACCACCCCCCCTATCAGCCAATGTCCAAAGGATTTCAATTGTGGAACATCTAATTTGCAGAGTTTGTGCCATTTTAATAATATTTCATGAAGGGGTGTTGTAGGAGGAGCCAATACATGCCGGGGCAGTTTTCTTTCCATTCTGAAATTAGCAATCCTTGGTTGCTACTTAAACATATTTAAGTTCTGCACTCTAGGGTGCTGCTGCAGAAGAAATAAAAATTGAGTGCTGAGAATTAAGTACATTTTGAATGTCTGTCAATAAAAATGCTAATTTTGCAGGCTTCTACGTTATATCCAAACTGTCTGCTGCAGCAGAGTGTTTTGTTAAATGTGTGGATGGGAATAAAACCAATATGTCTTGGTGAGAATCAGGGGGTTTCTGAAAAAGTTTTAATTATTAGAAATTATTATAGGGCATTGTAGGGCACTATGCTAGCTTATGCATTATGTGGTTTGCTGGATTCATTTTGGGGGCAAGTTTTTGAAAGAAAATAGAAACCATTTTTGAACCATCATTACATTTTGAATAATTGTCAGGAGATGGGAGACACCAACAGATTAGTTGTAATGAAGGGGTGAATCCTTTTCATCCTCAGTTGGTTTTTGACAAGACTTTCAGGTTCAGTGGAAGTGAAATAACTTTTTTATCTAACAAATGTACAAATACTGAACTAATAATATATATTTTTTACCAGAAGAATACTAGTGACATTATGAAAGAGTTTTATGGAGCTTTGAAAATAAACACTGGAGTCATGTTTCTGTAGACAAGTCACCCAGCAGTTAGCACCAGCACTCTTAATTTACAAGCATATTGTTGAAAACAAAGTCTTACCAAACCTGGATATCAACTGTGGTGTATATTCTCTAGCTATGTAATTTTAAGAAGCTATGTGGCAGAATGCCTTTTAGAAGACTGTTGTGGGCTCCTCAGATTAGTATGGTGGTTTGTGCTTGTGGGAATTAGTCCTGTTATGTTTGATAGTTTTCAGGGTTATAAAATACCACAGCAAGTTATGATAAATTTTACTTTATTTAGGGACTGACTGTGGTTTTGTGTCTGTTTTATTTTAACTTTTGGATATCAGTACAGAAAACCTTTCCCTGTGCGCATTCTCTCTCTCTCTCTCTCTCTCTCTCTCTCTCTCTCTCTCTCTCTCTCTCTCTCTCTCTCTCTCTCTCTCTTGCTCTTCCCCTTTTCTCTCTTTAGCAGCTGAAGTTTTAAAAGGTATATTCAGCCAGCTAAGTGGTCCATCCCCTTTTGTTAAGGGTTTTGTCACCCTAGTCTCCCTGTAGCATTCTCTTAGTTGACTGTTCCTCATGTAGCTTTTGAGGAGGGGTGGTTAACCTGTGGCCCTTCAGATGTTGTTGGACTCCAGCTCCCATCAGCCCCGGCCAGCATAGCCAGCGGCCAGGAATGATGGGTGCTGGAGTCCAATAACATCAGAAAGATCATAGGTTAGGTACCTGTGCTTTAGAGGTATATATCTAAAAGAGATATATATTTACAACTCAAAGTAAGTTCTATCATTTTGAACCTCTTAGGTTGCAATCATACACACAGTTACTTTGGAGCGCAAGTCCCATTGAACACACTGGGGTTACCTCTGAGTAGATATAAGATTACATTGTAAGTGGTCAAGCAAAAAAAAGTGTTAGGGATAGTCTTTATAACCTGCAGTTAAAATTGTGTTTACAGCAAGGGACATTTAAACATTTATAGAGCTTAAACAACAAATAAACTTCCTACCAAAATTATTTTAATGCACACACTATTGATTGATTAAAAGGATGCTTATGATTGCAGGCCTACGGAGAAATAATAACCAACCTACATTTGTAGGAACATTTTGGAATATAAAGTGAATTTTAAGCAAAATTACAGACTGAAGCAGCTTAATTTTGGAGCTGCAGAGTTTGCTAAGTTTGTGAAGACAAAAGCTACTCACTTTTGGTTTACTATAAATTTAGTCAAAGGTCAGATCATTGCTATTAAAATACTTGGTGATTTTAAAGTTACTAGTCTGACTTTAGTTTCTTCAACTGAATCATATCAACATTGCTTCATTTATGCTGAAAATAAATAATCAGTTGGATGCCCATTGAAATGAATGGATGTTGTCTAATATTGCAATGTGGTGGCTGGGCAACTACCATTCATTGAAACTGGGACTATGTAAGATGTTCCAAATGGACATCTTAGTAAATAAACATTTAGTAAACCTTTCATAGCAAAAATCATAGTAAAGGTAAAGGGGCCCCTGACCATCAGGTCCAGTCGTGGCCGACTCTGGGGTTGTGGCGCTCATCTCGCTCTATAGGCCGAGTATAGGCCGAGGGAGCCGGCATTTGTCCGCAGACAGCTTCCAGGTCATGTGGCCAGCATGACAAAGCTGCTTCTAGCGAACCAGAGCAGCGCACGGAAACGCCATTTACCTTCCCACCGGAGCGGTCCCTATGTATCTACTTGCACTTTGATGTGCTTTCGAACTGCTAGGTGGGCAGGAGCTGGGACCGAGCAACAGGAGCTCACCCCATTGCAGGGATTCGAACTGCCGACCTTCTGATCAGCAAGCCCTAGACACTGTGGTTTAACCCACAGCGCCACCTAGTAAAAGCTACATGCTGGTTGAACTCAAAACAAATGATCTGTGTCTGATATTTTTGTTTATGCAGTTTAAATGTTCACATATGAGTTGGTTTGTTATCTATTTTCAGAAAGTCTAAACTTGGTAGGAATGCTTGCATGTAAGGAAGTGATCTGATTCTAGAGATCTGTGTGTGCATTTGGATGTACAAGTTGCCTCATTCATTCATTCATTCATTCCAATGGAGGGAACAGACCCACCTTTATGGAAGACAGTTTACACAGGTGTACCTCCTGCATTGGAATGAATGGGGAAACTCCATATATGAACAGCATGGTTGCGTTGCAACTTCTACGCTTGTAAGAATTCCCTGGTTTTGTGTCTAAGGTTAAGGTTTACACCTTCGTGTGATGCTAGCATGACATACCATGCTGATCCTTCAGAGCATTTGGTATTACTGTATTGCAAAAATTTCTGTTCTTTAAACAAAAGCAAAAAGCTTCAGTTTTGAGGATGTCAACTCTTGAAAATCATTTGTATCGTTGTGAGGCATGCTTGTTCATTTTTTTTTTAAAAAAAACTTCCATATGGTTTTATTTCCATCTTTCAAAGCAGTGCTTGTTCACTGCTTAAGAGCATTTTACCCTTAAAGATGGTTCTATATGCAGTGAAAAGTGGCTGGAATTTCTGGTGAAGAATGGGTGGCCTCTTTTTCAAAGGGAGCTAATTGAAATGTATTATGCCTACAACATGCCAGATAAATGTGCATGGCTAGAATTCACAGAGGAGACCTAAGAAGGCACTCATGATTAATTGATCAGGTGTTCTCTTGCAAACTTGCACATCATAATTAAAAATGTATTACACAACTGACAGGGAATTTTTTTTAAAAAGAAAGAGGTAGATTGCTTTGTTATATTTCAACAACCAATACCTCTCCTGGGATGTTGATTGCTGTGTGCATTTAAAATTTCTTGGTGCATGATGAGTTGTTGGTTAAAAAAAAAAAAACTTGCAAGGCTTGTGTCTGGACTTTGAAAACTGGCCTAAAGGCATTAACAATCCCAAAACTGAGCTTGTAAAGAGATTAGCAGTGTGAAACTTGACAATGCATATAAAATGCTGCAGGAACATTTGAGCAGTGTGTTTCATGTCCGCTGCACAAATCTCAAAGTGTAGGCAGGTAAAAGCAGTCAGGTAAAATCCATAACTAAATGAATTCATAATCTAATAAAATGTGTAATGTTTGAATCCATGCAGAAATTATGGTGAGAGATAACCAATCAAAAGATGAGAAGTGCATTCCCTGTGCTCATATATATTTAGAGCTGTGCCCCTTCCCTCAAACAAATTCTGATGTTATTACTTGAAAACCTATTCTCTAAACATTTGGAAATGGGTAGCTACACGCTCTGCATGTAGGGTTTTTTGTTGTTCACGTTCTGGGCTTGGGCTTGATAAAAACACAGAAATAATTAACACCTAAGAGGTTAGAGGTGATGCCAGATCAAGTTCATCCCAGTTTTAAAAGTATAAATATATTTTGAAAATAAATGATTTATTAGGGTGAAATTAAATAATGAAAAGCAAGCTACTTTAAGAATAGGAATTCTTGTAACATTTGTATTGGGGCAAGGCACATTTTGCACTAGGAAAATGGGCTTGTGAGTCTTTAAAACAAGAAGCCAGGATTGGGCTTGAATATCCTTTAAATATGGCTATGTTTTCTATTCCTCAGTTGATCACCCACAATCAGACTTGGACAATGAAGCATGATTTGCATGTGTAAACCTTGTTTATGTGTAGGCTGCTGCTTATTTAAGTTTTGAGTGAAAAGAGAAGTCTATCGCTTCTTTTGCGGTCAAGATCGCAAACACAGTGTGGCAGTTTTAACAGTTCTATCTGTCACAGACCGATCATCTTTTTGTTTTAAAAGTGATTCCCTGGTCCAACGATGGAGCACATTGTAGAACTGGCTCTTGTTATGTTACTTTCACTTCATCATCTTCCAAGTTATTCCTAGACCATTGCCAGATTTGATCTTGATGATCTGTACTTCTTTTTAAAGTAGTATATAAAACCAATACTTGGTCCTAACCAATACTTAAGCTTTAGTTTTACCTGGCAATTGACTTTGCACCAATTGCTGTGACCACATTGGTAAGTGGATGATGTGGTGGTTGAACAGATGGCTATAAAGTGTGGTCCAGGTGAAGCAAGTCATGTGCTTTCTTTAGCATGTACAGTTTGTAACTGCATCCACATTGACTGTGCCACTGCAAAGCTATTTAAAGTCAACTGAGGTCTGGTGCAGTGAATGCTTGGTGAGCTGGGTGGTAAAGCAGGCATTTGACTGCTTCAGCCTGTGCTGATCTGTATGAATTCACTGTAGTTGCCTTCTAAGCATGTCAGTTTGGCTCTGGTGACTGGCCTTTTGATGGGGCAGTTTTTGTAATGTTGCCCCTCCCTTTCCCCATAGAGGTTGGGGATTTGGTTGAGGCAGATTTGACTTTTGTGGAGTGCATTATGATGTTGTCATGACACTGGAGTCCAGCACTAAGCAGAAGACCAAGTTAGAGGCTGCAGGACCACAGGCTGAGGACTTGGACCAGGTTCCTAGCTTTGAGCCTGATATGGGTGAATAGGGGCTCCCTGAACTTGACAGGCAGGAGGCTACTGAAATGCATACTATAGCATCAGGACAATAGAAACACAGCCAAGACCCTCAGGTTGCACACAGGGTGGGAGACCATGTAGTGAAGGAAAAGCACCTGCCTTCAGCTATGCCTTTAAGAGTCTGCAGTTCCCAACAAAGGTGTCCTTTTATAGAACTGGAATGAAGGCAGTGGCTGATCATTTGGAGCTCTGCTTTGTACCCCATTGATTCCTCTTTAGGAATATAGTCTGCTTAGCACGATTCTGAAACACAAATTCATATGTCTTGGAACGGATCAAAAACAACAACGCACATTTTCATGTCACGATCACATTGATTGTAGCACATTGGTTGTAGCAAAAGGACATTGTCAGTGTATCTAAAATAATAGGTGCATAAATGCATTTCACGCTGTCTAGATGTGAGCAAAGCAGTGTGCAAGATTATACCAAGTTTCAGGGAATTGCAGGGAATTGCAGGTGGGGAGGGTGGTGTTGTGTTCAGCACCAGGCATCCTATAGACACCTGACTGCAGCATTCAAAATTCTCCAGGTGCCAGGTGCATTTTGCCCCTAGCTATTGGCCACTTGCTGCCAAGTGAAGATGCCGGGGTGCCAGGATGGCACCTGCTGTCTCCACCATCTGGAGGTGCGTACCTGGGGATCCTTGGATCTTGATTGCTTTCACACACCAGCAACACACACTGTAGAATTCTATCTGTTATATTTTATCTGCACAACGAGAATGAATTGCAGGAACCAAAAAAATCACATTGAAAAATATGACTTTAGATCCGCCTGGCCCCCAAATGGCAACTAGACATTCTGTTTTGGTGATTGTAACACCTAGCTTATATACGTATTTGAGTTTCCAACACTGTCTGATTGACCACTGCAAGAACAGGGTGCTGGACTAGAAGGGCAATTGATCTGACCCATACATATTCCTATGTTCTTATATAATCAACCATCTGTCCTAGTGCAGGTCAACTGTGGTTGATAGCTTCTGTGATCATGTGACTTTTGGTGTTATTCCTGATTGTAATTGTATGATGGCAGGCATTTTCCTCAGGCTCACTTCAGAGGTTACTCAGGCTAGATCTTTTTCCAAATTATTGTATGAACTGCTTACAAATATGTAAATCAGAGTCTGCTGTTTTGTTTCCAAAACAAAACAACAAAACAAAGCAAAGCACCTTTAAACCTTGTATCTAATAAGCATTCTTTCCTTTTCTCCCGTTTATAGGAAAATGTATTAAACGTTGAGTTAAATCATGCCACATCATGTTTGGTCACATGCTGTGATGCAACACAACCAGAAGCAAGTTGCCTAAAATTTGATCAAGGCGTGAATAGAATTAGGCAGCAGATTGAGTTGGTTAAGCAGATATAGATTGCCACAGTTCATGGGCATAACTTGTGATGACTTTTTGCACAGTAAGGGTAGAACTTAGGAAGGGGAACGTAACCCTATGATCAGGGCTGTGGAACCTCAGGCCTGGGGGCTGAATGTGGCCCTTGAAGCCTCTCTTATCCAGCCCCCAGAGCTTTCTCCAGGCCACACTCCGTGCTGATTCTGCATTGCAGCCTCCTGGAGTGTTCCCTCCTGACGGGAATGCATCCTTGAACTCTAATAATGCCTCTTGCTTGTATAGATAAAGAGGAGAGAAAGGTATGTGAGTTTATGTGGAAAATAGGCTAGTAAACGAAGGGGGGAAATTATATTTGTTTCTATGCCCACATTTGCCTCTGAACCTGCCCATAATTGGCAGAAAGCTGCCCAGGAAGGATTGTGTCCCTTGAGCTGATCTGGATAATGATAAATGAAGTGGTGGAGGAATCAGTTTAGATGTTGAGAGTGGCTTTGACTGAAGAAGTGATGCCTAATGAAGCCTTTGACTGAAGCCTAATGCTAGTAAACTTGCCAATTGAACTGGTGGCACTTCTTGTAATATCTAGAGGAGGTTTTCTGTAGGCTGCAGGTATGGATTTAAGTTCCTCTTTAAAGGCTCCAAGAATACAGAGGCAAGCATGGTGGAACTCTTTGCTCAGAGGTGCTGTGGCTACCTGAACTTTCACCGAGAGGGTTCCATCTCTCTGTTTTCATGAGCTGCTACTATCAAGTTCAGTTGGAAGATGGATTCCAAATAAGATGTTGGCTGTGCAGCTGATTGTTGGCTACACAGGACTCTCTTCGTGATTGGCTGATTGTTGGTCTTTGCTCTGTACTTTGAAGCCCCAATAACCAGCTGATAGTTGGTGCTTCAAAGCACCTTGCCTCTAAATCCATTTCTGGCCCAGTTTCAACTTCACCTGATGCCCGTACAGTGGTACCTCTACTTACGAATAACTCTACTTACGAATGTTTCTACTTACGAATGGAGCTCCGTCCGCCATCTTGGATGTGGTTTAGATAGGATTTTTTCTACATACGAATTTTTAGATAGGGTTGCTTCTACTGTACTTACAGATTTTTTCTCCCAATGCATTCCTATGGGATTCGACTTACAATTTTTTCCGACTTACAAATGTGCGTTCGGAACGCATTAAATTCATAAGTAGAGGTACCACTGTATATGATATTGGCTGTATGGCTGGTGGGCTTGGCCCAAGGGACGCCACAGGTTGGATGTTCCCTCTCTGTTCTATAGTCAGTGACTGGCCAATGCAGTCAGGGCTACTGCATTGGTTTCTAGATGACCAGTCAGCTCTCTTCACTCTGTTTGCCATTGGTGAGTTTCCTTACCGTAACTCAAAACTCACCAATGGCAAACAGAGTGAAGAGAGCAGTTGTGCTTTTTGGGGTTTATTTGGCTATAACGTTTGATAGAATAAAAGTAACTCAACACAGTTTGTTGCATTATAGTCTGCATTAAATTATCCTTCTAATGATATATACTTTTTATGGCATTATGTTATGGTATTATTCTAAAAAAGGCTGATGTGATGAGCCCTCAAACCTCAGAAATACAACTTTTCCTAACGGTTTCCACAATTTTAGCTATTAGTGTATCTAAGAAGGTTTAGCAGGATCTTTTGCCACAGAACATTTGAGCACAACAAAATCTGGAGCATTGAGGAAGACCTAGCCCCCTTAATGTTCCTAGTAGCTTCATTTGTGTCGTCCATTACAGAAGCATCCTCATATTACTGATGTAAAGTTTTTGCCCCTCTAAGGAAAAGAAAAGTAACATGAGAACCCCTAAGACCCCTTGTAAGTCATGGCTGGTTTAAAATAACCCTCCTCATTATCTTTGAGGTATTGTCGTATTGTCTGTTCTGTCCCACATTCTAGACACAACATGAATTGACACCAAAAAAGTACATAAAATAAACATTGGCTGACTTATTTTCCTCCCTCTAGAATACAAATCCGTGGTGGGTTTTTTCTTCCTCTCTTTCTTGAGTAAAATAAAATTATATGTGAGGAATGTTGACTGTACCACATTAAGTGACTGGGCGTTGTGACCTCTAACAGCTTTAATCTTTAAGAAATAGTCCTTTCCAGATAATATATTTTTATTATAACAAAAATTATTCCAGATAGGAAATACAGTACGGTTTGTTTCATAGGTGGCTTTTATGCTAGCTTTTGGCACTTGAGGCGAATATATTTAGGACCCACCTTGTTTTTGTGATTGCAAGTTGTTCTAAACTGTTTTTAGAATCATAGAATCGTAGAGTTAGAAGGGACCTCAAGGGTAATCTGGTCCAGTGGTCTGCAATGCAGGAATTTTAATATTGTGTTTTAATGTTGTAACTGACCCTGGGACCTTAGGGTGAAGGGCAGGCAAACAATAATTATTTTCAACACAATTTATAATTGGGAATGAGTCTTCCAGTATTTCTTTCTTTTTCTTTCTTTCTTTTTTCCACAATCCCAATAGTGTTTTACTTAGGAGTAAGTCACACTTAGTTTAAGGTGGCTTAGCTTCAGTTAAATGTGCATTCCTGGCCACAGTCATACCCATGCTTACTTGGGAGTAAATTGCATTTAACCCAGTGGAACTTACTTTCAAATAACTATCCATGGAATTTGGTCACATGCCTTTCAGAGTGGGGGTATCATTACTTTCCGTTGGTTTATCACATCATTCCATATCAAAAAAAGCAAGACCTGGAATGTTTCAGTGTTTTCTTCCTCTCTCTGAGAAATGTCCGATGTGAAAAATCTTTGGGGATGCGTAAAAAGAGTTCCACTGAAACAATATTCATTGGCAGGAAACCACATAATCTCCATTAGGACTATATGAGCAGAAAAGTAGGAAGATCTAGTTCCTCATTATGTGTATAATTGACTTTTAAATAATGTAACTACATGAAAATGAGCAAAGTATGATTAGCTGGTGGTAAATGTCCAAATATCTCTTCCAATCTCTATTTTTTTGGGGTGGGTGGGTGGGTGGAATTCAGTGAACCACCACCCTTCTCAGAAAGTGCCCTTGTATGTTCTGTCTGTTTTGTGATATGCCATTATGTGATTATCTTGACATTAGGTAATACAAGTGATCTGTGCTTTGGTAACTTCCGTTCAGATTACTACAATGCTCTCAAAGGCAATGAATGTACTGCAGGAAAGCTTTAGGAGCAGAGTATCAGCCTGAAGTTTCTTGGACACTCACGCTTGCCTGCATTTCTGATTGTAATCTCCCACCCCTTTTTTCAAATGCAAAGGGTTTTGCAGCTAATTGGGGACTTAGTCACAACTTATCCTTAGTTAAGAGGGACATATACAGTGGTGCCTCACTAGATGAATTTAATTCGTTCCACGGGTCTTTTCTTATAACGAATAATTCGTCTAGTGAATCCCATAGGAATGCATTGCATTTACAAAAAATTTTTTTGCCCATAGGAACGCATTAATTGAATTTCAATGCATTCCTATGGGAAACCGCGATTCGCTAGACGAATTTTTCATAAAACGAATTGGTCTAGCGAGGCAACCTCCGCTCGAAAAATCCTTTCGTTAAGCGGAAATTTCGTTAAGCAGGGCATTCGTTAAGCGAGGCACCACTGTAGTTTGTTTGTTTGTTTGTTTGCTTTCTTTCTTTTTTACTCTGAAAGCCGTAGCTCTCCCAGGAATTTACCTATGTATGTATGTATGTATGTATGTATGTATGTATGTATTTATTTAATTTGCATACCACCCTTCACCCACAGATCTCTAAATCATCATACCACACCCCAAACAACAAATATGCTTACTTTTCATAAACAGATCTCCCTAAATACCTCCAAGGGGCAGGCATGACTGTGTAAGCAACCCAAGCATGGGCAGCAATTAGTTGTTGTTGTTTTTTTTGGGGGGTGACCAATAATGCTGTGTGTGAATTGAGAGAAACTCCCCACCATCTCTTAACAGTGGTGCTGAGGATGCTGGGGCTCTTTGGCCAGCAGTAGTTGGCCATAAATTGATGTATCAGTCTACTTCGGGTCTACGTCACTTTGGCACATGTTTGCTATGTCTGTTCCATCCCATTTCCACAATTAAAAAAGCAATGAAAAGTGCAGTAAGCCAAGAAGAGAGTCCTAATATTTGAGAAGTCTGAACGCCAGTAGATCACTTAAGTTCCAATCTGGAAAAGTTGCCCAGCAGGTCACTTCATATCAAAGTTCACATTAATTTGTTCAAGTACCCCTACTGAAGGAAAAGTGCTTCCCAACTTGCTGATTTATCATTAGCTTGCAAGGGAATTCCGAGAGGAGTGTGTGTGTGAGGTGTCGGGTTTAGTGAATGAAGCACAAGCCATGATAACTATATATTGGAGGCATCTCCTGATACACACCTCTACATATTATGTTGTATTTCTGCTGGAAACTGAGGGGTATAATAATCCGAGTGTTTGCAAGATCATCCTTCTTTACGATGCATCTGCTTAAGACATTGGTTGCAAGCTACACATGTGCCTGTAGATGACTTTTCTGGCACCTGCAGAGTCCCAATGACTTCCTTCCCCACTGAAATAAAGCTTGAAAGAAGCCTTCTGTTGTAGCCTGTTGAAGCAATTTTCAAGCCTAATTGCAGCAGAGCAGAGCATTTTGGTGGGGAAGGGAGACTTAGCTCTCCCCTCACCAGCTGTGACGTCTCCGACAGAAGCCTAATTGCCCTGCGGGAGGGGTGGAGACAGTGTGCGCGTGATTGTGGTGCATGTACATGGCTGGCATACACAGATAGTCACCGCCATAGTTCCTCTAGTTTGCAAATGTTCCCCTGAGTTCCAGAACACCGGTGACTCTTGGTTTAAGGTGACCAAAGACCATTTGCCAGACTAAAATGCTTTTAAGGGATTAGATGGGAAGTTCAAGTTACCGTAGAGGGATGGCTGCATTATTTGTGGCAATCTCCACTAGAATTTGGTTATAACCAAAGCACAGATAAGTTCTCTTGTGTAGGCAGCCAGGGCTTCCTTAATGCATTATCCCAAGAAAGTTTCACCTTACACTCACCACTTTAAAGATTAACTTTTTAACAAGTTTGAAGTGATAATTTTGCCCTACAATAGTGTGAATTTTATATTTTCACACGTTTCTCCTTGGTGATATGGTGGAGATATTTGGCTACATTTATTTGCTTTGAGGGTAGCAGGGACCAACGGCAGTATTTTCCCAGCTTTCTGTGAAATTCCCTTTACATGGCATGGTCATGTACAGAGATTTGCCAATAAGTAAACTGATACATTAAGATGATAGATTCCCGAAGGAAAAACGAAAACACATGCATACACTATTAATTACAGGGCATAGGCACTACTGGGATTAGATGGGATTTCTTAAAGCCTAAAATGGTGAGATGTATGATAAAGCTGTGTTAATCACAGCTGTAAAGGGAGTAAAAGGAAATTTTTAAATCTCCCAGTTCGGGAGAAAATCTTGAAAACGTAACTGCAGAATATCTCAGAAAGACTCAGAAGCCAAAAGAGAAACAAGATTAAATCCTATGGGTGGAATTCAACCTTGCACTAAGGCATTTGTTCCATCAGTGCAAGTATTTATACTTGCTATACAGAACAGTCTCCCCTCTTTCCCCCTTACATGTTGTTCTGGGGGGTTTTCCTGACCCAAAGCAGACGTGCGGAGGGTATGCAGGGGGAGGAGGGGGGCTGGTTTCCACTGGAACAACTTCTAAGTTGAATGTATTGTTTTACCTTAGAAAAATCTTAAGTACTTTAAAAAAATCTTGCCAATTTTTAATTCTGAAATTTATCGTTTTGATTTGTTAACTCTGGATTGTACCTAATGAAGGCACCCCTTAGGTAGGGAACTTCTTAAAGCCCTCCTGGGGTGGGGAATGGCATTCCTTCCTGGAACACGCTCCAGTGGCAAAAGTGGCTAGAAGAAGACATGTAAATCTTACTTCTTCTTCTTCTTTTTTACATTAAGCTAATTCTTACACACTCTTCTAGGGATGCGGGTGGCGCTGTGGTCTAAACCACTGAGCCTCTTGGGCTTGCCGATCAGAAGGTCGGCAGTTCGAATCCCCACGATGGGGTGAGCTCCCGTTGCTTGGTCCCAGCGCCTGCCAACCTAGCAGTTCAAAAGCACATCAAAGTGCAAGTAGATAAATAGGTACCTCTCCAGCAGGAAGGTAAACGGCGTTTCCTTGCACTGCTCTGGTTTGCCAGAAGTGGCTTAGTCATGCTGGCCACATGACCCGGAAGCTGTACGCCGGGTCCCTCGGCCAGTAAAGTGAAATGAGCACCGCAACCCCAGAGTCGTCTGCAACTGGACCTAATGGTCAGTGGTCCCTTTACACTATCTTAAGCAATAATGATTTTTAAAACCCTAAGCACGACATCTGAAAATAACACTCTTCTTCATCTATTTATTTCTCAGGTGTACTTAGTCAAGCCAATACTCCTCAGCCTTGTCTTGCTCACCGTCTCTCAGCCCCTTCCCCCATTATCTTCATACTGGAAAGTTAATATTAGGTTTACAGGAATGTTGTATGCCTTATTATGGTAATGTAAGGAAAGGAAAGTTATATACATATTATATGCTAAATATATATACAGTGGTACCTTGGTTGTCGAACGTAATTCGTTCTGGAAGACTGTTTGACTTCTAAAATGTTTGACAACTGAGGCTCAAAGGGCGGTTGGCAAAGTCAGTGGAGAAAAATGAAGAACGTGCAGCGAAAGCCATTACTTCCTGGAAGCAATTACTTCCAGGTTTTCGGCGTTTGGATTCTGAAACGTCCAGCTTCCGAGACGCTCAAAAACCGAGGCACCACTGTATTTTAACTATAGCTATATAGAAATTCAGCTACATAATTCTTGCACACACTCAGTTGGGAGAGGCAGCCAGTGATGTCAGTGAGTCTTTCGTATGAATAACCACACATAGGATAGGCGAGTGTTGTTAGCGAGCCATATTAATTTATAGCTGCTTTGCATGCAGTTAGGAAAATGGTTTATGCACATAACTTGCTAAAGGATCTGTGAAGGTGCAGGGGAGATAAAATGTTCGTTTACAAGTAAGATGACACATTTTTAAATTCAAGAATTAGTCAAAAAGAATTGCCACACCGTGCTTTTATTAATTCTGTCTCTGGTGTCAATTAGAATGACCGCTCAGTCTAGATATATGTATCGAAAGGGTGAGGAGGCAGATGGAAGATGTAATACAGTGGTACCTCGGTTTATGAACACAATTGGTTCCGGAAGTCTGTTCATAAACTGAAGCGTTCATAAACTGAAGCGAACTTTCCCATTGAAAGTAATGGAAAGTGGATTAATCCGTTCCAGACGGGTCTGCAGAGTACTTAAACTGAAGCGTTCATAAACTGAAGCATGGGTGTAATTGGTTCCGGAAGTCTGTTCATAAACTGAAGCGTTCATAAGCGAACTTTCCCATTGAAAGTAATGGAAAATGAATTAATCCGTTCCAGATGGGTCCACGGTGTTCATAAACCGAAAATTCATAAACCGAGGTGTTCATAAACCGAGGTTCCACTGTAATTTAATAAGGATTCTGTGCTTTGGAGTGTCCACCCCAATTTCCCTGGGAAGTCAGTATTCAAGTCAGGGACAGATCCTATGTTTCCTGATTCCCCAAGCCCCAGGCTTTTGCGTTAGCTGCCATCACTAACATTTTGAGTTAGTTTTGGCCTGCAAAACAAAGACAAGTTCTTTAAACAGATATGTCCAAAGGATAGTCTTTGTCAAGTATGTTGATTTGCTTTTCCATACATTCTTATCAATAGTCTAGACACAAGGAGAACACAGTGAATAGTCTATCATTTTTAAAGAAGCAGTTTCCTTCCTTAAACAAAGAGGTTCTCATTCCGTTTTATGAAAGGATGGGAGCAGCATTTCTCTATAGGGGACAGAGAGATAACAAAGTGATTTTTCTTTGTGCCTCTCATCTAATCAATAGATAAATAAAATGAACACTGTTGCGGGAAGTATGCACTGACTAAAGACAGTATTAAAAAAAACCCAACCCACCAAAATTGCCTAACAATATCATATAACGTACTGTAATTACAAATACATATCTTGTGTTTTTTGTTTACAGAAAGCAGAAGCTACTGGAGAAAAACGACCAAGAGGCCGACCCAGGAAATGGGTAAGTATTGCATTTTTAGTTTTTATCAAATTAATTTTTCCTCTCTTAAGAATTCAGCAAGGTAACTTTAAAAAGAAAGAAAGAAGGCAGCTATTTCGTTTTAGTTTAACAAACGGCTGCGGTCAATTCAATGTGCCTCAATCCAGTGAACCAGACCCCATCATCAGAGGTTGGTATTGGCAGGCATGTTCCAGGGCCCATGAATGGGTGGAGGGCACAGATTGCTAATGCCAGGCCTGAGATGGTTGGAGTTAGCACATCAGAAGTGGAGGGGCAGAGAGGTGGCACACAAGGAGGCCGCACATGCTCCCTATAATTGCCCTGATGAGTGACCTCCCCACACCCCTGGCGTGAGACAGGCTATACATGCTCATTACCCTTGTATGGTGTATGTATATCCCTGCCCCCTGTAATGGCTAGGGGCAAAAAGTCTGTGTCTGACAAGGTATCTGTACTACTCCTTCTCCCCACTGCCACCATCACTGCTCTTCCAAGTCCTTGGAGCCTCCTGGCCAGAACCCACTCCCCTCCACGCCTTGGCAATGGCAGTGAGTCATGGAAAGGGATGGGACCTGTGCTAGTTCTGCAGGGAAGGAGAGGAGCATCAACCCATAGTGGCACTGGTGAGGAGCAGATTCTGGATTGGGGAACTTGGGGCTTCCAGAGGTTGTTGTACTCCAGCTCCCGTTGTCATCAACCAGCATGGCCATGGGTCAATGAAGATGGTACTTGCAGTCCAACAAAAATCTGGAGGGCCACAAGTTCCCCACCCTGATGTGCATTTATAGGGGGCAGGGGGGGGGGGCTCACTAGAGGCCTCTTGAATGAGACTCACAGAAACCTGCAGCACCCTTGCTGAGAGTTAAAGACAGGTGAGGAGTTATCACCGCTTCCTACCTTTAGACTCTGGGAGTTTGCTCAAAGACACATTTTACTACTGTTTGCTGGGAGGGGATATCTGTGTCTTATCAGCATGAATGAACTTCAGCTCTTCCCTTTTTAAGTGAGAGGTGGAGGGGAAACAGAACACTGAGGTAGTTTGTTGAGTAATTCAGTTACAAAGGTTAAAGAGTGGGGTTTATCAGGAGTCCAAACGTGATTAGGAAAGAGGATAACATTCAAACGCAGTGTATACAAAAAGCAGGTTAATAAACAAAACTCCTTTGTCTCTTTCATGAATGTCCCATAGTTTCTGGAAAACACCCCGCTCCAATGGTAGGAAACTTATACCCACTGCCTCAGTGATTCATATTATTTCTCCTGTCTGGATCACTTCAGAGCAGGGAAAGGCGGGCCTAAGGCAGAGGCAGTTTTAGGGTAGCACAACCAGTGCGATCGATCCCTGGGGGAGCCAAAACAATGCTATAGAATGAAGCGAGAGGCAGGGAGGGGGAGCGGATTTTAGCGTCACCGAGGGTGCCTGAGGGAAGAGGATTTGCACATGCAGGTCGCTTTGCTACACCAACTCAGCATCTGAGGTAAGGTTTGTGCCTCCCAGGATGGAAGAGGATGGAGCAGGAGAATATCTCCTTGCACCTCTTAAAGCAGCAGTGGTGTGGCATGCACAGAACAATAACCGAGAAGCATGCAGGGTGCACATTCACTGTCACACATGCAAAGAACAAGGCCTTCTTTCCTTTGCTGCTCTGTTGCTGCTCTTTCTGGTGCCAACACAGGCCCGGTCTCTCTACCAAATAATACTAATAATAATAATAATAATAATAATAATAATAATAATAATAATTTATTATTTATACCCCATCTATCTGGCTGGGTTTCCCCAGTTACTCTTGGCGGCTCCCAACAGAATATTAAAAACACAATAAAACATCAAACATTAAAAACTTCCCTGAACAGGGCTGCCTTCAGATCTCTTCTAAAAGTCAGATGGTTGTTTATTTCCTTGACATCTGATGGGAGGGCATTCCACAGGGCAAGCGCCACCACCGAGAAGGCCCTCTGCCTAGTTCCCTGTAACCTCACTTCTCGCAGCGAGGGAACCGCCAGAAGGCCCTCAGTGTCTGGACTGAACGATGGGGGTGGAGACGCTCCTTCAGGTATACTGGGCTGAGGCCGTTTATGGCTTTAAAGGTCAGCACCAACACTTTGAATTGTGCTCGGAAACGTACTGGGAGTCAATGTAGGTCTTTCAAGTTATGTGGTCTCGGCAGCCCCTTCCAGTCACCAGTCTAGCTGCTGCATTCTGGATTAGTTGTAGTTTCCGGGTCACCTTCAAACATGCCCTTCATCCTCCTGCTCCCTCCAATACTTCACTAGTCATTGCTGCTCTCCAGGCAGCGAGGATGTAAGTCAAATCAATATTGAGCTCGGGAGCCTGGGCCATCTCAGTAGGGCTCTGATCTTCCTCCTCCATGTGAAGAGAATGGGATGAGCTGGGTAATGTGGACAAAAAACTGCAGTAGGATGCCAGTTGTGATGTTGAAGAGCAGACAGTGGCCATCCCTGTTTCCTGTGCAGGGGGCATGTAGGCACACATTAGGTTCAGAGGCAAAGTTTACGTCATGCAACTGCTTGGAGTAGAGGAAAGAGGTATCTCTGGATTGAGACCCTGCCTGAAATTCTGAAGAGCTGCTGCCTGTCAGTGTAGATGATACTGAACTAGATTGGCCTATGGTCTATCTATCTCACTACCAGGCAGCTTCAAAGAAGTAAGGATGTCATTCAGCCTTAGCTGGTCCAAAACTACCCCCCCTTTATTTTTGCACGTGGAAACATAATTGAAGAATTTTTACATTATGATGGAAATGGTAGAGGCAATTCATTCAGTGGCAAGCCCATTGGCAGTGTGTGAGCCCCAGAAGTTGCTCATTTTTTAAAAATAACATTTTTGTGGGGACGCAAACCTTTGATATTAGACCTGCTTTTAAGAGATTCTTTAACCATATGCTGTAGCTTTAGATGAATGTCATCTTTTGAGAAATGAAGAGTAAGGGTAATGTATGCTTTTTATAGTGTCTCTCTCTATCTCTCTCTCTGGTTTCCACGGAACGAGTATATTGCAAATAGTTGTTAAAGGACTACACTTTAATTTTGTGTGTGAAGAAGTTCACTGTTGGAGGGAAAGCCTATTGTATCCTGCTGGTGCTGTCTTCACAACCATAAAGCTGATGGTGGAAGCAAGGATTGATTGGCACAGTTCAATTTTCCCAAGCCCACAAGGTCTGCATGCCAGGGACGAGTGCGTCCAAACACTCTCTACCCAAGCCCCACAGCCCAATGGGATGCCTGTTGCCTCCTCTGCCATTTGCTGGTGGGGATGCAAATATCCCTTCCCTGTTCATCAGATGACGTCATCAGCAGCGGAGGGGGCAGTTGCCTCACTATCAAGGTGCAAGACCGGGAGGAGTGCTTTCCATGTTTCCGCCCATCCTGGTGCCATGTCCACATTACCTTTTCTTTATACCATTTATG
Organism: Zootoca vivipara; assembly: GCF_963506605.1. Taxonomy (NCBI): domain Eukaryota; kingdom Metazoa; phylum Chordata; class Lepidosauria; order Squamata; family Lacertidae; genus Zootoca; species Zootoca vivipara. The sequence continues at coordinate 26,952,355 of NC_083285.1, forward strand.
CCAAAATGTTTTTTGGGGGGTAGGGTAGGATGAAAAATTTGCTTATGGGCTGGCTCAGGTTCCCTGGCAGGGAGTCAACCACCCCTGAGTTATATTATTTAATCTTTCAGAAAGTGTGAAGGGTTTTAAAACTCATGGTCATATTTTTTTATCAGAAGATGATAAAATAGTGTTGTTGGGTTTTTTTAAATAAAAAAATCACCCTTATCTGGTAGTTATTTGTGGATGGGGGAGATCGGATGCTTCTAAAGGGGTACACACCCATACCTGCGAAAGGTGTGCATAGCTCCCTCCATTGAAGTTAATGCTTTATGGAAGGATCGCCAGATATATAATGGACCACACATGCAGAACTCTGTGTTGAGAGCCATGTATAAAGAGATGTTAAAAAAAAAAAGGGAGGAGGATGTTACCCAAAGCCATATGGCCCTTTGCATTTTAACAACCCACCTCAGTTTACACTCCACCTCTGTTTGTCATACACATTTCCTTTAAACCTTTAAATTGCACTGGACTTATTTTTGTATTTAATCCAGTGCATTTGCAGTTAGCATTCCTTCTAAACCACTCTATTATTTATAATAGGGGTCACTGAGATTTTTTGTTTTTTTTATGATATTTGAGGTGGGGTAGAAGGTGCAAAATTACATGTGGTCGAGTTTTGCTTTTTTGCTTTTTTGTATAACTCTGCAAGCCTTTCTTTTTGTGAGTCTAGGATTCTGTGTCATATGTTGTTCATCAAACTGTAAAGTATTAATTCTCCTGTTTCCTTCAATGTGTACATGCAGAGATATATTAGCTAACGGAGCTCTGCAGAACTTGTGGTAGCCAAGTCTTCCTTCCAGTTCCAAGTTATATACTTTACATCTGGTGATTCTCGTTTTTTTTTTTTTTTGAAATGGTAACTAAATTTATCGGACCAATGTGATACCTTGGAATAGTACTAGAAGTCATAATAATAACAACGGCATAAAGTGCATTCTGAAGTGTGTAGTAAATTACTTTATCTTTTCAATAAAATTATATTGCTCCTGAAAAGCATTATGTGAAAGTAAGATTACTGGAATAAGCATAGAGCACAATGTCATGCATTCTTTGATCAGGGAGACCCCAAATACAAACCAAAATCTGGAATCAGTATCTTAGTTTCAAATATACAAACAATTATTTCTTGCCCAAAGCCTGACATATCCAGGCAATCTCCGTAAATGACTTATACATTTGTAAATTGCTTTCCATCTATAGGTTCCAATGTGATTTACAGATATATACTTAAACCAGCTAAAGTATATTAAAAAAGGTGTAGGTTTAAAAACAACATGGAATGACCTTTGCACCTGGTTGAGAAAGCTTGTTGAAACAAAAATGTATTCAGTTGTTTTTGTAAATTACAGATACAGTAGTGGGCGGCTGTCATAATCTCGACAGGAATACGGTTCCACAGATACTTGATTCGAGCCCAGTGATTTTCATGGGACTTAAGCATTCGTAGCTGTGTGCCAGATCGTAGCCAATGGCTCTGATTCCCCAGAGCGATCTGTGGCCTGTTCACAGGTTGCCCTACTGAAGATGAGTAGTGTGCATCAATATGTATGGTGCAGGGTAAAAATGGGGTTCCCATCTTTCAGGATTGGTTAATGCTGTGATCCTTGCTGAAGTGGATTCATGCATGACGATTAGCAGTCAGTGCAGTAGGCTTTGACATTCCTTCTCTCTGCCCACAGTCAAAGATGAACATCTCTTTAGAAGCTGTGCACAGTCTTTTAAAGTAGTGAACATCTTTGGCCCACGGGCTCTTTACAAAGAACTGTGAATTGAAGCAATTAACCTGTAAATTTCATTGACTTCAGGCTGTGTTTTCAACTCAATTTGCTTAATTTCGCAGCCATAATGGAACACTTTTTTACATGGAGAGATGCAATAAAAATGTATTAATGTCCACATTTAAAAAAGTGTGGACATTAATACATTTTTATTGCATCTCTCCAAGTACTCCAGGTAGAGGAGGATAAAATATGTCTGTATTAAATAATAATTTCAATTAAAAAAGACAGCACTTTTAAAACAAGCAGGAACACAAAAAAAGTGCTAACATGCATAATTAGGTGGTTAGATCAGTTCTCAGCTGAAGGCCTTGGAAAACAAGTAGGTTTTATGTCTCTTTCTAAAATCCAAACACTCGCCACCTTCTAGAATGTTGTTCTTTTAACTCAGGGCTATCGGTGAAAAGGCCATGCTCCTTGCTGTGACTGTTTTAACTTCCCACAAGGAATGAGCACAGAGGCAACTTCTAATCAAAATATATCCATTTGCAAGAGAGCTCATAGATGAAGAGATGCTTACTGAGGTTTGTAACATGCATACCAAAAAAGGGGGGGAAGGTAGGTAGAGATTGAAGGGACCTGTGGGCTTTTTGACATATTTTCTCCATCCATGAAATGTACTAAGACATTTTCCCAATAAATGTAGCATTTGTAGCAGGCTTCTTTTTCCAGCATTCTTTAATTTTCAGAGCACTGGGTGATGGCCCTGCCAGTGATATGGGCTATGTTTTAAAGAAAAGAGTATCTGACAGACATGTTACACATCAGTCATGCAACTGTGTAGTGTTTGTTCTTCTTTTTGCTGCTATGGTTGAAGCATGGAGGCTAGACCATTCAACTGTATGATTATACAGCACCATCAGAGAACATGGCATTTGATAGACTTTTGTAAACAAAAGGGATAAGCAATTGTCACGAACCCTGCAGTGCTCTCAGGATCGGGCTTTGATTGTCAGGTCCAGACAGAGGAGGTAGAGAAAAAGTTGGGGAGCCAGGGTGAACCGTAAGAAAGAGGGGGTGGATATCTCCTTTCTGCCATGACTTCAACCACTTTGAAAGGAGAAGCATGTATACTGGCTCTCCCCTATGACCCTCCTGCAGACCAGAGAGCCTCAGTGGAGGATGGGGAGGGCTCTGATAGCTGATAGGGGAGGCTGAATAGGAGGTCGGAGTAACTAAGCAGGAGGGTGCAGCCTTGTTTCCTATAATCAGGTGCTGCCTTTGCAGATGGGAGCAGACCCTGGTAGAGTGTGTGCTTGCAAGCTCAACATTCCTGCTTGACAAAAGGGTCTTGTGAGTGAGCACACCACACCTCATCTTTAAAAGCTTGGCAGGAGGGGTGGGGAAACTTGTTGGGACACCTTCCTTGTTTCTGTCCAGTTCTGAACTTCTTAGCCTGCTCCTGAACTCCTGAATCATGGCTCACACCACTACTTGCCTGAACGAAGGTCTTTCTTATTTACAAGAAAGAGCCTCTGTCAACTTGTTTTGGTTGGGAGCTAGGACCAAAGTTTGCACTAAATTTTGTCAGTGGGAGAACAAGCTGCTGTCTCAACCACCATACCTGTACTGCAGTGTACATTTTTTGCTAGCAACCATAATAGCAAATCTCCATATCAGAAAAGACCCCTCGGTTCCATTTGTTAAGTATAAAAGCCATTGCCACACTGGTAGAAAATAAAATTGTGCTGGGTGTTTGGGTATTTTCCTATGGGACAACAATGCTATATATTGAAACAGAAGCCATTTAAAAATCCCCAACTAGGAGCAGAACTGGTGGCCAGTTTTCACTTTCAGTAATTACCAAGGACAGTCATTAATTGGTTGATGTCAACATCCACTAATAACTTACATGCATGAGTAGCCCATGTCGCAGATTTAATACCACTGCTATAACATTCATATCACCTCAAACGATGCTTCTGAATGGTGAATTCACACTTTTAGCTAGCTGCTTTCAAGTGTACAGTAATCATGAGAAGTTTGTATGTATGTATTAACCTTTCACAAGGGAGAACTGATTATGATCTATTATGAGCAGAAAGACATACACCATGCTAATTAGGTGTTGGTTTGTTTTTTTGCCTTTTAAGACTGCAACCCCAAGCATGTTTCCTAGTGAATAAGTCCCAATGAATGCAGAGAGACATACTTTTGAGTAAGCATGCTGATGATTAAACCATAAAGTGCCATTTATTGAAAACAAGTGTCTGATTTCTGCCGTGATGGACGTATCTAGTTCTTGGTGGAGAAAATACCTCTCGTGAGGTAGGTTCAGTATCTGTGACACTCTCGAGAGTTTCCAAATGTGAGTGGTCTATGTTTAGGAAAGTGGATTATGACTTAGGATTCCTGGGTTCTGTTTCTAGTTCAGTGAGGTGTCAGGCAGGCCGTTTACTATCTTTCGGGCTAAATATACCTTTTGACAAGCATATAATGATTCCATTTTTATATGCGATACGTTGGGAGCGATTCCAAGCCCCTTGCGCTTACCCCCGTGGGGAATCTGAGTTTAGTTGCAAAGCATGCAAACATATGCATATCTCTTTTAATGGTGTCACGTTATATAGAGTTCCGAGGGCCCCATATAAAAGGCATGTGCACTGTGTGTATTTTCCTCCTCCAAACGAAAACCTAAAATGAAACTCCCTCTTCTGTTTCCTTGTAGCATTGGATAGGCTATATATGAAAGCAGGCATCTCTTATTAAGCAATAGCAACTGAAAAACATATTTCCCAGGAGATGGTTTCTAATTTTACGACACATGGAGGTTTTTTAAAAACCAGCAATAAAGTACTTTATGTATGACCTAGGTAACTCTACCTGTTTTTATTCTTATTTCTTACACTGTATTCCCTTTCATTTATTTGTTGCTGGCCTCAGAGTTTGAAAAAGCAAGGTAACAACTGCAAGGATCAGAAACAACGCTCTTTGCTAATATCTCTGTAGCCTGCTCTTGACACCTTACACAAATGATAATAAGTTTTTTGATAGGAGAGAAGTCTCTGATACAGTTTTTGAATACATTTAAATTAGCCGTTGAAGTACCATTGTTCATGCTCTTGGATGTGAAAGGGAGCCACTGGGGTTACGAACATAACTGTATGTATGGTCCATTGTTTTCCCTCTGGAAATTTCCAGTGTTGCTAATAAAAGAATTTGCTATATTTATGGAGCATATTCACTGAATGGCTGAGACTGAACAGTTGTTGCATGTTTGCATTAAATGCAACTTTATCAGCTTATTTCTTTGGTAAAACATAGCTGCTGAATTTAATAGTATACAGGCCATATGTCCTGCATGGAAATTATATTTAACCCCCCCCCCTTTTTTTACAAGATAGCTATGATGATTTAATGATATTTTATTTGTAGGCCACCCTGGTACATAGGTCTAATAATCAGTTAATACATAACATATAAAACAACTTAGGGCGGTGTGTGAGGAAATTCCCACGTGTTTGGATATATTTTTTGCAGGTTTTCACAATCAAGTTCCCAGGAATGTTTTGGCCTGTTCCTGGGTGGTGGTTGGTTCCCCCACCCCTCCAGATTTAGCAGTAGGCTCTCAGCTCTCATCTGGAACTATCCTATAAAAGGCAGGAATCACTAGGGTTGTTTGGTCTGGTCTCAGTGATCCTCTGAATGGTGGTGCAGGACTCTTAAATCAACAGACTGCCACCTGATCCTCCTTCCACACTCTTCCCAGTGGCCAGCCACTTTGCAATATGGCGGAGGAAATATGTAAAAGAGACAGAGAGAACAAAGACTTCCCCATTGCCTGGCTGGCTTACTTGACCATCCCCAACCGCTGAACCATGGCGGCGAGAGAAGGAATGTAGGAGCATGCCTTATAACGACTTTGACTGGCAGCAACTGTTGGATTGCAGGCAAGAGTCTTTACCAAACCAACTCAAGATACTTGGGGGCTGAATCTGGGACCTTCTGGATGCAAAGGATGCTGTCTATCACAGAACTAGGAAGAGAAATCAACCTGCCTTTATAGCAACCCAGACAGAGCCTATGCCTCCCTGCACACTCCACCCCACCCCTTGATTCAGTCAACCTTTATCTGCTCCAAATCATGTAACTTTTCTATAGCCAGGCTGATAGCAGCTGGTGGGTGAGCAGTTTCTTTGGGGAAATGGCAGTGGGGGAATGGGTTACCTCGCACAACACCATGGTCCTGACCAGCTGATGTTTAGGGCTGGGCAATATCTGGGTTTTTTTTAAAACATTGTGCTATATCACCAGCTAAACATCACAATATAGCAACATATCACAATGTCTGAAATAGGGATGGAGGCATTGACTGGCTTCATGCTTTTTCCTGCTCTTGTGATTTGCTGCCTGCGGCATGAGGCAAGGACTGAGCTGAGCCGACAGAATTAATAGGCACTGCAGGACTTGAGAGAAGCGTTGGGTGGCTTCACTGTTTTCCCCCACGTGATTTTTGCATAGAGTATACTGACACACACACACACGCCATATATTGCCAGGTCGAGAATTATAAAACCGATATCACAATATGGACTTCAAACTGGTTTTGGACGGTATATTGATATATCGCCCAGCCCTACTGATGTTGCAATTGCATCTGATAATTATAAAGTATTCATATATACAGTTACAGTGTTACTTATTTCTTCTTGATCCTTCTGGTAAATCATAATTCGGGGATCCAGCCCAAGCCCTTATGGCGGCTCTTTGCCAAAGAGATGGAAGTCACAGATCTGTGCTATTGCAGCTGCTTTTGGGCCCTGAGAAATAGAGGCAACCTGTGCTAAAATGATCAGTGAGACAGCCTGGAGTTTGCATCTGTTACGTTTAAATAGTTTACACACATTTGAAAGGCAGACTGGAACCTGTAGTTCCAGTGTGCCATAAAACGGGTGACTTGATCCAATATGTTATCTTAATCTAGTTTGACTGTCGCATCAATTAGCCTCATCAAGATGAACTGGGGACCCTTTTCATGTCCTAATACAAACACATGGAATTTTTCCTTTTATGATCTTAACAACGTTGCTTTGTGCTAACATATCCTTGAGGTTTCCTTTGCGCTCGCTTAGAACTCATTCATACTGTATTGTGACATGTCGGTGATGACAAAATCTGTCCCGGGGGCCTGTTTTTACATTTGTCTGTTAAGGGAACTTTTTTTTTTAACAAATAGAAAAAGAAAATAAAAGCTTGCCACCAGCTCATAAGCGTTAAAAATCCTGAACAGAAGAAGCAGCTGTGGGGAGCATGCATTCCTAAATGTTTAAAGCATTTATACAATAATTGGGTGCAACAGAGCTCTTCCTGTAATGAATGGGCCTGATTCTGGTCATGCTTCATTCAGAGTTCATACTGAAGTCATTGGCTGGTCTGCATAGGAGGCAATCAAATGATCTTCCTGTACATTTGCAAAGGTTTGGGAAGAAATGTTCCAAAGCGACTGTGATCTGATTTCTTAGTCTGAGTATAGGAGCGGGAAATCAGTTGTGGATTCAACTTCCAAGCTCCAGAGCATTGTTTCAAGAATAGAGAGTGCCAACGCTGGCCAGTTGAGTTCTGCGAGTAATTTTTTTAAAATGTTCCTTATGCAAATTTATTCGTGGGGGTAGATTTTCAGTAGCAGCAAGCAATCATTTTCAACGCTATTAATTTACATTTGTGTTAATTTACAAAGCCCTGAACAACTAGGTCCACGGTATCTCAGGGGTCACCCGAACTCTTGTACCCCAGCTCAATCTACAGGAGCATCATTGCTCCTTCCCAGTGTTGGCGAGGCTCATTTGACACCAACAAGAAAGAGTGTCCTAGAAGAAAGAGTCTGCCAATAGAAATTCAACAGGCGCCTTTTGTTTCACCTTCTAAATGCCTGCTGAGAACTCTACTATTCCACCAGGGCTATGCAAGCAATTGAGAATACAGTCATACCTCGGGTTACGGCCGATTTGGGTTGTGCGTTTTTGGGTTGCACACTGCGCCAAACCCGGAAGTCCTGGAATGGGTTGCTTCCGGGTTCCGGTGCTTGCGCATGCGCAAAACACTAAATCATGACCCGCACAGACGTGGTGCTGCTGGCTGCGAACGCTGCGGGTTGCGAACGTGCCTCCCGCACGGATCACGTTCGCAACCCGAGCGTCCACTATACATCTTTCCACAGTAGTTAATTGGCATTTGATTTTAGCTTTTGTATATGGTTTTACCGACTGTTGCTGTAAACTGCTTTGATTTTTTTAAATGAAATAGTGTTGTATCAAATATTTTATAAAATAGATAAATAGATAAACTATATAAGCATGTGTTTTGGAATGCAAGATTAGTCAGCTATCATGTTTATGCACCTGCTTACTTACTTCCCTTATTTTAAAAAGTGTGACCAATGGTCAGGGATGGATGGGAGTTGTAGTTCAACCACAACAGGGAACCCCCAGGTTCTCCATCTCTGATTTGTGGCCTATTAATGGAGTACAGTAATTACATCAGTGTCATAACACTGTCCTGCAGATTCCTTATGCAAAGTTGATTGCTTGGAAGCAGAGTAGCAGAGGGCATAATATATCATTACAGACCACAAACCCAGTTTTATCAATTTACCTACTGAGGGATGATGACAGGGAGAAAGCAGGTGCTGAGTATCCCCCCCCCCCCGCATTCTCAAAGTGGCAGCCATAAGTTGCCAGCCAAACTTTACAGTAATAGTATTCCCCCTTCTTTTTATAGACAGGGAGGAGCTGTACAGATTGCATCTAATAAGGAACCAAGTGCATGCCTTTAATACCAATGCCTAATCTTCATAGAACATTTGATGGAAAAGTTGTGGACAAGCTTCTTCATTTCTTTAAACACTCTACACATTTTCTGGCCCACTTCTCCCTATATAATTCGACCTATAGTGGGCATGCAGTTTTCATTTCCATTATATCAGAGGAGGTAAAATCCTAGAGACTGCCTAAAAGCTTAAACCTCCAGTGATTGGGGTGAATGATAGCACTAGACTATTTTGTATAATAGCCAGGAGGTTGTAACTTCCTGAAACATCTGGATCTGGCTACCGTTGCAAGGAAAAATTACTCGGCTAGATGATCCACTGTCTGGCTCAGTAAAGCTGTTCTTATGAGGGCATTGTGATTACATCTGATTATTTATAAAGTAGGCATACATGCGCTCACGATCAGAGCATTATATTCTTCTTGATTCTCCAGTGAAATTTTAATTTGGCGAGTGATATTGCTGTGTGGTATCACAGTCATTGGCAGTTGGTCATTTCAAAATGTACTCACACAAGAAAATCCTGCCGAAAGGAAATGAGATGCAAAGGATGAATGCGGCTGTTGTAAAATTATTTTAAACATGATTTCATAGCCAGCTAGAAAAATTGGTAATTGCATCCCACTGCATTTGCCTCTGGTTTAAATCCATTAACTCAAGGGTGTTCCATCGAGGGTGGATGTACAGTATTCTTTTGTGTCTGGAATGCCTTGATGACATCCATGTGAAGGGGAAGTGAATTTATGCTGGAGTCTAATATATTTGGGGAGGGGAAATTCCCAGCTATGAAAGTCTTCCTTTATCTTTGAATTTCCTGGCTTTTATGGATTTATATTAGATCTTTTATGTTATTTCAATGAGGGCCTTTTGCGTGTGTGCGCGTTTGATGTCCTTGAGATTGTTTTCATTGGCTATATACATGTATACATAGAATAAAAATAAAAGAAATTTCATTTGAGAATGTTGCATGTGTGGGTTCCGAGTGGAAGAAAGACCTCAACTTCTGAGACCACTGTTCCCACCATCACAACACCTGGAATGCTTTTTAGGAGCGAGTGTGTGCACGTGACAGTTTAACTAGTTTTCATGAACGTAAGTTAAAATGATCTCTCCTTATGATTCAGTTTTGAGTTCAGTCTGCGCTAGATTCACAAGGGCTCTGCTATGACACCTATAATGCGTGCCAGAGCTCCCACAGTGTAATATGCGAAGCTATAATTAAGAAGGCTCCCTTTGAGAGTTCATTGAGTGCTGCGTCTTCATTGCTGAGGAATTGAAGAACTCCTGCAAGCATCCGGGTCCTATACATACAGGTCAGAGGGTGGGGCCTTATTTATTTATTAGATGAATCTTAGTGTTCCATACTGTAGCAGTTAAAAGGACAGGTTAAGCGGGGACGATATCTCTGCCTCTGAATGCATAGAAATATCATATATGTGTGTGTGTACACACACACACACTCGTACCTTGGTTGTTCAACACCTTGGTGCATGGATGTTCTGGCTCCCAATACAGTGGTACCTCGGTTTATGAACACAATTGGTTCCGGAACTCTGTTCATAAACTGAAGCGTTCATAAACTGAAGCAAACTTTCCCACTGAAAGTAATGGAAAGTGAATTAATCCGTTCCAGACGGTCCGCGGAGTACTTAAACTGAAGCGGTCATAAACTGAAGCAAACTTCCCCATTGAAAGTAATGGAAAGTGGATTAATCCGTTCCAAACGGGTCCGTGGAGTACTCAACCTGAAGCGTACTTAACCCAAAACATGGGTGTAATTGGTTCCGGATGTCTGTTCATAAACTGAAGTGTTCATAAACTGAAGTGAACTTTCCCATTGAAAGTAATGGAAAGTGAATTAATCCGTTCCAGATGGGTCTGCGGCATTCGTAAACTGAAAATTCATAAACCGAGGTGTTCATAAACCAAGGTTCCACTGTACTGCAAACCCGAAAGGGAGTGTTCTGGTTTGTGAACGTTTTTTGGAAGCATCCAACGCGGCTTCCGCAGCTTCCGATTGAGTGCAGGAAGCTCCTGCAGCCAATCGGAAGCTACGCCTTGGTTTTCGACCCGTTCCAGGAGTTGAATGAACTCGCGGAGTGGATTACGTTTGACAACCAAGACACCACTGTAACTGCTATATTATAAATGTCTGTGTCTCCATCCGTCCATCTGTCCATCTTCAGTCACACATATAGGTTTTCCAGATGGGGATGTACCCTTGGTCTTAAAGATTCCCCAAACCTGACACATGCACGCACACTCAGTGATATCAAATGTTAGCCACTACTCAGAGTAGACCTATTAAGTCCACTGTTTTCATTGGGTCTGCTTTGAGTATGACTTTTAGTTGGCTGTCTTTAAAGGTATGTATCCGTGTGTGTGTGTGAGAGAGAGAGACAATCTTACTCGGCTACGAATGATCGCTAAAGAAGAAGACGAAGAATGTGTGTGGATATTTAACTTCATAGAATCCTAAAACTGTAGTGCTGAAGGGACCCCGAGGGCCATCTTATTTAACTTTTTAACTTTTAACCTTTTTTTTTTTTTTGGCCCCATCAGAATTCCTGATGTAAGAGTCATAGCTGCCAAGTTTTCCCTTTTCTCGCGAGGAAGCCTATTCAGCATAAGGGAAAATCCCTTAAAAAAAGGGATAACTTGGCAGCTATGGTAAGAGTCCTGAATGCACTTGACTGGATGCTCAGAACCCTGTTAGGCAGGAGACAGCCAGCAGTGGAACTTCATATGTTGCACCCAAGCACACAAAGAAGTCAGCATTGTGTACCTACTTTCACAAGCACTCATTTTCAGTGGCTAACTGGGTTAAGATGACCTTTGCTTGTGAAGCTATTCTGTGGGTCTCTCCCACCACTACTTAGGGGTGATTAAAGAGCATTGGGGGGGGGAGGAGAGAGACTTAGTTTCGGTTCAGGGGAATAGCACAGTAAACTGCACTCTTAATCCTAAAACCTAGTGTTTGAGGGTTAGTGCATGTGGATTTCTTTGCTGCTTCCATTTGGGTTTTTGGGGGTGAGGAGTGAAAATTCATTTGAACTCTCCTGTTTTTCTGGAAAAACAGTAGAGACTCCCACACCCACTCCTTATGGTTCCATGCAGATGCGAGTTCAAGAACAGGGTGTTTCACTTTCATAGCACGGGGCAAACCAGATGATTAGGATGATGTGATTAAAGTTTAACATTGGCTTCTAAGTTGGTCATTTGTGACACTCGAGCAGAAGCAAAGTATCTGCATAAACTGTCCGTTGTACCATTGCTGTAAATGATTTTTTATTTTTTTTTGCTTTGCTCCTGGAATGCAGTGACAAAAGCTGTTTGTTGAGCTAAAGTCCAAAATTTCCATTTTAAAATGTTTGTTTCTGCCTCTTAGAACTGGTTGCAATATTTTTTTGGTTTGTTGTTCAAAGAAAAGCTAAAAGGCAAATTAGATAAAGTTTCTCTCCCCTGCTTTACATGTACCATAGATTATTTTTTTTTTTGTGGTCATTCGGACTTCAAAGCATTCCTTTTGCCTCTTTGAGAATTGCATTTTTAGGTCAGGTGGGAGTCATAATTCTGAAGTACCTGAATTTGTAGGGGGTGGATGCAGTCTCTGTTATGCTTTATTGGCATAGAGTTGGCACACACACGCACACACACACACACACACACACACAGAGAGAGAGAACATAGCACTGAAGTAATAACATATGTAGTGATAGGTTTGAATTATATTAAAGGAAATTTAATATAATAATAGGCTAAATTCCATTCTCCAGTCAAAAGAACTATTTCATGTTTTTTGATCTTGGTACTTCACTCTCTGTCCCTTAGTATCAAGTGAGCAGAACAGTTGCAAATTTGTTCTAATGGAAACATCATATAAGTTAGAATCTATATATCTATATAATATCTATATCTATCCATCATCTATATGAATATAATGCTCAGCTTCTTCAAAAGGTGTGTGTATGTATATATATATACACATATACATACATACATACATATATACACATACATATATACACACATACACACATACTAAAGTCTCTATATGCATCCATCCCTGGCTAGCAGGATCAGTGGTTAGGGATGATGGGAATTGTAGTCCAAATCAATTGTAGTGAGAAATCAAATAGGAGCACTTGCCCTTGGCACACTGCCACTGATGGGCCTAGCACTTCATCATATATCCATGGCCACACAGTAATCCCCCCCCTTCTGCTACTATGGCAACAGCAACACCACCACCAATCGGCTTCCTTGCTGGTTCCCCAATGGCATTTTAGCGGTCGGCGGAATGTAGAGCTGCATTTGATGGAAGCGTTGCCCATACCTAAAATGCAGTGCTCGATCCAGCCTATACATCTTGCGTAGAACCATGAGCTCAGTTTTATAGATCTATAGTCTGGGAAGCTGCATTTTGAAGTAACTGAGATAGTGGGCGGCCAATGCAAGCAGAGGCTGAGCTTTGCCTGCCATCCACCCACCCACCAAAAAAATAGCTGTCCAAGGTCCCAGCAGACAAGGTGCAGTGAAATGCACTTTTTCACTCTTGAGCCCTTCAGCCAGTGACCAGTCTAGCCCTGGAAGAGGCCTGAAAATGTCTGGGGAGTAATGGACTACTTCCCCTCAGCCAAACACCCTTGAGGTAATAGGGTGAGATCTGCCCCCAACTGTTTCCTTCCCCTCCCCATCCAAGCTAATGGGGCAAGTAACCTCTCCATTAACTCGCATAGAGTGGGAAAGGCTTTCCTCCCTCAAAACACCATAATGGGTCAAAAGATGTGTGTGGTTCAGTTCAAATTGCTTCAGCCTGTGGGTCCACCGCTGCTGCTCTAGTATTTTGCTATAATAGAGATGTTGCAGTAATTGCAGTTACTATTACTGCTGCTGCTACTGTGATTAGTATTACTAAAAGTGGGTCCAGTTATCTACCCTTTGGACAAACCGTAGACGGGCTGCAGTCACCAACACCTTTCCTTGTTACATGAGGCTTTGCCCATTCCGATAAATCCATTCTGGAGTTACAATATTAATATGTTTATAAATTATTTACTCAGCTGTTCTGGTCTGTTGGGCAAAACATAGATTTAGGGAAGTTTTTAGCAAATGCATCATGTACTCAGTGAAACAGAACAGCTTCTCCAGAGCTGCTTAGGTTTACCCAGTACATTACAAAGGATCATATTCTGCAGGTCTTTTACTTTGTCAAATTGTCCGTTGAATTCAAGTCAGGAAATGGTCCATGAAGTGGAACCTTGTTAATTCACACCCTTCATAAACCCACATTCCCAACCTGCCATCTTTCCTATTTCCCTGCATCAGGACCTGATGTTTTCTGTTAAAGATACTTTACATCCACTCTTTGATAAATGGTCTTGTCATTGCTGATGGTGTGGATTCGCTCTTCTCAACTTAACCTGTACATCAACGAAGAGGTGTCTTCCATAGCAGAGAAACTATTCTATCAATAGAATTGCCCCCCCGCCCGCCCCGTTCTGGATTTTTAATACAAGTAATTAAAAATAAATCCTTATGTCAAAATAACTAAATGCTACCTGCATTGGAATTCTTTGTTACTTACCTCTTTTGGCTATCTTGTACCGATGGTGGTGGTGGTTGTATTAAAAAAATCTTTGTAGTATATTGATGTGTTGTATTTTAATGATTTAACAACCTGGGAACTTTTAGAGGGAAGAGTGAGTTTAAACAATAAAAATATTTCCAGCTTTTTTATTATTTAAAGAGTATTCTCTTTCAAGTTTACGTTAAAGACACAGAGCCCAGTTGGGAAACTCTGGTTTGCACATTCAGTGAGGCCAACACTAATATATATATATATATATATATATATATATATATATATATATATATATATATATTAAGCCAAGGAATGGTTTAATGAAAAAAATCACAGATAACAATTAACACCTGAATTAAAACTATCTTAACACAATACAGTGTTAAACAAAAAGCCCTGTAAATATATGAAAAATGTATATACAGATGGGAAAGTGTCAATGTTTAAGGATGAACTGAAGTTACAGAAACAAAGTAAGGTTTTAAATGCAAAGCATACTTTACAACCCATATATGTCCATTTATTATGAAGGGGAAAAAATTATACAACCCAGCACCAAAAATTACAAAACTTTTTTTTTTGTTTTCTTCCCTCTTGTCTTGTCTTCAGTTCCTCCAGCAGGCTCAACTGTAGATTTGGAATGTTCTTCTTTCACTGTTTTCTTTTTTTCTTTTTTTAATGGTGTCTTTTCAATGCTTTCTGCTTTAGATTTTGATTTGTTCTTCAGAATCATCTGTCGATCTTTAGGAGCATTATCACCCCCTGCATTCAATCTACGGTTGTTTCTGAGAGAAGCAGAAATAGGTGCTTCAAGTGCATAAACTTTTCTACCTCTTCTGCTTATTTTCTCATTGGCTATAGATAACTTTCCAAAATCTACATTTTGTTTTTCCTGAAAATCTTCCTGTTCAGGATGGTTGGGCTTTCTTCTGAGAGACGTGGAAGCTGTCCCTATTTTATTTTTGTTTCTTCTGCCACATTTTTCAAGTTTCCCTTTTCCAATTGCATCATTTTCAAGAAGGGTGCTTTGATTTTCACTGGCAGTTTCACCTTTGTCTGGAGGTGGTGATGTTAGAGTGATGCTTACTTTGAGAGAAGGGTGTACTCGTGACAGAGTAGTTCTCTTTCCCTTTGATTGGTTTTTGAAAACTGAACTACTTTCCAAAGGCATCTTGTTATCTTTTACAAAAGAGGCCTTTCTGTTGTCACTTCCTGGTTGGCCATTACTTTCTGTTGAGATTTCAGAAGGAACTGATTGCTTTCTTCTACCTCTTTTGGAAACATTATCTATTGTCACACCTTTTAAAACTTCTGGCATGTCTTCTTGATTCCCAGTATCAAGCAATATAGGTTTTTCACTTGCAGAAACTGAGCTTGCTGCAATTACCTCATCTACTTTTCTTTTTCTGCCTCTACGTGGCAGATTCTCACTTGCAACAGTTGCAATTTCCAAAGCCTCACTTGGCTGTTCCACAGCACCTTTGCTTTTGGTTGAGGATGGCAATGGTAAAATGTTATTTTTGAGGGGAGAAAGAGCTGTTACATGGGCAATCTTTCTTTGTCTACCCCTTTTTAGCTGATTCTCTTTTACAGTGACAAGCATATTTTGGTCTTCTGTATCACCTGCCTGTTTTCTGTCACATTCAGTGAGTATTTCAGGAGAAATGGTTTGTTTGTTTCTACCTCTCCTGGGTGGGTTTCCTTTTGCTATTTTCTGTCTTTTTTGTGGACTGTGCTCTAAAAGAGGTTGCACACTTTCCAAAGGCATCTTAGGCATTTCATCAAGATTCTCTTCAGTTTGAATTTCTTGCAAAGAACATTTTCCTTGGGAAGAACTAAAGTTGTCCACTGTTGGGCTCTCCTTTTTAAGAGCAACATTTTCCAAAGGAAGTGGTATTTGGCATTCAGGAACAGTTCTTCTCCCCCTGCCCCTTTTTGGCTGATTCTCTTTTACAGTGACAAGCATATTTTGGTCTTCTGTATCAGCTGCCTGTTTACTGTCACATTCTGTGGGTATTTCAGGAGAAGAGCAGTTCAGTTCCATCCCCTACATTGTGCGCCCTTATGAGCTGTAACCTCTATATGTGTTCACAAGATCTGCTCCACTTTGGGGGACTGGCAGTCTAACTTGGTAAAAAGCCCTTCCCATCACTAAATACTGCAACCATCAAATCCTGAGAGTGAGCAAAACCCATTCACTGCGTATTCCCAAAGGGAATATGGGAGAGGGTAAGGGATTCAACTCTAAACCACCAACATCCTTTTCCTAGCTGCTGTGTTCTTTCTGCAGTAAATGAAATCTGATTGCAATCTAGTATTCCTTCCAAAAACCCCATCCTGTCATGTGACTTTGTGCCCAGGACTTGCATTTTCTTGGGAAATAAAAGCTTCTTATTACCTACCTGCTGAGATCTTTGTAGTGGATGAATGCCCCTGGTCATTATTCGTTAACCTTCTCCCTTCAGACTATACAATGAGACTAATAGCCTGCCAGTATTCCTTCTCAGAAATGAAAGAGACTAGCTACAGAGCATCTCAGGACCCTCTTAATGTGCCTAAAGAATTCACATAACTTTATAAAGAAGCCAAAAAATCTGTTATTGAGGAAACGGGGCATTAAAAACTGCTCTTGAAATATATGCCTCTGCTTGCCAAGTTACCCTTTGCGACATGTCTTTCAACATCTCTGAAAACAGAAATTTGACAATGAATCGGTTTGCTCAAGCTCCATTAAAACTGCATGACTGCACTGCTGCAACACAGATGCCATTATCTTTATTACTAGCAAAGCAAGGCTAGCATTCTTGTTCCTGGTTTCCTTTGGATGGTGGCAGGTGAAAGAAATCTGTAGCAGGGAAAGGAAAATGCAGGCTGTAAGCTTCTTGAACTCATTCCTTGCAGCACTGGATGGAGAAGTGATTTATTAGAGCTATTGCAGCCTATAGACCATACATCACCTTCCTGGTTGGCTTTGTTGGCACCTTGTCACATTCTTGTGGGCTTGAGGAATTCATTGTTCTTGTTTGAACTGATAAGAACAAAAAAAGGATTTTCTGCCTGAGACCTTGGGAAAAGCAGAGGGGGTGGAATGTTGACACGAACAGCAGGACTGCACTTTCCCAAGCCTTCCAGTCAGCATTCTTTAGTAAGCAGAGGACCACCGACCCTTAGGTGTTCCCAGCAAAGCTTGGCTTTGATCGCAACAGTGCCTATGTCTCTCAAGGGACAGGCAGATATGGGCAGGTAGATGCAGAGCAATAATATCCGAATGGTCCAAGTCATCTTTGGTGCAAAGGTCTCAGAAGACTTTATTGGTGGGCGAATGCGAGAAGCAGGTTAGCAGTATCACACACGACTTTAGTTAAGTTAATTCCTTATTCAAAGGAACAAGGCAGCTCAGGAGACCAGTCCTAGTGAGCACAGAAACTCTTCTCGGTAGAACTTGCCCCTCCTCCAACTGCTATTCTAGACTGCATCAACAGAAGTATAGCGTCCCGATCAAGGGAAGTAATAGGACCTCTCTATTCTGGTCAGACCACACCTGGAGTACTGTGTTCAGTTCTGCGTGCCACAGTTTAAGGGTATTGACAAGTTGGAACATGCAGAGGAAGACGACCAAGATGACCAAGCATCTGGAAACCAAGCCTCCCATGGTTAATGGAGTTGGATATGTTTAGCCTGGAGAAGAGAAGAGGAGATATGGTAGCAGTCTTCACATATCTAAAGAACTGTCAGATGGAGGATGGAGCAAGCTTGTTTTCTTCTGCTCCAGAGGCTACGACCCAAATCAATGGATTCAAGTTACAAGAAAGGCAATT
The DNA here is from genome assembly GCF_963506605.1 of Zootoca vivipara. Taxonomy (NCBI): domain Eukaryota; kingdom Metazoa; phylum Chordata; class Lepidosauria; order Squamata; family Lacertidae; genus Zootoca; species Zootoca vivipara. The sequence continues at coordinate 26,970,345 of NC_083285.1, forward strand.
CCAACTGAACATCAGGAAGAACGTTCTGATGCTAGGAGCTGTTCAACAGTGGAACAGGCTTCCACGAGAGATAGTGGACTCTACTTCTTTGGAGGTTTTTAAGCAAAGGTTGGATGGCCAACTGCCATGGATGCTTTAAGCTGAGGTTCATGAATTCTTTAGTTGGATTAGATGACCCTCAGGGTTCCTTCCAACTCTACAATTCTGTGTGTCTTGGAATATTTGTTCTGTTTCTAGATTACTGTGCAATCTTATACAAATCACTATCTCTGCCTCTCATTTTTCATCTTGTGTATAACTCTTAGGATGCATTTTATGTTTGTAGCAAAAAGGTAGGAAACAACCCATGTCCTCAATGGTTATACACACTAGCTTTGCTTTTAGTATTCTTTCCCTGCTTCCTTGGGAAAGTGTTTATCTCTGCTCTCAGATTAGTTCTCATGGCTTGAAGTAGTCAACATTTCAGATAAGGCCTGTAGACTAGCTGTTTTATGTTTAGCCCGTAGCAAAGGCAGCAGCAGTTAAACAGTCAACACTTGTCATTGTGACTTATCAGGGCTTAAAGAGGGCTTTGCATTTTGACTTCATTAAAGGTAAGAAAGATACCAGAAAGGAAGCAACAGGAATAATTGCAAGGGTCAAAAGGTCACATTGAAGGACGAGGTCTGCCTTTATGCATGTGTGCCTTACATCCTAGAGCTCTGCAGATGTGCCCATCAAAACACTTGGTCAATTTAACATAAACATCATAAATGCCATTGTTCTCAGAGGTTTGAAATTTGACGGTTTTGTTATAAGAAATCTGATGAGCCAGGAAAAAGTTAGTGCCATTTCAGCCTACCAGCCTACTGTATCTGTATCATGAGAGAGAGAGAGAGAGAGAGAGAGAGAGAGAGAGAGAGAGAGAGAGAGAGTGCGTGCGCCAAGGCTACCTTTGGCAACTTTGCATTATTTGGACTAACTGCTGCTCCCTGGCCTGCTGCAAACCCTCATGTAAATCAGAACCCCAATTTCACCCACAAGCATGCATTAAAATAGTGCGATGGGGATTCCACCTGTCACAGTGGCCGGAGTGGACTACTTCAGAGTAACGACGCTACGCAGCTCTGCATTTTATTCTTTTATTGGTGCTGCGTATTTACAGTGCTCAAGTCATTGCTATTTACACGGAGCGATGTTGTCAGTCGGTTTCAGAACCTCCTAATGGCTTTTGGCGCGTCTTTCTCCAACACAAAAGCTTTGGCAGACCCATCCTCTTGCCCCTCCTCTTCCTGCGTAATTCTGGAGTTGGGGGGATGGGTCTTCCCCCCTTACTTGCCCCTTCCTGTCCCACCTGGGACCCTGGCTCCTCTACCTTGCCTGAGCCTCGGACACGACTTCCTGCTTCCCCACTGGAATCGGAACTCTCCCTGCTTTCCCCTTTGCTCGGGGACGGGCTTGAACTCAGGAGGGGAGGGACTTCGCGATATCCCCTGTCCCTCACATCCACCCCCCTCCCAAGCTCTCCTTCACCCCTCCCCAGGCCCCCCCCATGTGTCGGTGACGACTGGAAGCCTAAAAACTCGGTGCTCTCCGAGCCCGTTGGTGTGAACACCTCCCCCCAGTCCTGCGAGCCCCCCCCTTCCGCCTGGGAGGACGGGAATCCCAAAAAGTCCGTGGCGTCAGAGCTGGTGGGGGTAAAAATGTTTTGCCAATCTGCTCCTTCCTCTGACTGGGTGGATCTTGGCGACACCCATACCTCATCCTCTGGTTCCTCAAACTCCGCTTCCCAGCGCCATGGTGAGCTGTTCTCCCGTGCCTCCTCCTCCTCCCCCTCCCTTTCCATGTGCCAGGGCTTGGGTCTGTGGGGAAAGAGGGCGTGAAATTCTTCCACCAAGAATTCCTCCTGTATCTGAGTGGCGGGAACCCATTCATTCTGGTACGGTGGAGCATCCTCCCATGCCATGAGGTACTCCAGGCCCCCCACCCCCCACCTTGAATCCAGGATGGCCGTGGCCTCATTGAGTTGCTCCCTGCTTTCCCTCTCCCCCCCTCCCTCGGGGGTTTGTTCGCTGTCTCGGAGCCTGCTGCTTTCCCTGTACGGCGACAGTAGCGATCTATGAAACACTGGATGCACCCTCATGTCCTCTGGCAGTGCCAGCCTGTATGCCACCGGGTTGACCTGTTGCGTGACCGTGAAGGGGCCCAGCCATTTGGGTGCCAGCTTTTTGCACCTCCCTCTGGTGGGAAGGCCCTCCGAGGACAACCACACCTTGTCCCCCACCCTGATGACCTCCCCTTGTCGCCTGTGGCGATCTGCCCCCTTTTTGTACGCTTCCTTGGCCCTCTCCAAGTGTTCTCTGAGCTGCTGGTGCACCGTCTCCAGTTCCTCTGCCCAATCCTCAGCCTGTGGGCCCTCCTCCTCCTCCTCCCTCTCCCTCTCTGGGAAAGATCTGAGGTCGCGCCCGTAATTGGCCTTAAAGGGCGACACCCCTGTGGAGACGTGCACTGCATTGTTGTAGGCAAATTCTGCTAGTGGCAAGCGATCCACCCAGTCCGTTTGCCGCTGGCTGACGTAGCATCTCAGGTACTGCTGCAGAATGGCGTTGACCCTCTCCGCTTGTCCGTTGGTCTGCGGGTGTCTAGCCGTCGACAAGCTGACCTCCACCTGCAGGAGGTTCATGAGCCGCCGCCAGAACCTGGAAACAAATTGGCGGCCACGATCCGAAATAACCCTTAAAGGTAATCCATGCAGTCTGAAAATGTGATCAACAAACAGTTTGGCTGTCTCTTCTGCCGAGACTGCCCTGGCACACGGTATAAAGTGACACATTTTGGACATGAGGTCCACCACCACCAACACTGCAGTCTTACCCCTGGACGAAGGCAGATCTGTGATGAAGTCCATGGACACCACTTCCCACGGCCTGTGTGGTGTGGCTAAGGGCTCCAGCAACCCTGGTGGCGCTGCTCTGACCACCTTCGCCCGCTGGCAGGTGGTACAGCCCCTTACATAGTCTCGAACATCTTCCCTCACCCCTGGCCACCAGAAGTGTCTCATGACTAGGTGAGTGGTCTTGTCCCTTCCAAAATGCCCCGCTGTAGGGTTGTCGTGCATCTGCTTGAGGACCGTACGTCGAAGCTGGGTGGTGGGTAGGTACAGCGCACCCTTGTAGAAAAGCAGCCCTCTGCGTTCTGCAAAGTCTTTTGCCTGCTCCCTCCCCCCTCTCAGTTCTCTGAAGATGCGGTTGGCAAATTCATCCGCTGCCGTCAGTGCTGTGAGTTCTGCCTCGCTCACCACTGCTGCTCCGCAGGACCATGCCGACGGGGGGAAAATGTGCCTTGGGGCTGGTGGCGCCTCCTCCTCCATGTACTCTGGCTTGCGGGAGAGGGCATCCGCCCTGACATTCTGCTCTCCTGGGATGTAGTGTATGGAGAAGTTGAAGTTCGAGAAGAACTCCGCCCACCGTATCTGCCGCTGGTTGAGCACCCTGGCAGTTCTCCAGAACTCCAGGTTCTTGTGGTCTGTGCACACCTGGATGGGGTGCTTGGCGCCCACCAGGAAGTGTCTCCAGTGCTGGAACGCCGCGTGGATCGCAAGAAGTTCCCGATCAAAAACTGTGTAGTTTCGCTCGGGCTGGGTCAACTTCCTGGAGAAGAAGGCACAGGGTCTCCACTCTCTGTTGGCGTCCAGTTGCAACAAAATGGCGCCCACAGCCTTATCAGAAGCATCTGTTTCAATGCGTAGGGGCGCGTCCTGAACCACGTGGAACAGGTTCTGGTCTGAGGCGAACACCCTCTTGAGGCTTTCGAACGCTGCTTGCGCCTCTGGTGTCCACCTGAACTTCTGCTTGCCTCTCAGGCAGTCAGTGATGGGAGCCGTAACTCGAGAGAAGTTCTTGATGAACTTCCTGTAGAAGTTGGCAAAGCCTAGTAGGCGTTGGGCATCTTTGCGCGTCCTGGGGCTGTGCCAGTCCAGGATGGTCTGCACCTTGTCCTTGTCCATTGCCAGCCCCTTGTCTGACAGCTTGTAGCCCAGGAAGTCCACCTCCTTGGTGTGAAACTTGCACTTCTCCAGCTTCACATACAGGTGGTTCTCCTTCAGGCGCTGTAACACCTCCCTGACGTCCTTCACGTGCTGCACTGGGTCGTTGGAGTAAATAAGGATGTCATCCAGAAAGACCAAGCATTTCCTGAAGAGTAGGGACCCCAGGACGTGGTGCATGAAGGCCTGGAAGCATGCTGAGCCCCCTTGCAACCCGAAGGGCATCACCAGATATTCAAAAGAGCCCAGAGGCGTGAACATCGTGGTTTTCCACTCATCGCCTTCCCGGATCCTGATCAAGTTGTACGCCCCCCTCAGGTCTAGCTTGGTGAAAATCTTGCCCCTGCGTGCCGCTGTCAGGAGATCATCCACTCTGGGCATGGGGAAAGCCACTGGCTCTGTCACCGAATTCAGCCGTCTAAAATCCACCACAAGACGGCGCTGTTGCGTGTCTTTCTTGTCCACCCAGAAGACCGGGCTGCCCCCTGCTGCCTTGCTTTCTCTGATGAACCCCCGCTTGAGGTTCTTGTCGATAAAAGCGCGCAGATCCTCCAGTTCCTGGTCTGACATGGCGTACAGCTTGGCTGGGGGTATAGTTGCCCCAGGCACCAGGTTGATCTGGCAGTCAAAAGGCCTGTGTGGGGGCAGGTGGTCGGACTCCGCTTCACTGAAGACCTCCTGCAGGTCCCAGTATGGTTTGGGTATCGCCTCACCCCCTTTGACGTGCATGGTGGCCACCGTGGCTATCGGAGGCCCCTCCCCTGGTTGGTGCTGCATGCAATGTTCCAGGCAAAAGTCCGATCCAAAAGTGATGCATCTCTGATGCCAACTTATGGAGGGGTCGTGGCGCGCCAGCCAGCTCATGCCCAAAACGATTGGGGGGTCTGAGATGGTGGTGACGTTGAATGCCAGTGTCTCTGAGTGCCTTCCAACCGTCATTCTCATGGGGGGGGTTTGATGAGTGATGGCCCCTCCCAGCAGCTCTCTGCCGTCAATGGTTGCCACGTGCAGAGGAAAATCCAGCTGCAGAAGCTGGATCTGGTGCTCTTCTGCAAAGTTCCTCGAGAAGAAGTTCGCTGACGCCCCACTGTCAATTAAGGCGAGGACAGTCAGGGGATAGCCATTAGGGAGCGTGAGCGTCACTTCTAGAACCACTCCTGCTCTGGGAGGGGTGGGCTGGCTCTGCTCCTCTCTGTGCGGGTGGGTGGGCTGGGGCTGTTGTCTGCTGACTGTGCCTGGCTGCCGCCCCTTGTCTCCTGCAGCCAGGCTTTCCCGTTTCCCTGCTGTGGTGCTGCGTCAGTGGGGGAGGGCACAACCGTTCCCGCCTTTCCTTGCCACTCCCTGCGATGTGGGCAGTCTCTGACGAGATGCTGGGGGGAGTTGCAGAGAAAGCAATTCCCACCCCTTCCCTCCTTGCGTCTTGGCGCCGCTGGGGTTTGAAAAGCCCGCGCGCGCGCGCTATCAATCTGCATGGGTTCCTGGTCCTGACTGGCCCCAGGCGTGGCTTGAAAGGGTTGTTGAGGGAGTGGCTTCTCCTGCGACCGCGGGAACCAAGCCCGCTTTGCGCGCGTTGCTTGCTTGTCGCTCCATCTGGATTCCTGCCTCACCCCCACCGCCAGAGCCGCTTTGCTCAGTTGATCCATATTACTGGGCTTTGGACCTCTCGAGAGCTCATCCTTCACCTCCTCATGCAACCCCAAGTAAAACGCCGCTTGCATTGGGGCAGACTCCAGATCCCACCCCAATCTGTGCACCAGCATGGTGAATTTCGCCCAATACGCGCAAACTGTCATATTTCCTTGGCGTAAATTATGAAGTTCCTCCTTAGTCTGGTCCATATGACTATCGGACGAATACATCGTTTTCAAACCTTCTAGAAATAGTTTGACATTCTTCATGCAAGGATTCCTTGTTGCAATTAACGGTCTTAGCCACTCCCTGGCCGCCCCTGTAAGGTGCTCCACAATAAACGCTACTCTGTGCTCATCATCAGGGAACTCATCGTGGTGCAGCTCAAGAGCATACACAATCTCAGTCTCAAAGCCCTGAAACTCCTTCGGGTCTCCATTGAACTTGCTTACTAGGGTCCCAGCTCTCCTTCCTGGCAGCACTTGGACTTGGGGTGCCCCTCCCGCCTTGTTTTTCTCTGCATCCAGCTTGTTTTGGAGGTCTACCGCCACCGCCCTTAAATGCTGCTCTTTTTCCTGGAGCTCTCTCACCTGTTCCGCAAGTTGTAGCCGGTCGTCCTGGACCTTCTTAGTCTCCTCTTTAGCTGCCTTCAATTCTCCCTGCGCCTGCAGCGACAGCTGTTGCAGTTCTAGCTGGGCTTGCTCAGCGATCTGCCGCCACTTCTCCGCCTCTGACACGCTCATCCCGGCAACTCCAAAGTAGCCCAAAAATGATTAGGAGGTTGCTGTCACAGTGGCCGGAGTGGACTACTTCAGAGTAACGACGCTACGCAGCTCTGCATTTTATTCTTTTATTGGTGCTGCGTATTTACAGTGCTCAAGTCATTGCTATTTACACGGAGCGATGTTGTCAGTCGGTTTCAGAACCTCCTAATGGCTTTTGGCGCGTCTTTCTCCAACACAAAAGCTTTGGCAGACCCATCCTCTTGCCCCTCCTCTTCCTGCGTAATTCTGGAGTTGGGGGGATGGGTCTTCCCCCCTTACTTGCCCCTTCCTGTCCCACCTGGGACCCTGGCTCCTCTACCTTGCCTGAGCCTCGGACACGACTTCCTGCTTCCCCACTGGAATCGGAACTCTCCCTGCTTTCCCCTTTGCTCGGGGACGGGCTTGAACTCAGGAGGGGAGGGACTTCGCGATATCCCCTGTCCCTCACACACCCGTTTAGCACTCTGATTGTGATTACGGTCAAGTACAGTTCAAGTATGCTCAGCAGTAACTAATCTGCACGAAGTGATCTGAAGCATGCGGCCATATTAAACATAGATATATGAGAGTTAGCTTATCATACAACCATGTTTGTTTCCACAGTCTCATGCCGTCTTAATGAGGGGTATTTTTAAAAACCCTTTCCATGGCCCTAAACAGATACTGCAGCTTTGCCTGCTGGGGAAGCATGGGATGCTTATGTACATATGTAGCATGCTATCGTCACCTGTTAGTTGCTGATACCACAGCTCTGACTCAGGCAAGAACACTCTTTTGCCTGAAGCCAGCAAAGAAGGGCATGTCCAGCCAGTGCTGGTTTGGAGAACCCGGGGCGGTCACATCTCCACTGTCTACATGTAGTAGTGGCTTTGGCCTGTGCTTGTCCACCATCTTCCCACAGACCTGAGGAGGGTACATGAAGAATCAGCACAGGCTCAACAGTGTTCATGGTTAGCAATCCAGTACTGACACAAGAGGATTTCAAGGAAAGGGTGCATTCCTTTTTGCAGGGATATTCCCTGCTAGAGTCGTCACTTGTTTTGTGTGTGTGTGTGTGTGTTCATTAAGATTTCTGTTCCTTTGTGAGAAGTGAAAGCAGGCACATAAGAAGGAGGAATTCAATAGCTGAAGCTTTCCTAGCAAGAAGATCCAGTGATGGGGAACCTTAACTGAGGAGCAGGGAAACGGTGAAAGACATTCAAGTGGCCTGGATCTTGTTTTCATAAAAACAGGAAGTGGCGCCATATTGAATAGGGGGCAGGGAAGCAAGCAAGAGGCATAGATCGAAGAAACATGTGACACGTTGAAACCCTGTACTAAAGGGAAGACCTCTTGGGAATTCGGGACTCTGCATGGAAAGCCTAGATGGCTTAAGGGTTTTTGTGACAATCCCAGTATTTTTAGGGTAGTTGGAGGTATGGTTCTATGCTCTCCAGAGTACTATTTTTTTCTGGCAGGAATGTGTCTTTGAACTGTCATAGTTCTTCTTGCTTGCCTGTGTGTGTGTGTGTGTGTGTGTGTGTGTGTGTGTGTGTAGAAATGTCTGGTTTTTGCATGGCTGGTATAGATCCTACTGTACATAGGTAAGAGTCACATCTTTTGCCTCTGGCTCCTCCCACCAACAGAAGGCTGCCCATAAGAGAATGTATGGTTTCCTACTCTTGGGGTGGTGGTATTCCACTAATCTTTGCTCAAAGAATCAGAGAATTTGGAAGGGACTACGAGGGTCATCTAGTCCAACCCCCTACAATGCATGAATCTTTTGCCCAACATGGGACTTAAACCCATGATCCTAAGATTAAGAGTCTCACGCTCTACTGAGCTAACTAGTCAAGCAGACCCACTGAAATTAGTGAACGTGGCTAGGTTAGGTCTGTTAATGTCAGTGGGGTCTGCTGTGAGCAAAACGTAGTTGAATACCACCCTTGATGTATGTGAAGGGCCTTCTCAGTAGTGGCACCCTTCCTGTAGACATCTGAAGGCAACCCTGTATCTGGAAGTCTTTAATGCTTGATATTTTACTATGTCTTTATATGTGCTGTAAGCCACCCAGAGTGGCTGGGGAAACCTAGCCAGCTGGGCAGGGAATAATAATAATAATAATAATAATAATAATAATAATAATAATAATAATAAGATGATGATGATGATGATGAACAACAGGCCAATCTTGTGTGGAACAAGGTACAGTATAAAACCAAAATGTGGTGGTACTACTGTAGTATCTAAACTAATGTGGAATGCAAGGATCTAGTGTGATCTTTTATATGTTTGGGCAAACAGCCAAATCTTAAGCAAATTAACAGAGAACTTAGCTCCATTAAGCTCAATGCACATTACTTCCTAGCAGTGCTTTTTTTCTTTAAAAGTTTAGGGGAACTCTCATTTTGACTCAAGAAAACCACCATTTTATAGTTCAAATGGGGGGGGGGGTACTACAGTAAATGGACAAAAGTGCAAAGATTCACAAAATGTTTAGGGGTATGCGTACCCCCAGAAAAAAAGCACTGCTTCCTAGTAAGCATACTCAGGTTGCAGTTGAAAAGCTTCCATGTCATCTTCCACATTTGCAGCATTTTCATTCATTCATTCATTATTCCAAAGGGGGTATCCTCCCCTGCAAAAGTTTTTTTTAGGGGGATTAGCTCCTCTGACATTCTGTAAAATACACAATTGGCAAGACTGGATGCTTTTGCCTCTCTCTCTCTCTCTCTCCCCCCCCCCCCCCGGCTTTCCTTGTATGGAAACTTGCTTTGCTTTCCAGCACTAAACTTAACTGACAGCGTATCACTGCACTCTGCTGGAGAAGTCCTGAGCCAAATCAGACCTCTGTGGGTCTCCCAGCTGGCTGTCACAAGGGCAGGTGTGATGGCTGCACTGATAACCTCTAAGCTCTCAGGAATAAGCCAAGATGAAGGCTTAATGATGCTTGTCAGAAGCACAGTATAACTTAGGGCCTTGGATTGTGCAGGCTGGAGACAGATCCTTCAGGAGAAGGAATGAGAAAGATAAACAGAGATATCCTTGCAAAACCCAAATATCCACAGACATCCACCTTAGCACTACTTTGTGTTAGTCATATGAACGGTGATCGCAAACATTAGCAGCTGGTTGCAATCATCCTTCCGAGCTATGTGCAATATTTTATATTCAGGTGGTTTTTTTTTTTAAAAAAAGTTTTTAAGTGGCCATAGGCAATAAAATTGTTTTGTGTTGTCACACTAAAAAAACAACAAAACACAGAGATGTTTCTGGCAAGTAGAAAAGTTGGCAGGTTGGCTTGCTTTGTACAAAGGAGTGATAATTTATTGGGTTTTATTTTGGTCTTTCTTCTGAAACTCGCTTTCATTTCTCCAAGCCAAGAGGCTTGTCATGATTATGAAATAAAGTACTGAATATTCACGGGCTAAAATGAATACTCAAAGGCAACCCCTCCCCCTCAAAATTAAACCCCCAAACCTCCCACAGGTGAAAAAATTAATCTCTCCAGACATTCCTGCATATATATGTGTGTGTGTGTTTATCTACTTACCTACATCTGGTGTCATGGTTACTCCAAAGCAAGCAGATCAATATAAATCAATTAAAAGGGCAGCTTTACAACAGCACGAGAGAGCTGGTGTGTTTTTCAGCATTTAGCGTGATCTAGTGCTACGCTGTCAAAAGAAAAACAAAAACCATTTGGGAAGGAATGTTTGTTTTACAGTGGTTGACCAAAAGTATTCAAGTGGTTATAAAAAATGGAGACAGCTAACGATGGGAGGTGCCTCTTACTCACTCTGAAACTCATTCACAAACCTTTGACACTGACTTAAGGTCACTACCGATAAGGAGAAAGGCATTTCCCAGGGAGAAGCACCAGAAAGTCTGTATTACTTGAGTGGAAAAAAGCAAACAAAAGAAAAAGCAAACAAAAGCAGAATAGCACTCCTTATTGACTTTAAACGTAACCAATGGGACACACACACACACAAAAAATATACCAGGATTTTTTTTAAAAAAAAGTTTACAAGCTCTAGTGAGGAATTTAATACCACATCTATTAATATTTCAGGTCCTGTGCTTCAGATATGAATGCTTCTGCAACAGCCTTACAATTGAGGCATCAGTTCAACAAGAAGGGTGTAGGATTTTGCTTTCAGAAGAGTTTGCCCATTAATAAGCTTTAAAGGAACTCCCTTAATTTGTCTGGAGATGTATGTGGTTTCTCTCCCTTCTGGTACATTCTGCAATTGTACAGCTCTGTGAGGACTGTGCCATGTGCCTTTGGTAGACTTACAGAGCAATCTAAGCCCCTGGTGGGCAGCATCAGAGTTTAATAGGGGGACTTAACCACTGTCTTATCCGGAGGCTTGTCACTTGTCCCAATCATGGCAGCAGTTTGGGGCGGGGGGGGGGGAGAGTGTATTCTGGTTTCTTGTCTCTAGGCTGTAGCAGCAGAGAGGAGCAGATTGGGCTCATTTCCCATTATTATTATAATTATTATTAATCACCTACACAAGAGTCTCAAGGCAATAAAAATAGCAAAAAACCAGTTAAAAACACAGGAAATCACCCCGTCACGAGGATTCAATCCGCTGACCTTCCGATTGGCAAGTCCAAGAGGTTCAGTGGTTTAGACAACAGCGCCACCCGCTCCCAGAGATAGAAACAAAATTGACACCCAATTCAAAACCTACACGTAACTGGACTAGCAAGGAGGAGGAGGATGATTATCATCATCATCATCATTATTATCAAGGTGGTGTATATGGTAATAATATAATATCTTATTATCAAGGTGGTGTATATGGTTCTCCCCCTTCTAATTTAATCCCCCACAACAACCCTGTCCTGTGAGGTAGTTCAGGTTGAGAGGCAGTGACCAGCCCAAGGTCACCCAGTGAGAGAGCCAGTGTGGTGCAGTGGTTAAGAGCGGTAGACTCCTAATCTGGGGAACCGGGTTCGTGTCTCCGCTCCTCCACATGCAGCTGCCTGGTGACCTTGGGCTAGTCACACTACTTTGAAGTCTCTCAGCCCCACTCACCTCACAGAGTGTTTGTTGTGGGTGAGGAAGGGAAAGGAGAATGTTAGCCGCTTTGAAACTCCTTCGGGTAGTGATAAAGTGAGATATCAAATCCAGACTGTTCTTCTTCTTCATGGTTGAGTGGAGATTTCAACCTGGATATTTCAGGTTCTGGTCTGACAGTCTCAGCCACTACACCACACTGGCTCTCTTCAATGGCTCCTTGGCCAGCCTATCTCTGCCTCCTTCATGTCCCACCCACCCTTTTTAGGGTGGGTGACAGCTGCTGCCGGGGTGTGTGTGTGTGAGTGAATAAGCACTCACACTTCAGAAGGGTGAAGTTGGGGATTCTGTGGCAGAGTGGGATTTAGATCTGTCTGTCCTGATGGCTCTAAATTTACATATGCTGCTCAGACCGGAAGCGCTTTCCAGTTAATAGAGGAACAACATCTTCCTCCTTACTACTTGATTTCTACTCTCTGCTTAAAAGCCACCCTCTGATTTCAAAGAGACTTCTCCAAATGCCGTGCCCAGCAACTTGGAATTCACGGATTAGTAATGCATTGGCCAGCCAAAAAGCACTGGTTAAAATACATATTTAAAGTTATTGTGAAACAGTCTTTCCATTACAAGTAAAAACATTTTCTAAACCCACCCCCATCCTCTAGTCTAGTTGATCCTCATTTGGTGGAAAGACTGGGTTGGAACACTCTTGACTGGCAATGTCCTGTGTAAAGAAAACAATGCTCCAAAGAACCAACTGGTTTTGAAAACTGGTAGTTCATTTTGTCCTCTTCCCCAATCTCTGGCTCCACATACTTTTTCTAAAAATTGAATTTTTAATAAAATGTTGAATTAATTTTTTTATAATCTTTTTTAAATTCAGTTTTACACTACACATTTAAATTCAAACATTAGACATAACCATCAACATTTAGGATTCCCTGAATCCTTAGACTTCCCTCCCCCCTTCCATTGTTTCCATTTTCAATCTTTTTCAACTGCATCATATATTTCTCTATTTTTCTTAAAATAATCCATTTTTACCTTAGTTTTTAGTACATTACAAGTGTTTCTCAAATCCTGCCAAAGTTTTTAGTTGTTTACAGTGTTCTCTTGGGTAAATTGTAAATTTTTCCCATTCCTTATTAAAGTTTCTCTCCTCCTGGTTTCTGATTTTCCCAGTCATTTTTGCCATTTTGGCATAGTCCATCATCTTCATCAGCCATTCATCTCTGGTTGTAACTTTATGTTCTTTCCATCTCTGGGCCACTAGTATCTGCACTGCTGTTGTCGCATACATAAATAAGATACTAGCCTTCGGGGGAAAACCAAAGCTCAGAATTTGGGAACTGCAAGGCCACAAATTAGAACAAGTCACAAATTATAAATATCTTGGAATGGTGCTACAGGCCTCAGGATCCAACATACTTCACATAAATTCTACCGTGAGCTTGGTGGGGGAAAACACAAACTGCATCCTCAAATTTTTCAGAGCCCAAGGGGGCTTTTTTTGTTCCCGCAGCCCTTAAACTATTCAAGGCTAAAACGCTGGCACAGCTCCTTTATGGAGCCTTTCTGGGTCTGCCTTCCTCTTCCTTCTCCCCCCTGGAGTGTGTGCAATCCAAATTTCTTAGAGCTCTCTTACACGTTCCCAGATGCGTCTCAAACGCATGGGTTAGACTAGAAACGGGGATGATGAGAGTGGAAGCTTTCATCTGCCTATCATCAATACAGTGGTACCTCGGTTTACGAACACCTTGGGTTACGAACTTTCGGTTTACGAACCATCGAAACCCGGAAGTAAGTAACCCGAGGTTTCCGAGGCCTATGAAGGCCTCCACGGAGGCATCGGAGCGTCCGCGACTGGGACGCAGCCAAGGAAGCGCTCTGATGCCTTCACGGAGGCAAACTGCGCAGAAAGAAGCCTTTTCCCGATGCAAGTGCCCTGCACTGCGGCCGCGTCTCAGTAAAGGCGGCTGAGTAAAGCCTGGGAAACCGGGGGGGGGGGGGTTCCCTTTGGAAGCTCTTACCGCGCGTTTAGAAAAGGGCTCCCAGCAGCAGCAGCAGTGAGAGGCTTGGCGAGTCGTTTCACTGCACAGCGGTGGCGGTGCTCGCAGCTCTCCTTCCCTCTCTCTGCGGTGCTGGCTGGGCAACCTTCCTGAAGCCTCCTCAGAGCAGCCGCCGCCGCCACCAGACGCCAGGACTGGCCGGGGTGGCTCGCAGTGCGTCTGGCTTTGGTTGGAGCGGCGGCGGCGATGGCGGCTTCTCTAAACCGCAAGCCTCTCCACTCCGCAGGGGCGCAATGGTGAAGGCCCGACCTCGCTTGTCTTGACCCCTCCGCGAGGCCGGGCCTTCGCCGTCGCGCTCCTGCGACGTCTCTCCAACTTCGCCATCGCTCTCCTGCAGCAGGGCTCAAGAGGAGCGGACCTTCGCGCTCCTGCAACGCCTCTCCACAGGAGTGCTACGGCGAAGGTGGAGAGACGTCGCAGGAGCGTGACGCGAAAGCCTGCTTCTCTTGAGCCGGCCTCGCGGAGAGCTCAAGGAGCGGACCTTCGCGCTCCTGCAACGCCTCTCCACAGGAGTGCTACGGCGAAGGTGGAGAGGCGTCGCAGGAGCGCGAAGGTCCGCTTCTCTTGAGCTCTCCGCGAGGCCGGCTCAAGAGAAGCGGGCTTTCGCGTCGCGCTCCTGCGACGTCTCTCCACCTTCGCCGTAGCACTCCTGTGGAGAGGCGTTGCAGGAGCGCGAAGGTCCGCTCCTCTTGAGCCCTGCTGCAGGAGAGCGATGGCGAAGTTGGAGAGACGTCGCAGGAGCGCGACGGCGAAGGCCCGGCCTCGCGGAGGGGTCAAGAGAAGCGTTGCCGGGCCTTCACCATTGCGCCCCTGCGGAGTGGAGAGGCTTGCGGTTGAGAGAAGCCGCCATCGGCGCCGCCGCTCCAACCAAAGCCAGACGCACTGCGAGCCACCCCAGCCAGTCCTGGCGTCTGGTGGTGGCGGCGGCTGCTCTGAGGAGGCTTCAGGAAGGTCGCCTGGCCGGCACCGCGAAGAGAGGGAAGGAGAGCTGCGAGCGCCGCCACCCCCGTGCAGCGAAACGACTCGCCAAGCCTCTCACTGCTGCTGCTGCTGGGAGCCCTTTCCTAAACGCGCGGTAAGAGCTTCCAAAGGGGAACCCCCCCCCGGTTTCCCGCGCTTTACTCAGCCGCCTTGACTGAGACGCGGCCGCAGCGCAGGGCACTTGCATCGGGGAAAGGCTTCTTTCTGCACAGTTTGCCTCCGTGAAGGCATCAGAGCGCTTCCATGGCTGCGTCCCAATCACGGACGCTCCGATGAGGCCTCCATAGGCCTAGGAAACCTCTTGGTAGACAGTAAATTTTTGTTAAATTGCTGCTTTAGGGGGTGTTTTTCATCGTGTGGAACGGATTAATCCTCTTTCCATTATTTTCAATGAGAAAGTTTGCTTCGGTTTATGAACACTTCAGTTTATGAACAGACTTCTGGAACCAATTGTGTTCATAAACCGAGGTACCACTGTATACAAATGGCTGGCATTAAATCTGCTCCCCTGAGGAATAGCCCCAATGATCCTCTGCGACCAGTTCCAGTCAAGCTGGCTGATAGCAGTCCTGAACACTCTCCAGAAAATGGGTTTTGCTCCCCAAGCCCTTCTAAGTCTGGGGTTGGGCGAAGCAAAAGCCACAGTTAGACAAAGAATCATAGACATTGAGAGACAACAGGACTGCCTGAGATGCCCCGAATACAAAATTGGAGAAACAGAGAGATTTATAGCCGCTCCGGCAGCTTACCTCTTCTTAGCCAAAACTGCAAGAAGGGCTTTCACACTTGCCAGAAGCTTCGCCCTGCCCACGCCTGTCCTGGAAGGATCCTACAAAAAAGTCCCATATGCTCAAAGACTCTGTGACTGTTCATTGGGAGAAACGTGTTTTCTAAAGCTGGTCTTCGACAGTAATAAATTATTCATTTACATAAATACAGTGGTACCTCGGTTTACAAATACAACTGGTTCCAGAAGTCTGTACTTAACCTGAAGCGTACTTAACCTGAAGTGAAGTTTCCCATTGAAAGTAATGGAAAGTGGATTGATCTGTTCCAGACGGGTCCGCGGAGTACTCAACCTGAAGCGTACTTAACCCGAGGTATGAGTGTAATTGGTTCCGGAAGTCCATACTTAACCTGAAGCGTACTTAACCTGAAGTGAACTTTCCCATTGAAAGTAATGGAAAGTGGATTAATCCGTTCCAAACGGGTCTGTGGAGTACTTAAACTGAAAATACTCAAACCGAGGTGTACTTGAACTGAGGTATGACTGTAATTGTTTCTGCTCATTTGGTATCTCTGCATCTAAAATTCCTAGGAAATTCCCCCCCCCAAACATTATTTTAAACATATTTTTTCAACTCATCTATCATTTCCCAGAATGCTTTTGTTATCTTGCACGTCCACCACATGTGGTAGAACGTGCCTTCCTTCTCCTTACACTTCCAGAATAGATTTGAAGCAGTTCTATACACATTTGCTAATTCTGCTGGTGTTAAATACCAATGATACATTGTTTTCATATAGTTCTCCTTCAACACACAGCATGCTGTAAATTCCTCCCTCCATAACTTTCCCCAAGATATTAGATATTGTGCCGAATATCTTTTGCCCATTAGCGATTTAACTTCTTCGTCTTTAGCATGCCATTCTAGCAACAACTTATGCATTTTAGAAGTACAGTGGTGCCTCGCTTAACGAATGCCCTGCTTAACGAAATTTCCGCTTAACGAAAGGATTTTTCGAGTGGAGGTTGCCTCGCTAGACGAATTTGTTTTATGAAAAATTCGTCTAGCGAATCGCGGTTTCCCATAGGAATGCATTGAAATTCAATTAATGCATTCCTATGGGCAAAAAAAAGTTTTAAAAAATTTCAATGCATTCCTATGGGATTCGCTAGATGAATTTTTCATTATAAGACCCGTGGAACGAATTAAATTCGTCTAGCGAGGCACCACTGTAAGTTCATATTATTTTTCAATAACTGGCTCCACATACTTAGAAATGCGCACACAGTTGGAGCACTTACTTAGAAAGAATAGCATGGTGATCCCAGCAACCTTCACTTTCATAAATGATCTGGTTTGACCAGATCTGTTTACACAGTTCACTTCCCTTTAGCTGGATGCCTTCTTTCCATGTGTTCATCATGCTGTGTGTGTGAATCATTTTGGGCAGAGCACACAGGAAGTCCCCGAGTACTCCCCTTTGGCAGGAAATTGCATCCAAGAAGCAAAGACTTGCAGCCAATTGTCAGGTTTATCCTTGCTTTGCTATGCCACTGACCTGAGAGATTGTGCTGCACGGCATTCCGGTGCAATTAAATCTATCTGCTCCAACCAGACGAAAATAAGCATGGAAAAGTGGTGCGTGCTGATGTGTGCCAAGAGCAACCTTTGCCAGTGAGCAAAAGAAGGGCAAGGGAGAGATCGTGTGCGCGCCTGGCCTTTTAGCTGCTTGTGTTAGAATCATGCACTGCTATTTCTGCTGCTTCTGCCAACTGGCTTGCGGCCACTTTCTCTGTTAATGCTCAAGCAGCCGGGAGCTACCAGAGAGAGGAAGCCCCTACGCAGTTGCTGCTAGCTGCTCTGCCCGTGTCTGCAATGGAATTTGTAGTGGATCCAGCAACAAAAACAAAGCAACCCCATTGAATCAGCTGAGTTTTATATCTATATATAAAAGAGCAACAACAACCCAAAACAAATGCAACAGACGTGTACAGTCTAGCCAAAGGTAAACCTCATAAGTCCCATTTATTTTATTAGGAGAGAGTTAAGAACAAGGTGAATTGATTTAAATCAAGGCAATTCAAACCAGTGATTTAAATAATGATTTAAGCCAAGGGGTGGAACTGGTTTAAATCAAGCTTCGCTTTTGTAATTCATACATTTCTAGAACGAATGTGTCCACTAACCTGTGGCTCACAGCGCTTACAACGTACTGGATTTACGACTAAAGGGATCCTTTATACTATATATAGGATCATAGTCTGACGCTGTTGTTCATTCAGCCAGCATGCCTTTTGTGCTAAAGAATTATATCCGTTTGCTGGGGGGGGGGGTGCAATTGTGAAATTAATGAATTTTGGTTTGGTATTCTCTACACGTATGCAGCAGCAGTATGCAATTAACAGGAAGGACTATGCCATGATGCAAAAAAGGGAATATTGAAAGTAGTTCCATGAGCTTGGCTAGTGTTTTCCCACCTCATTCTCTATTCCCCTCCCATGCCTTGCAGCATGGCAAACTGCTTTTGAAACTGAAAGTGGGGTTGTTGTTGTTGTTGTTGTTGTTGTTGTTGTTGTTTTAAAAAAAAATACTGTATAGCATGGCATGGGACAGAGGGAAACTGTTTAAAGAAAAATACAGTCATACCTCGGTTTAAGTACACTTCGGTTTGAGTACTTTCAGTTTAAGTACTCCGCGGACCTGTCTGGAACGGATTAATCCACTTTCCATTACTTTCAATGGGAAAGTTCACTTCAGGTTAAGTACGCTTCAGTTTAAGTACTCCGTGGACCCGTCTGGAACGGATTAATCCACTTTCCATTACTTTCAATGGGAAAGTTTGCTTCAGGTTAAGTACGCTTCAGGTTAAGTACAGACTTCTGGAACCAATTGTGTACTTAAACCGAGGTACCACTGTAAGTCGAAAATTCAACTGGACTGCCTCAAGTGTCAGCAGATCTTTGAATCCTTGCCCTAAGCCCAGAATACAGTATTTACAGGAGGAAAGACTAATAGATACTGGATAGAATGCTGTTCTTCCTGCCATGTCATGAACAGCAAAAGTTGTGAATGAACAGGGTGAATGAACACTGATATGGTTGTAGCTCAGCTGGAGGTTTTGAGTATGTTGTCAGCAACATGCAGATGGTGCTGTGCACATATCGCCTGTGTTCCCCGTCCCTTGGAAGGTTGGGAGGATGCTTTTGTTTCCTTCCTACTTTGTAGGGGGTCTGTGTTTTGGTTTTCTCCCCTCATCTCTTAGGGTCTGAGTGTCCTACTTTAGATGGAAGGCCACCTGCCAGGGATACTGTCATTAGCAGCCTGCATGGTGAATTCTGCATTAAGCAAGGGGTTGTCTCTTCCAGTTCTAAAATTCTGATTCTGCAAGTTATGCCTTAAGAGAATTCAAAGCTTGATTCAAAGTATTTGCAGACCTCGAGTTGCATCCAACTAAGTCATATTCAGGGATGCAGGTGGCGCTGTGGGTTAAACCACAGAGCCTAGGGCTTGCCGATCAGAAGGTCGGCGGTTCGAATCCCCGCGACAGGGTGATCCCCCGTTGCTCGGTCCCAGCTCCTGCCAACCTAGCAGTTTGAAAGCACACCTAAAAGTGCAAGTAGATAAATAGGAACCGCTCTGGCGGGAAGGTAAACTGCGTTTCCGTGTGCTGCTCTGATTTCGGTGTTCCGTTGCGCCAGAAGCAGCTTAGTCATGCTGGCCACATGACCCAGAAAAACTGTCTGCGGACAAACGCTGGCTCCCTCGGCCTGTAAAGCAAGATGAGTGCCACAACCCCAGAGTCGCCTGCGACTGGACTTCACTGTCAGGGGTCCTTTACTTTTTTTAAAAGTCATATTCAGGGTAGACTCGGTAAAAACCAAAAGATTTAACTTAGTCATGTCCATTGTGACTTGGTTGGATACAACATGTTGTGTTCAGATCTCATATGAAATCAGGTTACTTTTTTAGTGACAATATCATTTAAATTCAAAACAATGAAAGGTTCACTTTTTTAAAAAAGAAAGTAAATGCCATTTAAATAAGTGCAGTTCCATAAAATTAAAAACCAGTTGGTTTTTACTCACCAAGATTAAGAACATGCAAAACAACAACAACAACAACAACAACCCTCTCCTCCTGAGACTTAAGTATGCTTCGCTTTGGCGGTATTGCAACCTTCATATTTTTAAAATCTACAAACACTCATAGCAGCACTTTGGTTCTCTCCTCTGCTGAGCATTTATATACCAGCCAGAAAATGATCTGGAATTAAATATTTTATATATGTGAAAAGCATGCATACATTTCTGTAGACTTGAATAGTTACTTTGTTAAACCGAAAGAGCTGGAGCGAGAGGAGAGGGGCCTGATCATGAGCTTCAATACCATCTTTTTGTTAAGTTTAGGAAAAGCCATGAACTCAGACTGATTCCACTGCTTTATTAAGACAGGTGAAAAGGACAAGGCTGGTTGTCGTTTCTCCTTTTTACAATGGGAAATTCTTGAATTCTGTTTATATAAGCAGTATGTGACAATACAATGACTCACCTTTCATATACATGCTGCTCAAGCATTTCTATACTTACACCTTTTGGAGGAGTTGAACACTTGGGCAGGCAGATGATGCTACAGCACAGAAGGCTGCACTATAGAATACACCACAAACAAGGAGCCACCAATTGGCGTTGGGAATTGCAAATCTGTTAATTAAGCTTTAATGGAGTTCAGAAAGGGTGCTTGCTGACCTAGGCTGCATTCCCACGCGGGGTTTCTTGCATTAGCTTAACTGAGTGTAAGGCTTGCACTTCTGTCCCATTTTCTAACATTCCTTTCACACCGCACATGCCTGTGCCATCACACCTTGACCACTATGCTGCCATATTGCGGTAGATGTCATTCACACAGCAACCACGATGAGCAATGATCGTCAATAGATGTCAAAGACTCATCGTCTTATTTAATAGATCTAATACTTCATCTCACCTACATGCCATCCCTCTCCCTCAACATTCCATGATTTTTCTTGGCATGTAAACGCGTTATAAATTGGTTTCCCCAGAACCAGATAACACAGGAATGAGTGCTGACCTTGCACTATATTTCATTACATACCATTAGTTTTCTAGAAGTGGCTTTTCCTTTTCTATTCATAGAATCCTGAAGTTGGAAGGGACCCTGAGGGTCTTCATGTCCAAACCCTTGCAATACAGTAATCACAACTAAAGTATCTATAACGGATGGCCACCCAACCTCTGCTTAAAAACCTCCAAGGAAGGAGAATTCGCCACCTTCCAAGGAACTCCATTCCACTGCCAAACAGGTCTTACTGTCAGAAAGTTCTTCCTGATGTTTAGTCAGAATCTCATTTCTTATAACTTGAATCCATTGGTTCAGGTCCTACCCTCTGGACCTTGCTTCATCTTCCAAGTGACAGCCCTTTAGATATTTGAAGATGGCTATCATATCTCCCCTCAGTCTCCCTTTTCTCCAGACTAAACATACCCAACTTTCTCAACCATTCCTCATAAGGTTTGGTTTCCATACCCTTCATCATCTTGGTCGTCCTCCTCTGACACATTCCAGCTTGTCAATATCCTTCAATTTTGCCCAGAACTGGATCTTTGCCCAGATACAGAATACAGGAATCCAAGGAAGAATAGTAAAAGTATTTGCACAGGTACAGAACTGTGCTGGGTTTGGAATTAGTACATGGGCGTACCCAGGATCAAAACTAGGGGGGGGCAAGGGGAGGGGCCAAGGCACGGAAGGGGAGGGGCCACAAAGTGGGCGGGAACGGCGAACTCGCGCTCCGCCGGGCTGTGCCCCTCCCTAGAAGCAGGGCTGGTGGGCGGAGGCAGAGCCCAGCCCAGCGGAGCGCGAGTTCAGCGTGCCCGCCGCGCCGCGCTCTCTGGTTCCCCGCCGCGCTTGGCCTTGCCAGAGGGCGCGACGGGGAGCTGGAGGGAGGGCACAGCGCGGCGGGCGGGAACGGCGAACTCGCGCTCCGCCGGGCTGTGCCCCTCCCTAGAAGCAGGGCTGGTGGGCGGAGGCGGAGCCCAGCCCAGCGGAGCGCGAGTTCGGCGTTCCCGCCCACCGCGCCGCGCTCCCTGGTTCCCCACCGCGCTTGGCCTTGCCTGAGGGCGCACCGGGGAGCTGGAGGGAGGGTGCGGCGCGGCGCGGCGGGAATGGCGAACTCGCACTCCGCCGGGCTGTGCTCCGCCTCTGCCCACCAGCCCTGCTTCTAGAGTAGGGCAGCTGCCCTAACTTGCCCCGTGGTGGGTACGCCCTTGAATTAGTAGCTTGTTGACTGCTAAAATTCTAGCTACCCATAGTGTTTCTCAAGTAGGCTTACTGTCTGCTTCTCATTCATCTTTTAAGAGAGTAGCATTGCAGTACAACTGAGCTACTTTGAGTTTTACTTGGCATTTACTTATTATGAGAAGATCCCAGTATTAATATGAAGTGTGAAGAATTTGGGACGACTACTACAAAATCACATTTGACTGTTTCCTATAACAAACTTAAAATGGTTGTTCCGTAAGAGACCCTGAATTTGCAAACAGTTAATAGATGGGCATCAAATTGAATGGGTTATACAGGCTTTAAATATTTGGGGATTTTCTTTCAGAAACACTTAGCTGCCCTTAAGGCAACAAAATCCAAAACTTCACGGGCCGTTTTGAGTCTATTGGGTATTGGTGGGAATTTGGGTTCATCAGAAATTAAAATCCTTTGCCATGAAAGCCCATGGCCCAAAGAATTTATGGCAGGGAATTGTGAAGCGGGGGGGGGGAGATTATTTGGAAGTCCTCCAAAATTCAGCTTCTTAGAGCTCTCTTGAACCTCCTTTGAGAAGCTCCAGCTGCTATGCTCAGTGCTGTAGTAGCACCTCCCCCTTTCCCTTCCATTATGGCACAGATCTATAAAGTTGTGTTCATATATTTGGATAAAGCTTTGTCAGATGTCACAAAATAGATTTCCTATAAAATGTTTGCTTGATCAAACAGGGCCTGACAAGTGGAATATGAAGTGCAAAAATCTGTTACCTGGTTTTATGATTTATCCATAGATAGTTCAGCAAATCTTTTTTTAAATTTTTTTTTAAAGATCTTTATTTCGATATTTTAAAAAACATAAGAAAACATAACATAAACGCACCAACTGCTCCCAAAAAGAAATATAACAAAATATAACATAATCTACTATGACATGACATGACATAACATAAGCATCCAATAGCAAAAAAAAGAAGTCAAAAACAAAGTCAGGGGGGGGAGAAACAAAACAAAACAAAAAGAAGAAGAAAAAAAAGAAAAGAAAACAGAATAAGGTAAAATACAATTGTAAACCTTTAAAAAAGATAGTTCAGCAAATCTAGAAACTTACCTGTTGAGGAAGATATAGACAAAATTTATTCCATGCAGTCCATAACTGGTTGCAGATGATTCAGAATTCCTGCTGAACTGTACGGTATTCATTTATTAAGAATGATTGTATTCAATAAATGTATTTGCAAGATTTAACATTCTATTTGTGCTAAAAAGCTTTTACGAGAGCTTACTTAAATGGAAATCCTGTTAATTCTGGCTGATCAATGCTTTTGTATATATGGCCAGAGTAAAATTTAGTATATTGTATGCTATACTTTTTCTCAGTCTCTTTATAATGCTATCAGAGCCAGATTTTAAAAGCTATCCTTGGAAACTACTCTAATAGAGATAGAATTTAAGGGTTTCTGGAGCTGAATGGGGTATAAGAAACTCAGCGTCCTAACATTGGGCCCAAACAGCAGGCTTCAATCCTTTGAAATTATTTTTGAGATGGATATGAGTACTTGCAACTAAATTTGACCAACAGTCTATAATAAAGAATGTTACTATCCATATATGGAACATCTTTATAATTATATATAAAGCTCGAAAATCAGGTCAAGGGGCCTGAAGGGACCCACAGGATTAACTATTCTGACCCCTTCTAAGACAATATAACTATATATTAAAGTATCCATTACATTCTATTTGATTATTCTTTCTTCTTTTGATCAGTTTAAAGCAACGAAGAACCACACATCTTGAAACAGCCCGAAACTATTAGAGTAATAATTTCCTCGGCCACTCCACCCTGCCCAATTTCTCTCTCTCCCAAGTTAATGATGTTGTGTTTTCTATCACTGAAGTTCAGTGGAACTTAAAAGATGGTTCATCGTGGTAATGTTCTTCGAGTGTCCCAGAGATTTTCACAGACAATACCTTGTATGAGCCAATAACTATGGAGGCAACTGATGCTTCTCAGCTGTGATTTTCACAACTATGATGACTCCTCTGTCAGCTGTCACAACCAGATAAATCACCCCTTAGTATCCATAGCTTCACTCCTGGAGAACACCGTTTACAGAGACATTAACTCCATAAACATGTGTGCAGAGCAATATAAGGAGACATAATTGACTCTGTGAACTGCTTTCAACATCTGTTGTGGTCCTGATCCAGGAAAATGAAAACAGCAGAAACTACACACATGGCATTTTCTCCTCCTGGCTACATCTAGGTGTCTTTGTCCTCTTCCTTCTGCCCACCAGAAAGTATTGTTTAATAAGTTTTATATTACCCATAAAATTGGTATGTCCAATGTGGTTCAGGTACTACCAAAGGGTGAGAGCAGGAATAATCTAAAGTTATGATGACCGCAGATCCACTCTAGCATGCTAAATGATTATTTTACATGCACAAACAAAAATATCAGCAATGTTTTGCACTTTCAGAAGGGACTATCTGTGTGGAGAAATCCTTTACGTGTGCACATGACACTGGTCGGATTTTATTTTATTTTTAATCCTGGCATAAATGGGTGTGTTTAGAACGTATGCCTGTGACTTGCCTCAATATACATCTGGATCTTAAAAAACAATTCACTCAACTTGTAAATCCCCTTTCCTAATCCAGCAGTCTTCCTTGTAATGCACATTTCCTTGCAAACAGGCAGATGATTTTGTAGAATTATTTTCTAAAGGCCATACTTTTATTTACATAGAAATAAAAGTATCGGTAATTTGTCCAAATTTCTGGTTTGATCAGACATTTCAGATATGCCTCTGTATTTTTGCCATATATTATCTCAGCATTTGAGACTATTAGGCAGTTACAAAACATAGGCATCCTCTTTCTCTCTTCCTGGAATGCAACCATGACTGGAAAGGGTTAGTAAGCATATTAAATTTCCATATTCCTAGCTTTTCAAAAGCACTGTGGAAGGTAATTTGCAGGAAGCAGCCAAATCGTTTTGTCAGCCTGCAAAGTGAGCTGGATAACCATTCACAGCAACTTCTCGACTTCCTTCTTTAGAATAAGTTGTACATTGATCTTAACATTCCTGCTAGAGCTGATTTATTGTTCACCAAGTGTGGATATGGTGAATAAAAAATAGTTTTACAGTTGTCTCCATCTTTCTTCCTGTTCTTTTAGCAGCAACGTGATCTCCAAACTGACTTAAATACACTTACACACGCTTGTTTAAACTGCCATAACAAACACCATGTTCTCATATTTCTTTTGCCATAGATTGAGATCCCTTTATTATTACTGAGGAACGTTAATTGTGGTGTTTTTGTTTTTTAAAAAAACAGCAACACTGAGAAATGTGAGCTCTATTTACAGATCATGCTTTGTAGGGCAAAAGTTATAGCCTCACTGTCCAATTACACCCCTCCTTACATCATGCCTTACCTTGTGCACACACTCCTTACACACCTGGATATTGCACTCTGCCCTCTCCAACCTTCCTCCTCAAAGCTTGGAATTGCATTCCAGAGAGCAGCGCAGAGATTCCACCTCTTTTATTGCCATCGCTGTTAGCATCTGTCTATCTTGAGAGACAATGGAGTGCACCTCTGGGAGTGAAGTCAAAACGCTGTGTTAGCAGCACGGAAGTGACGTCCCCTGGGGTGCAAGCCTGGGCAATGTGTATGGAAGTTCTGGGCTGCCCAGATGACAAGACCCTCCACTTGGCCTCTCTGATGTGGAGGGTCTTGTCAGAGTTGTGTAGGGCTTACTCCTCAGCCTTTTCTTCTCTCAAAGATACCCTGTGAGGCAGCAGAGGTTTAGGATCAAAGTTTTCCTTCTCCTATAGGGTCACTCTCCCTTGTTGATGAGCCCCATCCACCCCTCACTTCCCTCTACAGCACATGCAGAAACTGCCTTCTTGACCACTGGGCCACTATTGGTCTCATCCATTCAATCTGCCAGAGCCTCTTTAAAGGCAGGGCCTAACTCACCGAAGGTTCGAGACCCATTGTCTACCCTCACTTGGTTTTGCCAGCCTGTCGAAGCCAGCCAGGGCCATATGTGATGAAGTGAAGGGCCGACCAAAGTTGTTAACCTTTTTTATGGTTGCAGTTGTTGAGCTTTTTTTAGTATTGAAGTTGTTGAGGGTTTTTTTAAAGGATTTTACCCCAGGAAATAAACTGCCACAGGGGCCAGATACGACCAGCAGGCCGTATTAGGCCCCCGAAATGGCCTAGGCTGTCAGCGGCAATTGTGCATGTTATTGGTTGCTGCGTCAATGGGCGGTGTTGATTGGCTGACGCTCCGGCAGTTGGGCAGGCGATTGGCAGCTTATGCCGGCGATGGGACAGATGCGAGACTGATTTAGTGACACGTGCGGGTGAGCGGTTTTCGGCAATCTCCCCTAAAAAGCTCAACAACTCTTAGAAAACCCTCCGGGATACACATACACACTGCAATTTCCAGTGTGGTGTAGTGGTTAAGAGCGGTAGACTCATAATCTGGGGAACCGGGTTCGCTTTCCCGCTCCTCCACATGCAGCTGCCTGGTGACCTTGGGCTAGTCACACTACTTTGAAGTCTCTCAGCCCCACTCACCTCACAGTGTTTGTTGTGGGTGAGGAAGGGAAAGGAGAATGTTAGCCGCTTTGAGACTCCTTCGGGTAGTGATAAAGTGGGATATCAAATCCAAACTCTTCTTCCATTTCTTTTCTTTCCCTCTGAACTTTGCCCCATTTTTTCCACCTCGCGCTTTCTTGCCCAGTTCCAAAAACCTCTGTTTTCATATGCCACCTACTTAGTCAGCTCCGTGATTCACATTTTTATAACAAACTGCCTACTTATTTCCTCATTGAGGATTAAGGGCAGCAGAGGTGCGCCAGGAGGAGGGGGAACCCCTTTTCCCTCCCATCAACACATGTGTGCTTCATGGTCTTAGCCAAGGGACGTTACGGTTGGCAGAGACCCGAGAGAAACTTGCATTGGTAGCTGCTGAAACGAATATTTGGCAGCGTGGGGAGCCACATGACTCTGATTCATACTGTACTCTTGAAATATGGCAAGAGGCCTAGGGAAGGATTTAGTGCCAACACTGAGAGAGCAGGGACACACTCAAATATCACATTCTTTTTATAGTACAGGCATGCCTCACAGGAAAAATATTGAACTTGGCCTGCCAGCTGAAAGAGAGCAGGCCCAATTGTGATTTTACGTCTTGAGTCACTCAGTTAATCAGTTAGTGGTAGAACATAGGAAGCCTTCTGTTAGTCCTACTGGGGGGTGGGGGTGGAATGGCTGTTAATTAATTAATAGTGACACTGAGCAGCTTATTAATTTGCTCCAAACCACTTACACTCATAGATCCAAGACTCTTAATGCGCTGCAAGCTAAAACAGCAAGGATCTTCCAGAATATTTGGCTATATATTTCTTTCAGTTTGTAGTTTCTGTCATTTCCTTTACCACTTCAACTACATAAGTGTTTTGTAAAAGTTCTATTGGTTCCATTGCTGCATTCTAATTTTTGTGTGCTGTTTGCTCTGGTATGCAAAATTTATACCCAACTTTGGATCATATACCTCAAATGTAAAAGAGGATATTAGCTTGCTTGAAAGGTACCAGATTGAAGAACTGTGGTAGGATTTTTTAAACTATCATAATTTGAAGCCAGATATATGTAGCTGACTGAAAAATATGCCACGAAAACATGATTTCATGCTATCTAAATGCCAAGGTGTACATTGACAGCAGCACGCAGTGCCTTTTTTTGGCGTATGCAAGGTCTCGGTTTGACCTCCAAAAGGATCTCAGGTAGCAGGTGGAAAACATCCTGTACCAGAGAACTCCCTGTCAATCAGAGTGGACAATACTGGGCTAATTGGCCATGTATAAGACATATTCATACTGCTCTGGTGGCAGTGATTATGGGGAAATGTGTGCTTGTTTGTTTTTTAATAATCCAATGCTAGTTGTCTAATCACTGGTCTTCAATAATGTGCATTTCACTTGGTGCTTGTTCACCAGTTTGGATATAGCATGATTGTTTTCCATTTGTCACACCCCCTTCAACAGTTGCAAGTGTGTATGGGCATGAAATGGACAAGGGTCCATTCATCGGTGATGAAGAAGCCAAAATAAATATATGTTGGCCAAATTTTAGACTCATTTTCTTGGTAAAGCAGACAAAGTTATGCTTGCCAAGTATGTCAATCACTTGATATGCTCCACTGCTAGGTGTAGTCATCATGTGTCAGTAGCCTATACAGTGTACACACAATGAGAAAGAGTCTCATTCAAAAATTAAAATGCAATGTTAAAAAATACAACACAGAGATTCCAGTATGCTGGTTAGAAACACAGCATAACGGAACTAAAAGGCAAATAAAATATTTTTCTCCTGCTGCTGAAAAAAAGAAATAAGGACAGAGCAGTCTGACAAAGGCATTCCAAAGTCAGGGTGCTTCAACTGAGAAGGCCCTGCATGTTCGGGGGCGGAAAGTGATGGCTTGAAATATATTTGGCACATCTTCTTTCCTTGCTGTTGAGGATAACAGTAAACTAGCAAGGGTGGTGCTAGGATCCCTTCTCTGGCAGGGCACTCCAAATGCAGAGCAGTTCTTCTGGCACCACCCATGCTAGCTTAATACCATATTCAAAAGTGTGAAAAGGAAATTATGCAGAATATATTTCAGTCTATGAGCCCTTTCCTGAACCACACAGTCCTTTGTCCTTTGTAGCAGTAGTACAAAACTATATCTCTTCCTGTTTCACTTCCTTTAAGGAGGTAGCGGTTTGGTGCACTGTTTTAAAAGGGTCACGTTCTCTTAATAATGGCCAGCTTCCTTCGCCCTGAACATTATCAGCAGCACTGTTGGTTCAAAGGCTTTTGAACCATCAATCTGCATCAGCATCAGAAATTGTAGGGTCTGTAGCATATGGAAGTTCCTCTTCCTCCAAGAATATGTCTATGACAGATTTATATTGATGACTGTGCTACCTACACTGCAGTTACAGACTTCCATTATATTCAGGCTCTGCTAACTCAGTCCCTATTTCCTGTTTAAGGTGAGACAAGGTCCTGCCTGAACAAGGGGTGAAATTACAGCTGAACTTTCTAATTGCTGTTAGCACAGGAGAACCTTTGAGAAATATTGCAGGACCCTTTTTGTGTGTTCAAGGCTACCTCTTCAATCTCTTCCCCAATATGCATGAAGCTGTGGCAGCTCCACGTTAACTTCTGTCTAACCCAGAAGTTCTGGAGTGGAAGGATCTGTCTGCATCAGAACTACAAGTGAGGCCAGCTGTAAAAGCCCTTTTAGCACCTAGGGTTCCACAATTTCCTTTTTAGAAGCCATTCTTGAAATTGCTGGTTGTGAATGGCAATGTTGTGTGTTGTTTGGAGTTCAGCCAGCTACTGCAATGAGTGTCGCTATCTCCAAATCCCTTAGCGAATTAGAAAATAGATGGCTGGTGTTGGGTGCTTAGCAAGTAATTCCAACAAATTTGCTCCAAGTTTGTCTTCTGGCATACTGTCATTACATAGGCTTGAAAGATCCATTAGCCATGTATCTTCTCTCTTATAGAACTTTAGATCTTTCTGGATTCATATGCTGGAATGATCACGGCGGTATTTGAGGAGCCCATCGGGAGAGGGCTCTGTAATTAACTCATAGAAATCTTTGAGCAGAACCAAATGTAGAAGAATGGCCTCCAGCTTTCTACTGTCTTCTTTTATAAGACTGATTCTTGCCACTATAATCAAGCTAACAATCATGTTGATTTGTTATAATAATTCCTTTAAATGCAGGCCACAAAGCATATTATTTTTCAACTCTGGTTGTCTCACTTTAAAAAATGAACAACCCTTAAATGTGAGCCATCTGCTACACTTATCAAATAAAATGTGATAAACCAAGCATGTTTGAGTGCATGCATTTTGCAGGGTTTGCATTTTTTTGACGACCTATTCTCAGAGTTGATACTTATCTTTTAGACTGTCATACAATTTATGCAGCTGATGGCAATTAAAGAAACTGATTTGTGGCCATTTACATTCCTTTCAGAGGGTTCCAGTTAACATGTTATTCTCTCAATATATCATTCCTTTACGCAATTTAACACTTTAGGCTGCACATTCGCACAGCAATGCGCATGTACATGCTATTTCACATTGATTTCTGTGTAACTTCCGATTTGTGTAATTTATGTAGGCTCATGGCTTTAACTGTGTGTGGCACCGATGCCTTCTGCTGCTGTTTACTTTCATTAAGAGTATGAACGGAACGGATGACACCCAAAGTGTTGGATATATTACAATTTCACGTTTCCCATACCATGTTGAGCTGTGATGTTCTGCGCCAGTATAGTCTCCAGAAAGTCATTGCAGTACATTGCAGCAGTCAGTCAAGGTTAACCCATTGTATCTTAAGTATTCTTTTGATTATGGCTTTGCTACGACAATTGAAATGTTAATATACACAGCAATAGTGACTTATTTGCATCCTACTGTAGAAATAGCTATATTTTATTTCAGATACATACTCCAGCATGCAGGCAGCTGCGTACACAGGTGGTGGTGGGGCACTTAGATAAAAGGGTTTTTAATCAACTGCTATCCTCAAGCTGCCAACGTTTCCCTGGATTAACACCCATGCCCAAGCCACTAGTGTGTCTTAGAAAGGAAGAGGTTGAGTTGCACCCATTAGGCGGGGAGAAGGAAATTGCGGTGCTTCTGCCAACCTCCTGTTGCTCTGTGATGCTCCTTTCCCATGGCCCATTTTCCACGGAGCTAGCAGATACAAAGGACTCTCAACCTTAGGTGTCAAGTGGCCTCTACAGTTCAGGATCTTCCATGACTGGACATCCTTGTAGTAACCACCATACCTGTTTTGTAGGGTCCATATCAGAAGAACTTGCTGTTGATGCAAACTTAGTATGTCTCAGGATTTCACACAGTCATTGAAGCAATGATGATGGCAACTTCTGGGTCGTCCTGGAATCTAGCTTATGAAAATGGCTGTAGAATGAGGAATGGGGCTGCTAATCCCTGGGATCTCCTGGGGCTGAGCTAATTTGTGGCAATAGCCCCTGCAGTTACTTGGAGCTGGGTGGAAGGGAGATGATGTGGGAGAAGGGAAGAGCAGTCTTCACCTTCCCTCTCTCTTGTCTCCTTCATCCACTGTAAAGTATTGCTTCCCAGAGTCTTTGTTTTATTGTGTTCCACCTGTTGGTATTGTACACTTAGGACTAGTTCACATATTTTTAATACAGTGGTACCTCGGTTTAAGTACACAATTGGTTCCGGAAGTCTGTACTTAACCTGAAGCAAACTTTCCCATTGAAAGTAATGGAAAGTGGATTAATCAGTTCCAGACGGGTCCACGGAGTACTTAAACTGAAAGTACTCAAACCGAAGCGTACTTAAACCCAAGGTATGACTGTACCTGTATGAAGACTCTATGAATTTCCTTTTTCCTCAAGAGCTTATGTACTCATTTTAGGAATAATAAAATGTCTTCCTTATGCAAATACCTACAGTGAAAAAAATGTCACTTCCAACCTCTTCTTTGTGGCTCTGGAACAACCCTGCAAATGTTGTTGGACCACAGCTCCCATCATCCCTTACCACTGGCCATGCTGGCTGGGGTTAATGGGAGTTGTGCGCCAAAGTATCTGGAGGGCACCTAGTTGGGGAAGTTTGCTCTGGAACTGGGTCCTAAACTGGAATATCATGCCTTCCTACATCTCCCAGAAAAACATGGGTTAGGGCGGTGTCAGTTGGTCCAGCATATAGTGAAATGGGAGGGGGAGGGTTGAATTTAAGACTTGAACCATGGCCTAGACCAGGGTTTCCCAACCTTGGGTCTCCAGCTGTTTTTGGACTATGACTCCCATCATCCCTAGCTAGCAAGACCAGTGGTCAGGGATGATGGGAATTGTAGTCTGAAAAAACAGCTGGGGACCCAAGTTTGGAAAAACACTGGCCTAGACCGTTTTGGCACTTCTTTGCAACATGTGCTAGCTCCAGTTATTATCTGATAAAATATATGACAGCTTGAGACAATGATAGTGGCAAAATGAGTATGGATTTCAGCAGGTTTTGTGAGGGTTTTTTGTTGAGTCTGGGATGGGCACGCTGATTCACAGCAATTGTGCTGATCTCTACCTTAACATTTTGTAGACAAAATGCCAGAGCTGGGGGGATCATAGGGTCAGAATAAGAGGTACATTCTTCCAGCATGTTTGTCTTCCTTTTTAGTACTTCTAGAGCACTTCAGTATAGCTTTAAGGTGCCAAACGAGTGATGTGGTGAGTCCCGGTGTTGCCATCATCCCCACTTTCTTATCTCTTACATAGGAAGCTGCCTTATACCGAGTCAAGACCACTGGTCCATCTAGCTCAGTATTGTCTACAGTCACTGACGGGCAGCGTCTTTGCCGGGTTTCAGACAGGGGTGTTTCCCAGCCCTACCTGGAGATGCCGGGGATTGAACCAGGGACCTTTTGCATGCAAAGTATGTGCTCTATTCCTGAGCTTCATCTCTTCGTATATATTTTTTTACGTATATTTGATGCAAACTAATGCTTTGTAATATCTCTGAGCGTTTTTTGCCAAGTGGAAACAAGCTAGAAAGGAGAGTGAGCGAGTCACTCGCAAGCAGGCCACTTGCATGCTAATGGGGGCTCTGTATTCCGTCACTGCCATCACACTACTTTATAGATGCAAGCCCACCAGGAGCAGTAAAGGAGCATTTAAAGCAAACAGTAAAATGAACAACATTTGCAGAGCAATAAAAGGCAGCACCTTTGCAACTTCATTATTTTGAAAAATGTGAGAGCGTCAGTCACCAAGCAATGCAAATAAATAGCATTTTATTAGGTTTCAAGTGAATGCACATGCCAAATCAGACTTCCCCCTACGCTGCTGTTGTTTTGCTCTTTCCTCATCCTAGTGAACAGTCTGGAGAGAGAGAGAGAGAGAGAGAGAGAGAGAGAGAGAGAGAGAGAGAGAGAGAGAGAGAGAGAGAGAGAGAGAGAGCCAACATAAAATAAAAGTCTATAACTGGTTTTATGAGGAAACATATTGCAGTTAAGAACACATTGCAAGGAAAAGCCCTTAAGATCAGTGAAACTATAAGAAGTGGCGAGGGGGGAAAGGAAGTCACAATTATTGAATGTGTTGGGGTACAGATTGCATGGACTTCAGGACCAGATGAGATATTTGAATTAATGCATGCAATCTGCAACTAATTATTCACACCAAGTAAATAGTAGCAAATGGTTTTTGAGTACGCAAGATAAGGACCATAGGACCAAATTCGTACACTGGAAACTAAAATCTGCAGAGTGGTTTACAACACCAGAATTTGGCCTTTTAGTAGACTGGATATTTATCTGCATTTATTAATTTTATTTTTTATCCATTTATTACATTTGTACACCACCCTATACATGTAGATCTCAGGGCGGTTCCCAACATAATATTGCCTGCAAATATTTTGTCTGCTCATCATCAGCATGGCCTGGAGAAGTTGATGCTATGTACAAAGCAAGCATGAGAAATTCATGTTGTTGCAGCTTAACGAAGGACTGATTGAAACATGCAGCTGTACTATTTCAGAACACACACATGATTGCTTATTTGAAAATGTCCCCACGTCAAAATTTTAAGTCTCATGTAGCAAGCTTAGGGCCAATTTACCGGTATGTAATCGGCAGAATCAATCAGTAACACTTTTTTGGGGGGTGGAAACTGTGTACCATTTCAGGTTGAAGATTAGTGTTGTACGTTTAAATGCTCCTTCCTCCCACCAAAACACCTTTGTGTATCTGAAATGAGCACGTGAAAGGGAGATGACTAGTTTGCATGGTGGGAACATTGCATTCTCACCTGCAGCCTGTAGTACACTAGAGGAAAACTTCAGGAACATCATAAGCTGTTTTATAGCAAGCTGGTCCACAGTTCATCTAGCTCAGGATTGTCTGGTAAATGGCAGTGTCTTTCCAGGACTTCAGGCTGAAGTCTTTTCCCTTAACTACCCAGAGGCACCAGTGTCTGGGTGTTGTTGTTGTTGTTGTTGTTGTTGTTGTTGTTGTTGTTGTTGTTGTTGTAAACCCTCCTGATGTTACGTTTTAGAGTGCATTGAACCATAACATGAAAATCAGGCCTCTGATTGCAATGAAGTGTTATAGGAAGGTAAAAAAGCACCCATACAAATGCCTATTGTCTTTTGTCACCTGACTCTTGTCTGCTTCTGGCTTCTAGGTTCAATATATGCCTAGCTTATTCACATTATTTAATTGACAGCAACAACAATCACAGTCCACGAGGTGCAGAATCAATCTGAGTGCAAATTTGCTCTCTCTCTCTTTTTAACTTAACTTAACTGATCTGTGGATTGTGCTTTCTTTCTTATTCTGTGCATGCACTGTCGACATTTGTCTGCTTATGTTTATATGTGAAATGCTGATTATATGTTCTTACTGTGTTTTGCCTGTATGTGGAAGGTTCTTAGTTGAGCAGGACTTCTTTGCAAAAAATGTTTTTGGTTAGGATGCTGGTGCATAGCAGAACAGGAATGCAAGAGTGACAGCTGTTGGAGGTAGGTCAGTCCACAGAGCCAGTTTGCAGAGTGACCTTCAGTTGGAGACATTGCTCCAGTGTGAGCCAGTGTGGTGGTGTGGTTAAGAGCGGTAGACTCGTAATCTGGGGAACCAGGTTCGCGTCTCATGCAGCTGCTGGGTGACCTTGGGCTAGTCACACTTCTTTGAAGTCTCTCAGCCCCACTCACCTCACAGAGTGTTTGTTGTGGGGGAGGAAGGGAAAGGAGAATGTTAGCCGCTTTGAGACTCCTTAGGGTAGTGATGAAGTGGGATATCAAATCCAAACTCTTCTTCTCTCCCAAAGTCGAGACATGAAACATGCAGACTGGAGAGCTACCTTTTTGCTTCTCTCCCACCCCTTCCATCCAGGGCAGATTATTGTGGGTACTTGCCCCTGCCCTATTTCCCACCCTGTCTGCTTCCCCCATGCTTTTTGACAGCAGTAACACTTAGGAGCCTGGAAGATGCATGGGACTACTGTATATTTGTTGGGCAGCTTTATAGAGCCATATGTTAAAAGTATTTAATGAACATGAGATAGAAGAGTCAAGTGAACATGATCTATGTATTCTAAAATTTATATCCTGGCTTTCTAAACGAAAGCCAATCCAAGGCGGCTTGCAATATTTTCGGGGGGGGGTGTGTGTGGCAAAAGCAGTTTAAAATACAACACACCAACAGAGCAAGAGCAAGGGACACGGCAGAAAACAAATTCTGCAAATATTGTTACTGGGACTTGTTCAGTTTGAAATTCAATTAGCATGTTTGGTTTTTAATGTGATAATACTGAATATTGTATTGGAGAAATATTGAGCCAAAATGTATTGCCTGCAGCATTCAGCATTACAATTATGAACGATTATGTATTGCATTCACGTAGGTTTTCCTTTTTTTATTATTGTTAACATGAAATAAATGGTGGTGCTTTTTGGTAGCACCACTTCAACTTGTAATGAATTGAGACCCAATGTGCAAATGGCGCATGGTTCGCTTCTCTAGGATAAAAGGTTTTTCTGATGAGGTGAATAATAACCACAAGCTGTTGAACTTGGCTGTCATCATGGGCTAACCGCCAGGAGCAGCCCAGCCACCGTTGTATGCACACGGTGATGGAGAACTCCATTAATGGAAGTTTTTAATTTAATATGTTTATCAGGAATCCTAGTGCACTTCAGGATGGTGGTACCTTTTCATCAAATGAAACAACAGAACATGGATATGAAAACCAATTACAAGTTGCATGTAGTTAAATACAACCTACTCTTTGCATTTTCAAAAATCAGTACTATTAATATGTTGTTTAATGCACCTTTCCAATTATTTATTGGATGGAATGATTCAATATATTTCTATGTCTAATTTTAAAAAGCATACTATATAGCTGTTTGTTTTTACTAAAAAGTAAAAAAGCATAAACTGTTGAAAAAATGTGGGAAATTCCCCACCCCACCACACCCCGGGCTAGTAATATCTATGGTGGGAATTCAGCTTCCATTGTGAGGTTAACAGCAATTGTGCATGCCTCACAAGGTGCATGACTGGATCCCACATTTTTTTTTCCTGGGAAAAACTGTCCCTAATAAAATATCACATCACACCTGGCTGGCTTAGAAAGTTGTAGCCCCATATTTTAATGCTGTTAGTTCTTCCAGTTTAGCTAGCCAAGTCAGTCTGTGATCTGTGATTAAATGGCTGGACTAGTACATTATTTATTTGGTTAATTTAGACAAATAACAGGAAAAAGGGGAATAAGTTGTTACTGCAAAAGAAACATTCAAACGAAACGATGGTAATTTGAGAGAGGCCCTTTCAAGTTGGTTCTAAACAAAGTCGGCACAGTTTTATATAATAAGGAATGTTTTAACGAATGCTTTGAACAACATTTTCTTCAAATGTTCATTGCATCTAAGTTCTGATTTTTTGTGTGCACGCTTTTATTTGCTCCAGAATACTGCCGGGCTGCCAACAAAGGAAGGCCTGTGCTCCCAGGAATTTTCTGAATTCCTCTCTGGAGTAGGTATTTTTCTCAGCTACAAAGGCCCTTTGGCAAATTTCCTCTAATCATTGGATTTACCCTGGGCTCTGATAGGTGCCATTCATGGACTTGGTCTGCTGTTTGATGGGGCTGAAGCATTAATGGGATCTTTTCACCATAAATAAAACACAGTAACCTTAAGCAGAGGAATCAGAATTGCTATTGCTGAGAAGAGTTCAACATTTCCTCGTTTCCCTGTTTTGTTTTTAAATCAATATATTTATTTTAAGTTCATCTGGCTGTATTAGTAGATCCTAGGACACTCACCCTAGCTCAATAAACCAATGGGCTGTCCATCTGCTTGCTTTGCATCGTTTTGGTGTGTAAGAAGATTCTATAAGATAATATACGATAAATGTGCTGCCTACTGGGAGGTCTACATCTTCCCCCACTCCCCAGTTGATTTTATGCCACAGGGGAAGAGGATGCATAAGGAGTCTTGATTCAAAAGTTTACTTTTGCATGGAGGTAGATTCCAGATTGGAATTTTAAATATAGCATTTCAGTGGCTGTGTGTGTGTGTGTGTGTGTGTGTGTGTGTGTGTGTGTGTGTAAAGGTTATTAAGGAATGTCTCGCCTTTAATATCATAATATGAACTACAGTTTCCATCAGTCTTTACTATTTCCCTCCCTCTCCATCTCTCTCTGGATACAGTTTCTTTGTAATGTTTTGGGAGGGGAGAGAGAGAGACTACATCTGCAGGTTTCCTCCCTAGAAGCTGGCAAACAAGTATTCCACTGTCCCGGCAAAGGATTTGTTGTGAAAAGTAATTTCTCAAAGGAGCAACAAATTCAGTCTTGCTCTGTAAACTTTAATCTCAGAAACCACAAAGATCAGACAGTACTACTTTTTTTTCATTAGCTTGTTGTGGAGGAGAGAGAGGTTCTTGCAGGGCGGGGGTTATATTCAAATTTGTCTGATAACACTGTTGCCCGCAGAATGGTTTGCGGCATGTGGAATTAGTTCAGGGGCATTCAATAGGCTACTTCACTATGTGACCCTGGAAAGATTGCTTGGCCCTAAGATTTTGAACGAAACATATTGTTTGTCATTGCATTGAGCCTATATATATATATAGGCTAACAAAACCCTGGTGGTGAAATGAAGGCATGTGTACATAGAAGAGTTTGGATTTGATATCCCGCTTTATCACTACCCTAAGGAGGAGTCTCAAAGCGGCTAACATTCTCCTTTCCCTTCCTCCCCCACAACAAACACTCTGTAAGGTGAGTGGGGCTGAGAGACTTCAGAGAAGTGTGACTAGCCCAAGGTCACCCAGCAGCTGCATGTGGAGGAGTGGAGACGCGAACCCGGTTCCCCAGATTATGAGTCTACCGCTCTTAACCACTACACCACACTGGCTCTCATCTGTACCTTTTCCTTTTCCCCAGTACAGTGGTACAGTCATACGAAGGCTTTGACTTCCAAAGATTTCGACTTATGCCTGCGCAGAGTGGCGTGCACGGTCATCTCATGCGCAGAAGTGCAAAATCGCACTTCGCGCTTGCGCCGTAGCGGCGGTTCAACTACCGAAGACTTTGACTTACGAAGACGACTGCGGAACGGATCGTCTTTGTAAGTCGAGGTACCACTGTACCTCCGGTTACGAACTTAATTCATTCTGGAGGTCCGTTCAGGTTCTTAGCCTG
The DNA here is from genome assembly GCF_963506605.1 of Zootoca vivipara. NCBI lineage: Eukaryota > Metazoa > Chordata > Lepidosauria > Squamata > Lacertidae > Zootoca > Zootoca vivipara. Next base: position 27,008,108 of record NC_083285.1, read on the forward strand.
AAACCGTTCTTAACCTGAGGTACCACTTTAGCTAATGGAGCCTCCCGCTGCTGCCATGCCACCACAGTGCGATTTCTGTTCTCATCCTGAGGTAAAGTTCTTAACCCGAGGTACCACTTCTGGGTTAGCGGAGTCTGTAACCCGAAGTGTTTGTAACCCAAGGTGTTTGTAACCCAAGGTACCACTGTAGTTTGAAAGCCTTCTCTGGTGGCTGACGACTCTGGGGTTGCAGTGCTCATCTCGCTTTACTGGCCGAGGGAGCAGCCGGCGTTTGTCTGCAGACACGGGAATGCCATTTACCTTCCCGCCGCAGCGGTACCTATTTATCTACATGCACTTCATTGCAAATGCAATTCCAGAATGGGTTACAATTAAAATACAAGTCATATGCACAATGCAACCACTTATAAAAAAACCGCAAGGCAGATAAATTACTAAATTACTACCAAGTAATAATAAAATAAACATCCCCCTTGACACTGAGTTCATTAGCACTGGGGAAGTGAGCTCTCATTGGTGCTTTCTTTCTGTCTGTTACTTGATATTTGTAGGTTATTTCGGTATTTTTATTTGCTTATAGATTTTTAGATTGCTCTGCATGGGTCTTCTTATTAGCCAAGTAGCCTCCATATTTCCCACTACGAATTTCTAGAGCACTCTGGCAAGCACAGAGAGCTGTGAGAGGAAGTGGGAGCTTGTCTCACTTGCATGGAGATTACCGAAAGAAGTAGCAGGAGCAGTGCCTGCTGATTCTTCCCTTCTCCAAACTCCAGCACAAATGAGAGCCTGTCAGAGGCTACTGGAAGTCTTCCTTCCTAGAGGCCATGGGACACTCTAACCAGATGAATGGACAGGTGGAAGTGTGGTTGTAAGCCGTGTGCTTCCTTCACTTTAGGTTGCTTGAATAGAGTACTTTTAGTGGCCAGGTGCAATTGAATATTAGAAAAATAGGTTATAAAAGCACTTCTGGACTCTACGCCATGCCAGGTGTGTGATATAAGCACTGTTCCCTTGACCCCAGCCTATAAAGGTTCTGCGTGGTCACTTTCAGTTATGTCTGGTTGCAGGATAGAAGCCAATACAGTGGTATCTCCGGTTACAAACGGGATCCGTTCCGGAGGCCTGGCCGTATCCCGAAAATTTCGTAACCGGAGGACTGCTGCTGTGCATGTGTGTGGCGTCGCAGAGCACTTCTGACCAGGTAACACTATTTACAAAACTGGTTGCTGGCTGTTAGTTTTCCTCATTTCATTAAGCCTGCCTAATGAAAATGACCTTTTGTAAAAATTTACTAATAACTTATGATGACGTCCTCTTTCTTGATCTGGGACCTTCTAGGGGAATACATTATTTACTGTTTGATAGAAATCCAATTGGGCATAATCAAAACATAACATAAAAACCTTTGCTGGATATACAAGACTATTTTCTCATGCTAACATGCAGTCTATAGGTATGGGCAAAAGCTGGTGAGAGAAACTGTGTTTTTTGGCCCTTTGATGTGGAGCAGAGCTGTCCTTAGCTGACTGAGAATTGGGGAGAGATTGTATTATGAATCAAACATCCCAGCTGCAACTTCAAAGTAATACTAATTAAAATAAATGTGAGTGGATTAATGTTTCATGGATGTTTGAAAAAAATGCTGAGGTTGAATTAACCAAATCACTGTGCACAGCAATTAAGGTGCCTGATCCACTTTACCCTTGATGAACCATGACTCTGTGTTCCCTTTTGGCAAAGCACCTCCCCACCCCCACCCCGTGACTAACAACTCACTTTGTTATTGCGCATGGATTATGGCTGGTGTAAATCTAAATCACATTTTATAAGCTCTACTTCCCCTTGATGCTGCGAGAAGATCCATCCATGCCCAGTGCCATATGACTGGACAAATTCAAGGAGGACAGTCACAAGTCACAATTGCTATATGCTTTTCTAGGCTCAAGGAGCATTGTGCCTCTGAATGCCAGTTGCTGGTAAACAACAGCAGGAGAGGACTAGTAAACTCACGTCCTACTTGTGGGCTTCCCCTAGGCAACTGGTTGACCTCTGTGGGAAACAGGATGTTTGACTAGATCAGTGTTTCTCAAATCTTTTTCCGACCGTGGCGCCCTAATGACAACAGCAATAATGATAATAATACAGTTGTTAAATATTTTTACATTGGAATTTGTTTAGCTTCCCCACCACCACCACCACAAGCTCATTTAACAAAACATCCACTAGTCTAGCAATATATCTCCTTGCTTCCAATTCCTTCTGCAATGCATTGTCAAAGAGATTTCTATAATTATACTGAGCTGATTTATAATTTGCTGGAAATTTAGTGCTCATTTTAAAGGACGATCTTTTTCTGATTACCATGCTGTTAGAAAGTAGTTTCAAGTCTTCTTTAAGGATTGGTGCTATAAAATGCCAATCACAGCTTATTTGCTGTCCAGTATGTTAATTTCAAATGACAGACGAAAGGTCTTTGAAATCTAATTCTTGATTGCATCTAATAACCTAGTTTTTATAGTGCCTGAACTTTAAGACATAAGCCTGCAGCTAAACCCATGTAGGGAAGTAGCCAGGAGGTCACATTTAACAATGATTGAACGTGAAGTCCTTCTGGTGTTCTGTTGGAGGCAAAGCGGAATCATCAAGAGGTCGCCATGGAGGTCAGCCTCTCCAGCAACAGGCTGTGTGTGTGTGTGTGTGTGTGTGTGTGTGTGTGTGTGTGTGTGTGTACGTACGTACGTACGTACGTACTATTTTCTATGTACTTGAATCTCCAAAGAATGGTAAAAGCAGCAGTTTAGAAGGGCGAAGAGAATGCCCTCCCACCTTTCCTCACCAGGTTCAAGTTGCTCAGGCTGGGAGAGACTTAAAACTAAGAACTCTGAAGTTCTTTGAAATCCAGCAGCTGGTGTAGTTTTCTGCCCAATACTGTGTGTGCATGTTAACTCAGAACTACTGTATATTCCAGTGTATAAGACAACTGGGCGTATAAGACGACCCCCAACTTTTCCAGTTAAAATATAGAGTTTGGGATATACTCGCCGTATAAGAAATACAACCTGGTGTATAAGACGACCCCCGACTTTTGAGAAGATTTTCCTGGGTTAAAAAGTAGTCTTATACGCAGGAATATACAGTAAATGTTTATGAGTTCATTTGGGGTTTAAGGTAAAGGTAAGGGACCCCTGACCATTAGGTCCAGTTGCAGACGACTGGGGTTGCGGTGCTCATATCGCTTTATTGGCCGAGGGAGCCGGCGTACAGCTTCCGGGTCATGTGGCCAGCATGACTAAGCTGCTTCTGGAGAACCAGAGCAGTGCACGGAAACGCTGTTTACCTTCCTGCTGGAGCAGTACCTATTTATCTACTTGCACTTTGACATGCTTTCAAACTGCTAGGTTGGCAGGAGCAGGGACCTAGCAACAGGAGCTCACCTCATCGCAGGGATTCGAACCGCTGACCTTCTGGTCGGCAAGCCCTAGACTCAGCGGTTTAAGCCACAGCGCCACCCGTGTCCCTTTGGGGTTTACACATGAGTTAAAGGTGCCTCGGATTCTTATTCATGTTGAATAATTTGATCTATACGTAAAACCTTTGCTGTGTCTGTTTTGTCTTGTTTTGCTTTGGAAGCATGTTCTCTGCTAAACTAATCTGTCAGGTACTTTTAGGGTTGGGTTTTTGCTTTTGTTTTGTTTTTTCAAAGCAGAATAAATGATTTACTGAAATAGGTGCAGCACAATCCCATGCATGTTTGCTCAGGAGCAAGTCCCACTGTTGTAGAATGTATCTTTGAGTTTGTATGAATTTTTGCAAAAGCATTTGACCATAAGTAATAAAAGTTTGACCTGACCTGACTTCTGTGGTTAATGGAACTCACTCCCTAGCAAATTTAAGACTGCCTCCTAAGGTTGCCATACTGTGTTTGCATGCTTGGTACTTGCTTCTGTATAAGTAAGGCCCACAAAGCTGCTAAGAATACTAATCTCATTGAACTTTTGTAGGTTTTTTTTTTTAGTAAACCTGCTTGGGATCATGCTGCCAGCACCATATGTAGTAGAGGAAAGTCATCCAGGAGTTGCATCCAACTCAATTTTACATAGTGTAGACCAGGCATCCCCAAACTTCGGCCCTCCAGGTGTTTTGGACTACAATTCCCATCATCCCTGACCACTGGTCCTCTTAGCTAGGGATCATGGGAGTTGTAGGCCAAAACATCTGGAGGGCCGCAGTTTGGGGATGCCTGGTGTAGACCCACTGAAATTACTGAACTGAAGTTAGCCATGGCTATTAATTTTCATAAGTCTGTTTGCTTCCGAGTAGGACTAGCATTAGACACAATCCCAGATGCATTAAGTTTCTGCAGCCTACTCTCTGCAGGAAAGGTATCTACTCTGTGAACCTACAGAGGTGGAGAAAGGAAGCAAACTGCAGCTATGAAAATGGAAAAGATAGAGACTTATAGTGTGAGTCTGGGTTTTATTTTATAAAGCATTGCCACCATCTGAAAGATTGCAGGATTTACATTCTCCAGAAGAGGGTTGTCAGTAGTTCCTGTTTATTTTTTGCTCAGCGGTGGTTCATTTATTCCTTTTCTACCATAGCTGTGTGTTCTGACTTGCTGGCCGGGGATCTTTCTAAAGCTTGTTCAGACATTCTGTTAACTATGGTTATATAAGCCTATGAAAGCTTGTGGTAATTTCCCCCCTCACCTGTGAACACAGGTAAACAAGTCACAGCTCTTGAGAAAAGCAAACAAGCTGACAGACCACACACTTGGAATATTTACTGAACCCACAGGGGTACAATTTGGGATATTGCAGTCTGCAAACACACCCTCATAAATTTGAAATTCATAAATGAAGAGATTTAAGTTAAAAGTGACTTCATAAAACCAATGGAAGGCATTCAAACTAAAACTGGGTTCATATGCAATGAAGCATACTGGCTGTTAGAATAACTTGACTCTCAATGCAATCCTATGTCCCATTGAGTTTAGTGGGGTAAAGTGGGTATATAATTGCAGCTTCGCTTTTTGTGTAACATTGTACTAAATATTTCTTGTAATTTTTAAATTAGAAGGAACTACATGTACCTTATGCAATATGAATATGTGGGCATTTGTTTTTTATGTTAGATTTTTAGCTTCAGTAACTGCAAGTCACAGCTGACATTTGAAGAAAGGGCTGTCTTTTAATAGTGGTTTTTAAATATTTGGGCAATAATTATAGTTCTATTGTGCCATTTAATTCTATGATACTAAAATGCTATCTTATGGTAAGGTAAAGGGTAAAGGGACCCCTGACCATTAGGTCCAGTCGCGGACGACTCTGGGGTTGCAGCGCTCATCTCTGTTTATTGGCCAAGGGGGCCGGCGTACAGCTTCCGGGTCATGTGGCCAGCATGACTAAGCTGCTTCTGGCGAACCAGAGCAGTGCACGGAAACGCCATTTAACTTCCCGCCTGTACAGTACCTATTTATCTACTTGCACCTCTTGCTTTCGAACTGCTAGGTTGGCAGGACCTGGGATCAAGCAACGGGAGCTCATCCCATTGCGGGGATTCAAACCGCCGACCTTCTGATAGGAAAGCCCTAGGCTCTGTGGTTATACCAATTTGATGTGTCTCATCCATCTGTGTATCTTTTGTTTGTGTACACCACGGGTTGTCAACCTGGTTCCTACTACCCACTAGTGGGCGTTTCAGGATTCTAGGTGGGCGGTGGGGAGTTCTACGGCCCAAGCTGAATCCTCCTTCCATTGAGTGCTGGTGGGCGGTAAGGAAATTTTACCATCAAGAAAATGCATTAGTGGGCAGTAGGTATGAAAAGGTTGACTACCCTTTGTGAGGGCATGGCCCTGAAAGTTACTTACTTTATTTATAAATTTTTGTAGTGCTTAATATAATGAAAATCTATTAAGTAGTTTACATAAAAAGTATTCTATGCATGCAAACATACAAATTAACATACAAACATGCATGCAAACAAACAAATTAACTGCAACTAAGTTGTGTAATCTACACAGCCTTGTAATGCTGGTGAAAACTCTTTCCTGCCACCTGCATAGGATTGTGGGCATGGTGGGCATTGGGTTAACCCATGGCCATCATTTCTGCCTTAAGAGGTACAGTGGAACCTTGGTTCCCGGACACCTTCGTTATTGTATGTTTCAGCTCTCAAACGTTGAAAACTCGGAAGTAAATGCTTCCGGGTTCGAATGTTTTTCAGAACCCGAACGTGTGACGCGGTTTCTGCTGAGTGCAAGAAGCTCTTGCAACCAATGGGAAGCTGTGCCTTGGTTTTCAAATGAAGTCTCTCAGGGTCCCTTCTGAGTGCACACATTGCTACATTGGAAGGAGGAGGAGAAGAAGAAGAAGAAGAAGAAGAAGAAGAAGAAGAAGAAGAAGAAGAAGAAGAAGAAGAAGAAGAAGAAGAAGAAGAAGAAGAAGAAGAGGAGGAGGAGGAGGAGGAGGAGGAGGAGGAGGAGGAGGAGGAGGAGGAGGAGGAGGAGGAGGAGGAGGAAGAAGAAGAAGAAGAAGAAGAAGAAGAAGAAGAAGAAGAAGAAGAAGAAGAAGAAGAAGAAGAAGAAGAAGAAGAAGTTGTTTCCTTCCTCGAGTACCTTCTGTTGTGTTACATAGCTTGGTTTATCTAGTACAACCTGAGACTCATAACTACTTGTACTCTTTGTTCTCTGGCAGCAGCTGAAATTCCACCGTAATTACCTTTTTACAGTACAAAGCCAGCCTCTACCTTGTGAAATCTGGACTTGGAAGGGCATCTTTCAGGAGAGGGTGTGGTTTTTGTTTACGTTTCTAAGAAATGCAAGTGGGTGTTCTGTGATGGTTACAAATCCCTTTCATTTCCCCCCTCCCTTTTCTTCCTTTACCATGACCTAACCTACTAAAAACTTTCTCAAAGTAGGAACAATCAGCATGTGCGCGGATCACATTATCAGTCTAAATGTTGTTAGCAGTGCCCTTTTTTAAACCCTACTCCTATAGAACACTTTCAAAACAGAGCACATCAAAGTTATTGTTATGCCTGGCACCAGTGCAGGCGTGCTGGGACCTGTCCCAATTCAGTATAAATGTTATAACCTGTGGAATTTAAAAGGATGTAAGGTGTTGCATGTCCTGCAGGCAGGAAACAAACCAGGGTTTGGTTTTTTACTTTAGTTAGCTTCCAAATATTTGGTATTTATGGAATCACTAATTTCTATTTAATTCTTCCAAAAAACTGTGCCAAACTCTACTTGCCGTTTACATGCATGTGGGCATGTTGTGTTTCCATGGCATCGGTTGAGGGACCAGTATGTTCACTATACTTATGACGGATTGGAGCTAGTAAAACAGAGATTAGTTTATGGCCAGGAATGTGTAGTTTCTACATATGTAAAAGAAATCATAAAGCTTTCCATACAGTGAGTTGCATTTGAGGGTAAAGTTACTGGACCTGTGACAAGAACCAGTAGATTTCGCTTTCATCTCATTTATACCAGTCATCATGCGGTAAGATTGCAATTTCTAATAGATGTTAATTGAATTTATTACTGCAGCCTTTCTTTCTGGTATCCCTTCAGGGGAGGTCCTGTCAATGTTTCCATTCTTACTCTGTTTATTAGCAGTGTATAACACAGCCATAAAATTCTCTCCAGACCAAAATGTAGTGTATAGTTCTCAGCTTAAGTCCAAGAACATTTTTCTTCTCCACAAAACTTAAAGGAAATTGGTTTGGCCACGATTTAGTTAGAAGAATACAAAAATAGCACTTTGGCCAGGTTTTGACATATTTTGCATTCCTCTAGACTAAAAAGAAACAAATACTTTTGAAAACCATAATGTGCTCTACAGCTCTTTGAGTTTAACAAAATTAAGAAAACAGATTAGCATTCACATACATTGGGCTGCTTAGAATTTTTTTTAAAAAAAAACCCCGGGGGTTAAGAGGGAGAAACGAAAATGTGTGGAAGGACAGAGGCAAAGAGTGCATACCGTATAAGGGTATATACACAGCCCCCTCACATGTCCCCTCAATGCATGAGGACAGTGCACGGCTGCTTTGGCTATCCTTGCTCCTGCCGCCAAGACACAACGGGGTGAGCTCCTGTTGCTCTGTCCCAGCTCCTGCCAACCTAGCAGTTCGAAAGCACACCAGTGCAAGTAGATAAATAGGTATCACTGCGGTGGGAAGGTAAACAGCGTTTCCATGCACTCTGGTTTCCGTCACGGTGTTCCATTGCACCAAAAGCAGTTCAGTCATGCTAGCCACATGACCCGGAAAGCTGTCTGTGGATAAACGCCTGATCCCTCGGCCCGAAAGCGAGATAAACGCCGCAACCCAATAGTTGCCTTTGACTGGACTTAATAATCCAGGGGTCCTTTACCTTTAACTTTTTACCTTTACATCTATCCTGCAGTTGCTTGTGAATTTTGATTTGGTTTCTCTCAAGCCAGCTTCAGTCTGAGTGGGGAGCTCCTCCTGGAGTAAAAACACCCCCGCTTTGTTTGCCCACTGATGTGGACATACAGCAGGTGACTCACATACACATCAAACCATGCTGATGTTGTACAACAAGCGGCAAATGCAGTTTGCAACATGGCAAAAAAAGAATGACCTCGCTGCATGTTAAGCCGGTAGTGTGCATACAGCCTCAGTGGCCATACACAGACACATACACTGGCTGCATGTTTGGTGAATGTGTAAAGCAACATAGATTGGGGTGGACCCAGAGCCAATCAAGATTCCTCCTTGTGCAGAGGTGCTCTCTGCACATAATGCCTGTTTCTAGTGATGTGAGGTGAGAATATTCTCGAGAATGAGAATATATCTCTGCTAGAAAATTCTCCGGAGAATATTCTCCACAAACTGTAAATTCTAATATAAGAACCAGTTTTACAACCCACATTTTTTAAAAAATCTAGAAAATAATAAGTCCAGCTGTGATATTGCCAGTGTAAGTAATGAATAATATATTTTTTTAAATCCAGTTACATTACTGGGCATTATGTCACTCACCAATGGCAGTTCTGAAATGTGAGCTACAGAAAACATTTATTTATTTTTTAAAAATGCTTTTCATTTAATTTGAATTTGTATGTATTTCAACTATATGTAATAGCCTTTTTTCCTATTTTGGTGTGACCTTATTCTTAGCAATTCTATACCCTTGGCCATACAGTGTGATTTATTTATTTATTTATTAACAGAAAGTATCTTTAATGCTTTATACACTTAAATGTATCTTTAATGCTTTATACACTGTGAGGTGGCCTTGATTTAAACCAGGCACCCCCAAACTTTGGCCCTCCAGATGTTTTGGACTACAATTCCCATCTTCCCTGGCCACTGGTCCTGTTAGCTAAGGATCATGGGAGTTGTAGGTCAAAACATCTGGAGGGCCGCAGTTTGGGGATGCCTGATTTAAACAGTTGATGTTTCTATATCGAATTTTCAATTTCAAGTTTGGTGCAAAAAATCAAAGAATGTGAATTCACTGCACTGCCCCATTGAATAAAAGTACAGTTTTGGGTTGCCATCTGAACAAGTTTACCCATGAATAAACATGTATATTAACTAATTATATAATTTTCAATGCATTAAAATGAATATTCTCCTATTTTAAATGAAAATTCTCTAATATTCTCATTAATTGAGAATATTCTCCAAAAGATTATTCTCGGGAATTCAACATCACTACCTGTTTCAGACACTTGCTTGAATGCCCACATGTAGCCCCACATAGAAGGAAATTGAGTTTTGGGGTTACCAATGCATGAATCACAGTGGCACATTGGTAAAACTATGGAATTCGTTCCCACAAGAGGGAGTGATGGCCGCCAACCTGAGTAGCTTTTAAAAGAAGATTAGACAAATTCATAGAGGATATATAGCCAGTCTTGTGTGTGAGGGCAATTAAAGCTGCCATTATTACAGCATTTCCTCTTTTGGGTGCCTCCTTGATTTCATTCTTCATCTCAAGATCAGGGTGATGATGGCATGTTCCCAGTACTATTCTTGGGGCAACAATTTCGTGGACGAGTCTCTGCCCCTTTGCTTATTTCTGGGCCCAATGCCCTTGTTGACGTGCAGAGCAACACCATGTCCACTACATCCTACCCTGTCGCTGCTATGCAGTTTATATCGAGGGTTAATTGTGCCCTACTGGTTGTCTCCATTCCAGTCTAGTTTATTGTGACCCCTCACAGCTTCCCTGCTAGGGTGATGCTGAAAACTAGGTTTCTACTGACTTTCTACCCCTAGAGTTTAGCTCCTGGGTTGTCAGTGCTCCTAGCACACAGTGACCTTGCAGTGACCTTATTTGTCACTTATTGACTAAATAAATAAATAAATAGGTGTTACTTACCCTCTCCTCACTTGGCTGTTTAACTCACCCTGATGCTTCATCAGCCGGGGCTCCCCTCTAGCTCAAGGAGTCACATTTAACTTTTTGATATATGGACCATGTCTGTATTCAATTGTTAAGATTGTGTGCTAGAGAGTGATGTGATTATAGCTTTGAAGATGTCAGAAAAGGTGTTGGTGTCAGTGACCTCACCCTAATAATTTCCATAAAGTGTAACATACCAGGTGTTTGACACAAAGCATACATCTTAACAGTGCCTTTGTTGCACATGTGGCAGATCTCATTTGAGGTGTCAAGACTTCCATGGAATGCTTCCACATCAAAAGAACATTGCTGTTGCAGATATGGGTAGTGGCAGCCCACAGGGAAAGGGTTAATGTCTTCCTAATCTACATTGACGGGATACAAGTAAATTGTACCTGTCAGGACTCTCGTTTTTTATATAATGGAAGTCTCTGTTATGGATTGACACGGCAAGTTATGTCAGTTCCTAGTGCCACCTTGGATCTGATTCAGCAATGCTGCATGTTAAAACAATTCAAGGATTATAGAACAGTCCTAGACCTAGAGAATGAGAAAATGTCTCCATAGAAAAATGGCTAAAGGATGGTTCATTCTTCATTTTTATTGTCAGGATGGTGCTGAAGTTCAGTGTAAGCCTTGCCAGAATTCCCAAAATGAGAAATGTTTGTGCTTTTGAGTAATGTATATTAAGCCGTTGATTTCTCAGAGGAGTAGATAAAATGAAGACAAGAGAGTTTTAAGAGAAGACAAGGCTATTTATTACTTTTTTTACATATCTTGGCAATGGGGCTATTTGGCAGGAAGGCATAGAAGTGCATTCCTTGATAGAAATAGCTAGATAGAGTTGTCCATGGCATTGCCACCTCCAGAGTACAATTCTCCATTGGTGCTCGGGACTTTACTGTCCATTTGGAAAATTCACTTTGCATAGGATATGCCTGGTTTTGTACTTAGCAATTTCCGCCATATGGAGCAGATTATAATTTGTACTGACTTCTGGGGGTTTCCAGATGCAAGGTGTTAGCCTGAACCTATAAATCTTGAAATGGCTTGATGTTAGCAGAGATGGAGGCCACCTCTCTCTTGGTGGCACTTTTGCTGAAAATGCACGTAAGGAGGTTGCAAGAAAGGTTTTCCCAGGTTAGATCCACGTATCAAATTCGTGTGGTGATTCTCATGTGATTTAAAAAGAGCCACACAGTTTATGATAGTTCCCAGCTGCCAGACAATCTCACTGACTGGTGCAAACATTATGTGAACAATCCACCCTCAGCGCGGGAAGCAGCTGTATATATCAAATCAAACTATTTGTCCATCTAGTTGAGCCTTTTCTACCCTGATCCGCAGTGGCTCTCCAAGGAATTAGGAGGAGGTTTCGCAGCAGGTTTCTTATAAATAGTAATACTAGGGATTGAACATGGGGCCATGGAAAGTGTGTGCTGTGCTGCTTATTTTAATCCCTTCCCTGAAGCACCCACTTCTCCTCTAAGAATAGGATCCCTAGCCAAGTCCAGCACAGAGTGACGACAATATTCACATGCCATCAGTTTCATTTGCAGTTCCTTCATCCTTCCTTGCCTCTCTCCCTGCTGTTCTAATTTAGGTTGTGAGGTACTTGGGCACAATAAAGTTCTCTTCCTCTCTCTCAATTTCACTAATACTTGGTCTTGAAAAGAAGGCAAACCATATAGAGCTGCACCCTATTGAAGTTTGACCTTCATTGGTCAGGGCAGCAGACACTGTTCAGCACTGGCTGAGGAAAGGAAGCACACTGCTAAGGGCTTTAGCGAGATGGAATATAAATGGACTACTTCCTGTCTTTGGAGGAAGTGGCTTTTATTTCCAAGCCATCACGAGCCTTGTGGGGAAGGCGGGGGGTGGGGATTTGCCTTTTCCTAGGAAAATACAGCTTGCTCGTTTCTTAAACGGTTCCTAATGTGCTACAATAATACAGATTGTGATTTTAGTGCGATTGTTATTGTGCCATCTTTCATTACTGTCTTGTGCTGTTGTAGGGTGATGGTGCTAGTTCTCCATGTATTGCTGCAGCATTTTTTATTTATTTGCTGGTTTTATTCATTCATTCATTTAAAGCATTTTTATCCTGCTGTTGGAAAAAAGTCTCCCAGCATGGCTTACAAATGTCAGTGATCAGACAGCCTCTGCCCTCGGGCTTTATGTGTATGAAAGTTGTTTATTCTTTTCTTGCTGTGTTAAAAGTAAGCTCATACTGATAAATGGTTAGCATTGCTTTCCAAATTCATATGTAATGTTTCCGATAAAAGTCTTTATGTCTTTTTGGATGGGAAATTTGGATGGGAAATTTGGACCATAGCTTTGTCCTCTGGCTTTTTAAATTTCTCTCTCTTTTTAAGTCTCATAATAAGTAAGAGTTGCCTGTGAAACTGGGGGAGTGAGGGGGAAAATTTAAACAAGGCTGTATTGTGCAGAACTGAAATTTTCTATGCATATTTGCTACGCATATGGGGGAGGGAGCGGATTTTGCCATAATATTTTTGTTCCTTCAGATATAAAGAAATCAAATTTAAAATACCATTACTGCACACATGTACACTGATGTGAGACACTAGATATCAGTTATACCATTTGAGCCTTAGATTACAAGCATGCATATATCCAGTCAGACCGTCATTACATAACATGCACAAGTAGAACTTCAGAGATCGTAAGGACTGTGGTTTCTTGATTTTAAAAGTATTTTAAAATATCAAAGGAAAGAACTAAAGATTATTTTAAAAATCACAAAAACTGCAAGTACCTAAGTACTTGGGATTATGAAATCTGAAAGCCATAAGGAAAAGCGGAGGAGACAACCCATAACTTTAAATACAATTATACTGTAGGGACGTGGGTGGTGCTGCAGTCTAAACCACAGAGCCTAGGGTTTGCCGATTAGAAGGTCGGCGGTTCAAATCCCCGCGACGGAGTGAACTCCTGTTGCTCGGTCCCTGCTCTTGCCAACCTAGCATTTCGAAAGCACATCAAAGTGCAAGTAGATAAATAGGTACTGCTCCGGCGGGAAGGTAAACGGCGTTTCTGTGCACTGCTCTGGTTTGCCAGAAGCGGCTTTGTCATGCTGACCACATGACCTGGAAGCTGTACGCCGGCTCCCTCGGCCAGTAAAGCGAGATGAGCGCCGCAACCCCAGAGTCGTCCGCGACTGGACCTAATGGTCAGGGGTACCTTTACCTTTATACAGTAGCTCAGGCAAGGAACACCTATTCAATTGTCACTAGCCATCAGTTATTTAATCACCAAGGCCGCCTATGAACAAGGAAATAGAGTGAAACCTTACACTTGCTGAAGACCCCTAACTTCACCATATGTAATGAGAATGTCTGTTAGAGCAAAGTCCATAACTCAGGGGTGAAGTTCGCATGCATAAGGCACCCAATTCAATCCCTGGCATCTGGGTTGGGGAAGACGCCTAACAAAACCCCCGGAGGGGTTCTACCAGTCAGTGTAAACCATACCAAGCTAGATGAACCAATATCTGAATCAAAAGAGGTTTCAGCTGAACACCATTTAGAAGTGACCACTGATTTTTGCTTAGTGTTCCTTCAGTTCTGCATGGTCAATATATTGGATATCCCAATAAAATGCTTATGAGACTGTAATCATAATCCTATACAAGTCTACTCAGAAGTTGGTCCCTCTGAGTTTAATAGGATTATAGCCCAAGGATTATAGCTACAATTTTATCCAAGTTACTAGGGAATAATTACTGCTGAGCAAACATGCATAGATTGTATGGTAAAAGATATATTATATTTGATTTTTTTTTATTTAACGGTTTTTTAATGGAGCTTACTGGAACAAAAGACCTCTAAGCAGTTTACAGTAGACCATCTAAAATATTGATTACAACACCAATAAAAAAACAAACATTTAAAATAAGTTTCATTAAAATGTAAAATAAAACCAGTAATTTAAAACACATACTTATTAAGATCACACACTCAAATTGCATGCGTTGGTAGACTTTCTGGAACAAAATTGTTTTTAGCTGGTGCTGAAAACAATATATAATGAAGGTTTCTATCAATGGGCGGGAAGTTCCAAAGTGCAGTTACTGCCACACGAAAGGATCGATTTCTTCCAAGTAAAGAATGAACATTATGCGGTGCTTGTAAAAGAACCTGTTCCACAAATCTAAGTGGCCGAATTGACACATATGGGCTCAGGTAATCCAGCATGTGAACTGGTCCCAAGCTGATATTCGATAAGGAACCAGTTATAATCACTTTATAATTATTATATTTAAGATATATAAGAGATCATCATAATTTTATTCGCATGCCACCTTTCCATAGTTAACACTATGTAAAAGGCAGCCTACAACATAAAAAGATTTACATAGTTACAAAAAAATAACAAAAGTAGTCATAAACAATAAATAAAACACTTCAAAAAAGTACACAAGCAGATCGAACAAACTGTATGTGTTTGCAGTAAATATTTAATGCCACATACTTCCTGTCATTTCCTTCCATTTCTTTTTAAAGTTTTCAGGGGCTGTTCTTTCAACGTTTATTAAACTGCAGTTCGTTTATTTTATGTCATAAATGTAAGATCAAACAAGAAACATAATAGATGAAAGAAAATGCATGGTCAAGTATTGTTCTACAACTCTGCAAATGAAGTTGTTTTTTCAATAAACTTATTCATCTGTTGTCCGTTAGTCAGTCTCCTATAGTAGGTCAGTTTCGAAAAACATATTCCATACTCTTCCATACCATTAAGAAATTGACAGAGCTGCTGCCTTCTTCTATTCAACTGCTCTGCCACATTTTGGGAGCTGTAAGCAAATGTACAGCAAATCTGAGATCAGTATCATTCAACTAGACTTTCAGATAAAACATCAATATCATGTTAGGATTTTGTGGAATTGCATATATTTATTTGAGAACATTTCTAAATCGCTTAAGTGTTTTAAAAATGAATCAGGGTCCAATCTTATGAGCGAAGGAAAGCCTGGGCAAAAATATAAGTCTTCACAAGCTATCCAAAGCAACTGTTGGTTGCTGCTTCATGTGTGCCAGAGGCAAGAGTTTCCCACAAAACAGGCACAACATCAGAAAATGTCTGTTTTCAGGTCACCGGGCTGCGATATTCTGTAGGGTGCAATGCCATGAGTAGAATTTCCCCATAGGAACTAAGTGACCTTGCAGGTCTATACCTGTCTTTCAAGCAACCTGGTCCCAAGTTGTCATATGTTAACAACCACACCTTGAACATGGCCTGGCAGCTGGCCAGTAGCCAGGATTGGAAGGCCTATCGTTTCAATCATCGAATTCAAAATATTAATTCAAAAGCTCACAAGATATGCAGAAAATTCACACTACCAAGCGAGCAAAGACTTAGTCTCCTTTAAAGAAATTTTTAAAACTTTCCTTTTTAATTGTGGAGGGAAACTATTTAGGGGGAACCAACAACATAAACACCACCAGAAAATGAAAATTAAAAACTCTTCCCCCTCTTATCTACCCTGTTTCCGCTTTTTTAAGGCGTAATCATAAAGTAAGCCATGGCAGGATTTTTAACCTTTTGCAAAATATGACATACCCCGAAAACAAGACATACCTCCATGTCATGTGGAGCGAGACTGCCGAGCGCCCCAGCCAGCAAGTGGGACTCAGTACTCCAGCTGCGGCAGCAGCAGGAGGAGGAGGCCTGCCATCCCACCGCCTGGAAACAGCAGCTCAGAGCCCCCAGCAGCGCCGGGCGCAACACAGGAGCCAGCGGCCTCGCCTCCACCTGGCCGAGGAGGCCTGCCATCCCGCCACCTGGAAACGGGTGCTGGAGCGCTTGGAGTGCCCAGCGGCCTGGCCCGGCTGAGACCACCATGAGGTACCGTAAAACCATAATAAAAAAATAAGACATCCCACCAAAAATAAGCCACCCTGTGTTTTTTTAGAGAAAAAAAGTAATGACGGTGTCTTAAAAAAGGGGAAACACGGTAGCAGTGGGGGATTCTTCCCGTATTGTTATCAGGCTCTTCCTAATTAGCTGAGCTCTTTGGGGGGGAGAGCAGAAAGTTAGGCATAAAGAGTTGGTCGGTGTGCTTGCAAGGGGTTACCTGTAAATTGGCTGCAACCGGCCCCTCTCCATATTTCTCGGTGAGGGGAAGGGGAACAAAGCAGGGAGAGACAGTGCGAAAGATACCAGTTAAGCTTAAAGAGTAGGTTGGTTTGTGTGTGTGAGGGCTTTGGAGGGAGGGAGGAGCATAGCTGCCAAGTCTCCCGTATTCCCTGGGAAACCCCCGTTTTTCCAGCCGTTTCCCGCTGGCAGCCCGGATTTTTTTAAAAAAACCGTAAATCCCCCGGATTATTACCGGCCCGGGGAGGCGCTTTCTGCACATGTCTGGAGTTTCTGGACATGCGCAGGAGCGATTTCTGGCACTGCAACCATTTTGGAAATGGGCAGAGCATGCGTAGAAGCAACTTCCGGTGCTGCTCTGCCCAGTTCCAAAATGGCCGCAGCGCGACTTCCGGTGCCAATCCCGGATTTTTCAATCTGGGAGTTGGCACCTATGGGGAGCAAACAAAGCAGGTGAGCTGATGCCCCAAAGAATCTGCAAAGTATCCATTCAGCTGAGCTACCCCCACCAAGCTGTCAAGTCTCCATGTTCACTGGTACATTGCCTTGTTGAAACACTTATCACAATTCAACAATATGGCGATTTATTGCACAACCCTACTTTCCATCAATGGCTCTCACTTGGTTTCAGGCATTGTTAAGTTCCCGAAAAGCTGGATGGGATCCCTGAGGAAATTTCCATCTGTCAGATCTGCCAATAGTCACTTTGATTAAATTTATACAAGAATTAAGTGTTTCCAAATGTACACTTGTTTTAATACTTTAAAGATCAACTGTGCTAACATTATTTATTTATGTATTTATTCATATTATTTTGCTTCATTTTTATTTAATTTCTACCCTACCTTTCCAACTTAAAAAAAAAGACTGTTAAGGTTTTGGTTTCAGAAAGTACGTGGATATTAAGGAGGAGGCTATGGAGGCAAAATAACTAAAAATCCTTTAGAAATAAGACATAGAGGTTATTTATTCCATTAAGTGTAGAAGGGCTGTGTGCTGGCAGTAATTCCTGTGTTTAGAGTGATGCCAACGAGGAAATGATATCTAGCAATTTATGAAAGGTGATACTGTGTCAACAGATATGCTGTGGGTTGGGACATGTGACAATAATCTTCCATGGCATTTAAAGCACTCAGACCATATACTTGGGAATGTTAGTAGGATACCGCCTCCCCCTCCCCGCCTCCTCCCTGGCTGCGACTACAACCAAGGAAGAAAGGGAGGGAAATCTATGTGAGCAGACAGAACTGCTGTGTGGGCTGAAGAGTAAAGCTTTAGTTAAAGAAGAACTGGGTTGAGGGGAGGGACACGGTATCCCTTGTCAAGTAAGTGGAAAAGCCTGATATTAGATGGGAGGAAGGAAGGGAAGAACATTTAATGTCTTTAGCTCCTAGAGTACAAGCTCTCAGATCTGCCTTGCAACTACTCGCTCTGTTTGAACAAAGCTTTGTGGCAGACAAGAAACCGATGGCTAGAGCAGAATGTTTGATACTGTGCCATCAATCCTGGAAACAGAGGAGCCAGCTTGCAAAGGTGATTGAGCGGGGCAATGTCACACTCATGATGTCACGACGTCAGGAGGAGCTGGGGCAGAGCCAGATGTGGTGGCCATATGGCTCAATGTTTACTCCTCCACCTCCTCTTGCGGTGGGAGGCCGCTTTGACCCTCCTTTCCCTCCGCAGGAGGAGGAGAAGGAGCTGACTGCTGGAGGCACGCCACGTCCAGCTCCACGCTTTGGGGCATGGGTGGCGAAAGGGCTCAGCCGTTGTTTCGAATCCCTGTGACAAGGTGAGCTCCCATTGCTCTGTCCAGCTCCTGCCAACCTAGCAGTTCAAAAGCACACCAGTGCAAGTACATAAATAGGTACCGCTGTGACGGGAAGGTAAACGGCATTTCTGTGCACTCTGGCTTCCATCACGGTGTTCTGTTGCGCCAGAAGCAGTTTAGTCATGCTGGCCACATGACCCAGAAAGCTGTCTGTGGACAAAGCCTGGAAGCGAGATGAGCGCCACACCCCATAGTCACCTTTGACTGGACTTAATCATCCAGGGATCCTTTATCTTTTACCTTTACCTTTACCCTGCATGGATGTAATATCGCTTCATAAACTCCCCCCCCCCCCCAAAAAAATGTGTGTTTTAAAAAGTATGATATTGAGCACATTTATTCAGACTGAAAAATCAGCATAGACTTGCAAATTGTTGCCTAACATTCACAACCCTAATATCTTGGTTATATCCAGGACTCCAGCAGATAGCCATCACTTTTACGTATAGGCATCATCTTTTCGAATGAGACACAACACATCCTTGTGTATGTAGGTGCTCATCTATTCTAGCAACAATCCCATTTGAGTGGCCTATAGATAACTGTGCACTAAGGGCTCTTTGTACGAACGTTGACTCTATCGGAAGGTTGCATTATTTCCCCCCCCCCATTTGCCTTGGAACCTAAGTGAAGATTTACTTACTTGCTTATTTTATTATTCAAAATATTTACACCTCATCTTTCCCATTTGTTCAAGGGAGCTCACAGACATTTATTTAAAAAGCAATTTTAAACAGCAGTGATAATAGGATATAAGCTAGGCAGACAACAGTAAAAAAAACTAGGTGCAATATATTTAGTCATCATTGGTGTTATTACCCAGGAAAATAAAACTGTCCTAACATGGTGTCCGAAGAAAAGACATATAGGAACCAGGTGGACCTCCCTAGGGAAGGTGTTCCAAAGATGGTCCTGGCCAAAAGAGCCACATCCTGGTAGCCACATATATAACTTCTGAAAGCCAGGGACAACCAGACTAGGAACTCCAATGGGGATGATTAAACAACTCCATACAGGAGAAACCACATTTAGGTCTTTATAAACCAAAACCAGCACTTTAAACACAAACTCAAACCCATGTAGTTCTGAAACACCTGTGAGATTGTGATGAGTCCCAGTTAACAGTCTTGTTGCCCTGTGGAACTCCCTCCCATCAGATGTCAAGGAAATAAACAACTATCTGACTTTTAGAAGACATCTGAAAGCAGCCCTGTTTAGGGAAGTTTTTAAGGATTGAGGTTTTTATTGTGTTTTTAGATATGTTGTAAGCTGCCCAGAGTGGCTGGGGAAACCCATCTAGATGGGCAGGGTATAAATAATAAAATTGTTGTTGTTTTTATCATCTCAGGTAAGAATCCTTCTCGCCATTTAGCCCACAATAGAATAAGGATTTCAAACCCTCTAAAGTACCTTTAAACCTCACACTTCCTGTTTGTTTATTTAAATCCTGACTTTCCTCTAAGGAGATCACGGCATTGTATGTGATTCCTTCCCTTCAAACTTCTCACACCAACCCTGTAAAGTATGTTAGGCTAAGAGGTAGAGATTGGCCCAAAGTCACCCAGTGGGCTTTACTGCTGAGTGGTATTTCAACTTAGATCTCCACTGCCCTAGTCCACTGTGTGTGTGCGTGGAGAAAGAGGAGAAAACAGATTTTAAATACAACGTACTTTACACAAATACAGGAAATACAAAAGACCCTTTTAGTATCATGTATGCAAATGGTATTGCGCATGCAATCTGCCCACATCGTGCCACACTCAAAGAGCAGGAGCGTATTATTACAATAAAAATGCATGTTTGCATAATGTGTGTCCACACACTCCACACCCATAATTTTAATGGCAATTTCTTGATTTCTTCCTGTGATGCTCCCCGAAAAAAGTGGACTGCATTTGGGAAAGCAGCAACCAGGGGGTCCTACAGAGAGACTATAAAACAGTTTACATTTTGTGTTAATATTGATTTAACAATCATAAAAAAGCACATGGATGTTTAAAAATCAAACATTTTATGTTGAAATATTAAACACTGCTCGCTTTTCCTTTGGGCTTTTAAGACTGCATTAAAGTGGGGCAAAAAAAAAAACCACCTGTTTTATGGACTCTCTGACTTACCCAGGTCACTTCTAAGCACAAGAGCTGCCAACCCAAGCAGTTTCCCGAAGGCTAATTGCAATTGAAAGGGTTATTTTTGAATGCAAGTCACACTGTTTATTCACGGTGAGAGGTGTTTCTTACCTTTTGAACTTTTGACTGGGCCGAGCATTCTAAAGTGTCAGGCGGAATGATCTTTCTAGCTAAGCCATAGTGGAAGGAAGAACAGCAGCTTCAAAACACGTTGAAATTATCCAGCAGCTGTATTGTAGTGTATTGGGGGGGGTGATTGGGGGAGGGAGAGACGAGAAGAGCTAGTGTTTCATGAACATCTCTCAGCACAGTCATTAGCTTTAATCAGTCATAAACTTAAGAAAAAACAAAAAACTATTCACCATTAAATCAACACCCATCAGATCCAGGCCAGCATAACACCGCCCTTCCACCAGCAAAGGTGAGTTTTTGTTGATGATTCCATGCTATTAAGAACACCCATGTGATCCTACTTGTTTATTGCAGATACTTTCCTGCTTAGGGATGTGGGTGGCGCTGTGGTCTAAACCACTGAGCCTCTTGGGCTTGCTGATCAGAAGGTTGGCGGTTCAAATCCGCACAATGGGGTGAGCTCCCGTTTCTCTGTCCCAGCTCCTGCCAACCTAGCAGTTTGAAAGCACGCAAGTGCAAGTAGATAAATAGGTACTACTGTGGTGGCAGGAAGGTAAAGGACATTTCCATGAACTCAGGTTTCTGTCACGGTGTTCTGTTGTGCCAGAAGCAGTTTATTCATGCTGGCCATATGACCTGGAAAGCTGTCTGTGGACAAACACTGGCTCCCTCGGCCTGAAAGTGAGATGAGTACCGCAACCCCATAGTCGCTTTTGACTGGACTTAACCGTCCAGGGGTCCTTTACCTTTTACCTTTCCTGCTTACGGAACATGGAAGAGGGCTAGACTTCTTTCTGTGGCATCCTGGTTCAATAAATTTGGGGTGTAGCGGGATCCAGTACTATGTATTTATTTATGACTTTCACCTTGTTCAATTATATAAGATGGAAGGATATGGGCTGGTAAAAACCTAGCTTTCAGTAAAGGACTGCTCATGAAGAAGATTCAGGAGTGATTCGTAGATGCAAATGCTGAAAGCTGTATATGTAGTATGTATGTATTCTAAATGCAATTGGTCTTCTCATGGTTAACTCTTAATGGCCATTGCAACTCTACAGGAGCCAGACCTTAACAGCAGCTCTTTCCGTTTATCTTTTTATAGCTATGAAGGATTGTAGAATGTTTAGGATAATGAAATAATGCTAGTTGTCACTCCACTTTAGAAGGTGGAAGAACAAATTTCCTGCAATATCCCTGAGTAACAGGTGGCATTTCCTGATACATTGTTTGTGACCTTCAGATAAACTTTTATTTTGAGCTGACTTTGGAAAATTGTTATAGTGTCAAGGTTAATTCTTCAGAGTAAAAACAGCAAGAGAGATCCTCATACAGCTGTTCTGTGAAACAGAGACAACTCTAGGGTTGCCATATTTGTTGAGCATTTTTCTTTCTTTCTGCAAGATCTCAAAAGAGAGAGAGAGAAAGAGAGAGAGAAGTTTTGGGGCTATTTTTAAGGAAATTCGACAAAATCTACACTTCCGACATGGGTTGCCTTATGTATGGATTTTCCTGGACATTTAGGTGATTCCAGTCTGGACACTGACACTGTTTCCAACGGTCGAATCCAGGCAATGTCCGAGAAATTCTGGACGTATGGCAACCCTTGGTTCCCGCTTGCATCAGGGCTAGCTGAAAATGCACTAAGCTTCCTTTTGAACTCAAAGGGGTGCGAATTTGAACGGTCCTGAGTCTGTTTTTAATGGACAGACTAGGATCTAAAACCTGCTTCACAAGCATAGTGTTTTCAATAACTTTTCTTTGATGGAAAGACAGTATACTTTTGTCCCTGCGTGCTAATGTTCCCATTTTATGTTTGAAAAAAGTATGCAAGCTTATTCCTATTTCATGAGAACAGTACTCAAAAGAGAAGATGCTTACATTAGCTGGATTTCCTTTAGTGAGCACAGAATTACACACTTGATTATGGGCAGATGGCAATTGTGGAAATCGTTCATCGTCATAAGTTTCTTTAAAAAAAAGAAAGTATTTATTTATGAAACGGACCCAATAGTCACTGAGTCACTTGATCTTTTCCCCAGTGGTCACTTTGCATTCCATATGAGTGAACGCATAAAATACTCGTCTATTTAAACAGTGCCCCAGCCAGCATATGTTCAAATTACATCCAGAGTCTACTTGAAAGCAATCCCTATTTTTAACTTCCCTTTCGGGCATGTTGCACATAAAAATAATTAATTGTTCGAAGTTCAGCACAAGATAGCCCACTTTCACAAGAGATTTTTAAATCTGGTTTTGGATTTCCATTGTCTGCACAATGACATCACACCAACCTGCATTATGCATGTTTAACAGTTAAACATTCCTAAGCTCTTTGAAGTACCATGTGCACAGTATTCTCGTGAAGGAGTAGTTGTGCCCCCCAGGAGCAGACTGCAGATGGTTCCCCCTTGCCATGATAAAGATGATAATTGGCCACCAGGAGTGCACATAATATTCTAAATAATAGGAACTGCATCCACCAAATCATTTTAATTAAATAGCTACATATATAAGATCTAATCAGGTTAAAACTGGTTGCTTTCAATATTGCATGCAGTGCCGTGCATGTTTTTAAATGTGCAGAGAAATCTGGGTCAGGGAAGGTTTGATGTCACAGGAACTCAGATACCCAAAACATTTTCCCTCTTGTTTTCCTTTCCCATTTTGTTTTGGATTTTTACAGTGTCACACCATAGCTTCCAGTGAGAAGGGGCAAATCGTTTTGGGTGCAAAGCAGAACAGATGCCTGTATCAGTGAGCTATGGCTCACAGCTTAAAAACAGCATCTTAACTAGACCCTAGACATCCACTAAGAGTCCGTGCTGTTGTTACAACTGATGTGATAGGTTCCGCGTGCCCCATCCCAGTTATTTTTCTAGCTGTTGTATTTTGCATGGGTGGCAGTTTCTTCCGAGGGCAGCTCATGTAAAATGCATTGCAGCAATACAAATTGCATATTAACCAGAGCATGAATAACGTTGCCTCTCTCCACAAGCCTACAATGCTAAAAGGTGTTCCATCTTAACTAAGGCTGCTTAGGTTAGATATAATAGCACCTCCAGATTATGAACTTGGTCCTTCAAGGGGTCTGCAACCCCATCTAAAACAGACGAAACACCACCTTTCATTCACGTATTAGAACGGAGTTTACATAGTTATCTTTCTGTATGCAATGTGTTATTGAGCAGTATTGAAAACAACTGATGAATTCAGTTAAAGCACAATGAGGCTCCATGTCAGTTTTGTAACAAATATTTGGTGTCAATTTATTCCCCACCTGCAGCAGGCCAAAATCCCTCTTATCCCTCTTCACTGGCGAAGTGAAGGGGTGTGTGGTAAGTGCGGGCCACCCCGGGTGTCATCCCTAAAGGGGGGTGACATTGCCACCCCGCCCCCCTGGGATGCTCGCCTCACCCCCTGGGATGCTAGCCCCACCCCTGGCATGCCAGAGGAGCTAGGTCCACCTCTGTCCCTCTTATTCCCCATTGTTCTTTCATCCCCATTTCTCAATTGTTGGATGTCATTCTATAATGAAGTTCAAGAGACAACCTGGTGTTAATAACGGCACGTCTTTTCCAGAAGTGAGACTTTGGGGGGCATTACTTAGCCCCTATCCAGTCCCTGGATTCATTCTGAGGTGAGAACATGGGAGGATGGACCATGGTCCCATCACAAAAAATGAACTGTACAAACAGCTCCTGTTGCCCACAGCCATCACTCATTCCGTAGACCTCTTGCCTCTAGTGGAGCAACTAGTAGCACATGGGATTTGGCACTTGGGCTTATAGTTGCTGACTCCGAGTCTACTTTGTCACTGAGTCTAGTTTGGCCATCAGTGTAATAGGGTATTGATGGTCGAAACCATAAATTTTAATCACCTGGTGTTTCGTTATAAGGCAGAGAGTCTGGGACTTTCGGGGGGGGGGAACAATTGGAATCTATACAAATAAAGTTTTAGTGCTTTGTTAGGTGTGCCACCAGGCACTCTTACTCCTTTTGGGAACAGTAGTTGTTTTTATGCCTGTCAAGATAAATATTCTCATGGCAGTTATTACTTTCTGGAACAAGTGCTGAGTTACAACCGGATCAGCTGGGGACACTGCTGTGAAACTAAAATGTAGACTTTTGATATTGACTTTCAAAACACAAGGGATTGATCTTTGGGGCAGGTTTATAAATTAGTTAAAGACAGGTTGAAGGGGAAATATGTGCATGAGGATAATGGAAAATAATTTAGACGTGGTTGTATTTGCCCTGCCTGCCCTATTTTAATGCATTGCAGTATTATCTTTTGAGATCTGCCTTTAAAGGAACTTACTGGAATGCAAGTCTTATTGAACACAGTGAGGCATATTTCTGAGTAAAATGCACAAGATTGGACAGTAATAGTTAACTTGAAAGGTTTTCGTGGCCTTTGGGTTTAAAACCAATGTCCCAACAACATTCAAAGGAAATGATATGTCTGAATCTGTGGAGCCAGGGCAGTTGAAAAAGATTTGCCACAATGTGTTCCTTTGTGACATCTGTAGGGAACCCCAGGAAAAGAGAATTGTGAATCAGTTAGCCTGAATGTCTAGTACTGTATTAATAAGATGCTTCTAAAGAAAGATAATTTATTGGCTAATAAAATGTTATATTTGGGGTTGCCGGATTTGCAGTGGGTTACAAAGAAGTGTGCAGAACTGGGAATATGTTGAAGCTAATGCAATAAATTGTAAATATATTCTAATGTGTTTATATATGGCTCTCATTGTGCTGGCCCCTTCATAAAACAGGCATATGCTTTCTTTAATATGGATGTAGCTGTTGCTAACCTGTTGGAAGTGGATTTAAACATTTTGCTCTGGATTTTGAATGGAAACTTTCTCAGTTCATTTTTATTGCGATGACCAATTTTTTTGTTAAACAGCACAAGTTTGATTTGGAATACAGTAGAAGCTGATAATGTCTAAAGATGCAACACATATCTCCACTATTAAAGAGGATATAATTGGTGTATCATGAGCAGATGTCTGCCACCCCCATTCTGTAGATGAAGGAACTTTATAACACTCTGATGCTTCATAATACAAACCAATTAGTTGAGCCTACAAGCTAATGCTTATGCAACATATTGTACACAGATGACAAGATCAGTTGTTCTCACACAAACTTAAAACACGTGGTCGCAAAAGGTGATGCCCTTGACTACGAGAAAATAAGGTTGCTATCAGCAAAGTAAAAAACTTTCAGATGTCTTTCCGTCTTATAACTAATTAAGTCTAGCCACAACAAATGTACTGATTAATATATCATGAAAACAAAAGAGAGTACAAGAAGGTGAGGTCCCCTGCAACTGAAAAAGTTATAGCTTTTTAACTAATAGGAAGATGGTTAACTTTCCGTTGTGTTTCCCATTTATGAACCACAATGTATATCAACTTGCGGGAGAGTTCCAGATTCAATCCCCCTCTCCACCTGGGATCCTGGAGAGCCACTTCTAGTCCTTTCCCCATATGAACTCTGAGATCATCACCTGAGGCCTTTCTCTAAGTTCCACCTTCAAGGGATGCTCAGAGCCTTGTGGTGAGAAGAATGGGCCTTTTCTGTAGTAACTCCCTTTCTATGGAATGCTCTCCCCACAGAGGCCCATGCCATAACAATTTTCAGTGTCAGGCAAAGATGGGCCTGATGGATGTTTGTATTGTGATTATGTTTTTAATATGTCTATATGTTTTTATTACAGTACAGTCGTATCTTGGCTACCAAACGCCTTGGGAGTCAAACGTTTCAGTTCCCAAAACCGAAAACCGGAAGTGAGTGTTCCAGTTTTCAAGCGTTCTTTCGGAAGCCGAACATCCGGCAGGGCTTCTAAGGCTTCCGATTGGCTGCAGGAGCTTCCTGCAGCCAATCAGAAGCCGCGCTTTGGAAGTCAAACATTTCGGAAATTGAACAGACTTCCAGAATCGATTCTGTTCGGCTTCCGAGGTACGACTGTATTGTTTCTGGTTGTGAATCATTTAAGGACTTGATGTACAGTGGTACCTTGGTTTACAACCACAATTGGTTCTGGAAGTCTGTTCATAAACTGAAGTGTACTTAAACTGAAGTGAACTTTCCCATTGAAAGTAATGGAAAGTGGATTAATCCGTTCCAGACGATGAAAAACACCCCCTAAAGCAGCAAGTGTAAACCGAGGTTTCCGAGGCCTGCTGAGGCACTCCGATGCCTCCGCGGAGGCCAGGCCTTCGCTCCGGGCCTCTGTGAAGGCATTGGAGTGCTTCCACGACTGGGCCGCCGCCATGGAAGTGCTCTGATGCCTTCGCCGAGGCCCGGAGCGAAGGCCTGGCCTCCGTGGAGGCATTGGAGCGCCTCAGCAGGCCTCGGAAACCTCGGTTTACACTTCAGGTTTACGATTGTTCGTAAACCGAAAATTCGTAAACCAAGGTGTTCATAAACCGAGGTTCCACTGTAGTAGCAAGCAATATGTAAATTCAATAAACCTAAACCTGTAATAATAAAATTAAAGTATTTTTCCCTCACTGGGCTCTTCAGACAAAAACAGGGAGGCTGTGGTACCTGACTAAGTTATACTCAGAACAGACCCACTGAAATCAGTGGTTTTAAATCAATCACACTCGTTGATTTTGGTCAGTTTATATTGTGACTTAGTTGGATACTGTCCAGAAGGCAAACTTTGTTAAGTCTAGATATACACATGGTGAAGAATATTAACAACGCTGATACTTTAGCCATTTTTGGAGGATACTTCTTTTAGCAAAAGATAAATTAATGTAGCACTCTGGGGTTGTTATTTTTTGCTTTGAATCCTGTCTGATGATGGGACGATGCAATTCTCAATGTGTCTCTGTTCTTTGGCTTAAATGAGTGAGAGAGTACAAGGAAAAATATAATTTCTTACGGGATGTTCTGGACATTCCCAGCTTAGATAGGATCCATTCCACGTGGTACAATGATCTATAGTTTGCACATGAGGGCAATTGTACATCACAGGTATTCAACTAATGCTGGAAATCTGCTTAGGAAGAATTTGATTTGAACTGGCTAGAAAAAAAGATTATAAAGCATGGTAGTTATGGCAGTAGCAGCAGATGTACTGAACCTGTGCATCTTGAACAACTGGTAGGGGGCCTGTCTTCCATTTTTACTATTACACAATCCTTCACAGAAAAATCAAGCAGATGTAGCTGAACTTTAAAGAAGAAAAGTTTCTTTTTTAGAAAAAGAAGAAGTGTGTGTGTGTGTGTGTGTGTGTGTGTGTACACACTTTGTAGGTCGCTTTGAGAATGAGTGGGAAAGTGGTTTATAAATTTTAAGGAAGCAATGACAGGATGCATAAATGAATATGAACATTATATTCCTATTGCTGCAGATTACCTATGATATTCTGATATTTATAAGATTATCAAAAGAAAAGACTTGTTTATCTTTTCAAAGGAGTAATATGGATAATCAAGAAAAGTATAATTTAGTAACTTGAGTTTAACATGTTTGATTTTTATTCATTTTGGGAGGAGTCATTTTTCGATCCGGTCTCTCTGATTTACTGATGTAAGTAAGGCAGAACATGCATCAAAACATAAGAGAATTCTAGAACCAGAAGTGGATGCTAGCTAGTGGCAAGAAATTAATTGCATGAATCTTGCTCATTTTTGTTTCATCATGAATATCTCTATGAAATTAGTTGTCCAGAAACAGAACAACCTTTCTGTGTGAACATCCTTCCTTTTGACAGAGAATGCCTGAAGCAAAAGAATGAGAAAGTTTAAGCAAATAAGGGAAAAGGGTGGTAACAAGATACCACAGTTTTTAGCTGCAGGTCTCCCAATTCGAGTGCAGCTCAGATTGCCAGTAACCAAAAATTATTACCATATGGGTGCTATTCCATTGTCCTATAGGACATTAAAAGGTCAGCTAGGGCAACATCCTGACAGTGCTGATATGAGCTATTTAGTCAAATATGCAATGACCCATCCGTCAAGGAATATTCTTCGTAATCTCAGTCTCTTAGGGATTGGTTCCTATCCTGACAGGTATGGACAGTTAGCAAAGAAAAAGCTAATGGTTTTATTTTAAAATATGTCCCTCCCCGCTGGATTTTTTTAACTTGGAGATTTGGGGTTTAAAACCTAGAATCTTAAACCTGAGTTCTAACAGTTGGGATCTGTCAACAAAACACTGCAGACAGTATGTGATGCTTTAGTTCAGGGTTCTCAGTATTCCATTCACCCAACCACCCAACGCCAGTTTTCTTCTCCCGATACTCAGCAGCATTCTATGCTCACTTCTCATTGCTTTTAGGTTGCTTTTCTCCATTTGCTGGGGGTTTTTTGGGGGGGAGGGCAGGGAAAGGGACTGAGATGGACACACCAACTCTAGCCTCATTAAATTATTCAATTTCTTTGTTGATGTGTCTAGGCAGCTCTCCTGTCCCTGAGGATATTTCAAAATAGCTTCTTAGTGACCTGTCTAATGTCATGGCTCTTTCCACATTTTATACATTTCCCCCCATTTCAGTCAATCCATTTTATTACTACCCACCCCACTCAACCAATATTCTATGCCATTGTGTTGTTATGGGGCCATTTTCCTTTTGTTTTTAATAACCCCCAATTTTTCTGGCCTTCTGCAACCCTCAAAGCGCCCCTAAGTCTGTCAATCACTTCAATAACTCTTGTGTGATACATGGGTGACGTGGTTTTGACTACATAAGGACAAACACTGGGAGACAAATTTATTTTAATACATCCTTACTAAAAAAAAAAAAGTACCATAAACACATAATCAAAGCACATGAGGGGTGCTTATCCTAGTCTGGAATTTCTGTGAAAATTGCTAAATGCTGGTCATAGATTCAAGTCCAAGTTTTTAATGTTTAAAGTTTTATTCTGTTTTTAGTGTTCTGTTGGGAGCCGCCCAGAGTGGCTGGGGAATTTTAATAATAAATTATCATTAATAGTAAGAGAGCAATTTGCAAATATGGAAGATGATATGATGAGGAAGCCATAATAAATTGAAAAAAAATGTTTACACTGTCCATTTTGTATGTTCTGATTTGAGCTGAGATTACAATGTCACCTCCTCGACCTAGATAATTATGTTTTGAATCAGAAAAGCGTAATTTATCAGATAGCTAAAAATTAGATTGAGCTAGTAAGTAATGAATCAATCTTTATGCAAATGAGCTTCTTAACAAGAGAAGTCATGAAACTAACAGTGGCAAATTGCAGAGGTTTTACCACCATCTCAAAATGCCCAAGTGAAATATTCAGAGAGGGGCAGTAGCTTGGTGGTAGAGCAATTCGCTGGGTAAGGGCCATAGATCAGTTTCAGCTTTAATCCCCAGTACCTCCAGCTAGAGCCTCTCCAAGTAGAGAGCTGAGAGTCTGTGTTCTCCTTTCCCTTTTCACTGCCACAACATTTTCTACCTCTGGCAGTGGCTACCCAAACTCCAGCCCTGACTGGGATATTTAAATGCACACTTCAAACAGCAAATGAATTGTGGGTAGCAGGTTGGGGTGGGCCTTCTCACGGTACATCGAAAGATCCCTTATTTCAAAATAATGTTTATATTGTTAGCCTGAACTTTGTAGGCAGAACTTTGCCCTGTTGAATATGCTTGTAACATCTTGGAAGTTGTCAGCTGCCTGAATGGGCTTTTTGTGGGAATACATTTGAATTGGAAAAGAGTAATCCATCAAATCATATTTGAGGAGTAGTGCTGTTCCCCATAACCTTAGGAATAAAACGTAATGCTTATATTGCAATTGGCTAAATAACATCGTACTCCCACCATGCAACCCCCATGAGATTGTGTGGGTTTTCCTATAAAACTAGGTCCAGAAAAAGTCAAGAGAAGTCAGTTTAATAAACCCATAATTAACATTTGAATTATCCTACTAGTATCATTGGTATTAAATTCTACAAATGGGGCCAAGTAGAATGAAAAGGAAGAAAACAGTATTTTTTAATGAAATTCCACAGATTCTTCACAGGTTACTATTGTTCAGGTTTATGAGTCTGTGCAGAGTACTCTTAAATCTCCTTGACAATATAAGGGTCAGATTTTAGAATGGATTCCAGCCACTCATAGCTCTCTGTGTTCACAGACATTAGGATGGCTACTTAATTGCAAACATGAGGTGGAGAAGGCAGAAATCATGACCTTTTGTTCTAGAGACTAGGGGACATAATACTATTATTATTATTATTATTATTATTATTATTATTATTATTATTATTATTTTGCAGTAATGTGGAAACACACAAAAACAATAGATAAAAGAAAAAGAAAGAAAAATAACAGACATACATAAAAAGAAAAATACATACAAAAATACATATATACAGCTTATATTTTAACAATTTGTCAACCTAAACTGATGCTCTG
This sequence comes from Zootoca vivipara, assembly GCF_963506605.1. Taxonomy (NCBI): domain Eukaryota; kingdom Metazoa; phylum Chordata; class Lepidosauria; order Squamata; family Lacertidae; genus Zootoca; species Zootoca vivipara. The sequence continues at coordinate 27,039,092 of NC_083285.1, forward strand.
CCGAGCCTGTGACTTCCTTCCTTCCTTCTCTACATTGGTATTTCTCTATATTATCTTTACTTCGCTTGCCTACGTTTACCTCTGTCCTTTTTGTCTTATACTCTCCCTATAATTATTATGGTCAGATATTTTTTATGTTAATAATTGCTGGCATTATGTAAAACCTGTCAGTATTTTCAAATCTTTACAATACTTTTTTGCATATTCAATAAATTTACTCCAATCCATCCAAAACCTTTGATCTTTTTGGTCTCTTATCCTTGTGGTCAGTTTTGCTAACTCCATATATTCTATTAATTTTATTCTCCATTCCTCGATCGTTGGAACTTCTGTTGTTTTCCATTTCTGCCCTAACATTATTCTAGCTGCCGTGGTAGCGTATAGAAAAAATCTTTGATCCTTTTTGTTTATTTCTTTTCCCACCATACCTAATAAAAATGCTTCCGGTCTCTTGGGGAACGTGTACTGTAGTACTCTTTTTAGTTCATTATAAATTTGTTCCCAAAATCCCTTGACTATGGGGGACATAATACTTTAGCCAAAGCATAAACTTCACAAACAGCCTGGTCCTGTTAACAACCCCTGAGTCAGGTGCAGAAATAAAATTAATGGAGCTTTAAGATTGTCAAGAGGCCTGAGACATCACACATTCCTTTTCTTTCTTTCTTTCTTTCTTTCTTTCTTTCTTTCTTTCTTTCTTTCTTTCTTTCTCCACTTCCCCACCCTCTTCTACTCATGTACAATGTGAGGTGTAGCCATTGTCAACTTCTGTTAAAAAGATTCTGGGTACACTGTCAACTCCAGTTGGTTTTAATTAGGAATGGATGGAATGGAACACTTCAATTCTTGAAACTGTTCAGGGACTTCCAACTTCCAGTTGGTTCCACTCTGGTATAATTCTTGTTAGAAATCCAAATTTTAGAATATAAGTGGTATAAAGAAAATAGCTGTTTGGTTTGGAGTTTGTTTGTTGTTTTAAAAATTTTCCCACGGCGTTCCGACGGTCAATACGTCCTACGAAAAATTCGTCTAATTAATTCGTCTAATCTAGTTAATTAATGCGTTCCTATGGGCTCCGGGGGACTGGCGGCAGTGGCAGCGCTTGCTCGCTTGGCTTGTGGAAGGCAGGCAGACAGGCGGCAACAGCCCCTCCCTGTCCTTGCCACCTGCCTGCCTGTCTTTGCTGTCACCGGTGGGGGGAGAGGAACGAACAGAGAGAAAGCTGTCCTTTCTCTCCGTTCGTTCCTCTCCCCCCACCGCCGATCTGTCCTTGCTGTCAGCGGTGGGGGAGAGGAATGAACTGAGAGAAAGCTGTCCTTTCTCTCCATTCGTTCCTCTCCCTCCCACCGCTGACAGCAAGGACAGATCCCGGGGTTCGGAGACTCCAAACCCCAGGATCTGTGCACGCTCAGCAGAAGGGAGAGAGGAACGAAGGAAGAGAAAGCAGCCCTTTCTCTTCCTTCATTCCTCTCCCCCTGCCGCCGACAGCAAGGACAGATCCCGGGGTTCGGAGTCTCCCCAGCTTTCTCTTCCTTCGTTCCTCTCCCCCCCGCCCGACAGAGCCGGCATCTGACGAGGGTTCGGAAGCCCCGTCAAATGCCGCTGTGCCGGGCTAGGTGGCGGGGAAAGCGGAGGAATGCGCTAGTTCTTCTTTCCTCTTCCCGCGCTAGTTCCCCTTCGTGTTCCGCTGGTCTCTGCCGGTTGCCCCTCACTGCTCACGGCAACCGGCAGAGACCAGCAGAACACAAAGGGGAACCAGCTGCAGCGCGGGAAGAAGGCTGTCAGCGCCTCTCAGCTGATCTTCCTTTGCCTTCTTCCCTTGCTACAGCTGGTTCGCCTTTCACTAGACAAATGCCTTTTGCAAATAGGTTTTGTGATCGGAGGTTTTTATGGCCACACTTCGCAAGACCTTGTCGTCTTGCAAGGCAACCTCCGATCGCAAAACCCATTCGTCTAGTGAAAAATTCGTCTACCAGGGCATTCGTCTAGTGAGGCACCACTGTACTGGAAAAACAGTCACATCATAATGGAATGCCTCTCTTGTGACTCACAGGCAGCCAATCACATGAGAGCTACTGCCAGAGTAGGGGGGAAAGCCATGTTAAAAGTACACAGTAATTCAACATAAGTAAAAATTCCCATTTCAGGAAATTAAATCATTATCCTTAACAGTGTGCACTTGTGAGGATAGCTCCACCCAAGTAATTACGGAGATCGAAAGAGGCTCTAGTGTAAAAATGCCTGGTAGGACGAAAGTAATAACTCGCTATTGAAGATCTTGGAGGCAAGAGGTTCTTCCACAGCGAGCTGCTTTTTGACACTTACATTTATTCCTAATATGGTGATAATAATGTGTCAGCTTTACAGGTTGGTCATGAAGACAACTGTATCTGAAAAGCTTTCAGCAGTTTGCAAAAGGGTTGCTATTTATTATTTATTAAATATACCTACTGCCCTCCATCTGTGGATCATAGGGCAGTTTACAGAATAAAAACACAACGTTCCATATGGAGTTCGTGAACAGTCCAATATCTGGAGAAAGGTTTGCTTTCTCCAACATTTGATAACTCCCCAAAGGAAGTCGGCATGGTCCTCCGGACTGTGACTATTTTACAGGAGGATTCAAGCACATACCGGAAATTCAGGTTTGCACATTTAAAGTAAAATAAAAGGCTCTGCACAAGTCCACTTCAGAAAAAGAAACAGATTTATTTATTCATTTTGGAAAGTGATGCAGAAATGATTTGAAAAGAGTGGGATGAATGAATGGCTAACAGGAAGATGTGTCAACACCCACAGCTGTCAACCCTCCCTTTTTTTGCGGGAAACTCCCTTATTCCACGCCACAGCTGTCAACTTTCCCTTTTTTTTTTGCTGAAAATACCCTTATTCCAGCACCGTTTCCTGCTGCTATCCTGGATTGTTAGATATACCGTAGACTGTCCCCGGGACAGGTGAGGCAGCTGATCCCTTATTTTCAAATCCGAAAGTTGACAGCTATGGTCAACACCCTCCAAACAAATCAGGAAAAATCCTTCCTGTTCTATAACTCTGAAAACAAATTGGAATGAATGCTCAGTAAAGGCCAGATATAATCTAACCTCCATGTAAGCTTTGTACAAGCAAATCGGGACGAGTGCTCAAGAAAGTGCTCCTCTGGAAGGGCTCTCTGTCTTTTCCCTCCTTTCTCAAAAAGTGTGTCTTACCTCCCAGCATCCAGATCCTTCTACCTCATTTCTTTCTTCTGTGCCTATTTGAGGGCTCATCTACACTTCTGCTTGTCCTGCCACTTTCCCCCGGGGAAAGCCACTCTTTACTTCTGAATTGGAACAAATGTCAGTTGGGTTTTCTGTGGATTGTTATGTGCTCCGATTCAGCAGTAAAGCGCAGGCTCTTCCTGGGGGATGCAGCAGGGCAAACGGGAAACCTCTCAGACCTGTGCTTACTAGCTGTGGGATGAGCAAAGTGTGGACGAACCCAAGTCTCTCATGCAGGTTGCACTGGCATGTCCTGGAACACAGGGAAGTGATTTAGCTTTCCCTCTTGAGTAGCAGAGCACCAATGCTAAAATTTCTGTATTGTTTTTACATGAAAATGCAAGCTAGCTGGGCTGTTGTCAACCATGGATTGTCCTTTACTCCTGGATAGCTCAAAATGCAAGGCTATCTACTGTATTCAGCAAATGTTGTTTAGTTGTGTCCGACTCTTCATGACCCCATGGACCATGCAAATACAATAATATCAATACAAAAAAAATGCATTTTGTTATCCAACTTGTTTGTTCAATTTGTTTGTTTCAACCTTATCTAGCAGCCTTTTTTCAGGATTCAGTTACATTGCAGCGATCTGCCTTACACATGCAACTGCTACAAACTTTGAGCTGACCAGACCTTTGCACCCTTCGGGGCCTGAATGTTGTTGCCAGAAGACTGCATTTCAAAAGGCCTTGCTCTCTTTAATAATCTCAGTCATTAGCACTCCTTCCACCTCTTTCCCCTCCCCTGCTGATTACACCTGTACACATGTTTACTCCAAAACCACATCAAATCCACAGACATTCTTGCAGGCTGACTGGTTTCTACTGCTCAGAAATCCCCCTGTTTCTTGGCTGAGTACCCTGCATTCATGTGACTCCTGCACACTGCAACTCAATGAAATCCTCTGAAACAGCTGCCAATTCACCAAATTTTCCATGAATTAGGTCCTGACACTTCAATGAGAGGAAAGACAATGTCTGAAACAAGGCCAACTCTGGCTCACTGCCTAGTATGTGTCACAGTAATTCTACCAGCTGCCCTTCGATACAGCACTTCATACTTTACAGACCACCAAGCAGATCCCTGAATACTTCAGTGCTGTTTGGAGTTGGAGCTGCCAGTATGTTTTCTCAGCCTCTGGCACCCAGTGGCTCCAGGCTGGACCCAGAAAGTTTTTGTGCATGTTTGTTTTGGTTTGTTTTTATTTTTATGAATGGCTGTAGAAGAGGAGTCTTGACTGAACCGAGGCACAATACTGCAGCCATTCATGAAAATAGCAAAAGGAAAACATTGTACTTTGACTGATTGGATGCAGACCAAAGTTTATAGGAATGTTACTCATTCAGGACTTTTGCTGTCTAAAGGCTGATAACGTCTTTGCCTGCTAGATTATGGCTTGTAATTTAAAAAGTGTGGATTTGTGATCCTGGATAGATTGATTGTACTTCTACAAACTAGTTCAATCTTTTTTTCTTTGCCTCAGAGGAGGGGGGGGGATTTTTAAGTCTTCCTCGAACCATTTCATTTCTGAAAAAGAGACATGCTGCTAGAAAACTCACTTCTTTTCAGATTTCCACCAAAAGTTTGGTCCAGGGAAAAAAAATACAATCTCTAGATTACTTATGTGTTTCCTAGCTTTCACATGGAAAAACTGTGTGACTCAAAATGAAGCCATTTAAGGCTTAAAACAGGGAAGACATTATTCACAATGTGGATATTCCCTACACATAACTGTCTAGAAAGCAGGAATATGTGCAACTTGACAGGGCATTGAGTTGCCTCCAACTAAGCGCTACTCAGCGTAGGCCCATTGAAATCATTGTCCCGCCTTTAGTCTGTCATGGAAATCAAGGCAGTATACATGTGGTTCCCAAGCAGCTACCAGTAACATGGGGCAGAAAAGTTTCTACAGAACATTTTCCATTTCATAAGTTCATTGGGTACAATGACTGGATGCCACTTGCAAATAAATATTGGGCGGAATTGTCAGTTCTGAAATTGTTAGCTTTGTTTATCAAATACAAGGAAAATAAACTTGCTAGACTAAATCGCCCTCTAGGGGCAGGTGTTCCCAAAGTGGTCCACGAGCTTCATTCAGGTGGAAAGTGGCACACCTGCATGAAATATTCATACTGATTTTTAGTTGTATTGTATTGTATTATTAATTTTGCGAATAACTTCCCATGAGGCATTTCAAATTTAATTTACAATACAATGACATATATAAAATAGATATGTCTATAAAAAGTCAGTAAGAACTTTTTTTAATTTAAAAAACTACTATAAATATAAAAAGATTAAAACAACAGCAACACATTTGTAAAATTAATTCAGATCCAGGATGGATACCAACTGAGATAAATAAAAGCCACACACAGCCATCACTAATACCAGGTACAGAAAGCGTGATGTTTTGCTGGAGTCTTTCTGTTCTCAATCCAGTCAACTCTGTTCTGCCCTGCTCCTAAGTATTGGAGCATTCTGCTATCCATGTTGGCCAAAATAACGTTTTAAATCAGGTGTGCGGGACCTTTGGACCTCCAGATGTTGCTGAATGAACTACAGATCATTGGTCCATCTAGCTCAGGCATCCCCAAACTTTGGCCCTCCAGATGTTTTGGACTACAATTCCCATCTTCCCCGACCATTGATCCTGTTAGCTAGGGATCATGGGAGTTGTAGGCCAAAACATCTGGAGGGCCGCAGTTTGGGGATGCCTGATCTAGCTCAATAGTGTTCACACTGACTAGTGATGGCTTTCCAGGGTTTCTGCTAGACCTTCCTGGAAATGCTGGGGATTTAACCTAGGACCTTCAGTATGCAGATGCTCTATCACTGAACTATGGTCCTTCAGTAGGGTTTCTTATAAACTAATGGGAACGCGGGAGGCGCTGTGGTCTAAACCATTGAGCCTCTTGGGCTTGCTGATCAGAAGGTTGGCAGTTTGAATTCCTGTGCCGGGGTGAGCTCCTGTTTCTCTGTCCCAGCTCCTGCTAACCTAGCAGTTTGAAAGCATGCCAGTGCAAGTAGATAAATAGGTAGTGCTGTGGCAGGAAGGTAAACGGCATTTCTGTGCGCTATGGTTTCAGTCACGGTGTTCCATTGCTCCAGAGAAGCGGTTTAGTCATGCTGGCCACATGACCCAGAGCTGTCTGTGGACAAATGCCATCTCCCTCGGCCTGAAGCAAGACGAGCGCCGCAACCCCATAGTCACCTTTGACTGGCCTTAACCGTCCAAGTGTCGTTTACCTTTTTACCTTATAAACTAGAAAGGATGAGTCCATTTAACTGGTAACAGACGGCGTGAAACAGGTGAGGCGTATGCTGCAGGAAATAATTTGCTGGGGGAAATGTGAGCTTGAGGAGGGAATTGAAAGAGGAGAAGGAGTTGGCTTGCCAGATCAGAAGTGGGGGCAGCATTCTGTCAAAATGGGCAGGATTTATTCTGTGAAGCTGTGAAGTAATTAAAAAGAAAGTGCCTTTCTGAACTTCTTTACCTCACAGCTGAGTAGGCACAGCCAGATCACACAGATCTGCAAAGGGTGTGATTTTCAGGTGGTCTTGAGCAAGCATTTCATATTTAAGGAATTTAGTATTGAAATATGAAAGGAGATGCAATGATAGATGATAATGGTCAAGACAGGTGGGTGTCTACTAGCCTTTAAAGCCAGGATATATCTGTACACCTTGTGACCCACCAGGCTAAATGCAGCCTGCCTGCCGGATGTTCTACAACCATGTTTTTGTGGCCACAGGCAACAAAACCAAAGGTTTACGGGGGTGTCATACATAGCATGTGGGCTGCATTTGACTTTGAAAAGTCACAAGTTGTACTTTTTATGCTTTAAGAAACAGGTTGGATTTTCAACAGCACTGGGAAACACCCCAGGCTGACCACATATTCATTTGAACTCAAGTGTGATGGGGAACTCAAAAGTGGGGAGCTAAAATGTTATGATAATGTACCAACGATCCAGGACTGGCAGACAAAGACGGTGGAATATGCTGAGTTGGCGAAATTGACTGGGAAAATCCAAAACCAGCGGGATCAAACATTTCAAAAAAGACTGGAATAAGTTTATAGAGTATTTGAAGGATAATTGTAAACATTTAACAGCACTGATAGGATTGGTTTAAAGCTTGATAGTTTATAGAAAGCACGGATTTACAATTAATATAATTTAGTGATTATTGGAATTGAATAGAGAATAAAGAGGGGAAATTGAAATGCAATTTTAAAAAAGATATAATTTAAGGTAATCATGGGCTGGGAGGAAGGGGAGTCAAGTGCTCATGAGAGTGGAATATAATTCAAAAACTTGAGTGTGCTATATTTATATAAAATGGAAAGTTAATTAAAAAATTTTTTTTAAAAAAATCATTTGGTAACATGTCTAGAAAGTTGAGCCATGGGTGATTTTGCAAACCTGGCCCTACATCGGTCTCCCATGGACCCTTATGTTCTACTTCAGAGGATATAGACTTTTTGTCTTCAGAGATTTGACTCCTTGCATAGTATATCCTTAATACAGTAAGCTGTGAGTTCATTGTTTTAAGGAATCTCTGCATGCTCCAAAAGGATTGAAACCAGACTCTTCTTATTCAAACCACAATTGTATTTTAGTCCTCCGCTTGGTATAATGAGAAGAAAAATCACTATGAATGCATTAAAAAAACAAAAAACCCTCTCCATACCTAAGTTTCAGATACACAGACCAATGCAGCGAAATGTCAGTTGGCAGCTGGGATAGCTCAATTGGTAGAGCATGAGATTCAGTTTCAGCATTGTGGGTTTGAGCCCCACATTGGACAAAAGATTCCTGCTTTACAGGGGGTTGGACTAGATGACTCTTGTGTGGTCCCTTCCAACTCTACAATATAGGGATACTTTGAAAGAAAATGATGTACACAAATCTGGATGACCTCAAAAGCAGGTATGGGGGTGGACTTTGTACAATGTTGCAGTACTGTTCTCTCTTTGCCTATATTTACTGGAATTCAATGAAGACTAATAGAATTCTGCAAATATTCCCCAACTGTAGTTTTTGTTTACATTATTTTCATGTATGCCATGGGAATGTTATATAAAGTATGTGCAGCTAAATTAGAATCATTGTAGAAAATATGCAAACAATCTCTTGTCTTTCCCAGCTGTACTGTTGTATTGTAAAAGTTACCCGTTCCCAATGCCCAGACTGGAAATTTATAAGTATATAATTCTAATCAAAAAGGATACACATCATATCACACATAATACTGAAAATTGAGGTTTTCCTGCTGTATGTTACATTGGTCTTCACCTACCTGGTATTCTCCAGATGTTTTGGACTACTGTTCCCATGAGCATCGTCCTGATGGGCTCCATATTGAGGAAGGCTTTGTTACACAGTACAGTCATACCTTGGAAGTCGAATGGAATCTGTTCCTGAAGTCCGTTCGACTTCCAAAATGTTTGAAACCCAAATTGCGGCATCTGATTGGCTGCAGGAAGCTCCTGCAGCCAATCAGAAGCCGTGGAAGCCCCGTCAGATGTTTGGGTTCCAAAAGAACATTCGCAAACCAGAACAATCACTTCGGGAGCCAAAATGTCTGAGTTTCTGGGTGTTCAGGATCCAAGGTACGACTGTATGAGAAAGGGGAGACTTTCCTTTGTCATAAGCCATCTAAACAATATACTTCTTTACTCTTTATTTGCAGCCACAACAGGTGACCCAGAAGAAGCCAGCTCGGGTAAGTAGGTGTGTGTGTGTGTGTGTGTGTGTGTGTGTGTGTGTGTGTGTGTGTGTGTGAATTATTGGCTGTGTGCTAAATTCATATAGTTCCATACATCTGTAATTCTAATCTGACATTGACATGTAATGAACAGAAATACAGTACTTGAGGGTAAATAAACGAGATGATTTTATGACGATTAAAGAAGGACAACATCGCAAACAAGAATCTTATTTCATCAGGTGCATGTTAAACTTTTTTTTTTACTAACATTTCTTTAGAGCCAAATGGTGACAAAACAGAAGTTAAAAAACCACAAAACACAATAATAATTATAAATGAATGAAGCTAAAGCAAATTAAAACAGCCACAGAAGAAACCCAACAGCAGTTTAATGATCTAAACCATGGGTAGGAAAACTAAGGCCCGGGGGCTGGATCCTGCCCAATTGCCTTCTAAATCCGGCCCATGGACGGTCCGGCAATCAGCGTGTTTTTACAGTTTTTACATGAGTAGAATGTGTCCTTTTATTTAAAATGCATCTCTGGGTTATTTGTGGGGCCTGCCTGGTGCTTTTACATGAGTAGAATGTGTGCTATTATTTAAAATGCATCTCTGGGTTATTTGCGGGGCATAGGAATTCGTTCATTCCCCCCCAAAAAATATAGTCCGCCCCCCCCCACAAGGTCTGAGGGACAGTGGACCAGTCCCCTGCTGAAAAACTTTGCTGACCCCTGATAAACAACAACACATTTTTAAAACTGAAAGACTAAAAATTATTTAAAGAGGCAAACTGCTGAAAAGTCCCTCTCTCTTCAGCAGGGGCAATTGCAGAAGGGCCTCAGAAGATGACCTTAAGATCTGGGTAGGTATATATGGGAAGATTCTTAGGGCCTAGAACAGGGATCAGCAAACTTTTTCAGCAGGGGGCCGGTCCACTGTCCCTCAGACCTTGTGGGGGGCTGGACTAAATTTTGAAATTTTGAAAAAATAAATAAAAATGAATGAATTCCTATGCCCCACAAATAACCCAGAGATGCATTTTAAATAAAAGCACACATTCTACTCATGTAAAAACATGCTGATTTAGATTTAGAAGGCGATTGGGCCTTAGTTTGGGGACCCTGGCCTAGAAACAGACTAACTGTCATTGTAGATTACAGAGCACTGGCATAATATGACCCTTTTAGCCAGTCCCAGTTGACAATCTGGCCAGGCTATTTTGGCCTAACCGAGCTTTCTAGACCATTTTCAAAGGTAGACACACAGACAATGCCTTTCAGCAATGTAGAATTGGCCTATTAAACAGCCATTAACCCCACTTTGTCACACTGTCTTGTTTAAAAGGATTATTTTCTCACCTTTTCAATGAATATTTATGGATGAAATGGGAGCTCTAAACCATTTTACGGACTCCAAACACATAGTCGGAACATGGTAGTTATTACACTACACACTGCTTAACATGGAAAACTATGGTAGACTCTTATATAATATGAGCATAAAATCCTTAGTGAGTATAATAGAGGAGACACTGAGGATCAGAAGCGATTTCAGGATCCATGAAAGGATGGGGAAGCTCTCTTTACGTGTTACTAAAAAAATGGCAGTGTTTTCTTGAGTCCCGAGGCGTGACTGGCTCAGGAGTGGAGTGACAGGTGAAGATGGAGAGAAAAGAGGAGGACATTCGGATGGGAGCTGAGACCGGAGAGAAGAGGCTGGGGGGAGCGGATGCTTTCAGCTCCCAGGTTCCTGCTGCCTCAGCTGGGGAAGCAGGAGTCTCATCTCTCCCCTTCTCTTTGAGACAAAGGAACACAGCCAGGGAATCTGAGAGGGAGTCAGCCCACAGCTAGAAAAGGAGAAACCAAAGTTGGACGGACTCCTTGGGGAGATGCCAAGGGAGATGTAAGTGGGTAGGAGGGGAAGCACTTTGCAGAGGTTGGTCTCCAGCACACCAGTACAGGTGCTTAACAGGATTAGAAGGAATTACACATGATAGACAAAGAAACTAGAAATATCAACAGCCATTGCTTGATTCAGGGATGTTGAGGTGCTCGGAGGCCCGAAGTCCAGGGGATCTGCAAGCTTTATAATGTATAAAGAGGGTGACATACCGGTATCCTGCTGGTCCTGCCAACACCTTCAAACCACAGGAAAAGACTTCTGTAGCACCTGGAAGGGGAGGCTCCCTTAGGAATCTAGGAAGCTGTCTTGCATGCAGCTTTATAGATTACTTCTATATGAGCCTGCTCCTCCTCCAGTTCAAACTATCAGTAGGGTCTGTGTGGGTTCCAACATCTTTAACTGGGATCCTGGTGGTCTGCTGATTGCCAGTGCTTCTTTCCACCCACACTCCCAAACAAAACATTCTTTGCAATAGCTCACAGACTTCAACTTTTCACATCGGCTAAAACCAAGCTGCTGATTTTTAATTGTTTTTTAGAAAACCTTATTACTTTAGAAATAATGGAGATAACCTAATTTATGGTTTGGGATCATTTTTCAGCAATGATATCGAGTGGCTTTGTTACGAATGTGCTGCCCAGCCATTCCCCTCTAGCAGTTCTAGTTAGCAGGTTAAAAATATCTTTGCTCATTTGAGCATTGAACACAATCAGTATAGCAACTAGCGTAAAAATATTGATTTGGCCTTTGACAGGGTTACCATTCTCAGGGTCTAAGCTAAAGTTGGCCTGAAACCTATTCTTGCCTCCTTAGAAGTGAGTCCCACTAGGTCCAGTGGGACTTAGTCCCAAGTAAAGAAGTATAGGGCTGCGGTCTTAACCTGTTCCCAGGTGAAAGTATTAAATCTCAGGGCAAGGAAGCAGAGAGAAGCATGTTCCTGCCACCAGCAACCTTCTTCTAACATTTCCAACATGTTCTTCCAGTTTCATTTTCTCTCATTTTATGGGAGAGAGTAAACTGAAAGGTGGACACCCAAGCTTGTATTATTATTATTATTATTATTATTATTATTATTATTATTATTATTATTATTATTTATACCCCACCCATCTGGCTGGGTTTCCCCCGCCACTCTGGGCGGCTTCCAACAAATACAAAAATACATTAAAATATCACAGATTAAAAACTTCCCTAAACAGGGCTCCCTTTAGGTGTTTTCTAAATGTCAGGTAGTTGTTTATCTCCTTGACCTCCGATGGGAGGGTGTTCCACAGGGCGGGCGCCGCTACCAAGAAGGCCCTCTGCCTGGTTCCCTGTAGCTTTGCTTCTCACAGTGAGGGAACCGCCAGAAGGCCCTCGGCGCTGGATCTCAGTGTCCAGGCTGAACCATGGGGGTGGAGACGCTCCTTCGGGTATATAGGACCGAGGCCGTTTATATTGTATTACAGTGGTGCCTCGCTAGACGAAATTAATTCATTGCACGGGTCTTTTCTTATAGCGAAAAATTCGTCTAGCGAATCCCATAGGAATGCATTGAAATTTTTTTGAATTTTTTTTTGCCCATAGGAACGCATTAATTGAATTTCAATGCATTCCTATGGGAAACCGCGATTTGCTAGACGAATTTTTCGCAAAACGCATTCGTCTAGCGAGACAAGCTCCGCTCGAAAAATCCTTTCGTTAAGTGGAAATTTCGTTAAGCAGGGCATTCGTTAAGCGAGGCACCACTGTATATAAATATATTGTATTATAAATATATTTTGGAAATGCATAGGAAATTGGACAATAATTCTGCAAAGGAGCTTGAAGGGGGATGCTTGGGATATCTATTATCTGTCTTTCTCAATATGTACTTTGAGCCTCAGAAAAACTAGCAGCCCTTTTATTTGGGAAGCTGGAATATGCCTGAAGAGGCTGTACAGCCTAAGAAGGATGAAAGTCCTGCCACAGTTCAGTCTTGTGTCTCTTTGCCTTTCTACTCCCTTTTATTTTACTTGACCGAAATAATCTATAAAAGCAAATAGTTCAGGCTCAAAATTAACAAGAACATGAGCTCATGCAGGCTTCCTAATCTGAGCTGTCTAAGGAAATAATGATAAAATATAAACATAGGGACTACATGGAAGTTCATGGAGGATAATGTAAATCTTATACTACATTCAGAGGAATCACTTCCTTTTCCATCTGTTTCCTTCAAAATAGCCTTGCAGATGGTTTTTCCAGACAGCTTTCTGGATTAAGGTAGAAATCTCCCCGCAATGGGATTTGGAAATATTAAGCCCAAGCCTTGTAGTACCAAAGTGTTTAGTTGTAGTTTGGACCAGCAGCTTTGGCTACTCTAGGCCAGGTGTGAGAAACATTTTTCAGTCCCAGAGCCATGTTCCCTTGTGACGAGCTCTCAGGGGGCTGCATGCCATTGCTGGGTGGAACCAAAGGCAAAGAGCGGGCAGAGGAAGGTAATAGGCTGCAGATACAGTAATAGGCTACATTCAAGCCATGTAAAAATCCTAGGTTTCTGTTTGTGCACACACTATAAACATGAGGGGTCATCACAGTTCTGGGATACATTCCAGCCAGGCAAAAGCAGCCGGGCAAAAGCACTTGAGGAGTGTTCAGAGCAGGGCCAGACCAAAATATTTTGGCACCTGAGGCAAACCACAGAATCACATCCCCCCCAGTACCCAGTTTATACCAGTGGTGGTGTGGAATAATTTTTGCTTACACCACCAGACTCCTAAACACAACTCCGATACAGACCACTCTGTAACTCTCCCCTACAATGCAGCATGCAAAATCCAGTTGTAGTGTTTCGTGCCCTCTGGAACAAGAGGTTACCTGCTTTTAGCATTCCAGTTCTGATACCAAAGATCATTGTGTGAGCTCCTTGTTGCCCCCACCCTGCCTGCCCAATGCACACACAGTAACACACTGTTGCAGTTTCCAGTTGTATTATTTTTATTTATTAATGATCATGCATCTGAAACACTTTATTTTGACATAAGTTGAAAGGTATGCTTTTGTGTATGGAACATTTTGTTGTATACTGGTTTGAACTTCTAGATCTGTGTTTTCAAAGATGTCCCGTTTAGTTTTTTGTTGTTGTTGTTTTAAACCAAGCTCCTATCTCGTATTTTCATCTCAAATAATACCACCAGTTTTCTTTAGAATATTGTGCAAAATACAGAAGAGTCTAAGGTAGTGTCCCCCTCCCCCTTTTTTTACTACAGTTCTATAAATGTCATTATCTTCCAGCTTTCAAACACACTGCAGGGCAAATACATTCACTAAATCTTACTTTAGGGACAGATGCTTTCTAGCTTAGAGCCATGAAGACACTATGTAAAATTCAACAGTATCTTCAGACAGTTAAAGAACCCAGAGGATTTTCCATTTTGCAGCTGGAGAATGCAAGAGCAGGTTACACTGTGAAATGATATTCTCTCAGTATTAATACGGACTCTTAAATCATAAGATATGTGTATGTCCACATGATAGCTGTGAAATGAATTATAGCTACTGAGAGAACTCCTGCAGTGAACTTGTTTTAGAAAAGGTTGCCAGATCTACATGCAAGCCACCAGTTAAGTTTAAACATATCTTGCAGAAAAGTTAGGTATGCTATGTTTAAAGACAGAATGTTTATTGTGCCCTTTCAGCTACTGCCCTTTGATAGGCCTGTCTGAGGATTAAAGGGTATATAAATTTGACAACACAAAGTTGGCATTTCTAGTAAAATCTGTTGTACTTTTATGCTTAAATTGCTAAATAGAGGAAAAACAAGCCAGTTTCCTAATTTGCAAGCAGTTTGCAACAGCTGTATCCTTCGCCAGAGTGTCATATGGGTGATTATATTGTAAAATAATACAAAGGAAATAGTTATTTTTAGGGACGCATCATGAAGATTATCAAAGCGAAACTTTTAAAAAACACACACACAACAGGACATACTTTATTTTTATCACTTCTGAAGCATAAAAACAATATGCGTGTAAATCTGTCATTTGACCAATTATGTGAAAGGGGGTTTCAAAAACGAAGGTTTTTATAATGGTAATTGCAAGATTAAACACACGTAGCCATACAGTTGCCCCCTAAATCTCCTCCCCTTTTTCTGAAGGCTCTAAAGCCACCTGTCAGTAGCCCAACTGCTGGGTACTTCAGAGGTACAAACTCTCACATACTTATTAACTATTTTTACTCATTTCCTATAATTTCTTTCCCCTTCTCCTTTCATAGCTAATCTCCTGGCCTACTTAAACTCTTCAAGGCTGAGGCGTGGTCTGTGGGAATCTTGCCTAACAGCAGCAAGTGTCTATACCAGGCTTTCTCAACCTTGGCCCTCCAGATTTTTTTGGCCTACAACTCCCATGATCCCTAGCTAGCAAGATCAGTGGTCAGGGATGATGGGAATTGTAGTCTCAAAACATCTGGAGGGCCGAGATTGAGGAATCCTGGTCTATAATCAGTAGCCATGATTAGGCAGAAACTGTTGCCTAGCAATAACTGGATAAGCATATATTTCCTTACATTGCTCGGAAAAATGCATTTATTATTATTATTATTATTATTATTATTATTATTATTATTATTATTTAAGCAATGCATGTGAAAAAGCACATAATAAAAACATTACCCCTGACCTAAGACAAACAACCTGTTTCCCCAAACACACAAGAGGAATCTTTCCAGAAAAAACACCCCAACAAAGCCTATGGCAGAAAAACTCACAATACCTGTCAATATGCCAGGAGTCTCTCATCAAATATTTAACTTATTCAAAGAAAGCCATATCTTATTATTTCTACACTAAATTTGGCATGAGCTCTCCTCACAACTTCCTCTCCTACACTCCCTCCCTTACACTAAGTTTCAGGTCAATGAGTGCAGCCATTTTCAATCTATATCCCTTAGAATCTACTGCTACCATTTCTCATTATAAAGGCGGAATACGGTTCAGCTGACACTCCTTAGCATAGGGCCATAACTGTGCCCTCTACAAAGATCAGGCCAGAGACATACCCTGTGTTTTAGACAAGTTGTTATTTAATCTTACAAGGAAACTAGATTGTTCTTGCTGTACAATACATCCCTGTCTTTCCATCGAAATAATCTGCAATTAAGTCACATCATGAAACCAAAAATCCACAGTAATAATTC
The DNA here is from genome assembly GCF_963506605.1 of Zootoca vivipara. Classification (NCBI taxonomy): domain Eukaryota; kingdom Metazoa; phylum Chordata; class Lepidosauria; order Squamata; family Lacertidae; genus Zootoca; species Zootoca vivipara. The sequence goes on from NC_083285.1 coordinate 27,055,123, forward strand.
CGGCACAGTCAAGCAGTAGACAAAGAATATAATCAGGCAAACACAGATTCTTTGCCAGCCCACTTAAACCATGTAGTGGCGTACAGTGCACCCCGCTTAGCAAGGCATTCTGTAGGATATGTGCTGTCTCAGACATTGCCATCAGCTGTGCCTTATTTGAACCCTTTTGAGCTATATCACAAGCCCCAGTCCTATTCCTCTGATAAAAAAAAATTCTGAGCATTCCTCAAGGAAGCTATAGCCGTACTTGCTGAACTTTCGTTCATGTAATCAAAGGGGAGGTCAAGGGAAAACCAGGAAAAATTGCTCTCTCTCTCTCTCTCTCTCTCTCTCTCTCTCTCTCCAATTCAGATATTGCGCCCACTGAAGAATGTGCTTGTTAAACCCCTTGTATAGTTGGGACTTCATTTTTCTTTGTGAAGTGGGCTGCTATGTATATGGCTGTGAGCTGTTCAGTGCTTGGAACCCTCCTTGACTGGCGCTCATAAAAATGTCACTATGCACTTCCACTTTGAAAGGCTCTTTTATCTTACCTTCCTGAAGCCCCCTTTCCAAAGGGTAAGCACGCTTGACCAGGAAGCAGCAGCTTTGCCTTCCCACATAGTTAGGTCTTAATGAGGTGTGCACAGCTCTTGGCTTTCGACTTTCGTGTAACTTCAAAGCTGCTGTTTTCACATTTGACTAGAGGCCTACAGCTAGCGTTTTGGCTGGTATACATGTCTCTTTGCTCTCTCGCATACGCAACGCAGCAGAGTTGATCGTAGCCATGTGTACTGTGGTACCTTGGTTTACAAACTTAATCCGTTCCTGAAGTCTGTTCTTAAACCAAATCCATTCTTAAACCAAGGCACACTTTCCCTAATGAGGCCTCCTGCCGCCGGTACCCTTCCACCATTCGGATTTCGTTCATAGACCTAGGTAAAGTTCGCAAACTGGAACACTACTTCCGGTTTTGCAGAGTTCATAAACTGAATAGTTTGTAAACAGGACTGTTTGTAAACCAAGGTACCACTGTACTTGGAAGTTCAATATGTCTTACTCTCGTTTAATTGTACATAGGATTGTAACCTTCCTTCTTTACCTTTGCTCTCATGCACCCTTCTGGGAGGGAAAATGAGAAGCATCTGCTGCTGCCACTGTGCCCTGGTCTTCTCATTTGTGCCCGGCCCTCATCCATCACAGATATCAATGCAAAGAAGGTTGCAGCAGCTAAAGACCAAATGGATGGCAGCCATCTTTAAATATCTGAAGGGCTGTCATGTGGAAGGTGGAGCAAGCTTGCTTTCTGCAGGTTGAAGGAACGGATTCAAATTGCAAGAAAGGTTATTCTCACATAATATCAGGAAGGATGGTAACAGCCATTCAAGAATGGAAGAGACAACCTCGGAAGCTGGCAGACTCTCCTCCACTGGAGCTTTCTAAGCAGAGGTTGGGTGGGCACCTGCCAAGGATTCTTCACCTGCACTTCCTGCATTGGGGGTCCTGTTCCAGCTCTCCCACTCTATGATTCTGTGACTAATTGGGAATGGGTTTAATGGCAGCTTCTCCTTTCCCTGAAAGACAAGAGTATGATGTAAACAAAGTTCTAATTCCTGTGTACATTTACATGGATGTTAGCCACTGAATTCAATTGGACTTCCTAACGTGCACAGGATTGGACTGTAGCTAAAATTTTGTTGCTCTTTCTCTTTCCCTTTCCCTTTCCCTTTCTAGTGCTGCCCATTCCTAGTTCTCTTCATCCAGGAAGACATACTTCCTGTTTATAGGAACAGAAGAATCTGCTTCATACAGTATCAAGTTAGGCCTCTGGTCCACCAGGCAACAGGCAGTGTCTCTCTAGGGCAGGGGTCAGCAAACTTTTTCAACAGGGGGCTGGTTCACTGTCCCTCAGACCTGGGGTGTGTGGACTATTTTTTTATATAAAAAATGAATGAATTCCTATGCCCCACAAATAACCCAGAGATGCATTTTAAATAAAAGGACACATTCTACTCATGTAAAAACATGGCGATTCCTGGACCATCCGCGGGCCGGATTTAGAAGGTGATTGAGCCGCATCCGGCCCCCGGGCCTTAGTTTGGGGATCCCTGCTCTAGGGTTTCTTGTCTGCTCACTTCCTGCTTTAAGCCGGTCACCTGTTCCAAGCATAGCCCACCTGCTGTTGTGAAGATACTGGAGGAGGTATAAAGTAGCTGCAAAAAGGGACTTCATTCTTGTGCCACAGGCATCAAATTTTAGTTCCCGAACCACATTTTTCTGTGCACCCCCTCAATTAGTACAGCTAACTCCCAGATGCACAGGGAATGTGTTCCAAAGATGAGTTATCTTAGGTCTATAGCCACTTGTGATGGGAGACTGTCCTGGTTTTTGTTTTTGTTTTAAAAAAATTCTTTTTACATGTAAAAGAGTATGGAAAAGCATAGAGTCAATCACTATTCCCCTGCCTCAAAAAAATACCTGCTCCCACTTTCTGCCTCAACAGCAAAACCAATGAAATAACCCACAGGATGTTGGAGAATAAATTCCCTTAAATTTTAAATGTTGTGGAATCATTTTTATTTTATTAATAAGAATTTATCTTACCAATATTGTTGTATTTTATACCACTCATTTATAAAATAACTTTAAACATAGTGGGCCAACTATATTTAAGTAAGTTCTGCTTGATTTGCATTGACGCTGAGTCCCTGACAATGAATCTTTGCCTCTTAAAAGAAATCCAATGCTGTAAGACCGCGTACCCACTTACCTTGGAGTAAGCCCTAATAAACATAAAATATGTACTTCTGAGTAGATATACATATTATGTAGTAGCATCTGATCTCAGATTAACCTACATGGAAACAAATTGGACTTTGCTGTCCAAGAAACAAGAGGGGCAAACTACAGAGATTCTAAAGGCTAGAAAAATGGAGAGAAACAAGAAACAAAAGTGCATGAAAGGGGAGGGTAAAACAGCAGCTCTTAGGAACCCAGGGATTCCTACATCCTGGTGTCCAAGCAACTCACTTGTCAGTCACAGCTCTGACTTCAATTATTGATTAAAATCATGGAAATGTGGGCGCAAACTGGCTGGCACATCCCACAGAATCACTGAAACATTGCCTGCTCAATAACTTCCCTTATAGGAGGCCTAGGGGTTTTTTGTGTTTTGTTTTTAATGAAAGCTCAGTCTGGGGATTGTATCCAATACTAGTTCTACACAAAGTAAAACATTGAAATTAATGGCCATGACTGACTAAAGTCCATTAATTTTGGATACATCTGGCATGGGCTCAGGCGCAATTGCTTCAGCTGCATCACTATAATCTGACCATAGTGACAGGTCCATTTCAGTGGATGAAACAGCCACTGAGAATGTTTTCTAAGCAAATCTCTGTAAAGTCAGAAAACCCTGAGATTCAGAGGTATTGGTATGAAATTTATTTGCCTTTTATGTTGCTGTTGATGTTGCAGTAAGCAAATGCTTGTCACTGAAGCAAGTGGATGATGTCTCCTGTTTGAAGAGGCACAGTGTAAATATTTTCATAACCACCTACAATCACATTGCTTTGCTGAGGAATACAGATAAATTATTCCCATATATACAGCACCCATAGCTGCCAAGTCTCCCGTTTCCCCCGGGAAACCCCCGTTTTTACTTACCTTTTCCCGGTGGTCCCCCATATCACTTCGTCTCCTGTTTTTCTCCATTATTTTCTCCTGCCGGCGGCCATTTTTTTCACCTAATTTGCCCTTCTATGGGCACAAAAAATGGCTGCCGCCGGCTTCAAAAGTCGCATCTACACATGACCGGAAGTGCGTAGATGTGACTTCCGGTGTCAGCGGCAGCCATTTTGGTGCCCATAGATGGGCGGCCCGACACCGGAAGTTGCGTCGATGCACTTCCGGTCATGCGTAGAAGCTACTTTTGAAGCTGGCGGTGGCCATTTTTTGTGCCCATAGAAGGGCAAAGCGACACCGGAAGTTACGTCGCCGCAACGTCCGGTGTCACACGGCTGCCGGTCCCGGATTCTGCAGTCCGGAACTTGGAAGGTAAGACAGCACCTCTTGGAGCACGTAGGACCCAGGGCAGAAGAGTTATCTGCAGATGACAGCTTCCACACATGGATTGCCCATGCTGGATTTGAAATTGTACACATTCTGTAGCAGCAAATAAAATGTGATCTAGGGTCATCGTTTACAGCAAAACAGTTTCTGGCATCTTTGTGGAAAAGCAGCTACAGTTATGACCTCAAGGAGCTGTGAATTATTGACGTTTCCCACCAGGATGTTTCACATATCTCTTCATGCTTGTGCAACACAGAGGTCTCTTGCTTAGATACAGCACCAGTAATGAGGTGCCAGTACTCATATCCAGTGTTCGAAACTCCCATTGTTCTAGGTGCATTTTGCGACGGGGAACTTCATTAGTGTGAGCAGTTTCTGAGCTCTGGGCACAGTACCGAGGCTAAGATTTCAGATTAAAACTGCAGAGTGAAAGGAGAGGAGGGCCTTTTTCTGCCTCCCCACTTCCAGCTACTCTCTGAAGACTGGAGAAGGGGGGTGGTCAGGAAAAGGACCAGACCATGTGAAAAATGAACATACTGTATTATTTTAGCCGCAGTTCGTTCATCTTCAGCTATGTATTCTTTCTTATAAAAAAGTGTGCCTAGTTGTTGCATCCATAACCTAGGTTTAAGGTGCCCTTTTAGCTCCTAACTTTCATATCTCAGTTTCCAACACTACTCATATCTTGTCACAAGTGTCATGGGTGTAGGGACAAAACGGCTGCCATGAACAGCAAAGAAAAGGATGGCGGTTGTACTCTGTACCAGTGAGTATCATCACAAAAAACACTGATTAGATGAATGGAGTCGCCGAGTCTCCATTGCAGCATTTTACGTACTGCACACAAGGTGCAGTAGGCGGGTTGGGCCAGCAACAACCACAACTGGGACCCCAAAAGCCCTTTAGAACGGCAGATAAATGTCTGTTTCATATGTTTCCTTTATCCCTGTGTTTGGAGGTGTTTAATAGCAAGTGAGCCATACCTGGATGACTCCGCTTCATTTGGCAAGCAAAGGATGCCAATTTTACTTAGGATGCCAGAAACCACTGCAAACACCTCAGCTGCTAAAGCAGGGGCGGAATCATACAATGGAGCTCCCTGGCAACTTCCTTTGTGAATGCACCACAGTAACTTGCTTTAAGATATGAGCAGTGGGATTATGGGCCTGACCAGGCAAGGAGCACACTCTGTCTCGCTGTTTTGGACAAGTCACTGTCTTTCAGCCTGAACCACAAAACAGGGTTGATGCAAGAGAGAGAGAAAATGTGACAATGAAATATTTGTAACGTGTCCCCACCATTCTGCACAGGCTGGGAAAGGAGTTTTGACAGTAAACAATTACTAGCAGGGGGCTGTGTAAAGTTTACCTCAGCAGCAGCTTACGTATTGTTGCGCAATGGAGAAACAGGACGGTGGCTGGAAATGAGTGATTGTGATGAATGGAACTGTATTTGTGCGATAGGTTACTGCCTTTTTTGTAATTTAAATATTAATTGAAAAGATAAGGTCAGGGGTTAGCAGACACTTGGCTTCTCTCTCTCTCGTCTGCCCGTGGCTTTGATCATGCTACATCTTTCTTTGTGCTTCGTTCTCCAGAGACTATCTCAGGGTCATGGCCTGTTTCCTAGTCAAGAGGTATAAACCTACTGGCTTAAATATTTGAGGCCCACAGTTTTTAGCAGGGGGGCTTCCCCCCTTTTTCTTTTTTGTTTCATGCTTTCCCCATTTCCCACATAACCCAGAGCAGACTAAACAAAACCAGTGTGAAATCTCATGGCTTGATGCTGCTATGGTTATATTTTTTAAGCTGTCATCCATTCATTTGTACTTGTGTTTATTCCCTGGATTTACAGCTTTTTCAAGCCTTTTTTGGGGGGGTGGATGTTTGAAACCTTTTGAGGGGTGGGGGAAAGGATTGCAGTAAGCAGTGGCCTATGATTAAAGCCTAGCGTTGTTTCTTTCCTCTGCATGCTGCTCTTGTGCAGTAGTGTCACACATGGTAGCATTTAAGATGCCCTTCACAGCTGAAGTGTTTCAAACACTAATGAATGGAAGTTTGGTCACATAATGCAGACAAGCTGTAAGGCATGCTTTGCTGAATGGTGTACGGCAGTGGCCTGGGAAAGGAAGAGAGTTATAAATTGTGTCAGTTAGCCACCCAGACAAAATGAAGCCATGTGGAAAATCAAATCTATTAAAGTATGAAGACTGTTATAAGCTGGTCATTCTTAAAAGGTCTCAGTTTGCTGTACGGGTAAATGTTTACCTATTCGCCCTAGATCTTTTTCACATGCTGTCTTACAAGATGATGTGCAGCATTTGATAAAAATCAACTTCTCGCTCACAGGCCCCCTTTTATCAGCAATGTTTATTGTCTCCAGTTTACCACCCATATCCTGAAAGGTACTGCTGCACATTAATTGAATAAGGAGTGTAAAAAGGATGGCGAAGTACAGCAAGGTCAGGAGATGGCCCCTACATATTTTAAGACCAAAGGGAACGGGAGGACTCTGGCTGCTGAGAGAGAGAGAGAGAGAGAGAGAGAGAGAGAGAGAGAGAGAGAGAGAGAGAGAGAGAGAGAGAGCGAGCAAAATGAAGCTATGTCGGGTTTTTGTTTCGTGTGGTTAACGCAGATTTTAGACATTGACTTTCAAAACAATGTTGTCTTTAACACCCTTTTTAGGCTTCAGATGGAGTGCCATAGTGGCACTTGGTTTAACAAAATCTCAATAATGGCTGAGTGGGACTATTGTGGTATAGTGTATATTGTGATAGGTTAGGATGTGGGAGGCCAAAGTTCAATTCCGCACTCAGCTGTAAAGCTTGTTGGGTGGCCTTGCTCAGGTTTCCATTTCGAAGCCTAACCTGCTTCCCAGGATTGTTGGCTGGGTGGATAAATGAGATAAGCAACTATAAAGTATGGTTGTGCACTGAAAAGTCTGGGAGACAGGACGAATAACAAAAGAACCATTCACATTAGATTCACAGCCTTTAGAAGAAGCACTTGCCTTCTCCCCCATCTGAAAGCTGGAATAGTTTGCATTTCTTGTCATCTATTTTTCTCCATGCAGTTTTTTAAAGGCACATATGTACCATATGAAGGCATGTCTCCCTGGCACACTTTGGTGTGATTCCCACAGTTGCAGTATTACCGTACTTGTAGTATTTGCCACAATTTTAAAAAAAAACACCACGACAGGGTATACCAATAGTTTTTGGTGGAATGTGGCTGTGTTTTATAAACAGTGTACCGGTACTTTTAGGGTACTTTTTAGCCCCAAACCATCACGAGGTGGCTTCCGACATATAAAAATACAATGTATACCATCAAAACATCTAAAATACTAGCACAAATAACTGTAAGAACATCTGTGGGACACCACAGCAATAAAAGAACAATAAGAGCAGTACTCAACTCAATATAATTTCATTAAAATCAGGTCAAATAATTGAATCCCATTCAGCACCAATTCAGACAAAAGAACCACGATATATATTATAGAAGGGAAAGAAACTTGGAATCAGTATATATTTGATGCCTGTTTGAAGACCTGCAGAGGTTAAGCCATTTGCACCTTATTTGGAATTGAATTCCACCAATGGGTCTCCTGCTGAGAATGCCCTCCTCTCCCTCATGTAAATGGACTCTGTTGAATAGTTTTGAACCTAGAAGCATCATTAATATTTGCACCACTAATTTGCCATTTTGGTTGCACATTTCAGGAACAGACTGAAGAGACATCCTCACAAGAATCTGCAGAAGATGATTAGAAGACCACCCATTGCAATTTCTACCTCATCAGCAGTTGGGTCTTTTGAAGGGAGAAGACACTGCCTTGACCACTTGCTTCTGTTGCCACAATCTTTCCACTTTGGCCTGAGGGGGGACGGGGAGGGGGGGAATCACATAACCTTAAAAAGGACTTATTAATCACCTTTGTTGTAATCCCTTCACTGCCCCGGTTTTTAGTGAAACTGCTGTAATACAGGGGGACACAGATTAATGATGCAACATTTAATTACTGTTTTCTATTTTATTTTGCTTTAACCTACTAATAGTTTGTTTGAGCTGCTAAGTAAGGGTGAATGGGTCAGTAAATCTCTGAACCGGGTTTTAAGTCATTCACTGCACTGCATATAAATAAGACTTTTGTAAAATATTAATTATAATGGGCATTCAAATAGGAAGGCCTTGGTGTTTGACACCAGTCCTTACAACACCTCTGACAACCCACTCCCCTAGCTTAGTAATTTCCCTGTTTAGAACACCAAAGATAAGGATTAGATACTACTCTTTTTATAGCCTTGTTCTAGATTTGTGCTTGATTGATTTTTATTTTTTTTAACATTACTGGTATTTCAAGATACATTGATGGCTGATATTTTTTCACTTAATTCAGCTGATATTCAGGAAAGAAAGCCACAAGAAAAAAAGGTACTTTTACTTTGCGAAAGGGAAAAAAATGACAAAGATACATTGTATATTCACTAATACACATATATCTGCAGAAGTAGTACTCAACCGAACTCAACAGCACACCTCTGTGGGAACATATTGACATCTCTTCAGGTAGACTGTGCTTTCTGGGAAGCCTCTGTTGCTGGCAAAGTGTTGACAGCAGACCCTCTCTCACAGCAGACATTTAACAGCTAAACTTCGAATTTAAAACAGTACCTCAGAATTGTTCTGAATCATGGTCATAAACTGGAACTGAGGGCAAAGAGTCAAATTCTTTGTTTGACTTAACTCACTACTGTCGGTCCCGTTCTATTGTTTCTAAACAGATGGATCTCTGTTCTTAAATCACACATCTCAATGCAACAGCCAACACCGTGTACCTCAAGTGAGCTTGTTATTACTTTTCAGCAATATACCTTGACATAGGATGGTTTGCTGGGCAGCTTTAACCCAGTTACATGTCTCCACCTTTTTCACTCAAAGCAGCACTTTTTAGCCACAAATGCAATATTACCCCATTTTCCAATACTACCTCTGATATTTACCATTAACTCAACAGTCATATAAACATTTGCTGCTATAATCATACAATGCAGATTATTATTATTGGGTAGGTAAACATTAATTTCTGCATTTCCCCCTTATTTCTACTTTTGTCACCTAATTGCAGCCAAGGAGACAATACTTTTAGTGTTTTTCAGCATAACCATTCCCCCCCCCTCTTTTTATGCCTTTACTCTGCTAAATTTCTATGTAATATACCATTAACTTGAATATATTTTTGTACCGAATTGCTCATAAGGTTTGTAAGGATAATTTTCTTCGATAACACTACATGACAGAAAAAAATAATAATTAACCGCAATGTTTAAATATTACTGTCCAAGTTTGTACCTCAAATAATTTTTTTAAGGAAATGGACTAGTTGATTGACAAAGACCTACCTCCAGACTATAAATGGAATGAACTTGTTGTTTCTTTCAGCATTAGTTTTTGAGAAGATTGAAACATTTAGGACTGCAACAAATCCCTGATCAAAACTATTTTTTTTTGTAAATGAACTTTGTGGGAAATGAATGCATTAATTACCTTTCCTATTAAAAACAACCCTTCAAAGAAACTTGAATCTTTGTAGGTGGGAGGCAACAAGCTCAGCTTTTTGCATAATGCAATCACAAATATGTGCGTGTGTTTTAAAAAACTAGTAGATTGTATGTGAATACTTTTCAAGTATCTTCCATGTATTTTTCACAAATGTGATTTTTTTTAAAAAAAATATGTGTCAACCAGATTTATTTTAAATGCTTCTTATGTAGAGTTTAATACCTCTTTCTCTTTCTCTTTCTCCCTTTCTATGTCTCTCACACAGCCGGTATGTCTACTTGTTAACATGGTTTCATAGCTGCCAAGTTCTCCCTTTTTTTAAGGGAAATTCCCTTATGCTGAATAGGCTTCCTCGCGAGAAAAGGGAAAACTTGGCAGCTATGCATGGTTTTACTATTTGGGCCAGGGGTAGTTTCTCAGGAAGGCTTTCTTCAGTATGACTCAAGTACTTAGCCAAATGCAACTAAGGAAAACTACTTCCTGGCTGCCTCACAGTAGAGAACATTAAGACAAGCGCCTCACCAAGGGACTTCTTGCTGTGGATCACCAAGAATGAAATTAGCGGCAGGGTAGCGGTGGAATTGGCATCCTTGCGTTACCAAACTGCCTTATGGGCCCTAGTCATGTCTATTCAAGCTGTTGCCCGGGATCAAAAGCACAGAGCACAGTGACTATGCATGGGAGGCATTTTAGCCCCCTGAAAAGCCCTCCACCTTTTCCAAAAAGATTGCAAGGCGCTCTAGAGCAGCACCCCATGAGGCACAGTGGGTTACTGTTTGAAGAAATTACCTAATTAATAGAGGCACTGGGTCAGGACTTGATAACATGCTTTATTACTTATATCATGGAGTTTTAAGATGCACACAGGCCACACTCCAAAACTCTTATAAGTGTCCAAGGTGCACCCGTATTCAATTCAGGAGGGGAGAATTTCTCTTCAGTTTTAGAGAGTGTTGTGAACACAAAATGGGAAACCCCCATGGAGAAATGCATTAGAGAGACTCATTGAAGGGAATTAGGTAGCTCTTGGCAGCATGGTATATTTCTGGAGCATCTGGGTTTGTGTAACAGCATGAGACGAAACAAATGTTATCAGTATATGTGGGTCAGATATCAAACTCCAAGGGACTTTACAGCTCTGATGAAATAAAATTTTATATTTTCTGTAATATTGTAGAACAATCAAAATACATTACTACCTCTCAGGGTCTTCTATACCTCATTTTTCAGACTTAAAAAAAAACTGCTTGTGACCACTGAAACAGAAAGATCATCATAAAAATTTATATATATATAGTTTATTTTTGTGGGAGATAAATTTTATAGGACTGTTCTTTGCTGTCATTGGTCACAGCTAAATAAGACTGGACATTAACCTTTCTGCCATTTCTGCAAGATGGATGTACTTGCAGAAAAAAAGTATCAAGATGTATAACTACAGTTTACTTTTTCCTGTTTTCCTTGCCTGTCTCCTAACTCTTCGCTTTGTTATTCATATAGAGTTTCTGACTACGACTGTACTTTGAATTGCTTGCTTGTTGAACATGTTCTTTTAATGGATTATCACCGTCTGTTCAGCACAATAAACATAATAGCCGCTGTAATCCCCATGTTGTTTGATTCCTAGTGTTTTGTCACAGCTCCATGAAATAAGCAATAAAGTTTGGTCCCCATGAACCAAGTTTGTAAGAAAAGAAAAGAAAAGAAAAGAATGCATGCCAGTTATCTTTGTTCAAGCAACATGGGTCATACATGAAAGATTCATATCAAAATATTCCTAGGAGATATAGCCATACTATGGTGAGCTTAAAAAAAGTATAAACACACTTCTGTATATTTATTCAGCAACTTTGGCCGTACAGCTGCTTTGACCCAGCACACACAGCAAACAAGAGTTTTGATATATCCACAGATCAGACCATGGTCTAGGCCACCCCCGCCACCATGCATTTCATTGTATCATGGTAGCTACATGTTGAAGCATGTTTTTGAAGGAGATGGTGGATAAATTGCTTTAAGAAACTACACTAAATCTACTCTCATTCGTAAGGCATTCCTGTATTGGAATTCTTTGCAAATGGAATTGCCACATAGGATCCACATTATATGGAGCATTGTGCTGTATCTCACTTATTTAAAAACACTTTTCTCTGCTATGCACCACAGTATTTTACAGCAAGTGCATTTTTAAAAGTTGGAAGTTCCTAAGGCACATGTACTGTATAATATTCCCCATTACACAATTAGGTAGCACACATCTCTAATTGTGTGTAATCGTGTGGCAAGTGTTTGGTGTTTGAAAGCACACTTTCCTTTTATTTTACACAAGCAAATGTGTGCGCCATCCCACAAGCATGGTCATTTGTGCATAAAATTTGGTGTGGCTTCCCCCCAACACCCTGCTTTGTTTTCCCTTAAAGACAAGAGCAGGGGAGGAAGTTGGAGGGAGGGAAAATGTGTCAAGTTGGTTCTGTAGGATCAAACCCGCTTCCCACTGACAACAGCAGTAACAGCACATTATTTGTCCACATGGACTCGGAACGGCACAAGACAATGCAATGAATGAAAAAAACTAAAGTGAAAGAAATCTGGAAAATTCCAGAACAAAAGGGTAAATATGAGCTGGGATTATTTCGTTTGCACTCTTCATTTCTTTGCAGGTCGTGGCCCCCCCCCCAAAAAAAATACAAATCCAGTATTCTTATAGCAACCTTTCATACATAAATAAACATTAAATGTTTTAAGAGAAAGCTCCGTTTATATTTATTGCATCAAGACTGCAGTAAACTGGCAACCTCCAGCACAGATTAACATTTCATTGAAATCACTGGACTTTACTTCCAAGTAAATATGTTTAGTATTAGGGTGTGTTAAAAATAAAGGTCCTCCAGCAACTACTGAGTTGGGTGGGCTTAACTGAAGCCAGAATTTTTTTCCTTAGAAAATAGGTGTAACACAAAGTAGTTGATATGAAGCCAATATTTTTCCTTAGCAGACACATAAAGTTATATGGTGCATCTCTTGTGTTCCAAAGGAAATATGTTTAAGAAAGACATATAGTAATTTTTCATTTTCTATGGAACACAGGAAGCATTCACAATATTCTTTCTATCTGCTTTCCATTAACAACTTCAGAGTTGTTTCCAGTCATTTTAGTAATTATCCTTGACCTGGAAAAACTGACCTTGAACACTACATTTTCCTCATGCTAAAAAAAAGGAGGGGGATCTGCATACATCAATTTTACTCTTTCAATCCTCAAAGCTCTAAATTATGGATGTGCTCAAGGTTCTATATACTCCCAGGGATGTGCAATCCTGACAGTGTCTTGTCTTGAATAAACAAAGGCCATCAACGGCATTGCCAAATGCACAAATCATTTTGTTACTGCATACAGAAATGGACAGCAAAGAGGGTAAAGTGACAAGTCTTTTAGTAGTTGGAATTAAAAATGAACAAATCTGACAAAATGCACCATAATCAAATATATATCAGGTAGCGCCCGAGATTCCTAGGACTTTCATTGGAATGAATGCAAAGGTGAAGGCAAACACGAAATTCCACATCTTGTGATATATTCTCATTAGCCAAAGGGGCAATGAGGTGACGGAAAGCAGATTTTGAAGAAGCAAATGTTCCCAGATATCACAACCCATAGTATCTGACAGAAGCGTAGATACTGCAAGAGCCACATTATAAATCCTGACCTCATCATTCAGACTTTATCAGTGAAGTTTCCATTCACTGGGATCATAAGTGCGCATAGCTTGTGACACAACAAGCCCAACATAAAGCCCTTTCATAGATGCATAGCTGCCAAGTTTTCCCTTTTCTCGCGAGGAAGCCTATTCAGCATAAGGGAAAATCCCTTAAAAAAAGGGATAACTTGGCAGCTATGCATAGATGCTTTAAGTATTTATAGTTTTCCATTAAAAGTATCATGTTTCCATACTTTGCAGTCATAAAATAATAAATAATTTTCAAAGGCTTACTTGATAGCAGACTTCTTAATAGACCTTGGAAATATGTGGAAAATCTCCAACGTAAAAGTAACTAATTGACTGGTTACTGTGAAAGTCTGTTAAAGATCAGCTTCAAGGCAGTAAGAAGATACAATGCCCTCACACCGGAGTATTCAAAGCAATTTATCTTTTGGTTCTGACATTTTGACCACTTACAATCACCTGTTAACTGGTATGCAAACAAAAACATTAAAGTGACATAGAAATTTTTCTTCTGCTCAGTCTGGAATAATCCCATTGAACACAAAATAAATCTTGAATATGGCACAATACACTTGAAAGGGGGAAACCCAAACTTTTAGATCAATGTAAACATTGTATTGATTTTAGTTAGGAGCAAACAATATCCATGGTCACAAATAAGGAAAATCAAACCATCACATTCTCCATCTCCAGATAACTTAAATACAATTTTAATTTGGGAAAGATAGTTTATTGAGTACAATAAACTAAAACTTTCATCTTATTATATTACTGAGAAGACACATAATCTTCTCAGTCCCATATACGTTACAATCCGTGTCTCAGTTTTGAATCTTTCTAAAAGCTATCTATCTCCCGCTTTGAAATCCTATCTCCCAAACGTGCCTTTGTTCAGGAGAGCTTCCTCTTTAAGAAGGTTTCCTAAATGTTATTAGTAATTAAGAGGAGGTTTTTAGTATATGAGTTTGCTAAAACAAAGCATAGCACTTTGAAAGACATCACCATGGTGCTTAATTAAAGAAAAACTTGGGAAGGGCTGGTAAATAGTTTGGCCAAGATCCTTTGTAACTTGAGAGAGAAAAACCCTCAGGAGACACTGCTAGATAGTTCAGATCTTTAGTGTTGCAAACTGTGGACACCACAGGATCATGTTTGCTTTAATTGTTAATAACATCATTTATTGTTTATTCACTTGATTTGATGCAACAACACAGGGAAGTTGTTTTGCTAGCAAGTCAAGCAGAAGATGCCAAATCAACAAAGTGTAATAAAGGGCAAGATTCACCTAATGAACCCCATCGGCGGAAGTCCTGCACAATTGTTCCATCTGGCAATCTAATATGCTTTCGTAGATGGAACATTTTGTAATAGCACAATGCTGAATTCCACCCACTGTCTTAAACACACAGTTCATCCCAGTGATAATAGGAAGCTTCTTAATACTTTTGCTTTGATGCTTCATGATAATAGGCTCTCAATAAAAGGAAATGAAATATATACCCTGAATCTCTCAGCTTCACTTTTATTACGTATGTAATGGAGTCAGGCACTGTGGTCCCCAAATGCATTCCATTGTTTCACAATGGAAAACTGCTGCATATTAAATACAGTCACACATTTTAAATGTGGTTGCCAGTTTGCTAATATGTACTTGTGTTAATTCATGAAGCACTACACAAACTGGGCCCCAAGTACCTTAAGGTACATTCCACATCTCCCTAAGGTTTAGTTGGCCTCCACCAGGGACCAAGTCTTTAGAGTAGCAGATCCTGCCCTGTGGAACATTGCCAGTTGAGGTTGAGCAAGAACTATTCATAGCTTATTTCAGATGCCTTTTGGAAATTTTAGGGTTTGGGTAGGCAATCAGAACCTTCTCTTTTTAACCAAACAGTTTCATACCCTCCAACATGTTCCCAATGAAAATAGGGATGTCCTATTTCATTATTATTATCATTATTATTATTATTCCCCACCCATCTGACTGGGTTGCCCCAGCCACTCTGGGAGGATTCCAACATATATTAAAACATTAAAAAAAAAACCTTCCCTATACAGGGCTGCCTTCAGATATCTTCTAAAGGTTGTATAGTTACTTACGTACCTCTTTGCCTCGGTGGTACATTAATTCCATACCTTCCAACATTTCTCTGATGAAAATAGGGGCGTCCTAAGGATAAGCGGGGACATTCTGTGATCAAATCAGAAACAGAAGTGAATTCGGTACTGTTCTTGGGAAATAGGGGCGCTTGGAGGGTCAATTTATTGATATTTTAATGGTGTGGCTTTTTATGTTGCATACCATCTTGATATAATTTCCACGAAAGTGCAGATTATAAAGATGTAAATAAATATTGTGTGTATGTATAAATGTATGTATATGTATGGTTACTGTGGCAAGGATGCCCGTATATATGAAGTGCTTTCATCACTCAAACACCCTGTACAGGTGTGATACTATGTTACACAAATAATTTCCCCTGTGCCCTGCACACACATGTAGGATAATAGTAATGATAATTATAGTGTAAGATAAACCTGATGTACAAATAGCTTTTGTTGCTGAGCTAGAAAAAGAAACAGTTTGACTGGAAAAAGTCATTCATACAGCTGGCATCTAAATTAACTATAAAGACATCTGTGCCTTTAAATACATTTTCATAAAGCTAGTTTCAAAACAGTGTACTATTTCAACAAAGAAAAAGTTAAATGTTTTAAAAGCTTCCCCTTGCAGTCAGTGACAAAATTCCAGCAGTCTTTATAGCCCATAGGATCACTTTACAGCAGACTTTAGATATACCATGAAAGGCTGTCTGGAATTTATTATGAACCAAAAATGCCACCAAACTGGAAATTTCACATGGGGTGGGGGAAGTGATATTGTTCTTTTACCCTGATATTCTGTAGATGATGTAATCCAAGTATTATTATTTACAACAAATTCATACGTTATGCAGGCAAGCTGTTCTCAGGGGATATGTGTGGTAAATGGAGAATACCAGTGGCAAATAGAGTTTACATCAAAGCAATCCTAGAAACCTCAAACACTTATTATTCTACTCATGACCTTTGCTTTTGTGCAGAAGGAGAATACAACGGAACATAATGGTAGCACTTACCGAAAACTAAACATTTCTATTTAAATGGTTGCTGAAAATGAGATGAAAACCTTTATGTAAACAATGCAATATAGCCTTCTAATACTGTGCACCCTTGTTAAGTAGCAAATTGGCAATAAATCCTGAAGACATTTTATTAAATTTATGCCATTAAAAATGTAGGGTTGCTGAGGTGATAAAGTATCCATTGTGCACCAGGGGGATCATGGTTTGAACCGAGCGTAAGACACAAAGTCATGTGTTTGCGATCTCTCTTGAGCCCTCTGTGCTTATGTAGAGCATTTTTAAAAAATAATTTGCCCAACTGTCTGTCTCGCCTCAATATACGCAAGGCCATTGCTGCTGCCAGAAATTTCCAAGCGACTGAGGTGAACGTTAGTCATTTCACATGAAGGCTCACTTTTCATAAAGCCTTTTTTGTGAGAGGGGATTTCCACTCACCTTCAGAAAGTTCAGATATGGCGACTGCTTTTCTGACTACCACATGCTAAAAGTTCTTATTCCTTTCTGTACTTGTTTCTCCATCTTGTTTCAGGGAGCTTAACGCCCATTCTTAAATCTCCCAGAGCAAAAGCCCTGTGACATTTTTGGGCTTACTCCCAGACCACTGCTACAGAGCTGGCCTCAGAAGAGGGCTGCCCATTTCCAAAACAGGTCAAGCTCTGGCAATTCCCTCCAATTTACCAGAAAAGGAGCCCACAATTACCAAAGGCCTGATCTCTTTACACCTCATATTGGTTTAGCAATTTCCCTTGCTAAGATCCATACGGCTCCTCCACAAAAGCTTGAGCTAATTAAGAATAAAACCTCATTTTCTCTTCCGGAATTAGTATTAAAAAAAGGTGTCTGAGTATATGTTGCAGCTGGTAGCATTAAAAAAGAAGCATCACCATGATCTTATACAACAACTAGGTAGTTGCCAATGGGACTTCCAGACCTCTCAGTCTGCCCTGAAGTCTCCAGGTTTGCCTGGGCCCTTCCAGGGGACAGGTGAAGGGCCTGAATCTCCAAGTGAGTGACTGCTTGTAATTTAATTTAATTTTTAAGAAGACTGTGCATGCAGCTTGCAAGCTTCATCCCTGCAAGATCTGGCTGCAAGTTATAACACAAACATGCCATGGGCATAGCTGTCAAGTTCTCCCTTTTTTAAAGGGAAATTCCCTTATGCTGAATAGGCTTCCTCACGAGAAAAGGGAAAATTTGACAACTATGGCCATGGGGAGTCTGCCCTCTTCTGCTCCTCACTTCCAATTAACCTCCATCTCCAGGGTCTGCTCAGGACATCACCAGGAACCACCCTTAGGTCTCAGCTTTGGACCCTGATATCTCGGGGCCTAGGATGCTCCTGACCTGCCAATTCTAGTGGCCTCTGAACTGACATCTCTCTTTTTACCGGTAGTTGCTCCATGCAACAGATTAGAAAGTGGGAGGGAAGAGAACCTATCTGTCTACAGCAGGCATCCCCAAAATGCGGCCCTCCAGATGTTTTGGCCTACAACTCCCATGATCCTTAGCTAAGAGGACCGGTAGTCAGGGATGATGGGAATTGTAGTCCAAAACATCTGGAGGGCCAAAGTTTGGGGATGCCTGGTCTACAGTATCTTTGCAACTTAAAGCTGATTTAGTAAGCTTCCTAAGAATTTGTCCTGGGATCACCGTGGTTTTCCCCTGTAAAGGATACACCAGCTCCTTGCATGGGGAAACTTGATGAAATGTGAAACTATACTATCAAACCTATATTCATTTCTACAGCCACAGAAGATGCTTTTTTCCTCCAATGGCATACTCTTCCATTGACTCTCAAGGCAGAGGGATGCCAACTGTCAAATATTATTTTGGGCCCTAGGGTTGCCATATGTCCGGTTATTATTATTTTTGTTGAAAGTTAATAACACTGTTACTAGCAATATATCACAGCTTCTATAGCCTACATATAGTAGGGGTATTTAAAATGAAAGTTGTCACAGCAATCCATAGTTAAAAGTAGAAGTTGGCAAATGTGTCCTCTTTCTTTCTCTTCAAATTATGGCAACCCTAATTTTGGCCAGGAAATAACTGTATGACAGTACTGATGGGGAGACTCTTGGCAAAGCAATGATACAATTGCTTTACTGAATATCCCTACAACTCCATTCCAGCACCTCTCAGGTGAACACCATTGCCTTTATAAGAGAACAAGGGAGGTGATCATGGTGAGTTCCAGCACCTCTTTTTATAGAAAAATAGCACTGCCTACAACCAAAACCTAGAGCAGCTTTCCCTCACAGCTTACTTTCTATTTGTTTTGGACTACAATGTCCATCAGCACCAACAAACAGCCATGCTAGCTGGAGTTGATGGTGAAAATGAGCTCCTAACACCCAGTCTTAGGTAGAGGGGAGTTGGGTGTTAATTTCTGCCAGCAACACATGAAAATCTAAATCCAAGATGACGGGTAATAACAACAACAATAATTACAGGAGGGTGATCAAAAGACACTTAACTGGACATTTGGTTCCCTTTGTCAGGTTTAACATAATTTCATAGTGTATCTGCATGATACACTATTAGTAGACTTACACTGCAATCCGACACACACTTACTCAGAAGTAAATCCCAAGAATAGCCTCCTTGCTATGCACCGACTTGTTCTACTATATTCTCTATCTCCTTTCTTATTATTGCCACTCTTTATAATCCCTCATCTTGTTTTATGTTCTTTTCCTCTGTTGAATTTTAATGCATTTTTGTATGTGTTGTTATAAACTGGATGTGATTTGACAACTCCACAAATAATAAAAAATGGATTGCCTTGCATATGACCCAGGGGCCTGAATCCAACAGCAGCTAGCCAGATGCCTCTGAAAACCCATAACAAACAAGGTTGGAGAATATGATTACAAACTCCTGTTGTTTGCTCCCAGCATACTATACTGAGAAGGGTCTCAACAACTCAGCAGCAAAGTGCAATCTTGTCTACAGAAGGTTGCTGGTTCGATCCCAGGCATCTCCAATTAGAAGCAGTGCAATTTTTACTTATTTACTGTATTTCGGGCTTTTATTACCTGCTTTTATTTGAATCAATCCCAGAGCACAGTACAACACTATATATCTAAAACAATTTTTTTAAAAAAATCAAACCGCAAAACAATAAACCAAAATTATACCACAAACACCATAAGCACAACAAAACATCTCCAGCCACTGAGTAAATAAAAATGCATTTACAAGGCACCTAAAAGCCATCTGTAAAAGGCTTTTCTGCTTGAGACCATAGAGAAGTATTGTCAGAATAGACAATATTGGGCTAGACAGACAAATTGTCTGAGCATTAAGAAAAAATTTAAAACTGTTCTAATTCCATGCGTAAGCCTGTCATCGTCATAATCATAATCATCTTTCCACCATGTTTATTTCTTCTTCAAAGGGACAGATCTAAAAAGACCATTGCTGGTGCATATGGTAATACCTTTTTAATATATATATATATATATGTATATATATATAAATCAAACAAACAGAGAAACTTTCTCCTGAACTTGTCAGTTTCACTGCAATCCTAAGAGGAGGATTGTGATGCAAATATTCATGGAGAAGATGCTTGCCCATCATCAAAGAAACAGGTAGAAATTATGGGGCAGAGGAGTCATGCTAGGGTCTGTTAAAAGTGACCAAACCAACACTTCTAGTTGTGGAGGTGAACTTAAAATATGAAAAGGTAATTCCCAATATGTTCAATACTATGGAAAAAAAATAGTGGGTGGAAAACTGAAACTGCATTTTAGACAAAGCACATCTGTTCCCAGGTGGCACAAAAAAACTGCAGGAAGGTTGAGATGTAATTGCAAGCCCACCTTCTAGCATGGGCTTAATTGATTTCAAAACCCGATACAAGCACGCACATTTGAAACTGCATTTCTGTCTTTCACACATGCAGACCAACTGCAGAGGAGAGACTCAAAAGTGCTTTAGTGACGTGTGAAATCAGTTTGGACCTGCTTTAAAGAATTAAAAAAATACTCTGCAGAAGCCAAGTTGACAGGAGACTAAATTAATATCAACCCTACTTTCATTGATATAATGCTATGAAAAGAAGCTATAATCTGTTTTGTTGCAAACAAACAAAAATACTTCCATGCCCTTTTCTTAAAGCTCCAGATCAAAGTCACATATGTTTAAACAACCAGACTGAATTGCCACCTTCCCTTTCCTACATGAAAATTCAAGTCTAATTTAAAAATCCATACTAAGCTGAGCTTGGTCTTTTTCTCTTTTATTTTTCAATTAATTGCATATAAAGTGCCACTTCCCCCCCTACTGTAAATCAAGAGAACTCTGGTGTCTTTGGAATTAATTCCAAATAGTTGGTCTGGACATGAACTTCACAGTTCTTCCCTCCTCCATCCTGCTGACATTTTCCCATTAATTTCTTTTCCCCTTTCATCCATTCATTGGCTGATGAGTCTATAAATACACTTCATCTGCTTTTACTTTGCTTTCTAAGGACAAACCAGTCCCAAACATGTTGTCTTGATTACATTCAAAAGCAAAAGCCTCCGATGTTTCTATGTTGGAGCGATAGGCTGAAACGTAACATTTTGTCTATTATGTCAGAGAGAAGTTTCAATGGGCAGTTTTATCATAATGTCAACAACGTAAATAACCTCATGCCGAAGAAATGCCATATGTGTTAAAGCTGTAAATATCAGTGCTGGCAGCCAAACTGAAGGGGAGGAAGGGGTTTTGAGAGGAAGAAAAATCAGCTGTGTAGTCTCAGACGATATTATTTCTCTCTGACCTTCTTATTCCACAAACCTCTGCTTTTGCCCATTCCTTCCTACATTCAGATAACAAATGGCAAGTCTTTAAAGAGATAGTCAGGATAAAGAACATCTATATCTCATGCTGAGTTTTCCTATCTCAGCGCATAACTTACATTTTTAAAATGGTTTTTACAATACGTTTTGTTTCTATTTTGCTTAGGCTCTTATCGTTGCGCATTATCCACGTATACCTTTTCTCGGAGGTGGGTGGGATGAGAAGTGCCTTTTTAACATTAAATTTCTTCTAGGATTAAAACCAGCACCCAATGAATTCGTGAATGAAATGTAATTCTAGATTTAAATCCAGTCCACTGTAGTCAGTGGGGCTTTCCATCCAAGCAAACATGTGCAGGATCAGGCTGTAAGTTGAGCGATCCTCTATGAAAGAGTTATTATTAAGCATGGATAAGCATGCTTGAAATCAATGCAGAATGAGAGTGAATAACCCTGCCCGATGCCTGCCTTGATCCAAATTCCATGAAGAATCTATGAACCAAGTCATGCTGGTAGTCTGTTGTGTGTTGAGATGTTCTCTTCCACAGTAGTGTTCAAATTATAAGGAGAAAAATAGGAGACTCTTTAATGAATCCTCAAGACCCAGCCCATGAGTCTTCTCATTTTTAGCACTATTATTCATGTCCCCATTCCACAGCCTTCAAAAAGCAGTAGTCCAAGGGGGGCATTGCATTTGATGGGGGGGGGGCGAAGCCCCTTCTGGCACCTCTGCAATGCTCTGTCTCATTTATATTAATGGAGAATCTTTTCTCAGGAGAGAAGTTCCATGACCACACTCTGCATCCAGAAAAGATTACTGAATCAGTGGTATCGTCTACACAATAACTTCTGTGGAGATTCCTTTTTTAAAACAGGTCTCCATTTGTATGTGTGTTAATTTTTATCCAATTCTGAATGTACGGATACTTGCAAAATAATACATCTCCACTGTAGACCACTGAAAGTTTCTATATGAGTGCTTTGTGAAATTTGTCTACAAAAAAAATTAAAAAAAATCAGCTGTGTGCTTGTGCATGCACAAGATTCCACAGACAAATCCTCAGAAGACTTTCATGGGAGAAGCTGGTGACCACAACCCAAAGCCCTAGGAAAACCAGGAGCGTCACCAGTGCATTCAGAACTCTGTATTCAATGCTATTTGCACCCATATATAGTGATTTATTGCCAATAAGGAGATACTGTAAAAGGCACAATCCACTGGGGATTGCTCCGTGCAGAAGCAGGCCATTGCTGCAAGCTCTCATTGACGGCAACGTGGCTTGCGCATGAGAACATCCCAGTGGATTGTGTTCCATGTGATTAGAACTCTACTAAGGAAGAGTTCATAATAGCTTCTCGGCCTTCCGTTTGGTGAAGTTGGTGAGTGCTGTTATAATAACAGGATGCAACACATCCTCTTTTGACGGTGCACGTGCCACCTCTCTCCTGTGAACTTGACAAGGGGTCCCAGCTGACGATGAGACCTTTCCTGCAAAAGCGTTATCAAATGTGAAACTGGATCCAAAGGGTTATGTCTAGGAAACAGGAATGAACTGTACAGTGCTATATATAAAAATCAAAGCTGCAGTTGGCTTCTATAAATATTTCATTGTGTTAATTGCTCTGTGCTCTATGATCTCAGATGGAAAGCGAACACCCAGAGTCCACAATTTTAAGAAGCAATTCTAAGCATGGCAACGTGTGCAGTAATCTCAGATAACACAGGCATGGTTCCCACCTTGCTAGAAGAACCATGTTTATCATGTCAAAAGTGCCACAAAGTGATCTTTTCCTCACGGTTTATGTGTGGTGAACCTTCCTTTTGATTTAAACCACACACTTGATGTGATTCTGCATTTTCCCTTTTCCAGGCATGTCCAACAGGTAGATCACTGGTAGATCACTGGCTCCCCCCAAAGAAGCTCAACAAGTTTGGTTCCCCTAGAAAAAGCTCAACATTTTCACCCTTCACCCCAAAAAACAGGGCTTTCCTTTCTAAAAAAACTCAACAACTTTGACCTGAACCATCCCAAAAAAGGGGGTAGATCACTGCCAGTCTTTAACTCTGTGAGTAGATCTCAGTCTATTGGGAGTTGGCCACCCCTGCCTATTCTATGACCTTTCCAGACGCAGGGGGGAATATGTGTTGTGCTGTGTTGTGTTGTCACTCTTCTTGTGTTAACACAGAGGACTGAAATGGGGCAAATAATATGCTATTCAGTGATAACAACAATCAGGGGTGCCGACTTGAATAAAATATTGGGGGGGGGGAAAGCATGAGTAAACCATAATGTGCACACAGCGTAAGCCTATATCTAACCTGCAGTTGTGGAGAAGGCAAAGTTATAGGTGCAGAAAACTGCAGACAGAGAGGTAATGCTTGAGCTCTCCTTGCCTTGGGTTATCACACTAAGCCAAACCATAGTTTAGGGCAGCAGGGCACAGTAGCAGAATAACCAGGTAGAAGCAAAATGGCTGTGATTTCTTCTCCAGGAGTCTGTAGGCACACACATTTGCATTAAGACATGGTTTGGCTTAGTGTGATTTGTGAACTAGGCCAGAATATATGATGAAATAGTCACCTGTATTGAATCCACAACTTATCAGTACAAAAATATGGCTTGAGGAGGAAATTAAAGGGGAGAAATGAAGTATAAGATTCCAACATCTCTGACTGAACACCATCATTTGCTTGCAGGCTTGCAGTGATTTGATTCCTTAAAAAATACTCGATTGTCATCATAATTTCATGATGATTAATCATTTCTCTGGGATTATAGCAATTGCCTCCTTGAATGTAGATCCGTGTTGCCTACTTTAATGGTGGAGCATGCAATATAATTAAGAAATAAAACAGCACATAAGGTAACTAGCTGCTCTGCCAGAATTCTCCTGGAATTAAATGCTACTGCATTCTGGCTTTTGCTTTTAATCTTTCCTGTGCCAGCCAGTTGTTGTCTTGGGGTTGAAAATTATGAGTCTAAAGAGGTTAATAAAATGTAAGGCTCATGAAAATTATAAACATGAGAAAGGAGATGGGGGGGGAACAGTGTGCCACAATTAAAAAGAGCCCACAGATATTATTCTAGGCGATTAAGATTCTACATGGTAGCACTCTTTGTGGTTATGTCTAGAGAAAAAGAAAGGGGGGGTAGGTGAAAATTCCATAGGCATTTCACATTTCTTCCGGAGATGCAAAACAATGCTCAGGTCAGGTTTGCAAGACTTTTATTGCTTTGTTCACACACACACAAATTAGCAGTGGAGGTCTTAAACAAAACCTTTTGCACTTGGTGCTGATGAGAGTAAACATTCTTTTCTGAGCTATGTGGTTGCACACAAAGTGAAGATGTGTGTTGTTCAACATCAACTTCGTTGGTCTGGTCATGTTGTTCAGATGCCTGTTGATCGTCTTCCAAAGCAACTACTCTATTCTGAACTTAAAAATGGAAAGTGTAATGTTGGTGGTCAACAAAAGAGGTTTAAAGACTGTTTCAAGGCAAATCTAAAAAAATGTAGTATATACACTGACAACTGGGAAACACTGGCCTGTGAGCGCTCCAGTTGGAGAACAGCCTTTACCAAAGGTGTCATGGGCTTTGAAGACACTCAAACTCAGGACGAAAGGGAGAAACGTGCTAAGAGGAAGGCACACTTGGCAAATCCACACTGTGATCAACTCCCGCCTGGAAACCAATGTCCCCACTGTGGAAGGACGTGTGGATCCAGAACTGGTCTCCACAGTCACTTACGGACTCATTGTTAAAACAGTGTTTATGGAAGACAATCTTACTCGGCTATGAGTGCTCGCCAAAGAAAGAAGAAGTAGTTGGGGCGGGGAGAGAGAGAACAGGATTTATTCTGCACAGAAAATTTCCCACCCAAACATTCAAGAAACATACTTTCAATGGGACTTCTTATGCTGATGGGGTCTAGCTGAAAATAAGGGAAACTTTTAAAGAAATTCAAGTGATATCAGAATAGGTTAAGGCGTACTGTTGTTGATGCTGGCATCCATCTGTCCTGAGACACAATGGAGTGTGTCTTCGGAGGTGAAGTCAAACCGTTTCATTATGGGCACTGAAGTAACTTTCCTCGGGGGTACAAGTTTGGGCAGTGTGTATGGAGGTCCTGGGCTTTCCAGTTGAGAAGACTGATGTGGTCCAAAGGAAAAGAAAGCAATACGGCCTTTCAAGTCTTTCTGCTTGACATGATTTTTAACAGTAGGTTTTGGGGGTTTTCTTTCACAACTTTTACATTTTCATCTGGTATTTCTACCTTGTACCTTAATGAAGTAATTGTACAACAGTTATGGAATTTAGACTTTTTTTAAAAAAAAACCCCAATGTTTTTGAGCTATTCTTAAGAAAATTTGCCAAAATCTACACTCCCGACATGGGTTGCCATATGTCCGGATTTCCCCAGACATTTAAACAATTTCTGACCAGGCACTGTTTCCATCATCTGAATCCCGGTTGTATCCGGGATATTCCAGACATATGGCAGCCCTAGCTGACTGACTGACTGCATGTGCAATGCACAGTGTTTTTCCCACTTCCATGCCTGCCACCATGTCATTTAGAACTCTAACCTAGGTGTGTGCATGTACAGCCAGATTAAAATAATTGGGTCCGTTGTTTGTAGAAATGTCCAAGGGAGTGCTCCCAGTTTGCATTCGATATAGTAACAGAATGTGTAACTGAACTCAAGACAGTCACATGCTTAGGCTGAGTACTGTGACAGATAGGATTTCTGTAACACAAGCACACCATAAGAATCGCTGAGAATTCAGGCTTAAGCCTCTACGTTACCCTTGGAACCAAAAGCCAATTAATTTTTAATTAAGATAGTCTTTTAAAATTGCCATTATTGCTCAGATAGTGTGTGAATTGTACACGTAGGCTGGAAAACAATTCTCACCATGGATATCTCTTGGTAAAAAAGGAGTTCAATGTGATTCCAAACACTCATGATTCTGAAGCCATGGCACGCAATGCTTGTAGGAGAGATTTAAAGACACATATAGAAAGAAACTGGGAGGGGGGGAGGCAAATGGAAAACAAGAAGGGAAACGACATCTGTTCATTAAAGGCACATCATGCCAGTTTCCTTTCATAAATTAACTGATTTAGCGACAATAGAAATGTGATACTCCAGTCTGCTTAAATTTCACTACAGCATTTGGCACAGTGCTACATGGGAGATTATTAGCTAATCTGGAAAAGATGGGGATTAGTTCCAAAATTATTAAATGAACAAGAAATGGGCTTTTTTGAGAGGGAGGGGGGATACAAAGGGTTGTGTTGAAAGGTGAACTATTAAGCCACAAAGAGGTTATTTATGAACTGAGTTCTATAGAACACACCCTTGCAGATTATCTTTCTGTCCAGAATGATGCTGGACTGAATGCCAAACCATACTTGCTAATGACAAAATCGGTGTGTGTGTGTGTTGTCTTTACCGAAAACAATCAGAATCAAAAGGAAAATGGGAATCCAGAAGAAAATTCAGCAATACATACTGCTTGTGGCGGGCTTGTGGCCCAGTAATAAGATGCTTTTGCCATACATTAGTACTCACCAAGAGAAATTTAGGGACAACTGTATTAGCTGGTAACTTTAACTGATAATGGAGGTCTGAAGACAACTGCAATAAGATGGCCAAAAAAGAGATGTTCCCATCTCGTTTATTTTAAAAGCAACCATGTGGAGGGTGGTCGGGCAGTGAATTAGATCAGGATAGACCCTGCCCCCTCCACCATTTCCCCCAGCTGATGGGGGAAGGAGGCTAATGTGGATCTTGGAATAGGAATAGCTTGGGAGCTACACGGTTTAGAGTAGGAAAATATGTAGTACAGGTATAGGGAATAATGGGTTCACACACACACACACACACACACACACACACACACACGTTTGTGATATTGTGATATTCCACAACTACTTCAATTGGTTTTAAAATAGATTTCAAAAGATGAGAGATCCTTCCAGAGCCACATTTTGTAAAGTTGGAGCCATTTTGTGCATTTGGTAGGAATAAACTCTATTCAACAGACAGAGCGTAAAAATGCCAACCTGTAATTCACCAGAGAGAAAATTGCATTTTTTTTGTACAGTGGTACCTCGGGTTAAGAACTTAATTCGTTCTGGAGGTCCGTTCTTAACCTGAAACTGTTCTTAACCTGAGGTACCAACTTTAGCTAATGGGGCCTCCTGCTGCCGCCGTGCGATTTCTGTTCTCATCCTGAAGTAAAGTTCTTAACCCAAGGTACTATTTCTGGGTTAGCAGAGTCTGTAACCTGAAGCATCTGTAACATGAAGCGTCTGCAACCCGAGGTACCACTGTACAGGGTTTTGGATAGCATTCTCTTACACTGGGTCAACTCAAGAGTAGCAGAATTAGGCCAGATCCACACAAGCTTCACTCCCTATTTTGCACATCAGACAATCCAGAACAATACCCAAGCAAATAAATTATAGTATAGTGTGAGGTTTTATCTTCCGACGCCTGTGAAGTATGAATGATTGGTCATCTCAGTCATTTGTACAGGTGCCAGGTGGTGCCAAATGAAGACATCTGATAAACTCTCCTGCCCTCAGGACTGTATTGATATGTTGAAGCCGTGTGGCTGAAATCATAAGAGTTGGACCACTGTTTCCTTTCTAATTTTGAATACAGTGGTGCCTCAACTTACGAATTTAATCTGTTCCGAAGGCAGCTTCGTAGGTCGAGAAATTCGTAAGTCGAAAATTGCCATTGGAAATGCGATTTCCCATAGGAATGCATTGGAAACGGAAAAATTCGTAAGTCGAAGCAACCCCATCTAAAAATGCGTAAGTCGAAAACTGCCACGGTTTCCGTTCGGATGCCGAGTAATTCGTAAGCATGCGGCCATTTGCCCCATTCGTAAGTCGAAAAAATTGGTTGTCGAGTCGTTCGTAAGTCGAGGTACCACTGTATAAGGATTTAGAATCAGCAGCTAGGAAAACTTTCCTACCATCCCCCTCCCTCCCGATTCTCTAATCCTGCAACTGAATGCATCTTGGTGGATCTAAGTCAGAGAACCCCAGAAAGATCATTAAGCATATGAAAGCCAGCAGCTATTCACCTCCCTGCCCCCACCAACTCCTGTAATTTTAATATTTCTGAAACTATTTAACTAAGCATATTCACAGCTCTGTGTACACATACTTAGCTTTACCTCAAGAGACCACCTACTCTGTGGGCAGGCAGTGAGGCTGAGGAATTAGGGGACAACATCTGGCAACATCGTGAATTAAATTTTTCTTCTGCAAGCGAAAAACCATATCCTCCACCAAGTCACAGCAGGGTATAATGCTGTTGGAGCATACAAGATTTGTTTTGATCTCTTATGGAGCAACACACCCAGCTTTCAGTTCATACCAATAACATCTCTGCGTCTGGAATATACCTCAGTCCAGCGGCTGCTAATTAATGGTTGGAATTAGCCAAATAATTTCCACAAGAAAAAACATACCAATCTTATTCCAGCTTTAAAATGACTCGCAGCTCTCAATACACTCACATCTAAGTCTGATATTTTGGAAGGGCTTTAAGTATGGTGCATTTTTTTCAGCATATTAAAAGCTCCTGTGTCTGCTATTTTTTAAGCTTTCAAAGTTATTTCGAGAGTTCATGGGAAAATACGACAAGCATTCAGTAAGCCAATTATTGATTTTGTGCCATCTTGTTACTACCGTGTCAGGCTTTCGTTTTCCTTTCTTAAAAAGCTTGGCTTTCATCAAAACATGTATTTAGATTAGGTTCCTATATCTGCATGGCTTTGGGGGCTCAGTAATATGGGCCTATGGCCGTAATAAACTATCTATCTATCTTGGGGGCTCAGCCCCACAAGTCGTCAACTCCAATCTGGAACTTATTTTCACTGCAATCTTCAACTCTGAAACATATGAAATGAAATAATAGTAATAATAAGCAGCATTCTCCTAAGTTTTACCAGAGCAGACCCTCTGAAATTCATGAGCATGAGTAAGCTGTGTTTTTCTCTAATGAGAAGTGATGTATAAATAGTTGGAATAAATCAGTAAAGGCCCATTAATTTCAATGAGTCTACCCTGAGTAAAGCTTAGGTGAATGCCACTCTTTATGTCTTTCACCTTTGAATAATCACAGCCCTGATTCATGTATTTGTAGAAACTAACCACTTGACAACCCTAATATTCCCATGCAGTTTCCCCTTTTGAATTCTTACTCCAGGTCTTTGCGACACTTTAAAACCAACCATATGTAGTTCCTGGTTGTGGTGGGTTACTGCTTGATCCCTCTGTTTGCATAATGTCATGTACAGTTATTTTTATTAAGCAGCTGCTACAGAAAAATTAAATAGAATGATATAAATCATCATAATCATCTACCAAATAACTAAATGAAAGGTGGTAGGTCAGGCCATGCACAGAGGATGGGAAATAAGGTTGCAGATACACAGGCAAGCAAGGAGCTTGCTGGCTCCAACACTTTATCCTTCCTCCAGCACCCAAACCCAGCCCCCTGCTGAGGACGCCACTCCTTGTTTATGAACCTTTGACCTTGCTGCCGCTGCCACATTGGAGCATCCCAAACTGCACATGTTATACACATGTTAGCAGCCCATTGGAAAGCAAACATGTTGGCAGCCTTGAATGTTTACAGCACCGGCAGTTCAGAAAGAGCAGCTGCAGTAAAGGCACGAGCCACCTGGGCTCAGCAGTTAACAGTAGCCAGGATAAATCCAAGCTCGCCGAATGCCCTGAACCCCTGGCCTACCTGGCAGCAAGTCCAGTATCCCAAGTCCAGAGATCCCAAGTCTGAAGATCACTCCACACAAGCAAAGTCCAAAGGTCAGGAAACACAGTTCAGGGTCAATCCAAGTAGCCAAGTCAAAAAGACTAGCAGTCAGGATACAGTCCAGAGTCAAACCTGATGCACAGTCCTGTAGAGATTATCCAAGTCAGCTCGGCTTCCCTTCAGTACTTTGCATGCTGATTGCAGCATCTGGGCTAGACGAGGCATATCACCCCCACCTGTTCTGAGTCTACTCCAGCTGAGGAATCACACACCTCCTCCCAGAGCTAGCGAGCCCCACCTGGCCACCTAGGGAGCTGGGCTGTGGGACCTTGCCTGCTCCAGACTCCTAAAGCTGCCCTCCCGCTGCTCCCTACGCCTCAGAGCTTACCATGCTCATGGAGACAGGGGCCCCTCTGGCTCTGGTGATGGGTCCTGCTGCTCTGGTTCCCCCATCGTCATCCTCCATTGCCCTGTGAGTACTTCCTTCTCCATACCGTTTGCCCTGGTGTGTCCCAGTCCCAGCTACACCCCTTGCTGGTATTTTCTTCCTCCCCCCCCCCCTGCCAGTTCATGATACAGAGCTGCTTTGGCAAATTCTATCCAAGACGCAACCTGTTTCAATTTGACTCTTTGTCTGAAGACATTTTGACTCTGCAACCCTACTTGTGGTCGACAACAGCAACAAAATGGACTGTTACTAACTCTTACGGTGCCATCTTATGCATGTCAAGCAATTGTTAACCCGCACTTTGCAATGTCTTTCCCCCCTCACTTCCCTTATAGCAAAATAAGTCTGCTTTTTGAGAGAAGCGGGCTTGTTCTGCAAGACCACCAAATCCCCTTTAATTGCGCAACCTTGAATTTGCGGGTATGTGATTGAATCCCACTCACCAGACAATCTGGAAGGAGCCACCAGCCAGCTCGATCCTTTACAGTCTTTAGTTCCATCGGTGACTTATTGCTGAGGATATAATGTAAATACAGACTAAATAATAGTGATATTAGACCATGATATTTATATAAAGTCCCACCAACATTGTCTGTTCTTTGAAGTAAGCGCGCATGGAGCAGACACATGCCTGCAGCTTGTAGCACACTTGTATCTTCACGGATGAGCAAGTTGAACGAGATGCAGACTTGTTCTGCTGCCTGATAAAAGTCTCCCTATCCTCCGTAATGAACTCATTAGCTCTAATGATGCTGCTGCACAAATGTACGCTAGCTTAATTGCTTCATATTCTCTGTCATTTGATTCCAAAAATAATATTCACAAATTCATATGGTCCGCAATCTCGCCCAGAGCCTCCCAAATGAGCGTGGGTTAAGATCACTCACAGAAAACCTGTCAAATTATTATTATTATTCCTAATATGAAATAATGGAATTCTAGATAGCTTTAATCTCAAGGAAAACATACCCTGAATCTCAAGAGAGGGTGTAGATGGGGAAACACCCTAACTATGGGAACAATCCTCTACTGGAGTTACACCAGCGAAGGGGATTTAGGGTTATGAAGAAGCTCTGCTACAGTGGTGTAATATCAAAATATGTCACCAGTGTGACAGAGACACTGGAATAACTCTCGATAGGCCGGCAGAAGCTTCCACTGGAAGAGCTGTGGCAAAACGTATGCAGACAGACTGGCTGAAACAGGGCAGAGACGGGGGACAGGGGGGGGAATGGTGTGGCACTTTAACTTATTTTTAAATGTAGCGGGGGGGGGAGGAATTGTAACCATGATGCTGTGCACCATTTGTCTGATGCAAATCCTGTCCCCTCTCCCTTAAAAGCCCTGTTTGTTTCGTTAGAGAAAATATATGGGTATTCCCCCATTTCCACAGTGCCATGGTTCCAATCCAATTTCCTCCTTTCCATGGCTGCTTGGGGGAGAACAGTGGGGAGAGAGGGGAGATCTGATCACAAATTTCCAACGTTTCAAAACTAGTATGGTGCTTCGATTTCAACATGTTGTTGAACTGGTGGCATACCAAGAAATTAGATGCAATATATACAGCCGAAAAGGAACCAAGACAAATAAGCCAATTCGGCATGGCAATAAAAATAAGGCTACTGGATTGGACAAAAACAATGCCAAACTGGGCTGCTCAACATAGAGGGCCTGCTTTAAAATGCCCTAATGGTGGCTTCCCCTACTTAAATAAGTGGTCGTGTTTAGTCTCTGGCCTTGCAGTTTGCATGTACTACTAGTTTGTACCAAACTGCTCCGAGCTCTGGAGAAGCAGTGGAAAGATTATTAACCAGAAGGTTGGTGGTCCCAGCCCACCCAGGGCAGGATTCATGCACAACAGGGGGTTGGACTAGATGACCCTTGGGTCCCTTTCAAACTTTACAATTCTGTGTTTCTGTTTTTAGCCACCATGGAGCTAATTAGGTACACACTGAAAGATGACAGGAAAGGCTACACTGACTGGCTCCGGCCCCTGATGACGAGTGCCACGGCGACACCTCCTGTCACAGCTGTGGGAGGTCGACATGCATCCCCACTGCCCATTCATTGAACTAGGATGGCAAAGACCTCTAACATGCCCAAGACACACCAGTAGTCTCCCCCCCCCCCATGGAACAAATACAGAGCACAGGGGAGCATTTCTGCAGCAAATGGCTGAGATGGTGGTAGGGGTGAGCCATTGCAAAGACCATTGTTGGGGGCAGAGCTAGTCCACACGACCCAAGGACCAGTGCTTTTTTACTAGGAGAAAAAGGTGCCAGAACTCATCATGAATACCTCCCTCGTTCTCTTAGAATGGCAATGGTGCCCATTTGAGGGGGGCCGTCACTGAGCCCCGCCTAGAACCCTAACACGTTCATTCAATGAGCTAGAGCAGGCATCCCCAAACTGCAGCCCTCCAGATGTTTTGGCCTACAACTCCCATGATCCCTAGCTAAGAGGACCAGTGGTCAGGGATGATGG
Organism: Zootoca vivipara; assembly: GCF_963506605.1. Lineage (NCBI taxonomy): Eukaryota > Metazoa > Chordata > Lepidosauria > Squamata > Lacertidae > Zootoca > Zootoca vivipara. The sequence continues at coordinate 27,088,111 of NC_083285.1, forward strand.
GAATTTTAGTCCAAAACATCTGGAGGGCCGAAGTTTGGGGGTGCCTGAGCTAGAGGGTTTGCGCGAACTGCCCAGTGTTTTGCAGACCCCCCAAGTGATACATTTCAAAGCAGCCAGCAGTTTAGCATCCTCTATTTCCACCCTCAGTGAGATGGACAGGGGTTAATTAGCACTTCATGAGTGAGCTTGAGACTGCTGTAAATTGAGGCTCATTATCCGAGTCACGGTTCACACTTCACCTGGGACTGTGAAGCAAATATTTACTTTCTTGTGTATTCGTTTGTTAATTTATATCCTATGATGTGTTGAAGGCTGCTAATAAGAAGTAGGTGCATCATTGACAATCCCCCCCCCCCCCGGTAAAATCACAAAAAGCAGGTATTTTTAAATAAAAGAAACACAGCTGGCTAAAAACTAAAAGCAGAAAGGCATGCCACGCCGCAGATGGGAGAGCAATCAAATAAAAAAACCTCCCAGGGCAGTGAGTTCCAGAGCCTGGACACTGTTACTGCAAATGCCCCCCTCCCAATATCACTTCATCTCAGTGGAATGGGAGATTCCCTCCAGCATCTCTTAAAATGTGAGCACATTCATATTGGAGAACAGTCTTTCAAGTACCCTGGTCCTCAGCCAATTAGGGCTTTAAAGGCCTTGCCAGTGTTTTGTGTTGGGCCCAGAACTGGACTGGAAAACAATGCAGTAAGGATTCTCAAGTGTGGAGATGCCTTTGGACTAATGCAGTGGCATCATTCCTCTGACTGTGGTTCCCATCATTTCCATCACTGGCCTTGGCCTTTAGATCTGCCTTGCTACTAATTCCTCCAACTGCGAGAGGCCATGATGCCAGCTACCCTTCCTGAGGCAGTATCTGGAGAACCAGTGCCACTGGCCAATGTACAAGAGGTTCCATGCAGATCCTGTAATTCGAGGGAGGGATAAAAAGAATAGCAGGGACTGAAACTCAAAAAGTGAATGAAGTATTTACTTGGGGTTTTGTTCAGGTAGCTCACTTGTATTGGCGCCTTGTTTGCGTCTAGGCCCTGTTCAAAGTACCTGGGCAGGAGAAGGAAAATTCAAGATGGCGGAGCTACGGTAGTAACTACTGTAATTCCAAAGCCCTATGCCAGCTGGGTAAAAAATAGCGGGAACATTTCCCCTATTTCATCAGCTTTTGTTCTTCAACATATTTTCCTTCTCTTTAGACCCAATTGGGAAGGATAATTATTATTCCAGCTTCAGGGGCTGTTATACTCATTGCAAGGGCTATCAGGAGAATTGGAGGTCTTTGAATATTGTGGCTCCAAATTATTCCTTTTCCTTCTCCAGTACTGTAAAACTCCTTTTTTGCTGATATCAAGAGCACAGATGAAGGGACAGCAATGGCAGAAGAGGTTTCCATACCTACAATAGAAAAGCTTGTGAGGGTGGATTTCCTTCTCTGCCCACAAATCTCCCTCTTCAAGGGCAGACTGGGGAATATACAATATCCATGGCCCTTATTATCTAAGACTCTTAAAGTACTGTATGTACCTTTCTACTTATTATGTTCTTATTTAATACTAGGTGCTCCATCTCTGTTCACTTTGCACCCCTCTCCAAAGCCACCCACTCCCTCCCCATAGAGCTTGCTCAAACCACCCCTCCTAGTAGACCTCACCAAACCTCCACACCTTATTTGGGCTGCCTACCCACCTGCCCACCCCTAGTTCCTTCCTCCATGCCCTCATATGCTGATGCTGCTATGGCCTGGCAGCTCTGAAAGCCCAGTCTGTCATCACACTGTGGTTCACATCGCCATCTATCTGTGGCCAAATGAACTGCAGCATGATGAAATTGAAACATTTTTATTATATGTATCGATAAGGCAGGGTTACTAACTTCATAGGCTGTTCCAGAAGAGGCTGGTGAACCGGTTAACACACAATTAGATATGAAAGTAACCACGAGAACAAGTTAAAGGGTGGACTCATAACTCCAACCCAAAATAACTGGAGACAATGTATAACTCTATCATTACCAATTACTACACCACTTACTGAGGTCTTGCCCTACATTCTCTCAATTACTGCGGTTAGATTTGAGGGGTGTGTGTTTTCTGGGGTTAGATCTGCTGCAGTTAGATCTTACAGAGACTGTGGAGCATACTGGCTTAAGTTTATTTGCTGCTGTGCTAGTTTTAAAAAATATGAATTGTTATTAGGATAGTTTTTAGCTTTTGTGGTGCATTGCTGTGAGCACGTAGCTGCTAGAATTGATATGGAAAATATACACCAGCAAATTAAATAATATATCAAAAGAAAGAACAAGTTAGGCTATTTCACCCAAATCCGCCCCCTTTCCGTTTTTAATATATACAATTGAGTTGCTTTTGTGAGTTGTTCAGTTATTGTTGTTGTGGCTGCAAGCAAGACTGAACTAACCTTGCATCTTACGAACTAGGCTGTGTGAGGAAGAGATTGAAAGTGTTTCCGTTCATTTTCAATTAACCACATTTTAGCATTAGACTTGGACCCTAAACTGGTTTAGTCTTAACTACTGCTTATTGAAATGAGCCAGCTTCATAAATCAGCATTTGAAACTGGCTTGTTTCAGTAAACCCCAGGAAGCTTGGTTAGCCCCAATTGTCTCCAACCTTTTTGAGTCCATGGCTCCCTTGACCAATCATATTCTTTCTGTCGCTCCCTTATGAGAGCCACTTACACTGGGGTTCTGTTACAGAATGTGTGAAGTAGGGATGCTCCCACCCCGTCCTACTCTGCCCCATCCCCATTCCACCCTGCCCCTTTTCAGGGCAGACTAAAGGAAGGGTGGCCACCAGGGAGAGAGAGGCGTATGAAGGAATATATTGGGCTGCAAATTAAAGCTGCCAGCTTCCCTGAGAGAGAGAGAATGTTCAGCTCCCCTGAACATTCCTCAAGTCTCCCCAAGGTATCATGGCGCACAGGTTGACAACCAATGGGTCGGCCAATCTAGATATTGTTGGATTCCTAGCCAGCATGAACCATGTTCAGGGATGATGAGAAGTGAAGTTCAATAGCATCTGGAGGACCACAGAACCCTTTGTTGTTTTTGCTACAGGAGGAGACTATCATGGCTACCATTTTGCAAATTTGAATAACGTAGCAATAGCAAATGAGGTATTATTCATTTTTTTCCACATGGGGAACATGGGCAGGATTCTTTTACTGTTATGAAAACTGTACCCATCTTCAGCAACACATGGTTTCCCAGAACCAGAGCCTAACATTGAGACTATTGTTCAACTCTACAGGGTGGTAGTCCCACCACAACTGCTTTTTTTTTTTAATCCCTACACATTTCCTTCCCTGGGAGCCTCCACCCACCATTAACTTCATCTATGATAATGCCAAAGGAAACAAAGTATTTCCCCCTCTTTTTAAAAAGAAAAAGTACAAGCTTTTACCACAGAAACCACCTGAGGGCTCAATTTCCACTCTTCATTAAAACCCAGTGGACAACTCGCGATAAATAAAAGGTGAAAAAAATAACATTGAACCCCCAACTAAAATATACACAGGATGTGGATTCCATGAATTCAAAACGAAATGCAGCTGGGTTTGTGTGTAGGTGTAATTGCTTTATTTCAAGTAGCTGTACACAACCTTAATCATATTAAACTAGCTAGTATTTAGGGTTTTGACACGGATACAGGCAGAGCAAGAAGGAGGCCTGTGTTGACCATCACAGAAGTTTCACGAAAAATAATGGCTTGGGCAGAGAAGCAACACTTTACAACTTTTTAAAACCTGCTTGATCAATATAATAAATTTCAAAATATTGACATTTTGTAAAACACAGAGGTTTCCCAAACCCTTTAAAAAATTTTGATTTTGTGTCTGGCTGGCACCATTTTTTGCTTGCTGTTTCATTATTTGCATATTCAGTATCCTTAATGAGGTCTTGACAGCAGTTTATGGCTGATAACATTTTATAGCATTTGTATTAAGGGCATATTTTGTGCTGTATGCTGATATTAGAAAGCTGTGTGTGTGTGTGTGTGTGTGTGTGTGTGTGTGTGTGTGTGTGTGTAAAGTCACCCCCACAACATGCTGTGGTTTGTTAAGGATGCTGAGAGTTCTCAGCAGACCCCTCACAGTGTTTGCTGCAAATGTGACCTACACACCACCAGATCTGTCTACAATTGGCAATTGGCTCCTGACTGCCTGGCCTCTCACTATGGCATGTCACCCTTGGGGCATGTTGACCCGATCTGGCCCCCATGTTGACCCGATCTGATCACAGTTGATCACAGCAGCAACAGCAACAGTAGCAGCACCACTAGAACCATTATCTCCTATCTGCCACATCTATCTAGTGAAATGCTCCTGCATCCAGGCAGGATAGCATATCCTCTGGGCAGGTGAGAGGCAAGGCATGCTTTTCCAGGTCTCTTGGAACATGATCATTCTGGTAGAACTCAATTCAATGTTATGCTTTTAAAATTCATACTAAGAGAAGAAGAAGAAGAAGAAGAAGAAGAAGAAGAAGAAGAAGAAGAAGAAGAAGAAGAAGAAGAAGAAGAAGAAGAAGAAGAAGAAGAAGAAGAAGAAGAAGAAGAAGAAGAAGAAAAGACTCTGTGGCTAGAGAGCGCTACTAGAAGGGCATTGAAGAGTAAAGTAGTATATTGTCTGCAGCAACTTATGAAAATTACTGGCAGCAGCTCAGATCCGGTTCAGTGTGGGAATGAGTGTAGGAGTATCGTCAGGGGCGTGGGCGACGGAGTAGGCAGCTGAGAGTTACTAATGTTTGCTTAGGGTTGATTATAAGCTGGATCGCAAGTTATTCAGCACTTTTCTCATTTACAAGCTCCAGGGATTCCGATGACTAACTCGCCAATCACTGACTTGGCAGTGAAAAGGTACAAATGTCTCATAGCAAACAGCCCTTTGAACAATCACTAGTGTTTTTAAGAAGCCAGGCACTGATTTAATTCTGCCTGCCTCTTTGCTGAGAACTACTCACGGTTTATGAATGATGTATAAAAATAATAATGAGCAAACTATGTCCTGTTTAGGCTTCAGCTCGGGTTCTGTTTTTAGTTTTAAAGCAATTCTACCAGCCACTCAAAGATACAGAGTTCCCACCCTCTCCCGAAGTCTGTGGTCAGAGGAAATTATATTTGATCACCGGTGCAGTAAAACGCATCAGATGTTGCACTGGAACGGCAACTCAGAACAGGGACAGGTGTGGTCAGAGAAGGCATGTCACGAGCAGGATAAAAAGTGACAGTATGAAGGGTAATCCTATCTCCAACAACAGGACCAGTCTCCATCCCCCTTTATACTTGTCCAGCCAGCAGTGTTTGAACCACAAAACATGAGCGTTGGCAGCACTAAGTGAGACAGAGACCATGCAGCAAAGGAAAAAAGTTAAGACACTGCAGTTTGCTGTGTTTAAAAGCTTTGAACAATGTTCTGTTTCGTTTGTAAATTCTAATAACATATGTTTAGTTGATCTCTTGCAAAGTTTATCTTAATGAACATGAAAAGGAGTGCAGTCAAAGAGCTGTGGTTTGACCCACCAGCCGGTTCTTCCTATCTTGGGGTTGCAGTGTGGGATGATTTAAAACAAAGCAATTTAAATAATTAAGTCGAATTTCCGATTGAAGTCAACTTTTTCCAGTCTGAAATTCATCTATTTCTGAACAAGCATGCCTATTACAATAAGAACATGCCAGTTTTAAAAGTTTTTGAGTGTGTGCTTTATCATGTTTGTATTAAATTCATATTTTACTTGGGGAAACAATACAAGTGAAATTTAGCACACACACAAATCCCATTTTAATTTTCGAAAACTGTTTTTAACTGTTAATTTGTTGTTGTATATTAGAAATGGTCTTCTTGGCCTAAAATATACTATTATTCTGCCGAGGGATTCTGAAACATATTTTTACCTAGTAAGAGATCATAAGGTGCCAACTACGTTATCAATCTCAGTCTCGGCTACTTTTTTCAGTTCAACCATAGTCTCAGGAAGGAAGGAAGGAAGTTTGTTTAAACTCAGCTTTTACTTTGATAAGCCATTATATAGCCTGCTCTTTTGTGTGTTGCAAGATTACAGAATATGGATTGGAATAGTATGGTGAATAGTAGCATATACTTCATTCATTAACCAGGGACTCAGCTAGACTGGTAAAGAAAAAGCGATTTACAGTGGTACCTCGGTTTACAAACACAATTGGTTCTGGAAGTCTGTACTTAACCTGAAGCGAACTTTCCCATTGAAAGTAATGGAAAGTAGATTAATCTGTTCCAGACAGGTCCGCAGAGTACTTAAACTGAAAGTACTAAAACCAAGGCGTACTTTAACCGAGGTATGACTGTATATGCGTTGTAGGTGCGATATAACAGTGTGCCACCAGATGGCTATGTGGAGTCCCGTTTTTCCTCTACCTGTTTTCCCTGTTTAAATTTACAACACTTTGAACGGAAACGCTTCTTTGATGTGTCTAGATCCAGCCCAGGAGACTGAATTGGTATGGTTTAATATATAAATAGCCTCATTATAAAAACCAGTACAAACAGCAGCTATGCAAGAGATATTATGGAACCATAGCACCGTTAATCAAAGCACATCATCCTTTGTAAAATAATAATAATAATAATAATAATAATAATAATAATAATAATTTATCATTTATACCCTGCCCATCTGGCTGGGTTTCCCCAGCCACTCTGGCGACTTCCAACAGAAATATTAAAATATAATAATTTATTAAACATTGAAAGCTTCCCTAAACAGGGAACACCACCGTGACCCATTGTGCTGCAGCAGTGTCGCAGTGCGACCTAAAGTGTGGTAGTCTCCCAAGAAGCTGGTTCAGTGCTGCTATGACTCAACCAGCCACCACAGACTAGCATGTAGTACCAATCCACTGATCAGATATATATAATCATTACTAAATGTGGTATAAGTAAGGTGGAACAGAAAAGCACCATCCCAAAGGCATTTCAAACACCCTGGAGACATCTGTGCATCCTTGTAAAGCAAATTACCGGCTGTGCTGATAGGATTGTATCTAACCTGTCACATAAAAAGTAAAAAGGGAAAGGACAGTCATGATCTCTAAGTGTAACTCCTTCTGGGCAAAAGGAATAGGGAGAGATTCAATCTCCGATGGAACAATCCTCCCTTTCTTGCCTCTCCCCGCTGCCTGCTGTTCTGTGAGTTCTTCCAACATGCTGGCTGAGTGGGGGGAAGAGGCAGGGGAAGCCCCCACTGCACTAGCAGAATTCCTTGCATGGGCTTCTGCAAGTGGAATACGGTAAGTAGTACAGTGGTACCTCTACTTATGAATAACTCTACTTACGAATGTTTCTACTTACGAACGGAGCTCTGTCCGCCATCTTGGATGCAGTTTAGATAGGATTTTTTTCTACTTATGAATTTTTAGATAGGGTTGCTTCGACTTACAATTTTTTTCTCCCAATGCATTCCTATGGGATACAATTTTTTTCCGACTTACCAATGTGCATTCGGAACGCATTAAATTCGTAAGTAGAGGTACCACTGTAGTAGTAGTAGTAGTAGTAGTAGTAGTAGTAGTAGTAGTAATAAAATTATTTATACCCTGCCCTTCTGGCTGAGCTTCCCCAGCCACTCTGGGCAGCTTCCAACAAAATATTAAAATACAGTAATCCATCAAACATTAAAAGCTTCCCTAAACAGGGCTGCCTTCAGATGTCTTCTAAAAGTCTGGTAGTTGTTGTTCTCTTTGACATCTGTTGGGAGGGTGTTTCACAGGGCAGGTGCCACTGCCGAGAAGGCCCTCTGCCTGGTTCCCTGCAACTTGGCTTCTCGCAGCGAGGGAACTGCCAGAAGGCCCTCGGCACTGGACCTCAGTGTGCGGGTAGAGCGATGCGGGTGGAGACGCTCTACGCTCTTTCAGGTATGCTGAACCGAGGCCGTTTAGGGCTTTAAAGGTCAGCACCAACACTTTGAATTGTGCTCAGAAACGTACTGGGAGCCAATGCAGGTCTTTCAAAACCAGTGTTATGTGGTCTCGGCGGCTGCTCCCAGTCACCAGTCTAGCTGCCGCTTTCTGGATTAGTTGTAGATTCCGGGTCACTTTCAAAGGTAGCCCCACACAGAGCACATTGCAGTAGTCCAAGCGAGAGATAACCAGAGCATGCACCACTCTTGCAAGACAGTCTGCAGGCAGGTAGGGTCTCAGCCTGCATACCAGATGGAGCTGGTAGACAGCTGCCCTGGACACAGAAGTTAATGGAATCTGGCCTATGGTCCCCATGTGGGGACTATGTTCAGTGTCCAGCCAACATATACAATTAATGTGGACAGTGTGCATGTCATGTTGCCAATGTGCAAAATGTTGCGAGCAATTCACATTCTCCAACATCACCCGGTGATTGTGCCTGTCAGCCAGGTAATGTGCAGAATCGCCACTCCAACCTCTCGCATTAACTCCGACAAACAGCAGATAGCAGAAATAGCATTGGGCCATGCAAATTAGTAACGTGGAGTCCCTCCCTAGCGATGAGGCACAGAGGGAAATGGAGCCTTGCATATAACAGCAAGGGAATAGGAGCATTTCCCTCTCCATAGTCTTGTTCAAAGAGAAGCTAAGTTTGGCACCCTGCCTTCAAATTGTGGTGTAGATTCCTATACCCTACAAATCTATAGTCTGAGAATTATTCCTTTGTTGAAAGCATACTCCAGAGATTCTTCAAAATTATTACCAGCATATGGCACAGAGCTGAACTTCCTTGCTGTGCAGGAAATATTAAAGAGATCATCATTCCCCACCACCACCCAAAAAATTAAAATGGCAACGAAATGGTTTGGAAATGCTAATTCAAGTTAACAGTCTTGGGCAATTAAAATATCTTAAATTATCTCTAATTTTTCTGTTTTATTACTGCAAATTTATGAAAGGACCCACACTGAACTCTCTAAATATTGTGTGTGTGTGTGATTTCACACACACACACACAAACACACACACACACACACACACACACTCCAGTTAATGTTTATGCTCATCTGGTTTGCATTTAGCATTCTTATGAGTCATTTCACTTTGATAGGAACACTATGCTATAGAAAACTGCTGTTAATATTTTAACTTTTAAACTCAAACACTGGATTGCGGGTTACCTAAATAAAGCAACAATTGGAGGGGGGAAACCGACTTTGCCTTATGAAATGAAGATCACTCATGGTAGATGTCTGTCACCCATGCCTGATGGGAGTATCTTTCCATCATGTACTGTCACATCCTTCCCCCGCCCGCCCCCCGCCCAGTTTTCATGACTGTATTTTGGGAGCAGCCGTCCGTAGAAGGGATGAGTGATGCTGTAGGATGCTCTGCACTTCCTTACAGCTGACATTTAACCCGGGCAAAAGTGCTATATTTGTTTTTCTATCAACGCCGCTTGATTGCTTCTTATGTTCCTACTCCATGCATTTCCTGAGAGCAGGACATTTCTTGAAAATAGAACAAAACATTACACACACACAGAGGAAAGAAACTACTCATAGACGAGGGTTTTAAAAGAGGGATTTAAAAACAATGTTCAGTTCAAGTGATTTATATGAAAAAAATGCAGGCAGCAACCCATAAAATTCCCACAGAGTCCTAGAGAACAAATTTATTTCAAAGTACAACTTTTAAGTGGACGGGCATAGAGGGTGACTAATGCCTGAATCACCACTTGAGGCAGACTGGGCCAACTCTGCTTTGAAGACGGAGCACTTTCCAGGACAATTTGTGGCTATTGAACAGAGACATCCTAGAAAGCTGGCTCTGTGACGCCTCCACTGGTTTACTGAATATGGTTCAGATTTCCACACACACACCAGGGTCGGCAAAGAGAACCTGAGTAAACAAACTAGTTTCAAAGCAAACACGGAGTCACCCATTTTAAGACAAATAAGATGCTCTCAACAAAGCAGCAGGTGGCTGAAATGCCTTTGCCTGGGTGTGTGTGCATGGCTGTTTAAGGTGGATTTAGAGCACCTCACATGTGCCCACACTTGGGCTGAGCGATGTCTGGTTTACAACATGGTGACCTATCACCAGCTAAACATCACGATGTACCGATATATCACAATGTCTGAAATGGGGTAATGTCCTGGCAAACTGCTACTACTTAGGGTTCTAAAACCTACTTACCATTAACATATTGTTATTACAACTGTTACTTTATACTACAGTCTTACCTTGGAAGTCGAACAGAATCCGTCCCAGAAGTCCATTCGATTTCCAAAACATTTGGAAACCAAAGCACGGTTTCTGGTTGGCTGCAGGAAGCTCCTGCAGCCAATCTGAAGCCATGGAAGCCCTATTGGATGTTCAGCTTCCAAAAGAACGTTCGAAAACCAGAACACTCACTTCTGGGTTTCGATCATTCGGGAGCCGATTTGTTCAGGAGCCAAGGCATTTGAGATCCAAGGTATGACTGTAGAGAGCAACAGGAGCGGCAGAAATCATGAGAGAAGCGATGACCGGCTTTACAGTTTTTCCCACGTCGTGATTTTTTCCATAGCGCACGCACAAATCACGATTCACGATGTATCGCCATGTCGAATATTATGAAACTGTTACGGCAATGTGGACTGCAAACCAATTTTGGACAATATGTTGATACATCACCCAGCCCTTGCCCATACAAGGTCACCCACATCCAAGTGGCAACCCACATTTTTTACCTTTTAATTTGGATTTTGCTGATGCAGGGATAATGTGATGGTGATTGGGAAAACCACACATTACCTGAGTGCACTGAGTGGATGAATGGCTTTCTTTTTTTTTACATGTGTGGTGATATTTTACTGGGTACTATGTATTGCCTCACCCCTTACTTCCATTTGCTTTTCATTGTAGCACATCCTAGCCATTTTGTTTCCATCAGCCCAATGGAGAGGATGTAGCATGCCTACATTAAAAAATAAAAGTGGGTTGTGCCCAGTGCTAGTCCTACTCAGAGTAGACTTATTGATCTTAGTGGATATGGTGAACTTAGGTTCAATAATGAGCCTAAACCTTAACCTACTCTGAGCTTAAGTTAATTGGGTACAACCTTGAGCCCTCTTGCTGACAATTATCAGAGTAGCTGAGAGTGAGATTGTTAAAGTGGCTGTCTCTTTATGATATTTTACCATTATAATCTGTCCATAATTACAGGTCCATTTCAGCGGATTGTAGCATCATGGAATTGTAGAGTTGGAAGGGACCCCGAAGGTCAGCTGGAGCTATGAGGTAAGAAAGAAAAACAAAAACACTGTCTCTAAATCTCTCTCCCAGTCCTGCATAGGCTCTGCATGCTTGTGTGTAAAACATACTGTTGATGTTCCGCTAGTGGCTGGGGAAACCCAGCTAGATGGGTTGTTATTAGTACAGTGGTACCTTGGTTCCCAAATGCCTCGGTACTCAAACAACTTGGAACCCAAACACTGCAAACCTGGAAGTAAGTGTTCCAGGTTGCAAACTTTTTTTGGAAGCTGAACGTGCTCCATTTTGAGTGTTATGCTTCCAATTTGAGTGCCACACTTCTGTTTTGAGTGTTACGCTGAGGTCTGTCTGTTTTTGCTATTTATTTTGCGTTTTTGTTTTTGCGGCTCTTTTTGTTTGTTCTTGCGACTGTGTGGAACCCAGTTCAGCTACTGATAGATTGTGTGACTGCAGTACATTGGTTGTTGTTTTCATTTTATGGATCAATGGTCTCGTTAGATAGTAAAACTCATGTTAAATTGCTGTTTTAGGGGCTGTTTTTAAAAGTCTGGAACAGATTAATCCATTTTGCATTACTTTCTATGGGAAAACACACCTTGGTTTTGGAACGCTTTGTTTTTGGAATAGACTTATGGAACGGATTCAATTTGAGAACCAAGGTACCACTGTATTTTTATTTTTATTACAAGTCTCACCATGGCTTTCGGTTTCCTGGAGATTGGAGGCTCCCATGCCTCTATCCGCCCAGTCATTCTTTGCCCTGGTGAGGCACTGCTGGTTCCTGTACCTGCTGGAGATGCATGTGACACAGAAATATATTTGTATTTTTGAAACTGCTGTTTTGCGCACACCTGACGGATGTAAAATACAAGGGCCAGATTTGATGAAGTGAACATGCTTGAGGGCCAACCAAGGTTGTTGAGCTTTTTTTAGGATTGAACTTTTAGGGTTGAGGTTGTTGAGCTTTTTTATGGTTTTGCCCCAAAGTTGGTGAGCTTTTTATTTAGGATTTGATCCCAATAAATAAACTGCTATAGGGATTAGGCCCCCAAAACGGACTTTGGACATGCCTGTGCTAATCCAGTGTCAAAATTCATAAAAAGTATGAGTGGGTGATGCACAGGTAGGCAAATACCTTTCCGATAAGAGTAGATACCTTTTCCCATCTGCTACTTCCCCTGTTTCCTCCCCAGTGCATACCTGCTCTTTCCTCAGCAACCTTTTGTGCATGTCCACAAGGAAATACAAGCTCCTGGGACCTCCAAGGGATGGGGAAGCGGCAAATGACGAGAGGGTACCACATCCTATCTTGCACTGCCCACTGAGATAGACTTAAAAGTGCTCGTTTGTGGATGAAAATACACCAAAGCATACAGGGGAAAATCGGGTCTCTGTGACCTACATGCACATTAACTCCCTTGTATCTTGGCTTTTGCAAAAGAAGGTGACTTAAGAAACATAAACTGGTTGGGTCAGGCAGATGGGGAGTCCTTGGGAGCCAGACCGAGCCTCTGAGCCATCCCTACCTCAGAGCACCTACAAAAAATCACCTAAGCTTAAAAAAATATATGGTCTCAAACAGTTTTCTTCGATACAATCCAAAAGTTAGCTCCTCTCCTGCTGCTTTCTCCTCGGTCCATTTAGGTATACTTTTTATTTACTATATTTAAAATATTTACATCTCTCCCACTGCCAGATGTCACATGATTGTTTAACAACCACTTACAGTCCAATAAAATAACAAAATAGGACAAATAAATTATTTGAAATAACAATGGAAACAATCCAAAATCCACACAGGGCAATATATTTAATAGGACCTACCAAATGGCAAGGAAGTTTCTGCGTTCTCGGAAACTCTTAAATCAGACTAGACATTAAACAAAATGGGGAGGAGGAGGAGGAGAGAGAAAAGTCTGACATTTCTGATGGAAATTTCCATCCCAATTAAAAGACCAGTTGCCCCCCCCCTCTCTCTATATAGTGTTTGTGTGTGTGTGTTTGTATATATGATTTATCATAAACATATGTACAAACTAACACATAAGCATACAAACAATATGGATTTTATACTAAATATGGAGCATATTCAGTATAAAAAAAACAAATTACAGAGATACAGTTACATACAGCCATGATTTTAAGATGAGTCTATATAGCCCAACCACAACAAGGAATGAGTCATTGGAAAAGTACTTATATGACTCTTCCTATTTATATAATAAAAATTGGAGACCTGTCCACATCAAAAGTGTCCTGTTTGGCTTTGCCCCAGACTACGCATCTATGTCTGACCAGATATTCAGATAAAGCAATGTTGCGTACATTTTGTCCTGTTCGCCTCTGCTTCTAGACTTTCCACCTGTCTGTAGCAGAGAGAGAAGTGGGACAAAGGGGCCCACTCCATCTGCTTGGGTGAGACACCAGCTGCTGTTTGGCTCCCCACTCCCTGAACCAACTCCGTTCCAGCCAGTTGTTATAATAACAATTGCAAGTGGTGATCAATTTTGCTTGTTTTCTTCTTCCCTCGCCACCCCTTTTTCCTTTTGTGACATGTCTATTGGATGATAAGCTTGTGGGCAGGGACTGTCTTATTTATTTGAAAAAACAACAACTCTACACTGTATTTAGGTGCTTTTAAAATGAAATAATGATAATAGCTGATTGGTATAGTCCCTCAGTTGTGAAAGTAGGTACTTCACACATGCTCTATAGCACTTTTCTTTATGATCTTGTCTGCTGCAGCTGTGAGTTTGAGCATTGAAAGTGCCTATCAATGCGCCTTTCCTTAGATATAGCTATTTGAATTGCATACAGAGCAGAATTTGAATTTCCCGACAAAAGGGTTCTCATTGTTGTTATAGTGCAGCAAGTCCTTAGAGCATGTGTCTGTATGTTTGCACACAGAATCATATGGTGCATCCCTTCAGTGGCTGCTGAACTACCTAGCATTAGGAATTGGGGGGGCACTTGGTATCTGGGCCCCATTTCATTGCTTTACTTTTCGCCTATAGTGAATGCAAGAAAATTAGGATGAGGGTTAAACCTGTCATGAGCGTCTACTCATCCTCTCAGTTTCTTGAGGGAGGCAGGATTTGATTGCAGATATTTTACTTGGTCCCACAGAATTTAATGAAAAGCCACTGAGAATCAGTCTCCTATGTGACTAGGCACCATCAGTCCCTGGGGTACATAGCAGGTGACCCTTAGAGTTTGTTGAGCTGACAGAACCTAGGAACTCACCTGTAGAGCTATGATTAAGCATGATCATAATCCAGGGAAATGTAAGCTGCAAACCTGTATATCATATTAGCAAACTGTGGCCCACAGGACGCTTGAATGCTTTCTATGTGGCGCTTGGGACTGGAGATGTTGGAGAAATTCACCAAAGCCAGAAACAGAGATGGAAATTGACAATATTTGCTCATTCGTCCCATGTCCAGAACTGAACAGAATTCAGCAAATACGATTGGCGTTCTCTATTGCCGCTTTCAGTCTGCAAATCACACATAACTGATTGTTCTACACATACCTGCACTGTGTTTCCTTTACATTTAATTGAATAGGAACCGCATAATGACAATGCAGCATGTAACTATGTAAGTTCCATCATTTTGCCGCAGCACTTAAGTGAGACAGATAACGCAAGTTTGGGCAGAAGGCAAACTGCAGTGGAACAAAAACAGTGATGCGTGTAACAAACACAGGGCGGAAAAGAAAAACGACACCTTCTTGTGTCCTTTCTTGTGGCCCAGCTGATCCCTGCAGTCAAAATCCCCGTGGCCACAGTCACATTCCCATGACCAAATTTCCTTGATTTCCAGAGCAGAGTGGAACACACTTCTGATGGGTAGGGATGGCGCATGGAGAGAGTCATCCCTCTGTGCCACTCCTGCCCATGGAAACCAGGCTCCCCTCACCCTTACCTAAGCTCTGTTCTTTGGGCCGCATGCAGGTCTCCTATAAGCCTTCTTGCTCCCGATATTAATGCAGAACTGAGCATTTCTTTAGTGTACTGCACAGACTGCTTCATCTTTTCAAAGAAAACATTTTTTAAGAAAGAAAAGGAAAGGAAGGGAAGAGAAAGAAAGATTTAAACAAATGCTTAGGTCTCTTCTGAATGTGAGCAAAGAGATTGTTTTTTAATCAGGCTTTCAAAAATAAAAATATAAAAAGCCCACCTTCGCCGAATTCTACTAATGTACTCTAAGGAAACGCTTCTTCCACAGATTTACACTGGGGTCCAATACAAACCCTTTTAGAAGGTATTCAGATTTATTAGCAATGACCGGATGCGATCACAAAGCAACCCTGAGGAAGAAAAACTAACTGATTTCCCATTGAGTCATATTTGGATATGATCCAGTCGCTGTTCACAAAAGCAGACTGATTCATTAAGAAGCATCAGATCCACACACAACTGAACAGAGGAAGATGCCTAAGCACAACTTGTTTTTTTAAAAAATCCCACTGGCAAATTCATAGAATCATGAGCTCAGCAAATTATTTCCACTTTGTCTTCTTTTTCTTTGGCAATAGCAACTTAGCCATGCCTGATATTTCAGCTTTGCAATTAACCTTGATTCAATGAAGAGGATGCATTCAGTGGATTATGCATGCTATTTGCAAAACGTTACTTTGGAGAAATGGTGGCAGTTGGATCTGATCGTACACACGTGTATGCCATTTAAACAATGAACAACAACATTTAAAATTAACCCATTTAATTTAGGAAGTTGGTGCATGTTTTGAGGCAGGGACAGTATCAAACTGGGCTCCATCCTCAGAGTATGGGTGTGTGGCCACTATATTCTTTTTCATGATCCTACATTGCTGCCCCCCCCCCATGCCTCCACAAAAGCACTGCTGGGCGAAATAACTCTAGGCTTATATGCAAGTGTCACCTGCCTTCGCCTATTTATTTACAAAAACTGGCACTAGTTTTCAGTGTATCAGAACAATTTACATTCTTTTTCTTTCCATTCTAACTAAGCTCAAGACTGAGCAGCATACACATTACTGCTTTCTTTTTAAAAAGAAACATAATTGATACAGAGGATTTGAGAATGATATGCGTGATCGTCACCATTTACTCGTCTTGTCCTTTGGCATCACTGCTTTCTACCCTGCTCATCAGTTATGAAGCCTATGCTTCTAAGAGCGGTGGACTCGTAATCTGGTGAACCGGGTTTGCTTCCCCGCTCCTCTACATGCAGCTGCTGGGTGACCTTGGGGTAGTCACACTTATCTGAAGTCTCTCAACCTCACTCACCTCACAGAGTGTTTGTTGTGGGGAAGGAAGGGAAAAGGAGATCGTGAGCCACTTTGAGACTCCTTAGGGTAGTGATAAAGTGGGATATCAAATCCAAACTCTTCTTCTTCCACCTCCTCCTCCTCCTCCTCCTCCTCCTCCTCTTCTTCTTCTTCTTCTTCTTCTTCTTCTTCTTCTTCTTCTTCTTCTTCTTCTTCTTCTTCTTCTTCTTCTTCTTCTTCTTCTTCTTCTCTCCTTTTCTGCCTGTCCCCCTCCACCCATAATCCATCCATCTCCAAATCATGACACTGATTCCTTTACATGATTACAAACACACATCAAATACCAACAGGTGGTTGGAAATTCAGTCATTGCCACCTTGTAGCAAAAGCATAAAGTTCCCACAGGTTCCTTTTCACTTAAGGAGTCTCACAGAAGTCTTCGGCTGCATATACACCATATATTTAAAGCACACAACTTCCCCCAAAGAATTATGGGAACGGTAGTTCACTTATTACAAAGCTACTACTGTTCCTGACATTCTTGCGGGGATGAGATGTGCTTTAAATGTACACAACCTTCCACTCAGAGGGACTCCCTTTTGTGAGAGGAATTATCCTTCTGAAAGGAAGCTGTGGTTTCGTTTTCTAAACCATTTTGCTTCAGGCAGCACCAAACTCATCAAACTTGAAATAAGAAGCAGCACGTCTTGAAGTCCATCAGAGAAACAAACAAACAAACAAAAAGTTAATGAATCCAGTAAAGAGAGGAAGACTTACACTTTGGAAGATCAGCAGATAAAACAATGTTGTGTTTTAAACTGTGCTGTTGCTACAAGTAAGATTTTTGTGTGGCCTAATCATTGAGTACTTCCTAATGATTAGGTAGCTACCGGTATTGAGTAACACCTGGTGGGGATGAAACTAGCCCCAACGCATGTGCAGAAGATGCAAATAGCTATTTTAGTTTCTGATAGACATGACGGATTCTGCTGTAAATCTGGTACTGCGGTGCAGGCTTCTGTATTCTCAGAATATCTGTTCGGATTATATGGATGACTACAAATACAGGAAAAGCCTAAATCCTTTCTCCTCCAAACCAAGGGAAGGACCAGAGCTCTGGTAGGGCACATAGCCCCAGATTAAATTCCAAGCATGCCCAGCAGGGCATGGGGGGAAAAAAGGAATCAGATAACATGGCTGGAAAGAACTCTCTTTGCCCCAAACCCTGGACAGCAACTTCCAGTCAAAGTACACAACACTTAGGGTAGATGGACAAAATAGCCTGAACTGGTATTATGCAGCTTCCTATGTCAAACCCTTCAAGTGTCCCTATTTTCCAGGGACAATCCCGGATTTACAGAAACTGTCCTGGTTTCTCATTTAATCCCAGAATGTCCTGCTTTTCCTTAGGACATCCCTATTTTCATTGGAGGGCATGGAGTTATGCAACCCCTGAGCCATGAGGAGATAAGTAACTATATAACCTTTAAAAGACATCTGAAGGCAGCTGGATATAGGAAAGGTTTTTTGATGTTTTATGTTTTATTATGTTTTTATATATGCTGGAAGCTGCCTTGAGTGGCTGGGGCAACCCAGTCGGATGGAAGGGGTAGAAATTCATCATCATCATCATCATCATTGAAAGGATGTCCCTATTTTCATCAAATAAATGTTGGAGGGCATGCTATGTTCCTGTCAATACTCTCCAGAATTTTCCATTCTGTTGATGTTTGGCAATAATTTTTTTAAAAAATTTTTTTCTTGTACTGTATATTACCTGCTTCTAATGTTGTCACCTGTAACTCTATATAACCTATTCTCAAATTTTCCAACTGTCCAGTTTTTTTAAAAAAATGCAAGAGTTTGAAAAGTTTGACAAAATATTTTAAAAATTTAAAAATGAACTAAACTTTACTAAAACACTGCTATTTTCAGCAGCATCATACCATTTGACACTCTTGAAATACACCTTAATTTTCTTGGCTGGAAATAACATAATCTGTCAGATAATTGTCTATGTCAGGGCACAGACCACAAATCATGGAATTATTAAAGTGTTGGAAGGTACCACAAGGGACATCTAGTCCAACCCCCTGCAATACAAGACTTTTCTGCCCAACGTAGGGCTCAAACCCATGACCCTGAGATTACTTCTAAGGGGAGGCTGTCAGACTACATTTTTGTAGGAAACAAATGTTATTTTTGCATTAGCAAAGCTTAAATTGTTTTAAGGGATATGTAACCATGCATTCTGCTGATTTCATGTTTTGCCCTTCACTATAGATTAGAATATTTAGAATAGCAGTCAGCTTCAGTTACGTTCCCCAGTTTTCTTGCACTATCGCTCAAGCCATAAACACCACAAGGAAATTTGTAAAATCCAAACCAAACATCCTTGTTTATGCCAATTTAGAAATAAAACAAACAATCATGAAACTTATCTGTAATGATGGGTAATAGATTTTATGTTTTGCAAAGCTTTCTCAAAGATCAAAACATTTGGAAGGGGAATTCTAGCTTGCGCAGCAATGAAACAAATATTTTAAACAAACAAACACACAGCTAATTCGTACCAAACAAGCTGAAAATGGTTATTTATTAATGTTATGGTTATCATTGTTCCAGTTGTTGCAATGTCTGGGGCAACAACATTCAAAATCACATTTTTCTTTGGACTTAACTCATAGTGCCATCTACTGGGCTTCATGGAAACCCAAGATTTGATGTATTTATCAAACATGAAGAAACCAGGCAAACTTCCACATGCTCAAGTCTTTGGGCATCATTTATTAAAGAGAGAATGAATTCCATCACTTTGCTCTTATTGCTTTGGATGTCAATAAAAGTTCCAATTAGTGTCAGTTGAGATCTGGACAACAGTTGGTGGGTAACTAGAGGGAGACCACCAGCTCATGCTAAATTGCCTTCTGAATAGCCATCAGATGGTAATCACTTTTCATCACTGGGCTGTATTTGAACCAGTGACCTAGAGGTGAAAAAAATGTCCTCTCGGATTACTGACTGCTCTGTTAATCCAGGGAACTTTTGCATATTTCGTGGGAGCTTCAGGATGCAACGGACGGGAAGAGTTTGAGAAAACGGGAACAATGTTTTTGTTTTGTTTTTTAAATTATACGCCCTCTCCACTAATCAATGCCACAAAGAAATCCACTTTCAAATGTTGAAAATGTGATGCAATGTGATTGGCAATGTTTCTTGGGAACAACCATAATATAAAACACAATCACGATTGGTGCATAATAATAAAACCTTGCTAATTCAGGGTGCCATTGTGGATTGGGGTTCCAACCTTACATGTATTATTGAGAGCTGAGTGGGCAAGCTGGGAGGAGCTGAGCTTGACCCACTTGTGGCCTGTCCAGATATTTGGTGCATCAAGACAGAGTGCAAGGACAAAGGGGGGGGGAATTGCTGTGGTCCACAAAACTTGCATCTCTAACACCAGGACACCCCTCCATCTTGGAGCTGTATGTGAGGGCCTGCATCTGGTGTCGAGCCAAGGAGACAGTAAAACTAAAGTTGGGTGGTGTGGCATGCATCCTGCTGCCTTGCGTGTCCTAGGAAGCAGTGCAGGTGTGGTTTGGGAGGAACCCAGAATTCTGGGTAGTTGTAGAGTCCATGCTGATGCTGCCTTCGTGTTAGGGTGCGGGTGGCGCTGTGGTCTAAACCACTGAGCCTCTTGGGTTTGCTGATCAGAAGGTCGGCGTTTCGAATCCGCACGACGGGGTGTGTTACCATTGCTCCTGCCAACCTACCAGCTCCTGCCAACCTAGCAGTTCAAAAGCATGTCAAAGTGCAAGTAGATAAATAGGTGCTGCTGTGGTGGGAAGGTAAATGGAGTTTCCGTGCGCTCTGGTTTCCATCATGTTCTGATGCACAAGAAGCGGTTAGTCATGCTGGCCACATGATCCAGAAAGCTGTCTGTAGACAAACACTGGCTCCCTCGGCCTGAAAGCGAGATGAACGCCACAACCCCGTAATCACCTTTGACTGGACTTAACCGTCCAGGGATCCTTTACCTTTTTTTTACCTTTTAGTGTTTTGGCTGACTTCCAGGCCTCCAGGATGTCCACAGGCCTGTCTCAAGGTGTTGTTCATTGGACAAAGAGGGTACGTTATACCTTCAGTTTGGTCTTGACTTCAGATGAAGGGATAATTTGGAAACGGGTATAAGGGATCATGCTTAGATCACTTCTTGGTGAAATTTGGACTTGCAGCGCTTTGACCCTCCCTCACCACCACTCCCTCCCTCATGCTCCTGGTGTTTTTTCAGTGGATCGAGCAGGTGACCTGGTTTAAGCCCTTTCTCACTGTTGAACACTGAGATGCACTGAACTCTTGGCATCACCACCCCCAAGCACCCTCTCCAGCACTAAAAAGCTTGTTCTGCCTCAAGGAACGAAGGCTGATAAAACAAGCTGGCCAAAAGCATGCTGTGAAGCCAAATGAACATGAGAGCACGATTGTGCCTGCTGTGTAGCGGTGAGGGGAGTGGAACTTTTTAAATATTTTTTGAGGTCCTGCTCACATCTCCTCCAGGAAATGGGAGCTTCAGAAGTCCACTTTAATTTGTTTCCAATGCACTTTTGAGGATAGAATCACTCCCCTCAAGTGCAATTTTGAAATTTATTGCAGTCTCCAGGAAAGTATTCGGCGCAATATCTACTGTGACACCATGGCATCAGGTTCTCTCGATGCAGCCTGATGTCATGGCTAAGAAGATGCTTGCCATGATGTACCTATTTGTTGTCTTGCTCCTCTTGACTTACTAAAGGGGTATTGCTAGGAGGACAACACATCCTTGCAGGAGCATGTGGTCCCAGGCTTCTTGAAAAAGGCTACGATTTGACCAGAAAAAGCTCACAGTGACCCATTAATTCTCCCTTGGGTGTGAGGGAAGATGATTGAGGGGGTCATGGTGAGACTGTTGCAAGCACTCTTGGATTAGAGAGTATCTTGATCCATTTCAGTCAAGGTTCAGGCCTTATTATGGTACTGAATCAGCCCTGGTTTCTCTGATAAATGGCCGCCTTCAAGAGGACAGGGGGGATGTGTATTATTTTTACCTGAACTCTCCATGGGTTGCAGTACAGTGGCATTTCCCTGAGCTGACTCTTTGGTTCCAATTCTATCTTCAGGATCAGTGGTTAATTTTTGGTTCCCTGGCACATGTGCTGCAAGGTACCTCGGTGCTCTTTAGCATACATATGAAGCTGTTGGCAGAGATTATTAGATTTGGGGTCTATTTCTCTAGACTAGCATCTGAAGCAGGAGAGGCCATGCAAGCCCTTGACCAGTACCTGAACTCAGTGATGGACTAGATGAGGGCCAACAAACAAAGCTTGAATTCTGGCAAGACAGAGGGATTGTGAACTGAGTCTGAATAATTGGTCAACTGCTTGCTTTGGATGGAGCCGTACTCAGGTTCTAGCCTGTGGGTGCTCCTGGATCCATCTCTGGCACCAAAAGCGCAGGTGACCTCAGCGGTTAGGAATGCCTTTAATCAGCTTCACCTGGTATGACAGCTATGGCCATTTCTGGACTTGTACTGCCATCCATGCACTGGTAACCTCCATGGTGGATTACTGCACGGTGTTCTGTGGGGCAGCCTCTGGGGTTGACCAGTGAGCTGCAGCCTAGTACAAAATGCAGCAGCTTGATGGCTCATGTTCAACATGTCTGATAGCCATGGTGGCTGTGTATAACCTCCAGTCTTGGAGGCGGTATGTTTCTGAATACCATTTGCTAGGGAGAGCAAGAAGGAGAAGTTGCTGTTGCGCTCATGTCTATCTTGTGGGATTCCCACAGGCACCTGGCTGGCCACTGTAGGGAACAGGAAGCTGGATTAGGTCTGATCCAGCAGAGCTCTTTTTAGGTGTGGGAGAGGGGTGGAGGTTAGCCAGGCCATGCAGCATCAGGCATAAACAGCAGCAGTGCTGTCCTGCTCCTTGCACTACACACAGTCCCCCTTCACAACCCATGCAGGGAGATTAGAAATAAACAATGAACCAGCATTACACATCCACCAAACATCTAAGTAAATCTTAAAGTCATGCAGAGTGTCATTCTGACAAGCACAGAAACCCGGATCCGTTCCACATTCAGCTTTTTAAAACTACAGTGTGCAACTTGCTATTAACATACAAGGACATTTGCAATGCTAAATTCAATTCGTGTTATTGGCTAAAAATACCTATTTAGAGTAGGATGTAAGTGAATCTGAGCAGCTACATGTTACTCATGAGTAATTCCAAGTCAATTCAATGGAGTTTACTCCCAAGTATATGTGCACAGGACCACAGATTAACAGCATAATCCTAGGCATGTCTACTCAGAAGTAAGTCCCAGGGATTTCAATAGAGCTTCTTCCAAAACAATTGTGTACTGGGCTGCATCCTTACAGATACTGATTTCAAGGGAATAATGGGGCTACATTTTTGTGTACTCTTAGCTAGGAACTCAACAGAACAAAACTGGATTGGGCTGCACAGCGTTTGCTTAGCTCTGAATCATTGAAATTAAGGAGGCATAAAGCCTTTGAAGTGGTGAGCACGCTGTTGATGATCTTCTGTGGAGGTAGGCAGGAAGGAAATGAGAAGGGGTGCCCAGCCCATTCAGAGGGCAAGTCTCCTAATTTGCATACTTCTGTCTAGTGGATTCCAACTGTGGATCCCTATCCCGCACCACATAAAAATAAAAAAATTCTGCCAGGATGTGGTACCAGCACCCAAATGGAAGCACACATTGTTTATGATGAGCACAATCCACAGAGAATTAGTTGGGACTGAATTCCATTGAAATCACTGGGTCTTAAAGCATTTGACTAGTCCCATTGTTTTGAAAAGCATAGACCTGACTAACTCACTCTGTTCAGGTTGACTGTATTCTAGTTTGTGCAGCATGTAAAAATGCATACTAAACACGTGGAAGTTTTATTAAATCAAAGGTATTCCAAGGTGCCTCCAAACTGACACCCACAAGGTGACAGTCCAAGAGTCTGAAGCAAGAAATTAGTCATTTGTAGCAAAAGGTGAAGAGAGTAGTAATGGTTTAAGTCACAGGGGGTTTGTTTTTTGCTGCCTTTTTGACATAAAATTCTTCCACAAACACACATGACTTTTTAAAAAATTCACCCAGGTTCTACCATGCTAATCCTTTAGGTGGTTTGTGCTTATTCTTCCCTTTGGTCCGCTTTGACTTGAGCTTCTTCCTCTGCCTGGGATTCATCCATACTGGATACTGTCCATGTTCATCCAGAAGGGTTTTTTGGTTTCTTTTTGAATCCATGTCCATCTTACTCCCTTCTGGAAAAGAAAAGGGGGGGAAACACTTAAGGAAGTATGAGCATTGTGAACTGTTACAGCAGCTACCGTAGTTAAAAACATTAGCGCTGAAAGCAAATCAAAAGATGTTGGGAGAAATAAGATAAATGATCCAGGCTACTTCTAATACTGACTGGTGGTGGGAGGAGGAGAGAAGAACTGGAAAGAGGATGGTGTGAAAAAGTATGGAGATATTTTATACGTTTTTATATTCCCCTCCGCTTTGTTCTTCCTATGTTTAACTTCAGATGCTGAACCCTTTAGGCACACAGGCAACAGTCCCATAGAAAGTGCTCAGCATTTGAATAAAGAAAGTTATGCATCAAAATACACTTGGAGAACACAGCAAATTTCTTCTACAGAGATTCATTTGGCTGCACCACATATATATTGGCTAAACTTGCCAAGGAAGCAGTTGCATTCCTACAGTAGCAATGGCTGAACTTCATTAATAGAGACGTTGAGAGACTTGGAAAACAAAAAGAGGGGGTGAGAATGAGAAAAGCGGACATCAAATGAATTAGAGGAAGAGTGTTTCTGGCAAAGGATGTATGTAATATTTGCTTCCCATTTTTCAGAGCTGATTTGTGGCATTCCTTAGAGCAAAAGCAAAAAATAGGTCAACTCACCCTCCTGATCCTTCTTCTCTATGACTTTCTCAGCAGGAACGACAGTTGCTATCTCTTTCACGTCATCCATTAGAACATCAGTGTTTGTTTTGAGGATGTTCTGCAATCTGGCAAGCTCCTTGGGGGCATTTTTCTTTCTCTTCTCTGCTCGCATCTTTCGCTTCCATTTACTCCTCAAGCTTTTTGCCATTTTTTTTTTGTTTACTTCTATGAAGAGGAAAACACAGAGCAAGATGTAACCCATTGTTTGCCAGTGCAGCACCACACAGCTGCACAGGTACCTATATTAAGGCGGGCCAATGCAGGAGAAAGGAAGGATACCTCCAGGTACACAAAGTAAATCTTTCTTACACATCCCAAAACATTTCAGACCAAGTTCTGTTCAACTGATTTCTTGAACTAGGTTCAGTCCAAAGTTAATTTCAAACCATGTTCGGAACACCCAGCTACAAACTTGTGCAGCAGAAGGTCTCCTTCCCTTTCCTGCAGTTTGATGTCTTTCTGCTTTTACTTTCATGCTTCTGACTGCAATGCAGGCCACTATTTATGTATTATATTTATTTAGATCCTCTAAGGCAGGCGTAGGCAACCTTTGACTCTCCATATTTTTGGACTACAATTCCCATCATCCCTGACCCCTGGTCTTCTTAGCTAGGGATCATGGGAGTTGTAGGCCAAAACACCTGGAGGGCCAAAGGTTGCTTATGCCTGCTCTAAGGCATTCAAGGTGGTGTGTGTGCTTCTCTCCCTCCCTAATTTATCCTGGAATACAACCCTGTGAGGTAGCTTAGGTTGAGAGACCGTGACTGAATCCTGGGGTCTCCCAAGTCCTAGTCAGGGCCTTTAATTACTACAGATCCCCTAATGGTTTTTTGGGGGGTGTAGGGGGTCTGGCCAGGCTCTCTGAAGTCTAACTATTATTTTATTATTATTTATTACATTTGTATACCGTCCTTCATCCAAAGATCACAATCTAAGGTCCAATAACCTAAAAGTAAAATCCCCCCAACCCAATCACTTCAATATCAGAAGTGCAACATCTCTGAGCGCCAGCTGCTGGGAAACACAGAAAAGGAGTGTGCTCATTCCTTGCTTGGGGACACCTGGTTGGCCACTGCAGGAAACGGGGTGCTGGACCAGACTTTTAGAAGACATCTGAAGGCAGCCCTGTTTAGGGAAGCTTTTAATGTTTGATAGATTATTGCATTTTAATGTTCTGTTGTTGGAAGCTGCCCAGAGTGGCTGGGGAAACTCAGCCAAATGGGCGGGGTATAAATAATGTATTATTATTATTATTATTATTATTATTATTATTGGTCTAGGGTTGCCACCTTCGTTCAGGCAAAATACAGGACAGGGTGAGGTGGGGCAGTTGTGGGCCAAATTGTAGTTGTTTTTCCCACCTGGTGTTGAAGTGACTTCAAAGCAATGCATTGCAATCTATGTCTCTCTCTCACAGGCACATGAATCTGTAAACCTACCTGTGTTTTGATACCCAGGAGGGCTTAAATACATGACCTTTCACACACCCTTCCAAACACGTGCATTTGGAGAGGGTCCCTCATTTGGCAAATGGGTATGGGGGAAAGATTCCTGAAATACAGGACAAACTAAATCAATGCTACAGGACGTAGCATTTTTTACATTGAAATACAGGCCAAATGTCAACCCTACTTCGGTCCGATCCAGCAGGCTATATACCTGTGGCAAAGCAGGCGGGCTTCCGCTGAGAAACAGCCTGCAGGCCCCTTCGCCAAAGAATAAGGGGAGGGGAGATAGCGCACGCAGAGAGAGAAACCAATGGCAACCCCCCCCCCCGATCTTTTCACCTGATCACTCGGAGGTCTCCTGTCCCCTGCGAAGGAAACCACGCCGGCCGCAGCGCTTCTTCCGGAGCTGCGCGCGCGTCTTGCGCGCAGGGGGAAACGCGCGGCTTCCGGGAGAAGCAAGCGACGCCCCACCCGCCGCAATGCCCAACAGCGCCCCCTGGCGAGTTCCTCCGGCACTGCGTCGTCGCGGTTCTGTAAATGACTATCCAGGCTGGCGGCGCTGTTCGAGGCGCGGGGGAGGTCGGCTGACCTGGCCGTTGCATACGCTTTATAAACGAAATTGCCCTTCATACTCGTAGGCTGGATACGTGGTGGGAGGTTGATCACTCATGGCCCCCTGCGAGGGGTCTTGGGGGGGGGGCAGAGGTCCCCGCGCAGCGCAACGGCAACATTGCATAGCGATCCTGTCTTGCATGCAAGAAGCTTCCCACGTTTAACGCCCGGCATCTTCAGGTGCAGCTTTGGTGGCGGGGGAAGAGAGGGAGCGACGCTTCCTGAAGTCCTGGCTCGCTGCTTACAGTCAGTGTCTTGACGAGCTAGATGAGCCGGATGAGTGGCCTTGCTCGCTGCAAGGCAGCTTCCTATGTCCATGCAGGCAGAGATTTTGAAGGACAGGTGTCCTCTACTAGAGCCAGGGCCTTTTCAGTACTGGCCCCAACTTGGTGGAACACTTTCCCAGGAGACCAGGGCCCTGCGGGATTTGTCATCTTTCCGCAAGGCCTGCAAGACAGAGCTGTTCCGCCTGGCCTTTGGGTTAGACTCAGCCTGACCCCTGTGTTTTCCTCCCTCATGGCTTGGATTTATGGACTACTTGAAATGAGGCTGCACTTTAAATTTTAATACTGTGTTTTAATCTTTATTTTAATTGTTTTTATGTTTTATTGTAATTCTGTTGGTGTGAGCCGCCCTGAGCCTGGGTTTTAACTGGGGAGGGCGGGGTATAAATAAAAATGTATTATATTATTACTATAGGACAGAGAACCAGGGAGCATAGTTATTGGCCCTCCTCTCCCTCAGGTTATTTAATCACCCTTAATTGTCCTTTGAATCTAAAGGGGCAGGTGAGGAGGGCAAGCCACCCAGTGCAAGGGATGAATGGTAAAGGGGTACTTACAGTGAAGCGGAAAGGAGAGCGCTTGGGACACCACTGAGAGGAGGAAGGAAATGTGCTCCCTCCCACTGTTGATGCGATTTTTGCGTTCCACTGTTTGCTCACGTGGCAAAATATTGGGACCTTTTTTATACACAACTGCCCTTTCCACTTTGATTTCCTAAACTGTCAGTCTGCCTCCTGGGGTTAATATACCATGTTAGATCCCAAGAGAACGAGTTCAGCCAAATCCCTTACTCTTTGCTTATCCTTAGACGTTTTTGCTGAAAAGTACATTCACTCAAACGCACGAAATGAGAATGCTGCGTTGATTTTGGTCATGCAAGAGGGTATTGCTTGAGCGAATGGATATATAGTTTTAGCTTCCTAATCAGCTGTCTTTTCTGTATTTAAAACAAAAGCATCGTTTAAGAGCACTCGTGGTTAATTTTTATACCTTATGACAACTATACTAATATCCCATAGGCTGTGCCACACTGTGGAGATTGGATGGGGCAGGGGTCTCCCTCTGTCCAGCCCAAACCATCTCCACCAGCCCCTGTCCATGGAAGGAAGCCAGCATCACTCATCCAGTGCAGAGCTCCCTGTTATGCCTACCAAAAGTGAAGGCTGTGGGCAGAAGAGCTGCCATTAGAAAGAACCTTGCAATAGTGCAAATCTGAATTACATCCTCAATGTCTTTTTCACATCAGTGAGCAACACTACCAGGGTCCACACAACCAAGATTGAAAGGGTCGGCATATAGCTTAAAGAACATGGCCGGCAGGCAGTCATTTACTCCTGCACAACTAGTTCTAGAAGCTAAACAAGAGCAAGTCTTCTAGGCCCTCAGAAGCACTGCCACTCCAATGGTATGAGCTTCTAGGACTATGTTACATTATCAGGCACAACATTGTGCTTTTGCCTGTAATTGCTTGCTTAATCGTCAAGAAACCATTAGTTCGCAATCTTGCACGACCAGACAAAAAGCAAATAGAGAGGCAAATGACATGCACATTTCATAAAACATTTAACATTTCATAAAATTTATTTTCATAAATTCTTGATGTTATCCCGAAAGAAGAGCAGATGGAGTGTAATTGCCCCTCCTGATCTGCCTGCACTTCACAGTACACAATCAACACAAAACATCATCTGGTAAACACTCCACTGCACAGAAGTGTCTTACCCCTTTATTAACAGTCAATGACAAGCCTTGGAAAAGGGGTCAAAATGTACTTCAAACTTCTCCAGCATTCCAGAAGGAGCAACAGAAAACATGAGGCTGTGGTGTTTTTGTGTGATATATATAAACACGCTTTAGAACATTTTTAAATTTCACAAATCTAAAATAGACTGGATACAAGCCTTCAAAATAGCAGAAACTACCATTAAACAAATAATTTACATCTTTTACTTGTATTAATTATCCACTTTTGTAATAAAGTTCCTTTCATCTCTCAAAATACTGCACTGTTTGGAAACACAGCATTTGGCTAGAAGTACATTAAAACATTTTAGAAAGTGGAGGATCCAAGTTGTGGGATAATTCCTTCACATCAAAATGCTAGTAGGTTAAGCTTTCACATTCCACAGATGACCAGCAATAGAATGTTAGCTTATTTAAAGCTTTGATGTTCAATAGCAAAATTAAGAGACTCCATTTTATGCTATCCAGCCAGTGACAATTGTGAATATCAAAGGACACATCTGTGGCAATTATTGCAGAAAATAGAATTCTAATAGCACAAATGAAGGTTGATGAGCAAGGCTTTCAATCAAAAACGATACGCAAACGGATGGAGTTAAGCCTTTACTGAACAGCCAAGATGACTGCAATATGTAATTAACTGATCTCAGAATAGAATCATAAACACCAGCTCTCTAAAACACGCTTTATACAGAAAACACTGAAACCACAGTGGAATGTAAAAACAAGCTCCAATCTCAGAGCATTCTGCAGATTTCCTAGGTCTTAACTTTTTTGATGCTACATCCAAATTACCGGTTATCTCAGAAATTTTAACAACTCCCAATTACTTTTTATTAAATGCTTCTAGCAAACGCAGCAGGTGTAGAAACAGATTGATGATATCCAAATAGAGGTTGATTGAAGCCAATATGTATTCTTCAGGGGAGAGTTTGTGCATTAGCAGATGAGTGTCGTAGATGATAAATCCACAGAACAGAAGTGCTCCTCCAGCAGCTAGTACTACCTCTAATGCTTCACTATAGAAAAAAAGCTGTAACCAAAGAACACAGAGAGAGGTTTTGTGCAAATGTCTTTCATGGGAAAAAAATTCACACCAAAAAATTAGATTTGACCATAATGGATCTATAATTAAAGCTGAAGGGTTGTAGTCAATGTAACGCTAAGTAGGTTATCCATCAGTACAAGCTTTTCTGCTTGCCTTACAGAACAATCTGCCCTCCCCTCCCCTGATGTTCTGCAGATTCTTCTGACCCTCTGGAGCAGATCTGAAGGAGGAGGCGTGAAATTCATGTTGTACTAGCAAGCACCATTGTCCTGATTTCTGCTAGTGCAGTGATTTAGTTGAATATGGCCACTAATATATTTTGCTTGCTTACAGAGCTGTATACAGTGGTACCTTGGTTCTCGAACTTAATTCGTTCCGGGAGTCCGTTTGACTCCCAAAACGTTTGAAAACAAAGGTGCGGCTTCCGATTGGCTGCAGGAGCTTCCTGTACTCAAGCGGAGTCCATGTCAGACGTTCAGCTTCCGAAAAATATTTGAAAACCGGAACATTTACTTCCGGATTTCTGGCGTGTGAGAGCCAATTTGTTCAACAACTAAGTCGTTTGCGAACCAAGGTATGACTGTATGCGCAACATACCATTTTCTGGTCGTTCCTTTAGTGCTTTCCACATCTTATCATTGGTACGGTTGCCATATTTTGAAGAGCAAAAAAAAGATGCTATGGCGACTCTCATTTTAAATACCCCTACTATATGTAGGCCATAGAAGCTGTGATACATTTCTAAGGGGGGCAGGAGAAGAGAAGAGGTAAGTTATGTCTCATCCAGAAAGTATAGCCAGAGACAATTTGGCAAATTTTAAAAATCCACCCAGACAGAAATTTTACCCCTGAAAAAAAGGATCTGTCATGGAAGAAGAGGAAACACAGCAACCCTAACATTGGCAGACTTTGTCATGTTTTCTTCTATTACTTTCATTATTCGACAGGAGTTAGGAACCTGTGCCTCCAGATGCAGTACAGCAACTCTCATCATCTCTGACCTTAGCATAAACCTACCCTCCCCTCATTTTAGATTACCCAGTGATGTTTTCAGTATCAACGACAAGGTGTGACCTCTTACCTTTAGAAAGCCTGATAGGAGAAGAATCCATAAGCAAGCAAACAGCCTGTGAACACACATTAATAGGTTAGTGACTTTCTTCTTAAACTACGCTTTCATATTAGTTACATACACGCCTATTTTAGAACATACATTTGCATTGTAATACTCGTGATCACCATTTCAGTCATGACAAGTCACACTGACCCCCTGGATTTTACTTTGTGCACACACTTTATCAATTCAGCTGCCCCGTGTTTTTCCAATGGCAGCTCTCTACAGAAATGGCCACCACTTTATATTATTCCAAAGTGACAGCTATTTGCTCACCTCTGTGAGTAACAAATGTTGTTGTTTTTTGCAGGTTATAGAAACTCCCCCAATTTTTGCCAATATATCCCGCTTATACATGGATATATATACATATACACACACACAGTGTGTGTTTAGGTGCGTGTATAGGGACGTAACTTACCCTGCTCCAATTTTGCTGAAATCTCTTTTGGACTGCAAAGTGTACAAAGTGAGAGCCAAAAAGACAGCTGTCGTTAAGATAAAGGCTTGCAGAACAACAGATACTTCATAGAAAGTCACTATGGGGAGAAACAAGGAAAGGTCAGTTAAAATATTTACCAAAAATTTGGCATTGTTACCTCTAACTAAATCAATGCAGACATCGTGATCACATTAAGGAAAAGAATTAACAGCTCCATTTGAGAACAGCTAAGCATACTGTACCTATATTCCAGCCAATGAGACCCTTAAGATTGCAGTGCTAATCCCAAGAATAACCATGCTCATTTCTACAGAATATAATGAAAGAATAGGCAGACGTCCATACTTCTAGGGTACCGCCTCTGTTCTTTTACTTATACTTTGCATTTCTCTATTTTTTCTTGTTCATTTTCAGTTGGAAGAGGTATAACAGAAGAGACATCAAATCTGGCTTCTGTACTGTCAATCGCCTTTCAGCAAGCAGCACCAAATCATAAAATAGGGCTCCCTCCTTTTTATTTCCATCTATATGATAAGGGCAAATGCATACCTGTAATAGCAACAGTCAGTGCTTCAAGAAGGGTCTGCAAAAAATAAAATGAAAGAATTATCACCTACAGCCAACATTGTGGCAGCTCCACTCAGCAATCTCAAGCCAAAGGGGCACCCTGTGTACGGCAGCGCTCTATCAGACACTGAAGAAATGGGAATGGTCAGCTCATCCAGCCAGGATGTGCATGCAACAGAGTCATTAGACTGGGTTCTATGCATGTCAGCCAAGCAATATGTTTAGTTCAAGATAAACCTATTTGGATTAAGGAAAAGTGGCATTCCTTTATCTACCTTCCACTTCCTAGAGATCACACCAACCACCACAGAAGCAGACAGTGCTTTATAGGCAATTGGGCACTGAACACTAGCTGTGTTAAAAGCATTTGTGTGAGCACACACAGGGTTAAAGTAGGAACAAGGCCGGGCACCGGCGCTGCTCATCAGATTTGGGGGCAATTACTACAAAGGCGTAAAGAAAGTTTTCAAGCATGTTCCACTGAATAGACTTGGAAAACTTGCAGAAGAAGAACCATGTTTTATCAGGGTTTCAAATTATGGGGAGAATATCGAAGTGCATTCAATTGAACATACTTAAAAACCCTCCAGCCTTCATACTCATTGGACAAAGTTCTGAAGGGCAGATTTGGGGGGGGGCACACAGGCGGAGGAGGGGACAGAGAAGCCCCATTGCACAAGGAGAACTCCATTGTTAGATGCAACCCACTGTCTTCCTGAAGTTATAAACATTCACACTATTGCACATTTCCGAGGAGCACACAGAGGAAACAGTGTGTATGTCGATTTTCAGAAGGTACAGTGCATATTTTGCAGACCTCTACTTAAACGCTTCTCTCTTTTAAAAGCAATCTTAACAGAAAGGCTACTAGAAGAAACAATTATCTGCAACTTTTAAAAAAGTCTCCACAAAGCACTGAGGAAGAAAGTGTGAGCTATGGAAATACTTACAAAGCCAAAGAGAAGATATAAATTAAGTGGATGCTGATGTCTGTACAAAGTTAATGCCACAATCACAACCAGAGAACCAAGCATGGATACCAGAAGTAAAGCTGGGCTGTGAGATTTAACAGAGAACACAGTCAACATTAATTTGCTGGGTTTTTTTAAGCTCCTTTTGTTTTAATGTAAAAAAAGTAAGAGTCTATTAGATACATGTCTTAAAAAATATATATATCTGCAATGAAGGTCAGACACCTCTTTTGGTTGTATGAAATTAAGACATCTATAGTTACAAAGTTACCAATATTTCAAGCGTATGAAACCCTCAAATAAATAGTCATGCTCATAGTAGCAATTTATTTCTGTATAAATTCTTTGACAGAAAGTAGATGAGCTTCATTCAGGAACACATCTGAGGGGAAGAAAAATATAATCTCTCTCAGCCTTAGTCCTCCATGTACAATATGGGAACAGTAAGTGACATGCCTTAAAGGGTTGTATTAAGGGTGACCAAGGTAATGCAACCTGCTTTGAACAATTTAACACACCTATGTAAATGCTGCTTATTATTCTTAGCTGTAGCACAGCTACATCTACCAGTTGCACTGTTGCCATCTTTTATTGACCCTGCTCGAGAGCCTTTAAGAAGCATCATTATATACACGAAATACAGAGATGAGGGTTGTGCCATCCCTTTATCCCCATGTTAGGAAAGGCTTCAGGTTGCTCTTAACAGCAAAAAGTGGCACCTCCACCAGTGGCAAGAGAGGAGCATCAGCCAGCACAACTGTACAGCAGGTAAAACACGGACCATCTTCCTACTCTGATTTTCTGCTTTTTCCCCCCCGAAAGGAGACGAGAGGTGATGGACCATCTCTGAGGGACCCACCCCTGAGTTACAGCAGACTTATTGGTGGAGTAGTTACATTTTTTAAAAAAAGCCAGGTTGATGGGAATTATTTTTGGGTCAGGGAGGGCTGTATCGGTGTGTTTTTTTAGTTTTTCTCTTCTAGTTAGTGGGTACCAGTATTGTTTTGCTTACTGTTCACATACTGCTAATGTTTTTTCTATTACTGTTATGGGAAGGAGCTGGTGTTTTGTTTTCCCAATATGTTGCATGCAATAGTATTGAGTTATATGACCTCGCCCCCTTTCTACGGTATAATGCATTTATGCAAAAATGAAAATAAAATGAAAATCCAATGCAAGTTGCTTGGAGACCCTTTGGACTAAGAGGTTTAATAAATAAATAAATAATTGTTATGTCACAGTAGCAAGCAACGTACAGAAGAGAACCATGCTTGAGAACCAATGATGGCAGCAAAATTCCCTGAAACCTATTATTACATCAAACAGTAGCCATCCCAGTTTATTATACATTGAAATGTGGGGAAAATACTGTGCAACTGTATTCATCAAAAGGGTCTACCTTTCATGCACAAATGTCCGAATTGTCTCAGAGTACAGAAAAACTGCAGATGTCACCGTAGTCAAGAAAATTTGAACTGAAAGAATGCTGTAGACTTTGCGCAGAAATGCTAAGAGATGGGAAATAAGACAGCATATTAACATGGTTTAATTCTTGATTATTATTAAAAAACTAGTGCACCTTTTTAATGAAGTATAGAAACAAAATAATAATAATAATAGTGAATAAATTGTACTCATTAGAATGAACAAGTGGTTCCTCAAAGGGCAGCAATAGGTTAACATCCTGTTTGTTTAGTAGCACTGCCAAAGTTATGCATCAGGGAATACATGAGTAGCCCAAGTTAGCACTGAACTGCGCAAACAAGACAATGGACAGTAAATGAAACCAAATCAAGAGGATATGTTTGCCTGAAATGTTTGTTGCTGGCCAATGAATTATTACAGCATTCTCCTTCCACCTTCCATCCATCCATTCACAGTGGGCATTCACACTGCCACAGAGAAAATAACACCTGTACAAAGACCATTGCTGGATTTAAGGCTCCTTCAAGGATGTAACAATTCCTTGCAGTCAACATCATTTTTACTAGTTAGTCCTACTCCTGCAATTTTACATCTAGAAACATGTTTTCTTAAAGTAGTTGCAACTTTCCCCACCCTTTTCACCAAGTGACAACGAAAATACGTTGTCAGCAGTACGCTGATAACACTCAGCTCTATTTCTCCTTTACATCTGCAGGTGAGGCAGTGGACGTGCTGGACCGGTATCTTCCCTCGATAATGGACTGGATGAGAGCCAACAAACAGACTCAATCCAGGTAAGACAGAGGCACTGTTGGTGGGTGGTTCCTTAGACCGGATGGCTAGGAGGTTACCTGCTCTTGATGGGGTTACATTTCCTCTGAAGGGGCAGGTTCATAGCTTGGGGGTACTCCTGGATCCTTTGCTGTCACTCAAGGCTCAGGTGACCTCAGTGGTGTGGAGTGCCTCCCATCAGCTACGGTTGGTGGCCCAGCTATGCCCTTATCTGGATAAGGATAGCCTAACTCAGGGGTAGGCAACCTAAGGCCCGTGGGCTGGATGCGGCTCAATCGCCTTCTCAATCCGGCCCGCAGACGATCCAGGAATCAGGGTGTTTTTACATGAGTAGAATGTGTCCTTTTATTTAAAATGCATCTCTGGGTTATTTGTGGGGCATAGGAATTCGTTCATTCCCCCCCCCCCAAAAAAAATATAGTCCAGCCCACCACATGGTCTGAGGGACGGTGGACCGGCCCACGGCTGAAAAAGGTTGCTGACCCCTGGCCTAACTATGTCATCTATACCCTGGTAACCTCAAGGTTAGATTACTGCAATGTGTTACGCGTAGGGCTGCCTCTGAAGATGGTTTGGAAACTTCAGTTAGTGCAGAATTCAGTGGCCAGGTTGCTCACCGGGGCAAGATGGTTTGAGCATATTAAACTGATCCTGGTCTGACTACACTGGCTACCAATTGGTTGACTGCCATTTAATGCCCTTTTAAAATGGGTGGGTGGGTGGTGGTTATTGGGTTGTTTCTGTTTTTATTTTCATTATATATTTTGTGATTTCAAGTTGTAATTTGATCCTGTGAACCCCAATAATCTGCAATTTGGAGACAGTAGGATGGTTTATCCTTTCCCACCTAACTAATAAGGATTATCAGCACACAGCCAAGCTGCCTTTTAAACTTTTTTTTAAAAAGCGTCTTTATATATTTGCTTCTACCTTGGTGTGTGCGTTGGGGCGATGCTGCCAAAGCACTGTCTGGAAGCCAGTGTGCTGCAGTGGTTATTATTATTGTTTTTTATTAAATTTATATACCACCCTATACTCTTTGAGGTCTCAGGGTGGTTCACAGAACAAAATCGAAATATAAAACCGCAGGATATATAATCAAAATAAAAACAACAACCCAATAACACTCCCCACCCCCCACCCCCCACCATTTTAAAAGGGCATAGGATGTCAATCAAATCGACCAAATGCCTGGTTAAAAAGGAACGTGTTTTTTCTTGCATGGCACCTAAAGATGTATCATGAAGGTTGGTGTCGGACTAAAACCTTGCCTCTCAGCCTATCCCTATCTGGCAGGATTGTTGTAGGGATTACACGGGGGGAGGGGCGGAGAGAAACATGTTTACACCGCCTTGAGTTCCTCGGGAGAAAAGGGTGGGATAGAAAACGAAATTAAAAGCACTGCGGCGATGACACCTCCTCTCTCTGGTTTCGCCCTGCGCCCTTAAAAGCTGCGACAGGCTCAGCTCCAGGAAGCAAACGGGTCGACTCCTGGCCCTTCAAAACCAGAGGGGGGGGGAAACCCGGACTAGTTAGCAGGGCGATGCCTGGAGAGGGAGCGGGGCAGAGACCTGGAGGAGGCAAAGGAGCAGGAAGCGAAGCGGGACACCGCCCCCCTTCTTTCCTCTTTTACCCATGCGGATGTGGACGCTCGCAGTGGCCACATTCGTGCCGTAGTTGAAATCGTCCTCGATGGACGTCCTCGGGTAAGAGGAAGGGCTCTCCGCGGCCATCATCGCGGCGGTGGCTTCAGCTCAGTCAACTGCGCACCAGCACCAACAATCCTCCTCCCCGCTCTCTCCTCCGGGTGACGCAAGCTCGTCGCTCGCGGAGCTCGTCGATCGCGCCTTCAAGCGATTCGCTCGGGCTTCCCTCGTTTTAAGGCTCGCCGGCGCTTCTCTCCCCCCCCCCCCTCCGCCCGCTGCGTCGGAACGTTCGTCGCGACGTCAGTGGGCGGTTGCTTCGGAATGGGCTTTGTCTTCAGGGCTCGTTAAGTTATTCCCTCCCTCCCTCCCTCCCTCGAGCTCCATCCAAATCAGCTGTAAGAAGTTGTGGCTGTTCCCAGACCTCGAGCTTACATAGAAAGACTTTAAAAATAAAATAAAAGAGTTTATATTCTGCAGAGAAGGGCGTTCGAGGCAGCTCAAGAGTATGAGAATCTTAATCTCAGGGCCATGGGTTCAGATCCCTCCAAGTGTTTTCCAGGGACAGTCTCTGATCTTAGAGAAGCCATCCCAGTTTTTGATTTGAACCCGGAATGTCCTGCTTTTCCCCAGGACGTCCCTATTTTCCTGGGCGGGGTCTGGATTAGGGTGTCCCTATTTTCATTGAAGAAATGTTGGAGCGTATGGAGTTATCCGACCCCTGAGCCATGTGAAGGCAATCCTGTATTGGGAAGGTTTTTATTTTAAAAAGGTTTCATGTTTTATTATGCATTTCAGCCCCATGTTGGGCAAAGCATTCCTGTACTGCGGGGGTTGGACTAGATGACCATCCTGGTCCCCTTCCAATTCTACAGTATGATTTTCTAAGTCGTGCATGGCACACCGGGAAATAGATGGGAGTTGTAGCATCTAAATGGGAAAATGGCGCTGACTGTTTCCCTACAGAGGAGGGAGGAAAAGAATGGAAGGAGCTTGGTTTTGCTGGTTGCTTTCAGCCACCAGTACAGTTCTAATGGGGGCTGCCTTAAAAAAGATTGTGGAAATTCCAAGTGGAACAAAATGTGGCATCTTAACTCTTGGTCAAAAGAACAGATGACATCTGTGTTGTAGCAGTTTGCAATACAGTACCGGTAGTTGCCAATGTGTTTCTAAGCCAAATTTAAAGTGCTGGTGATGGTCTTTAAAGGAAATAAATGACTTGGGACTGAATTGCCAAAAGGTTCATCTGCTCGTATCTTAGCACACCCTCCAACAGGGTGAGCTCCCATTGCTTGGTCCCTGCTCCTGCCAACCTAGCAGTTCGAAAGCACATCAAAGTGCAAGTAGATAAATAGATACCGCTCCGGCGGGAAGGTAAAAGGCGTTTCCGTGCACTGCTCTGGTTCGCCTGAAGCGGCTTAGTCATGCTGGCCATATGACCCAGAAGCTGTATCCTGGTTCCCTCGGCCAATAAAGCGAGATGAGCGCCGCAACCCCAGAGTCATCCGTGACTGGACCTAATGATCAGGGGCCCCTTTACCTTTACCATGTCAAGAGTGCCTAAAGTTACATAGCCATTGGTGCAACTATGGGCTTGTCCACACCAGAGTTTAATGTGCATTCACCTCATCCATGTGATGTCCTCATCCATGTAATGTGCATTCAACTCATCCATGTGATGTCCACCTCAGACTGAAGGTCTTCCACTCTGTGAATTTGGATTTCCCCAATCAGATGATAATCTGATAAAGGTCAGGAAAATATGACTCCAAATTAGTCTTGGAAAGTGGGCACGTTGAATCAATCTGTTCCGTGTGGGTGAATCAAACTTACCAGTAATTTTTACTACCCTTTCCATGCTCCTAACTTCCTCTTAACCATCAGTTCTTTTCCAGAAGCTCCAGAAAGCAGTCATGTATTTTAAATAATTTTTACACTGTGTTTTTACACTGTGTTCTGATAGGAGTGCTTCTCTTGAGAATAATGAGGATAGCAGCAAAGACCAGATCATACATCCAGACAGTTCAAAGTCACATCCCAGTCAGGGAAAACCACCCAAGGAGACTGCAAAGTAGGGTTGGTGGGGGGCCTGGCCTGGAAAGAGGGTGTGGCTGGAGCAAGTCCTAAGGACCAGATAGAGTATCTTTGAAGGGTTGTAATTGGTCCCCGGATCGGATTCTCCACATCAGTCTAGACTAGAGGGTAGATGTTTCTTATACATGAGTTTGATGCTTGCTTGCTAATTCTCCACGCTGCCTTGTTGTTTAGTCGTTTAGTCGTGTCCGACTCTTCGTGACCCCATGGACCATAGCACGCCAGGCACTCCTGTCTTGCACTGCCTCCCGCAGTTTGGTCAAACTCATGTTCGTAGCTTCAAGAACACTGTCCAACCATCTCGTCCTCTGTCGTCCCCTTCTCCTAGTGCCCTCAATCTTTCCCAACATCAGGGTCTTTTCC
This sequence comes from Zootoca vivipara, assembly GCF_963506605.1. Classification (NCBI taxonomy): domain Eukaryota; kingdom Metazoa; phylum Chordata; class Lepidosauria; order Squamata; family Lacertidae; genus Zootoca; species Zootoca vivipara. The sequence continues at coordinate 27,127,136 of NC_083285.1, forward strand.
AAGGATTCTTCTCTTCTCATGAGGTGGCCAAATTATTGGAGCCTCAGCTTCACGATCTGTCCTTCCAGTGAGCACTCAGGGCTGATTTCCTTCAGAATGGATTTCCTTATTACCGCTGCCTTATTACCGGTCTATTGTTGTTGAGTTTCTTCTAGATAAATCCCTACAGGGGGAAATGCATGTATACTCAGCATCTTGCAAGATAAGGGCAAATGCATTTATATAGATATATGCATTTGACTGTACCATTGAAATTGTGGTACGTATTCTCTTAGCAATCACACACTAAGTAAAAACATGAAACATCTGATTAAAACAGCTACTTAGCTTCAGACTAAACATTGTTTTTCAGATAAAACAAAAATAATTGTGACCAGATCAGATATTAATGGAACAGAAATTGTGCTTTAATTCATTGGTGCAGTCGCAAAATGACATAAAATCATTGCTAGTGAATACTTCCATTGTATATTAGAAGCTTTTGTGCTTGAACAGTGCCTTTAAAATATTTTGAAAGCTTTTAGTTGTTATGAACTAGTAATCACATATTTTAACTCTAACATAAAATATGCATTAAAGTGTAAATATACTGAAAAACTACTCTGTTTAGAGTAGTAATCAAAACCTGAATGCAAATGTTGTTAAATACAAATCTTAGCAAGTAGTTACTCAGGATAACAGGCATAATTTATTCTGCCTCTAATAAGACAGAGGAGTGGACAAAAAAGGTAATAAACAAACTGCATTTAAACAAAAACAACTTCTGTGTTCTATTCCTTCATAAGTGTTACAGAAATCTTGTAGACAACATGACACGCAAAGGGTATTAGCTTAACATTACATTTCAGTTTACTTTAATTATCTAGCACCTGCAAATTGTTCAACAGAATATACATTTTGATTACAGTAGTATACTAGATATGAATTACCTAAACAGCAGCCGATTTCCTTCATCCTTCTATTGTTTAGCAGGCCAGTGTGTACTTTCCTGCAAACTGGATGATAATTTTACCCGTCTTAAACACACCTAAACAGCCCTTTATTGCAAGAGACCATTCCTTGCCATGATGCAGGCACCCCCAAACTTCGGCCCTCCAGATGTTTTGGACTACAATTCCCATCTTCCCTGACCACTGGTCCTGTTAGCTAGGGATCATGGGAGTTGTAGGCCAAAACATCTGGAGGGTCGCAGTTTGGGGATGCCTGCCATGATGTTTCCCAATAACTAGCTATTATGCATGCATCCTAGACAGTGTTACAGGTAGGTAGCCATGTTGGTCTGCCGTCGAAACAAAATAAAAATAAGAAAAATTCCTTCCAGTAGCACCTTAGAGACCAAGTTTGTCATTGGTATGAGCTTTCATGTGCATGCACACTTCTTCAGATACACTGAAACAGAAGTCACCAGACCCTTATATATGGTGGGAGGGTGGGGAGGGGTATCACTCAAAAGGGTGGTGGGAATGGGTGATTGGCTGATTGGTGTGGTAAACCTGTTGATGACTGTTAACGACTGCAATTGGTCTTACAGGGAAAAAGCAAGGGGTGAGATGGCTAAAAATAGCTTTATCATGTATAATGAGATAAGAATCCAATGTCTCTATTCAGACCAGGTCTCTCCATAGTTTTAAGTTTCGTAATAAGTTGCAATTCAGCAACTTCTCTTTCCAGTCTATTTCTGAAATTCTTTTGTAATAAGACAGCTACTTTGAGATCTTGTCTAGAATGTCCTGGGAGACTGAAGTGTTCTCATGGAAGGAATTTTTCTATTTTATTTTTATCCTAGACAATGGACACCCATGCACGCACCCTGGTCACTGAATTCCTAAATAAACCCCATGGCAGCAACCATTGGGTGCAAGCCGCTGAAAATGAGGTGTGCTGAAATTACACTGAAATCAATGAAAGCTTGAAATATACATTGTGCTCGTTCAGATCAAAAACCTGTGTTTAGTAGGATACTCCCAAGTGTGTAGGATTGCAGCTTTAGTGCCCTTGATTTAGTTGGGACTTAAGCGTGCCTCATTTTCACAACGTATTGCAGAGCAGTGTCCAATTTATGTCCATGTACTGAAGCACTGAGTTTACACAAAAGTAAAGAATCAAATTATTGCAGGACTCAGCTCTACATTTGGTAAAATAGGCTGAAGTGTATAATGCACAGAAAATCTTAGCCATTAGATTAGAATATAACTGATCATCTTCTTTAATCAAGTCCAGGCATAAGTCATGTAGATTTACACGCACACACGCACACACACACACACCCCAAAATCACCAACAGAAGTGGATTATAATCGGGAGTCATGTACAATATAAATAGTCTTGGAAGCATGAGGAGGAGGAAAACCAATGTGCTTGGAATGTGGCTGAGCCTCTGACCATAGGAATATGCTTTGAATCTTCAATCATTGTTTTATGACCCGTCAAAACCTCCATTACTGCCTAGCAAAAGGGCACATTAAAATTAGACCACTTTTTTTTAACAAGCATAAAATATTAATGATGCATGAATAAGAAACTATTTCTATTAACTATATGACAATGAGTTCATTTTTAAGCAAATTACCTTGTGCTTTATTTCATTTAAGTCATTGTTGGGTACTTTAACATGAAGCTAAATAAGCTGATAAATGAAAGCCTGTTTTCGTTAAGATTAACAAATGCCTAATAATATTAGTAGTAGTAAAAAAGAAAGAAAGAAAAAGGCTTAGTGTGCTTTGATATGAATATCTACCATTTACAGTGGCCTTGCTTATTTCCATTGCATAGCTCGGAGGCAGCACACTAGTATAACTGTGGGAACAATATACCTCGGTCCAGTACAGTATACCTGAAGGAGTGTCTCTACCTCCATCGTTCTGCCTGTACACTGAGGTCCAGTGCCGAGGGCCTTTTGGCGGTTCCCTCGCTGTGAGAAGCCAAGTTACAGGGGACCAGGCAGTGGCACCCACCCTGTGGAACACCCTCCCAGCAGATGTCAAAGAGAAAAACAACTACCAGACTTTTAGAGGACATCTGAAGGCAGCCCTGTTTAGGGAAGTTTTTAATGTTTAATAAATTATTGTATTTTAATATTTCTGTTGGAAGCCGCCCAGAGTGGCTGGGGAGACCCAGCCAGATGGGCGGGGTATGAATAATAATAAATTATTATTATTATAACAAGCAGTCCTATGGCCAGGAATCCTCCGGTTCTAAGATTCACCTCCCCAGTCTTTGCATCCAAGCTACCCCCACCTCAGAAGGGAAGATGGAAAACACAGAGAGGGTGTTGCAGAAGACAGTGGGAGCATTCCTCATTTGACCCTGATCCCTCCTATTCAAGTCCATGGGAGAGGAGTAATTTTTTGCTGGATTGTGCTTCGGTGATAGATTGCCCTGGTGTTCATGGCTGTGTCCATGCAATCAAGTGGACAGTTAGTAGGTGTGCTCCCCTGTGCCACCCCTATTCTGCCCACAAACACCTTGTTCTTGGACTTAGTGGAGCCTTCCAGGCAGCAGTGCCTTAGGGACATTGGAGGCTGGATGGTTAGATGGGCTAATGGCACATGTAGCCCAGGACTCAGCAGTGGCTTTCCAGGGTTTCAGGTGGGGGGCATTGCCATCCCTAGGGATGTTAGGGATTGAACCTGGGCCCATCTGCATGCAGAGCAGATTCCCTACCACTCAACTATGGTCCTTCCCTGCAGCTTCAAGCCTTCCAGGGCTGTGCAGGTTGGCAACAGACATCTTTATCCATGGCTGTAGCTCCATCTCTACTGGCACGCAAGCAGTTCCATCGCTTCCAAGGACCGCTCGACTAATGTATCCAAAGGATAGGATTGCACCCTAGGTCTGCTTTTTAAAACGTACGTTTACATGTGAATTGCATTTCGAAGCACTAGACAATGTCCATTCACATTCCTCATTCTGTTCAATCAGGAGCAATTTCACTATTTTTGAGTCTAATTCAGCACTGGGCTAGAACAGAGAACATTGATGGGAGTTCTCTACTTCTACCACATCTCAAATGAGTTGTGTGTATCAAGCTATTTTGCTTCATTTTTTTTTTCCAAATAAAGAACTTCCTTTTGGGGAAAGCTTTTGTTATCTAGGCTAGAACCTCATCAAGCACAACTCTGTATATGAAATAAGGGTATATTGTACACTTAATATCTAGATGTAACATGTACTATAACTCAAAATATTATGAGCTTAAATAAACAGTCTCAGATATACAATCTTACTGATTACAGTACTATTAAATGTCACCGGGTTCAGGCGTTCGGCTGTAATGTACTGAAGACCAGAGTGCAGATTCTTTGTGTTAAACCTTGTAGCTGAGAAATTATATGAGGAGGACTCCGACGAGACATCCGAGAAAAATCTACGTAACACTCTGTCATATGTAGTTTGTAGAAAAAAAGGGGGGGCTATATTGAAGATTGGCTTGAACCCTTGCAATAGTGATGGAAAGAAGTCTACATTATATGAGGGAAAATGTCAACCTAGTAACAGAGATATTCGAATATGGAATAGTTTCTTAAAGGAAGATCCCAGCTGTTCAGCACATTTCACCCCACATTTCAGTTGTATAGCTGAGCGGATGCTTAACTTTCTGAGATTTTTAAATTTTAAAAGAACTGGACTTGCAACGCTTCATCTTGGCTGGATGGCACACACCGCTGGGAAGCGACATCTTGAAATCCAGCTGTTAAAAGTCCCTTTTTATGAAAGGAAAATGAATAATTTTTGTACATAAAATACTAGGGTATTCTCCACTTAAAATTATTAGAACACCAATCAATCAATATAATTGTAACATTTTAGTTGACATCTTTGTCATACCCCTTGAGTGCCCAGTAGAGATGAATAACCAATCCTTCGCCGTAATATTAATTTGTTGCAAATGTACAACATGACCTAGTGTTTCAAAATGATTGCTAAACATCTGTGAAAGACTATATTTTTTAACTGAATAAATGATCACAGCTGGAGGGCTGCAGTAATTACCAGTGACCTTCATGGAAAGATATTCATGGACCAACTTAATATTCAGATGTCTGCATAAGTTTCTCACAGAGTCGCTGTTCTATATACATATATATCTCCTCCGCTGTCATGCTTACTCCCTTCCTCAGTTATTAAATGAGTTTTTATTTTATTTATTATATTTATCCATGGCTTTTTACAGGAAGAAAATGTTCTCAAAGCAACTTACAAGAAGAATGCAAAGGTGCCATAAAATAAAATGAGCTAGGAGATGAACACTATAACTAGGTAAGTGTAGAACTGGACTGAGTTGTATGGAAAGCCAACCCTGTTGTGTCTGGGAGCTCTCGACTTCTTCCCTGAAGTCCTGCTTTGGCAGCACCACAGCAGTAGTAATGAGATATGCAGCTGGGTAAGCAAAGGTGGGTTCAATCCCCAGGTAGGGCTGGGAGATTTCTGGATAAAATTCTGGAGAGCTATTGCCCATCAGTACCATATAGACAACACTGAGATAGGTGGACCAAATGTTCTGATAAGGCACCAAATGGTCTGATCTAGCCCCCCAAAAACTGCTAAGGAAAATAAATTGCACCTCTGGGTTATTAATGTTTTAGGAGATATTGTTTTGGCTCCCTCAGGCCACTAGGACCTCAAGGGCATCCCTTGGGCATTAAAGGTTTCAGATTCAGCATCTATAGGTGATCAGCGCACAAACCTTCAAAGGCATAGAACAAAGCATCTTGTACAGCTAGCGGCAAGATGATTTTGAGTTCTCTGGCCTCTTGAATTATTGGCACAAGGTGGGACTTGATTAAGACTAATAAAGCAACCCAAAAGGCGTTTGGAATAAGGCTGGCACCTTCCGATGGGGAAATAAGAAATCATTTCGGGCACATTTTGTCTTGCGCCTATGAAATTAAACAAGCATTTTGGAGCGCATGTCTGCTCCTTTCAAACCTTTAACATCAATTCCCTGACCTCTAACTTTACAGCTACTAGATTTATCTTCTGTGCCAGCCCCAAAGCTATCATTCTGGGGAGTTATTTTGAGAGGTCTCTGCCATGATGATGAGCTAATGTAAGTGTCAAGGGGGAGAGACATGCGCACGTCTTTACCAGCACATTTGAGATAAAGCAATTCTCCTGAATTTATGAGGTAGGAATATTATTTCCCATAAATTAAAGAATGATTTAATTTAACGTTATTATCTCAAGTTTATGAATGATCATCTCATAAACTAATGAATCACCATTTGCCACACTGCCTAGCACTGAATTTGATGTGTTTGGGTGAAATGAAAGCTTTATGTTGAAGTTGTGGGACCTGGCTGGTGGTGATCTGTTACTAGACGATCCTTCAAACTCTGCAATTCTATGATTCTATTCTGACAGGTCCAAAACAGTTAGGATTGTAAGAAAATAGTTCCTGCAAAGAAACAGGCTTTGTTATAGTCACCTTTTGATGTTTGCTCAGTGTTGTCTTTGCCCATTTGCAATTTTTTGCTAGCTTCTTTCCACCTTGTAAAGAACTCAATAGTTTGGCACGCTATCCTATCCTCATGGTAAGTGTAATGCTTACCTTACATTTGCATGGGATATGGCTTCTAATGAAGTTATTTGCCAGCTTCTGCAGCAGCCAGAGTGGCCAGTCAAGTGGAGATGATTAAGCCATCCTTCTTTGCCAAAATACTGTACAGGCAAGAAGGGAGGCAGTCATTAGTCTGCCCAGAGTGGTCATATTAGTGAAGGGCGAATGCTATGGAAACAGAAAGGAAATTGTCTATCAATACTGCCAATGTTTTCACAATGCAATACGTGCTTACTCAGAAGTAAGTCCCACTGAGTTCAATGGGACTTACTCATAGGGAAGTGTGTCTGAACATAGTTGGGCTTACTCCTGAGTGAACATAAACAGGATAGCACTCTGCACGTGGTTTTAGTGCAGGGCCAGAGGAATAAATGTTGTAGCTAGAAGGGGAGCAGCAAATGGTGCCCCTCAAAAAGTCATGGGGGCCCCAGCAACAGTGCAATCATATGCATAGTTTTTCTGAAATAAGTATTGGTGTCCAATGGTGACTACCGGTAGTATAGTCCTGTCCTTAGTAAATATATTTAGGACTGCAGCTTTATTTAATAGATGAAGTGTGATGTTGTGCATGTTTACTCAGAGGTAATCTCCCTAAATTCAGTGTTAAAAGTAACTCTGTATAGGGCTGCTGCTGCTTTTTTTTTTTTTTTGCAAGTATGCTTAAGGGAATTTGTAGCAATGCAAAAGCAATGCATAACCGTTAATCCAGCATTTCATGTCAGGTTGCTTATGGCGAACTCAAGCCACTTCTGAGTATCTTAATTTAGTCTTACAGACTAGGAGTGCAACTCTTATCATGCCTGCTCTTAAGTCTTACTGAATTCAACGGTTGCAGCATTTATTGGTCTTTAAGGTGCCACAGGCTGGGTACCCACCATACCTTTAAAGTACACGACTTTCCCTAAAGAATCCTGGGATCTGTAGTTTAAATGGCCTAGGAATTGTGGCTCTGCGCGCGCGGGGGACGGGGGGACGGGACTTTCATGTAAAGTTAATAAACGCGCTTCGAACCTAATGGGGCGAGTTGCTTTTGTTGCAAAATGATTGCTAAGCACAGCCACCGCTCCCAAAACTGAGGCAACTTCCGTGCTTTTCTCACACCAACCGCACAGTTGCTTTGCTAATCTTGATTGCGCAGGCACAGATGGGGAAGCAGAAGTGGCTAGCAGCAATTTCTTGCGCAAGCCGTGAAATAAATCCCACACCCGGAAGCAGGGCGCTTCTTGCTGTTGTTGTTGTTGCCCGCTGCTTTTGGCCCCGCAGACCGGAAAAGGCCGCGCATCCTTACTGGCGGAGCAGCGGCTGCCCGCGGAGGAAGGAGCTGGCACGGGCGGGAACTCCGAAAAATGGCGCAGCGCCGCAGGTCGGGCCAGAGTCGCTCTTTCGAGCTCTGGGGGCTCTTGCGGCCACTGAAAACGGAGGAAGGAAAGGCGGCTCCCGAGGACGAAGATGCAGAGAGCAACGACGACGAGGACGGTGACCCCGACCCGGAGGATTTCGAAGATGTTTTCGGTGGCGCGAACCAGGAGCCACTTCACACACCAGCGCGCAAGACCCGTAAGGAGCAGGATTAGGCGCGCGCCTGGGCGCTGGGGAGACTCCTTCGCTGCCTTGCGCACCAGCCTGCCTGCTTGGCGCAAGTCCCCGCGGCATTTCCGGGTGGACGTGGGCAGGCCTCGCCCTCGAGGGACAAGGCTGTGGGACCCGAAACTTGTTTTCAACTAGTGTAGGTGGAAGGAACAGGGAAGCGCCTCTGCATTAACAGGAAACAAGCCCCAGCCTTTTAGGAATCTAAATGCTTGGCGTATGTGTGTCTTTCACTTTTTAAACCACTTTAGGTGCTAACACAAGCAGCAGCAGCACCTCGAACTTGTATAGGCATCCGAGGGAACTTTTCCTGGTGGTGGGGAGGCAAGTAAAACGCTGAAAGGGAGAAGTTGGAATAGTGCCTGTACATTTGCCTCATATTTCAGGTTCTACAAATGGTAGAAACTTTTGGGTTTTTTTTTAATTAAAGCTGTGAATCGAGGGGTTAGGGTGGAATTGGAGGGGGGGGCAATTGCCCACCCAAGCTGCTGTGTGAATGAATAGCCATAGTTATTTTTACACTTAACGTCATTACGAGAATGCATTTCATTTGCCTCAGACCTTTCTCCACACCCATTCTTGCCAACTCATTGTTGCATCCAGTGCTATTTTTCTAGAGAAAGAGGTGCCAAAACTTCATTCTCATAGAATGGCAACGGTGCCCATTTGAGAGGTACTGCCGGAACTGAGTTCTGGAGATCTGGAAGGGGGGGAAAAGCCCTGGGTGCATCTGCTGAAGTGAACCCTAGCCCACAAAAGCTGCTGCTGTGATAAAACTGATAGCCTTTCAGGTGCCACGGGACTATTTGTTTACGTTGCAAAAGACTTAATTGTTTATTTGTTATGTTTTTTCCTGCAGTTCAAGACTATAATGCTATACACACTTAAAAGAGATAAAGTCCTATTCAACTGCATTGGACTCCCTTTTGCATAGTCATGTATAGCGGTTGCTCTGTAACTTTGCCTTCTTCCTATCATTGCAAAGTGTTTGCCAACAAATGCAGAACTGATTCCGTGGCCTGTCTTCATTTCATAATTCCACTGTTTCCAGTGTGCACTTTGCTTTTGAAAGTGTTTATTTCAGTTATCTCCCACTCTTTTCGCAAAGGAGCTCAAAGTGGCATTCTTGGTTCTCCCTGTGTGAAGTATGTTAGGCCAAGAGGTACAGTATCAGTTGCCCAAGGCACTCAGTGAGGTAGATGTCTTACGATCAGCTTGCACTACTGCTGCCTTGGAAGGAGCCGCTGGGGACTCTGTAAGAGCTGGGTTCAAATTTCTTACTGTTAAGGCTCTACATAAGCAGTGAGAGTAATGTTTAATGGTTCTCTCTGTACTCAGTTCATCCCCGCAGCAACCCTGTGAGGTAAATAAGGCTGAGAGGTAGTGACTAGCCCAGTGATGGGCAACCTTTTGAGCTTGGTGTGTCAAAATTCACCAAAAAACCGAGCATAACTCAGGTGGTGTGTCACTTCAAGAAAAAACCCATAATTTTGCGATATTTATAGTTTAAATAACAAAAATGTATAATTGTAATATATAACTGTATTTAATAAACCAAAAACCAATTATTTAACTAAACCAAACCAAAAAACCCTTATTTATCACAAAGTGCCCAGAGTTGTTGAGCTTTTTTTGGGGAGCTGCTGACCAAAGTTTTGGAGGTTTTTTTTGGGGGGGGTGTCCAAAAGTTGCTTTGCTTTATTGGGGGGGGGGTGCCCCAAAGCTGCTGCGCTTTTTTGGGGGGGGGGAAGAGAACAGAAATAAATGACAAATAATACCTTCGCTGGAACTAACACACAGCACCGACATAGTCTGCCAAAGCGCCAAAAAACCCAGCACAGAACGGGTTAAAAAACAAACACTGTTACACCCAATCATCGTCTGCCAAAGCGCCAGAAAAACAGCACAGAAAGGGTTAAAAAACAATCTCTGGCTACCAGCAGCAACAACAAAAAGATCCGGGTTTTAACAGCGGAGACAAGGAGACAAGCTGTAGCGTGAGGAGGAGGAGGAGAACAAATGGGGGGGGGACAACAACAGCGCGAATGGGCCGATGGGGCGCGTGCCAGCAGTGAGAGCTCTGCGTGTCACGTCTGACACGCGTGTCATAGGTTCACCATCACTGGACTAGGCCAAGGTCATGTTGTGAGCTTCATGGCTGAGTGTGGATTTAAACCCTGGTCTGGGCATGTCCAAAGTCTGTTTCGGGGGCCTCATCTGGCCCACCGTTTGGTTTAATCCGGCCCCTGTGGCAGTTTTATTTCCTGGGGTAAAATCCTAAAATAACCTTAACAACTTCAATCCTCAAAGAAACTCAGCAACTCCAACCCTAAGAAAAGCTCAACAACTTGAATCCTAAAAGAAGCTCAGCAACTTTGGGGTAAAATGATAATTAAAAAAGCTTTACAACTTCAATCCTAAAAAAAGGTCAACAACTTTGGTTGGTCAGCCCTTTGGTCGGCCCCCAAAGTTCGGACACCACTGTTAAGTCCAACACTAACCACTACACCATACTGTAGTTCAAGTGTACCTTTCACTCAAGTGTGGTACGTACATACATTCCATTTCATGAAGAAAGCACAATCTAAGGTATATAACATTAAATAATTGTTTGGGATGTGCGTGGAAGTAGGATTGCACTTTCATATGTTTCTAGTGATGGAGGGCTCTACACAGCTGGCCTTTGCAGTAAACACATACTGTAGAACTGTCTTTTGGTGAGCACAATCTAGGGGAGATTGTTTGTGAAAACAGACTATTGTACATCTTTTAAAAGCAAGCCAAGATCTGAATCTGTAGTTTGACCCTGGCTTCTTCTAACAAGCCTCAGTTCCTAGAGGCTTTTTAAAAAAAGCCACTAGAGATAATATTGTACCAGCACATTTGACTGTTGTACTGACAATCCTTTTCTAAACAATTTCAGTTATAATTCAGGAGGAAGATTCCCAAAAGACATACGAAGTGATTGGGCGTTTTCCATTGGTTGATCCCTGGTGGAAAGTGAATGCCAAACTTACGCGGTCTCAATCAAAGTACTATATGAAGAGCTACCCATCTTATTTTCTGCAGCATGATGCAGGGAGAGATATTATTTCACTGTTCTTTAGAGAATGTGCTGTCCCACAGTTATTTCAAGATGCATTTTTTGAATGGTTTCCTAAAGAGTCTTTAAACTTTGCACATCTTGAAAAAACGCTGAAACAGTTTCAGGAGTCAAAACTTCAGGAAGGAGTGATATCTACAAATACCCAAAGTCAAACGTGTACAGATACCAAAAACTTTGACATTTTTCATTATGTTAAGGAGTCATGTAAGTATAACTATGTAATACTCAATTGTTTCTTATTATAGTGGCTACTTCACTGGTCTTAACTTTATATGGAAATCAGATAGGTTTTTTAATATGTTTATAAAGTGGTAGTGATAGACTTCAGTATCATTCTTATTTTTTTTTTTAAAGGAAGTGTTTTTATGTTAAGATCTAAGTGTAGGCCTAAGAAGCAATAGCTACAAACTGGCCATTACCACATTTAGGTTAGCTATAAGGAAAGCAATGTTTTGTAACAATTTCAAACCTTATATCAAAGGCTAAGAAAGCTGTGCTTGTCGATAAGGAAGAACAATCCAAAATCTATGGTTGGGCAAGATGATTTTTCTATCAGCTGTGGGGAGGGGGGCAATATTATTTAAGGATTACATTCTTTTCAATCATTTGCTCAGAGGCAGTGTTAGAAACTCAGATATATAAGCTAGGTGCCAAATGGCCCCTTAAACCAAGGTTACAGTTGCCAAAACAGAATGTCTAGTTGCCATTTTGGGGCAAGACAGCTCTAAAGTCTTTATTTTCCAAATGATGGACTGACTGTGATTGATTCTCAGATAAACACCTGGCTAGTTCAGATGACAACCTTGAGCCTAGCCATTTAGGGCAGCAATGGCCAAACTTGGCCCTCCAGCTGTTTTGGGACTACAACTCCCATCCCTAGCTAACAGGGATAATGGGAATTGTAGTCCCAAAACGGCTGGAGGGCCAAGTTTGGCCATCACTGATTTAGGGCTTTAAAAGGCCAGCACCAACACTGTGCTGTTCTCTGAAACGTACAGTGGTACTTCCAGTTGCGGACACGATCCGTTCTGGGGTGCACCCCGAAAAGTCTGCAACTAGAGCTGCGCTTCCGCACAAGCGCGGAGCACGATAGAGCGCTTCTGTGCATGTGCAAAGCATGCAAAACGCTTCTGTGCCCGCACGCGTGGTGAAACCTGGAAGTATACACTTCCGGGGTTGCCGCGTTCGCAAGCCGAAAAGACGCAACATGAACCTAATGCAACATAACATATGACTGCACTGGGCTGCCAATGTAGATCTTTTAGGACAGGTATTATATGATCCCAGTGGCTGCTCCCAGTCACCAGTCTGGTAGGTATGTTCTGGATTAGTTGTAGTTATATAATTTTAAAGGAATTTAAAAATAATATTATTTTAGAAAATTGTTGTTATTATTATTATTATTATTTTATTTTATTTTAAAGGAAGTGTAAGTACATGCCTTTGGATACACTTCAGTATTCGGGCCCCACTAAGCTGGCTATTCCTATATTTACATTCAGAATCTACTAGGCATAGCCAAGCTTGGCCCTTCAGCTGTTTGGGGACTACAACTCCCATCATCCCTAGCTAATAGGACCAGTGGTCAGGGATGATGAGAATTGTAATCCCAAAACATCTGGAGGGCCGAGTTTGCCTATGCCTGTACTAGGAATTGACAAAGAATGAGTGAAACTCTCCTCGAAACTACTCTTGAGTTTTTAGGAGCCATAGCTCTGTTATACTGGTTTGTTGAGTGACTGTATTCAGATTCCCTGTGCTAAAATTGGCTGGGTTCAGACAAAAACTGCCTTGGCTTATTAAATTGAGAAATGTATGCACCTGTGCCTTCTGTCATTTTGTTGGCCTTCCCTCTTCCCTGCTCGGCACGCAGCAGTTGAGGACTCCCTGGATTAATTAAACAAAATTTCCTGTTGCGTCAAAGTGCCATTTCAGATCCTGGTTTGTTCCAAGCCTAATAACTACAATTTCGGCTATTTTTAGTTAACCCTGGAAGTTTTGAATTGCATCATGCTAATGTGGAAGGAAGCAATGCAAGAACTCAGTGTGAGGGCACACAGGACTTATGCATAACTTAGCTTAACAAGCCAAGATACTTTATATTTGAACCAGGAGTTTGTTAATATTTTCAAACAGTGTCCTAACTCATTCATAAATAGCAGCAGTCTGTGTTCTCTCTCTCTCTCTCTCTCTCTCTCTCTCTCTCTCTCTCTCTCTCTCTCTCTCTCTTCAAAGTAGATACTGCTTTCGCAGCCTCATAAATCTATGTAAGCTACCACAAAGTAAGAAATGGATAACAAATGTCCACAGGATGGATTCAGGGGTGCCTCCAATAGAGGAAGGGTACCTTTGAGTCCAACCCAACATATATGAGATTGCAATGTTTGGAACTACTTTCAGTAACTCTACATGAGGAATCTTTAGATGTGATAAATAAAACTTGCAATAAAACATACTGACTTCGATTTTTATAAATAGCATTTTTTTGTATCTTGGTTCCACAGTTGCAGGGAAAGCTGTACTAGTAGCCCTGGCCTTTCCGAATATATTGGAATTAATGCCGCTGCTTCTGCCACGAGCTGTTTCTTGTTGCATTGCAAAGTTGGACTGGAGCAAAATACACGCTGAAGATTATACATTGAGAAAATTGCATAGAATCTTGAAGGAAAAGCCATGGAAACTTGGATTCGGAGAAGTAAGAAACTATCGTAATATTGTTTCCCGGGCAGCCCAGGACCTCCAAACACACTGCTCACCTCAGTGCTGCTAACAGACGTTTGACTTGGGCTCCGTTGTCTCTCGAGACAGACGGATGCCAACAAAATAACATAATTGGATGGTAGTTCATTTGATAATGGGACTCAGTTTTCCCCCTAAACAACTTATAACTCAAGACAGCTGAATCGTAGTCATACTGTACTACAATAGATTTTTAAATGGCTTCAACAAAATTAGATGTAATGGCTTCATAAGCATTATAGAAGAACACCATGTACAAAAGCTAGCTTTGGGATTTTCCCATGCTTTTCCTGCAATTTTGGGGCAAGGATGCACATCTGGTGCTCTCACCAGATATTCTCATGGGACTGCAGATCTGTGCATGAAAAAAACAGGGTAAGGCAGGTCTCCCTTGTCTCCCTTAGCAGCTGACTTTCCTCCATTGAAGCAAGCAGCTACAAAGGTAGAGACTGGGTGTTATCTTCTTTCTGTTGCATGAACCAAATACCAAACCAGCTGCAAGATGTTGGGAAGAGCAAAGTTGCCTTCTTCCCTGAATACAGCTTGGCCTCTCTGAGCAAAGACCTATCGTATTTTTCGCTCCATAGGACGCACCCGACCATAGGACGCATCTAGTTTTTAGAGGAGGAAAACAAGAAAAAATATTTTGCTTTCTTGAATTGTCCTAGGCATAGCAGCCAACTCCTAGAGGCCTAGGTGACTTTGCCCCCCATTAAATATTTGAGGAAGCTTATTTTGCAAAGGGGGAAAGCTCTGTTTTTTTTAAGGATCAGCTCAAAGTTGCTGAGTTTCCTTGCAAAGGGAAAATCCTGTTTTTATGGGGTTCAACTCACAGTTCTGCAGCTTCTCTAGGAAAGGGACCCATTTCCACAGTTTCCAGACAGATAATCTAATAAGCCAGTCATATGTCTCCCTCTGCAGACAACAATTGAGGCCTAGGCAAGGGGCTGGGAAGGGAGCTAGCTCTCTTATCTCCCTCCCCGATCTCTTGTAATCAGCTGCTGAGCGGGTTCCTTTCAGCTCATTCCCTCTTGTTAGCCTTTAGCTCTTTTCTTTTCTTTTTTAAAAAAGCATGATCTGCCTTTAGTCCCTGGGCAATTTGGCTCCAGGGACCACACATTCGCTCCATAAGACGCAGAGAAATTTCCTCTTACTTTTTAGGAGGAAAAAAGTGCATCTTATGGAACGAAAAATACGGTAGTTAACAGGAAAGAGGAATCTGGGTCCTCACTTCATCTCCCCATTATCCTTATGGCAGATACCTCAGTTTCTTTTAGTATAGCTGGGTTGCATTCTAATCTAAAGAGAGATAAGAGGCTTGATTTGCATTGACTATAAAGTTGTTTATATATTTAAAAGTTTTATTAACTGCTTAATATTTTCAAAATCCCTAATCAGTCTACAGTATACACACACAGACACCAATATCACTAAAACCCAAACTGCAGCCTAGAACCAATAAAACAGCAATAATAAAAAGGCTATAGAAGCCAATAAAACAGGAATTGGGGGATTCCAACACATAAAACAGGGTCCAATCTTATGAGTCAGGGAAGGGCCTAGAAAAATGATGTGTTTACAAGCTATATGAAGCAACTGACGGTTGCTGCTTCACTTATGGCAGAGGGCAGGGCATTCCATAATATAGGGGCAATAGCGGAAAATGCCCATTTTTGCGGCAGCCAACCTATGATGATCTGTAGGATGCAGGGCTACGAGTAGAATTTCCCCAGGTGATCTAAGTGATCTTGCAGGTCTATACATGGACATTACAGTCTTTCAGGTAACCTGGTGCCAGGCTGTTCAGGGTTTTATGTATTTAACAATACCTGGAAGGTGGCCCAGTAGCTGATTGGCAGCCAGTGCAGGTCCCTCAGCGCAGGTGCAATATGTGCACATCAAGGTGCTTCACTCAGCAACTTGGCTGCAGCATTCTGTTCCAGCTGCAGCTTCCAGGGAAGCCTTACGCATAGCATAGCATAGCATAGCAAAGCATAGCATAGCATAGCATAGCATAGCATAGCATAGCATAGCATAGCATAGCATAGCATAGCATAGCACAGCACATTACGGTAGTCCAAACTTGAGGTTAGTGGTTCATCAATCCCAATGGCCAGGGAAAAGTCAAGTTTGGCATGCCAGCATAAGGTGATAACAGGCACCATTTGTCACAGGGGTCACCTGAGCCTCCAGTGACAAAGATGGATCTTGGAGCACCCCCAAAACTATGGACCTGTTCCTTCAGAAGGAGTGCAACCCTGTCCAAAACAGGGGAACTTCTAGACCTGGGTACTGCTCATCCGCAGAGTCTTTATCTCAGGCATAGGCAAGCTCGGCCTTCCAGATGTTTTGGGACTACAACTCCCATGATCCCTAGCTAACAGGACCAGTGGTCAGGGATGATGCGAATTGTAGTCCCAAAACATCTGGAGGGCCGAGTTTGCCTATGCCTGCTCTATCTTAACAGGATTCATTCTTGCTTTGTAGGCCTTTCAGCTCACTACTATACCCAGGCACTAGCTTAGAACAGTCACACCCTCTCCTGATCCAGGTGTAGCAGCGAAATACAGTTGAGTATCATCATACCGTATACTTGCTAATGGTAGAATTGATGTGGCAAGTCCTGCAGCCTACTTTGGGCTTCCCTGACCATCTGTGCACGCAGCTTGTCCTTTGTGTCTGCCACCCTAATCCCAGCATCCTTAGCAAGCTTAACGAAGTCCTTGGAGCTGTTCCCAATCAGTCTTCCTCTTGTTCCTAAGCCTAGCAGCCCTCTGCTCATTAGGTTTTTTTAATTTCAGTGAATACTAGTTTTTAGCTGTTGCAGTTCTGTCCCCAGTTGGAAGCGATAGGACTTGAGTAGCAGGGCATAGAATTGTAGTCTTAGGGCAGGATCCATTACAGTAGTTCTGTTAGTGCAAAGACTTCTGGCTGTGCAACAGAACTTCCCCCTCCCTCCTCTCTCTGTGCCTCTCCTAAATCTGTTCTGGGCTTTCCCCCCGCTTGCCAACCCTCTGAAGCAGATGGGTTGGAGTTGGGGAGGAGAGCGAGGGGGAGTCTTTGTACTAACGGACTACTTTGTTGTATACTGCTCTTAATGTTTTGGCCAACATTGGAATTGGCCTTTGGAATTTCTGTTGAACTTGCTTGCTTTGGTTGAAAATAGTGCACCAAAGCTCATGGAAGGTTGCATGCCTTCTAACTTTACAGAGTACTGTTAAAAATGCCATGTCTCAAAATAACAGGTTTTTGCTTTCTCTGAAAGATAATTAAAAGAGAGCTGCATACTTACTTTGGTGAGGCATCTTGGAAGGCCATATGCGAGTGCAGACATATTCTTGAGAAGATTCCCGATTTGCAGAAGAATGCACTAATGGTATATGAAAAGCTCAAACAGAGCTGTGCAGAAAATGGAAATACATATGAAGAACAGCATGAACTGACACGTATGGTATCAAAGAATATGCCCGTGGAACATGCCTGGGAATCAATTAAATTTATGAAAGATGAAAACATTGTGGTTACCGAGAGAGAGCTTGTGTTCCTTCCTCATTTGTTCAATTCTGAAAAGCAAATTGCAACTTCTGTATGCGAGCTCAGCAATAAAACGCCATGGCAGCTGCGTGCCGATCCGAAAAAGGTACTTAATAGAAATGTACATGCTACTAACATGAGAGATGTATTTGCTAAGAGTGAAATAAACGATGAGGAACTTTGCGCAGTGGACCAGAAGGAGCCTGGCAATTCCTCAGATGTGCAAGAAAACTCTAACCATGATTCTGACTTTGAAGAACCCGAGAAGGAATTGAAACACAAAGTAGAAGTAGATCCAGATCAGGAAAGTGCTATAGAACTGATCTGTTCCAATCCAGTGACGATCGTAAGTGGGAAAGGTGGTTGCGGGAAAACAACAATAGTTACCCACCTTTTCTGCTATCTAAGAGAGGCAGAAAATACAGAAGCTATGAATGCCTGTAAAGATTTTGAAGCTGACCTCGATGCATCTGAAGAATGGAATACTTTCGGCCATGCTTCCAACATGATTCAATGCAGAAATGAATCTTTAAATGTTTTATATACAGCACCTACAGGGAGGGCAGCTTCTCTCTTGTCTGATAAAACAGGACAACCTGCTTATACTCTGCATCAGGTAGGAATTATTTTTAAAACCATTCCAATAATATGGTAGTATAATCATATGCATTTCAGTTTAATAATCTGAATATTACATTTGGCATTATTTGAGAGAACTGAAACTGTTTGATTCTCTACAAGCTGCTATTCTTCATGTCATTTCCCAAAAAGGCCTTCCAGCTTCAAACCATGGTTTCCGATTCTAGTTTGAAGGGCCAAGTGCAAACCATACTTTGCTGCTTTAGACCTCATAGCAAACTCTAGTCTGAGCAAACCCGCGACTGATGCTCCAAACCATTCTTTGAAGGAATGCTAATTTCAAATTACAGGGTTCTTTTTTATTTTAGGTTACCTACAGTTTCTCTAAATGGAGTGAAAATAAATGCAATCCATGGAAATTTTCTTCAGTAAATGTCTTGGTTGTAGACGAAGGAAGTATGGTGCCTGTGAGAATGCTTAGCAGGGTTTTACGACTCTTGTTGGACCATGCCCGGCTTGCGAAGATTATTATTCTTGGTAAGTGTAAAGCTTTGGTGAACAATTAAGACAAATTCAAAACGAGCTATGCAAAATAAAATAATAATAATAATAATAATAATAATAATAATAATAATAATAATAATAATAATACATACCCCGCCCATCTGGCTGGGTTTCCCCGGCCACTCTGGACGGCTCCCAACAGAAAACAATAAAACATCAAATATTAAAAACTTCCCTAAACAGGACTGCCTTCAGATGTCTTAGTAAAGTCAGATAGTTGTCTATTTCCTTGACATCTGATGGGAGGGTGTCACTACCAAGAAGACCCTCTGCCTGGTTCCCTGTAACCTCTCTTCTCGCAGTGAGGGAACCACCAGAAGGCCCTCGGCGCGGGACCAATACGAGAGATCCCACTGTGTTTCATGCTTCTTTCATTAGGGCTGACAGAAAGTGGTGTATGAATAAATATTTATAATGGGAAGTACTCGGGAACACTCTAGACTGTGAGTAGTAAAACTAAGGCCCTGGGGGCCAGATCCGGCCCAATCACCTTCTAAATCCGGCCCGCGGACGGTCTGGGAATCAGTGTGTTGTTACATGAGTAGAATGTGCCCTTTTATTTAAAATGCATCTCTGGGTTATTTGTGGGGCATAGGAATTCTTTCTTTTTCTTTTTCAAAATATAGTCCAGCCCCCCACAAGGTCTGAGGGACAGTGAACCGGCCCCCTGCTGAAAAGTTTGCTGACCCCTGCTCTAGATGTTTATATGGTATACCCAGTTTGAGCAGAGGCTACAAGGTTCTTAATAAGGATGTGCAACAAAAATGGATAGGGAGTTGCTTTTCTCCCTCTCATAATATTAGTACTGTGTGCCGTCTAGCGAAGCTGAATGGTGGAAGGTTAGGGCAGACAAAAGATTTGGTGATGGCCAGCAACTTGGATGGCTTTGAAAGAGGATTAAACATATGCATGGAGGGATAAAACTATGTTCTGCATCCACTGTCAGAAGCAGCATGCCTCCCAGTTGCTGGGAATCTGGTTGTGAGAACAGGATGTGGACCACAAGGGGTCTTTGGCTTGATCCAGAAGAGCTCTTCTTAGGTCCTTACAGACTGCTCAGGATGAGCTATGGTGCCAACACACAGAGACACAGAAAGTTCTTGCCGTATTAATTTGGACTCCCAACTTGGGGAGAACCGAACCCAAAGGGTGCTCATCAATGGCTCCTCTTCATCCTGGAGAGAAGTGACTAGTGGGGTGCCACAGGGTTCTGTCTTGGGCCCAGTCTTATTCAACATCTTTAGAATGGATGATGGGCTTGAGAGCATCCTGATCAAGTTTGCAGATGACACCAAATTGGGAGGGGTGGCTAATACCCCAGAGGACAGGATCACACTTCAAAATGACCTTAACAGATTAGAGAACTGGGCCAAAGCAAACAAGATGGATTTTAACAGGGATAAATGTAAAGTACTACACTTGGGCAAAAAAAATGAAAGTCACAAATACAGGATGGGTGACACCTGGCTTGAGAGCAGTACATGTGAAAAGGATCTAGGAGTCTTGGTAGACCACAAACCTGACATGAGTCAACAGTGTGATGTAGCAGCTAAAAAAGCCAATGCAATTCTGGGCTGCATCAATAGGAGTATAGCATCTAGATCAAGGGAAGTAATAGTACCACTGTATTCTGCTCTGGTCAGACCTCACCTGGAGTACTGTGTCCAGTTCTGGGCCCCACAGTTCAAGAAGGATATTGACAAGCTGGAACGTGTCCAGAGGAGGGCAACCAGAATGGTCAAAGGCCTGGAAACGATGCCTTATGAGGAACGGCTTAGGGAGCTGGCCATGTTTAGCCTGGAGAAGAGAAGCTTAAGGGGTGATATGATAGCCATGTTCAAATATATAAAAGGATGCCATATAGAGGAGGGAGAAAGGTTGATTTCTGCTGCTCCAGAGAAGCGGACACAGAGCAATGGATTCAAACTACAAGAAAGAAGATTCCACCTAAACATTAGGAAGAACTTCCTGACAGTAAGAGCTGTTCGACAGTGGAATTTGCTGCCAAGGAGTGTGGTGGAGTCTCCTTCTTTGGAGGTCTTTAAGCAAAGGCTTGACAGGCATATGTCAAGAATGCTTTGATGGTGTTTCCTGCTTGGCAGGGGGTTGGACTGGATGGCCCTTGTGGTCTCTTCCAACTCTATGATTCTATGATTCTATAAGAGATGGATTTTTTTTTAAAAAAAAACCTTTCTAAGAAAATCACACAATATTGCTTCTGAGCTGGTACTGTCTTTGCTGTATTTTAGACTGAAGCAGTTGGGTGGATGTGTATATCACGGTAAACAGCGTTGGATACTGGAGAGACCTAAGCATGCGATAAAGATGCAATAAATAAAATAATGATGACAATGCAGCTAATTTCGTTAAATATAACTTTGTACTTTATTTAGGTGATGTTAGGCAGTTACCCAGTATTGAGCCTGGTAATATGCTGGCCGATATTTTTGAGAGTCTTCAGTCAAGGGGCTGGTCTATAGAACTGAAAACTAATCACAGGGCTGAGTCACAGTTAATTGTGGATAATGCAACAAGGTAGGGATTTATTTTTTTTGAAAAAAATGTGGGGCTGCTGCCCCTTCTTATGGCGCTTGCCAAGCCCCCACCTTGCTGCCAACCCCACCACCTTTCACCCAGACCTCCTTATCTCCTCACAACCTGCCCCAATTCTAAAATCCCTGCTGCCTCTACCAATCACAGAATAGAGGGGAACGAGCCTCTCTCCTCTTTTTGCCACGATGCTGCCTGCTTCTTCCTGTTGGTGGCTGCGTGAAGGGGAGAAAGACTGCCGCTTTTTTGTCCCCCTCTTCTTTGTGAGCAGCAGTGGCAGAAGGATCGGGGCCATTGTGACGGGAGAGGGGAAGTGCTTGAAGGCCTGCAGACCTGTCTGGGCCGCCTGCCTGCTTGCTCCTTGCACCCACTGACTCACCGCAAGCTTCCATCTCTGTATTATGTGCACGTGTAAGTGGGCTGGCAGGTGGCGGGGACTCAAGGGACAAGGGAAGGCTTGCTTGTGCCACTCGCTTGCTTGCTGTGCCATCCTGCTCATTTGCGCAGCTTCACTTGCCCTCTGTGCTGCTGTCGTGTTGTGGCCATGCAGACTGCGTCATGACAACTTTTCCCTCTAATACAGGAAGATATCTGATTGCCACAACCTGCTCTATTCTTCACAGTGATATTGAGTTGTGTGTTGGACTGGAGTTTCTGTTGAACGTCTTACCTGGAGATGTGTAACATGCTTAGAAAGCTTAGCCTATCACTCTCACATTCCTGTCTCGGAACAATGGGGGGGGGAAACCCCTAAACCTTTTGAATAATGTTGGTGTGTGTGTGTGTGTGTTTGTGCATGTGTGGACACTTGTATTTAAAAACAGCCTCTTACTTGAAACATTTCCCATTAATGTTTGTTTGAAATTTAGTTCAGCATTTGGGACAAACCAAACCTAGTTCTTTTGGGAATGCATGGTGTGATAACTATACATAAACATATTGTGTAATGGGAGGATGTATAAGTTATTGTGTGTGAAATGAAACTATGGTTCTTGGCTTAAAAATTAAATGATGTTGCGCATAAGGAAAACAATTCTGTCGAGGGCAGCATGAGACGCTTTCGTTACTTTGTTTTGGATGCAGAATCTCTCAGCAGAAATACCCCAAGTTTGATGAAGTGCTCAGAATGTCGGAAGAGAACAAAACGTGGGCAGTGCCAAGTGCTGAGAAGAAATTTATTTTTGTTGTTTTACCTCCTGGAGATGACGGTCACTGTGAGTTTCGAACTTTTGTAATAAAATTCCTTAAATGCTGCACAATATCCAATGCATGCTTTGTTGCTACAGATTTAGATTTAGCTACTGGGTAGCATGGTTCGAATCCCTGCGACGGGGTGAGCTCCTGTTACTTGGTCCCAGCTCCTGCCAACCTAGCAGTTCAAAAGCACATCAAAATGCAAGTAGATAAATAGGAACCGCTACAGCGGGAAGGTAAACGGCGTTTCCATGTGCTGCTTTGGTTTGCCAGAAGCGGCTTTGTCATGCTGGCCACATGACCTGGAAGCTATACGCCGGCTCCCTCGGCCAATAATGCGAGATGAGCGCGCAACCCCAGAGTCGGTCACGACTGGACCTAATGGTCAGGGGTCCCTTTACCTTTACTGGGTAGCATAGGTATAGGATGCCTTCAGCCTTGCATGGTCTACTTAAAAAAAGGAAAATTGTCATGGTTTACTGACACATTTTAAATTCCCGAAGCAAGGCAGCATGCGCTAAAACAGCTGAGGCACAGCAAACCTACCTTCTTGGATAAGAAATGACACTTACACTTCTCTCCCTTCCTGCACAGAGCAACTTCAACATTGCACCGAATGCAATTAGATTTGTTGCATAGCTCTAAGGCAGGGGTGGGGAAAGCTTTTGGCCCAGCAGGCCGAATCATGAGCTGGCCTCACCCTCATGGGCCAGCTTGGGTAGCTGGGTCTGACAATCTACCTCTCGGTCACCTGACATCATTATGACATCAGGCAATTGGCAGATGGGTTGTTCCGCACACCTATCAGTATCCCCTTGCATAAGAGCTTTCCATGCACCACACAGCCAGCTAGGAATTGTAGCAAAAAGGACTTCGCCAGTCTGGCGCTTCTCAAAGCACCTGAGAATAGGGCTGCGTTCTGCAGGAATTGGCTGGGTGATTGACATCCCCACAGCGGGACTGGTACTGCCAGTCCTGCTGTTTCTCTTATCTGTCTTGCACCTGGCATTAGATGTAGGGCAGGTGGTCATGGTTTTGTGAAAACAGCCTCCTGGGCCACATTGGGCCTGTGGGCTGGAAGTCCCCCCCCCTGCCCTAGAGCTTTGTCTAGCCTATCTTAAGTTGCTGATAGGCCAGGGGTGGTATGCCTCTTGGCCCAAGGGCTGCACATGCAACTGGGATTCCCCCCCCCCCCCCGCTTAACCACACATACACAGTGGGTGCAATGGGATATAAATGATTTCCATTGTGTTCCTTCCCTGTTGTTTGGTGCTGGCAATCACACTTTCCCCAGACAGCCAAAGCCTTGTAAGTGGAGATTTTTATCTGCATTGGATTAGGAATTGCGTGTGTGCTGTTTAAATTGCTTTGGGATGTTTCCTAGGAAATGATTCATAACTGAAATAATAAATAGCTGTTTGGGCTGAGAGTAGCACGACTGTGATGGGGAGAAAAATAAAAAAACTCCTTCAGTAGCACCTTAAAGACCAACTAAGTTTATATTTTGGTATGAGCTTTCGTGTGCATGCACACTTCTTCAGATACGATGGGGATGTGATGGGGAGAGCCATTGCTGTGTACCTGCCTCCCTGACAGCTTTGCAAACACACTTGTCATCTTGGCGTGGGCTGGGGGAGTGCTGAGCAATCTGCAGTAGGCTTTGTGCAGGCTATAACACAGCCCAGGGGCTGCAGCATTATGGCTCCTATCAGTCGATAACCAGCCATTTCACAGTAGACTGTAGGGGTTTTTGGTTTCAGTTGCTTGTTCTGTAACCAGTTTCTGTCTTGCGTTGTTATCAGATTTGCAATGCGCCATCGAAGCTTTGCTTAAAAATGGGCCGGGACTCCAAGATCCTAAGCAGTCACAGTTCATTGCTTTCAGAAGGTAATAGCCGTGTAAAAATTATATTGGGGAGTTTTAAAATGTTTGACATTTTGTAATGTTTTTATATGTGTTGGAAGCCACTCAGAGTGGCTGGGGCAATCCAGCTAGATGGGCGAGGTATAAATAATAAAAAATATCGTTATTGTTATTTGTGGAGATGTGGGATAACTTTTGCTGACCGTTGTAGAAAAGACACTGCCCGTCCGTCAAACTTGGAGAAGCAATTGGGATTTGATTGCAGAATCACAGGCTTGCTTCCCCAGTTCCTCCCCTCTCCCTTCGCATGTAGAGTCCCTGGGTTGACTGTTTTCAGAACGCCATTAGGAGTTAACTCTGATTAGTGCTGAACAGACATAGTCACTAATAGCAACTGATGGTGGAGGTTGGAGGTGGGGTATTATTTTCACAGAATGAAGGAATAGAGGAGAAAATATGTGACCTTGCACCCTGAACCATGAGTCTTGTCTGCACTAACCAAGTAGTTCACCAAAGGTTTTTTTGGGGGGGGGGCATTTCCCTACTTGGAAAGGCTGGGCATTGACCTTGGGGACCTTTGCATGCAATGCAGATATTTACCACTGAGTTTACAGCCCTTCCACATTGCTGTCTTGACAATGGTTAAGGAAGTAACAGCTTTACATCTGTACCTTACTGTAGTGCCTTCAACAAAACTAGAAGAGGGTAAACTAAATGCTTCCTTTCTTTTATTTTTCCAATACTCTCTTGATTGGCAGGCACCATATACCATACTATCAGGATACACCATCGCATCTCTCTTTCCATTATGGTATATTGCAAAGATTTTTGTGTGTGTCTGTATAAAGCCAGTTCTTAGAATATTTCCGTCGCGTTCTAGAGTTTTTATTTATTTATAAAAAAGAGGACCTAGGGTTAATTTCTGTGCAAGGCCAGATGAGTCTGCAGAGCTAGCAATTGGCTCAGTTCTCCCACAGAGCATATGAAGTAAATTCTCTTCCGAGATAAGGCAAAACAGAAGTAGCGTTTACTTAAGCAATGCCCAAGTACACCCATTTATTCTTCCTAGGTCAACAAATGGTTGCCATTCACTTTGGTGGAGGAAAAAACCAAGGTGCTTGCATTTGAGGACAATGTTGCATAAATGGGGCAAATGTTGTGCATCACCGGATATCGGCAGTATGCAGAGAGGAGGGAGAGGCATAGTGTATTGTATATAATTCCTGCAATTAATGGATCTTCATGTGTGCATTGTAAACCATTATCATAGGTGTAAAGTGTGGATCCCTGGTATTTTCCGTTGGGCAGTGGTCTGTTTTTAGACCATAATAGTCATAAACCCTTCTCGCTCCTAGAGCATATATGTATTTCTGTCATTTATGGTGAACAGAGATAGCTACCCTTTCCTGTGGCCAATCTGCAGTTCTTCTGCTTCACTTACTGCCCTCTGAGCTTTTGAGACTCCTAAGAGTGACAGGGGCAGTTCTTGGTATCTTCTCTTATTCTCACAGGACTCAAAGTAAGGATAAAAACCCTTACTTCAGCTGTTTCACCTTTTTCTTTGCGGTGTTAATTGTTTAAGTTCTTGTCTGTCTGAGCAGATAACTCTGGAAGTGATTTACTAGCAGGGAGCAAACGTTTGCTATTTCACTGGCTGGTTAAAGACAGGGACCGAAAATACCTGGCTTCTATTATTCTAAATCTATTGTATATAATTCATAATTAAACTAATAAAGTTTTTTCTTCTTAGGAAGGACTGTGACATCATAAATGAAATCTGCTGTAGGCACTACTCGGGGCACACAACACGGTATGACATTTTTGAAGAGCTTTCACTGTATGATGTTCAAGTGTTTGTGCTGTAAGGTAAAGGACCCCTGGACAGTTAAGTCCAGTCAAAGGCGACTATGGGGTTGTGACGTTCATCTCGCTTTAGGCCGAGAGAGCCAGTGTTTGTCCACAGACAGCTTTTCTGGGTCATATGGCCAGCATGACTAAACCGCTTCTGGCGCAACAGAACACCATGACAAGTGCCAGAGCACTTACAGTATGGCTGTGTTCATCCCTTGCATGGACTTAGGACATCACTCCAATGCTGTACTGAGCATATCATGGGTGTCCCACTCACAACGGCAGCGTTTCTCGCTGTGTGAAAAGGTCCTTATTTCTAGTTCTTTGTGTACTAGCAGACATTTGTAAAGTCCAGAATCCATGAGTTTGCCAGCTCATTGACATGAGAACATTGTTTTTAAAATTGGGATGTGCTTGCTGTTTTTATTGTTTTTAACTGCATTCATAATAAACTGGAAAGGAAACCTAAGAAATACGCTATTTTATTGTTTTCCCAGGGGGTATACTTTTTTTGTTAAAGCTTAGCTTTAATTGATACAGCAAAGCTGGCGAATCTATTAGCAAACCTCCCAACACCCTTTCTTGCATGTTCGTTATCAAAGCCAGGAAAATTACTTTGCGGATCTGTTGGGCAGCCATGAATGCCATAACTGAAAGAGCAACTTGTTGAAACTTTAATTTAATTTAGACCTCTGCTTCAATTTGATTCAGAAACCATAAAAATCGGCTGCAATTTTTGCGTGGTGACAAAATCTGTTCCTCAAGGAATGCGTATATGAAAGATCTTCTCGCTGGGAGTTCTGATCCTTGCACTTCCAAAGACTGCTCAAGAAGGGAAGCTCGTCTCTCGGGTCGTGATGCTGATGATGACCGTAATAACAATTACGATGATAGGCGGTTGTGCAATGGAGAAATATTCTTCATTAAAGAGGCAAGTACTCTGTAGAATGATCAAAGGATTTCGAAACTCTTCCTGGAAAGAAGAGACATTCCCCCCCCCCCCCGCCTTTCAGGTCACATGTAAAAAGGCAGCTGCCTCCTTTCTTAGTCTGCGTCCATATTTGGTCGCTCAAGATCTCAGAGTCACAATAGTAATAATAATAATAATAATTTATTATTTATACCCCGCCCATCTGGCTGGGTTTCCCCAGCCACTCTGGGCAGCTTCCAACCGAATATTAAAAACAGTACAGCATCAAACATTAAAAACTTCCCTAAACAGGGCCGCCTTCAGTTGTCTTCTAAATGTAAAATAGTTGTTTATTGCCTTGACATCTGCTGGGAGGGCGTTCCACAGGGCGGGTGCCACAACCGAGAAGGCCCTCTGTCTGGTTCCCTGTTACCTCCCTTCTCGCAATGAGGGAACCGCCAGAAGGCCCTCGGTGCTGGATCTCAGTGTCCGAGCTGAATGGTGGGGGTGGAGACGCTCCTTCAGGTATACAGGACCGAGGCCGTTTAGGCAGAAATAGCAGAAATTGTGGCATTACAGTAGCCTGGTTTGCATGTTGTGGGACTATGCAAATGTGTAGATTCCCAGGAAGGAGTTTGCAACCTTTTGGCTCCTGTGTTCTTTCTTATTCCCACCCCGTGCCGAATTCTTGTGTCATTCAAACCAGGACTTGTGGTTAAGCTACCTCTTCACTAGCCAAAAGCTGTAGCCAAGGTTTGTTGTCCGATAACATACCTATGTAATTCTTGTCTGGGGAAATTATTTGTTATGCTTATTATTTTTGCTTTAAAGCAACCAAGCAGTAAAATCAAGCTTAATCAAGACTAATTGCATCCAACCTTTCTAGACCATGACAGAGATGCAATGTACTGTACCTCATTATCATAGAAAGATGTAAAAAGGGGCAATTGCTGATTATAAGTTGTGGGATTTTCTTTATGGACAATCTGCTGTTTCTGTGATAGTGGATCTGGTGGGCCGTTATAAGTGGTAATGATTTCAAAAAGCCTTAATTCTGTGATAGTGGATCTGGTGGGCCGTTATAAGTGGTAATTATTTCAAAAAGCCTTGCTATCAAAATCTAATTGGTGCTATGATGCTATGTGAGTATCCACTGGCTCAATCGTTGATCCAATAGTTGTTTAGTGGCAGAAAAAAACTTGTCATCAGCCTGCTTTTAGAAACACAAAAATAAATAAATCTCTGTGCCTGATTCTCATGTAAGGAGGCAACACTTAATTGGAAGGAGGCAGGTGGACTGGAAAACTTAACACATCTAAGTAAAATGTGGTGTGTGGCTTCAAAGTACAGGAGATGAGGAAATTCTCAGATGGGGCTTAATCTATGCATCTGTGTTGTAATCAAGAGAATGTCATGGCTGGGTTCCTAGTGGAAGGACTCCTTGAAGGTAAGGATGCAGCTGGCAAATGGATGCTGTACTGAAAAGCAGTGAATTTGCACATTCTGTTTATAGGATAAGGAAGTCAATGGTCGCCGTTTCCTGACTATTGGCATAACTGATGGACCTGAGTATGTCATGCACTATAGAGCCCTCCAGAAACACTCTAAGATAAAGCATGCCTGGGCCAGAACTATTCACACATTTCAGGTAAGCTGTGGGGTCATTGCTGAAACACCATAATTCAAAACAGAAGCATTTATTTGTCAAAACTATCACATCTGTGAGATGGAGTTAGTTTTAACTCTTCAACTTAGAGGATTGTGGTTGAAAGAAGCTTCGATGAGAGCCGTCAAGTTGTCCTGGCCCTGCTGCAACATAAACTTGAGAAGTCAGCATCCATAGTAGAAAGTAACTTTTGAAATCTAGAAAGGGCACATGGCAAGTCTCTGAGAGGTGTGTCTGCCAGTGTGGGAAAGTGAGAAGTCAAGGAAGAGGCAAGACCTGACCACATGACTCAGAAACTTAACTTGTGCCTATATAGGAATTAGAGAGAAATAATTTTACTTTAGTCCTGTCTATTTTTTGTTTGTTGCTTCTGAGGTAGAAATTACAGGCGATGCCAATGGCTTTATTTAATTTTGTAAAGGGAAAAATAAAATCTTGAAGCATTTAATTTATTGTAAAACTTTTAGAGTTGGATTTTGACTTAGCCATGTTGGAGTAACAAATGGGATTTAAATTAGTCATTATTAACGAAGACCCTATTTCAACGAACCTTCTCTATACATGGCTAAATCTGGACCCAGTTTAATTCTTTCTCAATATAGTTTAATTCTTTCTCAATATATTCTTTCTCAAGCTCTTTCTCAATATAATTTTTAGGGTTCTGAGGAAAATACGATTGTATATGTTGTTGGCGATACACCTCGCCAGAACTGGCAGCATGTTTACACAGCTATCACCAGAGGACGTTGCCGAGTCTATATTATTGCTGAAGAAGCCAAACTCCAAGCAGTCATTGCTAAGAAGAGTTTCCGCAGGAAAACACGTTTAAAAGCGTTCATGAAAGATGCAACTGCAGAAGAAGCGGGTGGTTCCGAGCAAACATCACCTCAAAAGAGCTGGCAGAGTCAGCAAGAGAATGACACGTGTGACGTTGCTTCTCATTCTGGAAATAGTCGAGGGGAACCTGCTGTACCTGCTGTTTCTCTTAAAATGGAAGTTGACGATGCAGTTGTTGAACCGGCTGGCACTGCAGAGGAAACTTCGGGTGGACTCAAAAGGCAACAAACATTTCCAGATGATTGCTCAAGTCCTTCAAAAGTATGTTTGGTAAGAAGCATTTATCAGTAGATAAGATACTGTATATAATATTTTATGCAGTGCGTTTATTTTCACTTCTAAGAACGTGTACCAATAACGCAAATTATAGTGATGGCCACCAGCTTGAACAGCTTTAAAAGGGGGATTAGGGGAACTGATAGAAGGCTAAGGCTAGCAGTCTCTACTAGAGGGCTGTGTACTGCTATCGGAGGCAGTATGCCTCTGAATAAACATTTGCTGTGGAACTTTGAGAACTGGATGTTGGACAAGGTAGGCCTTTGGTCTGATTCCTCAGCCACTCTGGGCGGCTTCCAACAGAAAAATAAAATAAAAATAATCGATTAAACATTAAAAGCATCCTTAAACAGCGATGCCTTCAACAGAGCTTTTAAATTCAATTTATCTGGCCTCCTGTTTAAGCACTGACTAGGATTAATTTGGGGGGGGGATATGATAAAGCCCAGCGAGAAAATTGCACTTTTAAGGCACCACTTCTTTTTGTAAATGCCATGTGGAGTAGTGGGTATGGCTCTGGTCATGTGAGAAATAGAATTGAATACTTACCAGCTTAAGCAGCTCCCTGGTCCTTAGCAAGCAGTGGATGCTGTAAGGTTGACACCCACAGTTCTGTGCAGGTGGCAATATGGGGAGAGCGTGCTAAAGCACATTCTCCCTCATCCCTAAGGCATCCACTTAAGACCCATAACCAGGAACCTGCATAGACTTTACATATCCCACCTTGGAATACCTTCCACACCAAATAGAGGCTGGGAGATGGTAACCGCCCATGAAGGTTCCTTCTCATTTGGTGGCAGTGTGTAGCTGGAGAACACACCTTTGAGAAATAGTGCCTGCCATAGATTTTCACAGTCTACAAAGTGTGCAGTGTGAATGCTCCAAAGCCCAGGCTACTGCTCACGTTACCGTTTTCTTTTCTGTCCTTACTGAAAGTGACCCCCCCCCCCCGGCTATAAGCTTGGCCAACAACCAATGTTGTTTCTGCCCCCCCCCCTTTTTGCTGTTTTGCAGGTAACAGAAAATACCTCCCCACTTGGAACTACCAAACTTCAAAGCTTGACACTGAAGAGTCCACATGCCAAGCAGCTTTTCCCGTCCTAGCAAGTATATTCTATAACTAGATTCTTCATGCTCTGCTACGTCTTTTTAGAATTTGTTTAGATAGAATATATTTAGTGTTTGTGGACCTTTTCATGGACTTTTGTACTGCAGCTTCAAAGAGTATGACTTTTTACTCTGTTTTTAACAAAATTCAAAATGCAGTTATATTTTAATACTTTTTCTAGTTTTTTTAAAAAGTATTTTTATTAAAGATTTCTTGATTTACAAAGATATGTACAAAGATATTCTAACATGTATCATTTTTGCCAATCAGTTTCATTTGTTGAGACACTGGGAAGAAAGAGGGGGGAAGAGGTGGGTAGGGAGTAGGGTGGGTGGGGGTGGGGTGGCAATGTTTCTATTTTACTTAATATATGTAGGGTTTGATGTCAGCGTTGCTTGTGCAAGTTCTCTTTTATTCGCTTGTGTTCTTTTGGTGGTGAGAGAGATTGGGGTTGGCCTAGGGCGTGGTTGTTCATTTGTGGTTCGCTTTGGAGGTCTTTGTTTTCATGTGTGTGAGTGGGGTGGGTGGGTGGGTGGGTGTTTTGGATCAGGTTAGCCATACTGATTTGTATGCTGTCAGTAGATTTTTGTCGTTGTCTTGTTGGGCTCTTTTTCTAGCTCTTTTTCTAGCTTTTTAAAATTAGAGGACCGATTTTTAAATTGTATATCTATATCTATATATATCAAACAATTCTGGTTTGTACTCCTGTGTTTTAAGTGGCATTCGTTTCTAGTAAGTGCTGTTTGGCTTTTGTTTTCCTCAGCCAGTTAGGGCAGGGGTTGGCAACCTAGGGCCCATGGGCCGGAAGCAGCCCACGAGCCACCCCTGAATCGAGCCGCCCACTTGGCAAGTCCCCGCACGATAAACTGGCGCAGCGCGGGGACTCTTTTCCACGGCTCCGGAAATCGCTTCTGCGTATGTCCGCAGCACCGGAAATGGCTTCTGCGCTGGCGGGGGTTTTGGCATCTGGGCATGCGCAGAAGCCATTTCCGGCGTTGTACTGCACTGGTCTGGGAGGTAAGCCTTGCCGACCCCTGAGTTAGAGAATGATTGCCTATCATCTTAACCTTGTTTGATGTTTTCAATCCATTTTGGAACTCAGCACTGTACTAATGCACACCCAATAGGCACTACAAAATTAAAAAATTCCTTCAGTAGCACCTTAAAGACCAAGTAAGTTTTTATTTTGGTATGAGCTTTTGTGTGCATGCTGAATTCCGTTCCCATCCCAAATAATTGCTTGACCAGAACCTTTAGCTGTTTGAAAGGGTTCCACAGGCATGCAGCACTTCTTTTACGTGGTGTTTCTCAATTCAGTTGCTGTTATGCCTACGAGATTCTGCTTCTAGATGTTTGGTTATGCTCACCAACTTCACAAATCACTTCTCGCAATAAGAGTCTGAGCAATTTACAATAATAAAACACGGTATTAAAAGCAAACATATGCATGTCTGACCTAAGCTGGGTCATGGTGTAAACATTTTTACTAGATTATATAGTGTGTGTTGTATTTCTAATCAATGGAAAGCTAAATGTAAAACTTGTGTACTTCAAAAGTTGAATCATGTAGTTGTATTAAGGAGTATGGTGCATTCCCCCCCCCTTTAAACATCTATTATTTCTTCTATAGAAGCTGTTGTGAGTCAAACTATTTGCATATTTCGCACTTCTAAAAAGGTAAATGGTAATTCATTCATGTTCACTATTGCAAAGTGCCTTGGCCCAAGTTTTGCCAACGTCTCCTGTTTCCCAGCAACTCCCCCATTGTTTAGGGGGAAGGGACAGGAAAGTCCCCTTCCACAAGCTTCCTCATTCTTGCAATTCCCAGGATTGAATCCAGTGTCTTTAAATAATTTTTATTTGATTTTTTTACAGTTTCCATACAAATTTCGCAACAGGTTGAATTCCCAGAAACCATACATAGACGATAAATACCATGCTATTAAAGTATTAAATTTTGTACAAAAATACTTTAGTTTAATACTCCTTTGTTAACAAATAAAAATACATATTAAGTGTGGTTCATGATCTGGGGTTTCAGTTTCATTTTAAATGAATTTTTCTCTGGCAGTGCTGAAATATGAACAAAACATTTCACGTTCATGTAACAGGTTTAAGGGAAACAGCATCAGGGGTATCCTAACAATTCAGATAGATGAAAAACTGGTCGTTAAAATAAGAGATGAGGACTCTACAGTTATAAGAGACAAATCCAGTGTCTTTCCAGTTACCAAGTAACATTAATTACCATTGACAATACAATAAAGAAATCAAAGCAGCTGTTGGTGAACCTAAAAAAGCAACTGGCAGCATTTTATTGCTCTGAGCAGGAAAGAGGAAAGAATCAGTGTGTGTGCAAAATGTATTTACAGTTTTTAAATGAATCGACATTGTTAAGAGTTAATGAGAGCCATCCAACAAAATGCATTTAAATAGCTATTTGAAACCAATGCACATACCATTCATTTAAATTTTTTTAAAAAGAATTGTGTGTTGCTATACAAGTTAACTTGTGTATATGCCTAAACTGGGGCAGTTCATAACAGTTTTGCACTGGTATTTCTTTGCTACTGCAGTTCAAAATTTAAACAAAGAAAAAAATCTACTTGAATACATGTTATAAAAGTCTTTTTTAAAAAATTTCGCTAAAACTTGTCTTGTTTAATTTTTTTTTAAGAAAAACAGTAATTTATCAGAAGTTCCAAATACCTAAAAGTTAGAAGTCCATACAGGGTGCAAGACATATCCTGTTTAGTACATCATTGCATAGGGTATAATATAACTCTTAATAAAACCATACTACAGCTGGGCCAGTAAAAGTTCCACCCCTTTGCACTTCAGATTCCCGTGTGCAATTTTTGCTAAAATAGTTGTAAAACCACATAGTAGTTTTAACCCCCCCCCCTTTTCATTACCGCAGAAGCAACAGAACTATATACAGTAGTTCATTTAAAAAACAACTACAATGATACAGTGATCTGGGTCCAGCAGCGATAGCCTGTGATTCCTTCACTTAGTTAACCAGCTGGTATTTGAGTAAGTTGCAATGTTCTGAAAATCAGATCCTCTGTTGTAATTATTTACATGGATGGGTTCCCCCCCCCCAAATCTTTTTACTTAAATCTTTCACTAATCTGCCATGATAGGATTTACAGCCATTTTCACCATTCATTTCTCTTGTTACTAAGGGTCAGGTTGAAATGGCACTACACATGGGTGATAAAAAACGAGAGCAGAGCAAAAAAAACCCTCAGCGTTGGAAGCAAGTAGCAAATTATAAGCCCGCCCCCCCTCTGTGCTTCTTAATGCCTCATGACAGCTACATCTTCAGTGTAACAGAAACCTGAAAAGGATTAGCACCATTTAAATGTTTTGCACTAAATACAGGTGTTTTTTTTGGCTACAAAGTGTTCATAGGCTCCCGTTTCATCTCTGAACCAGTGCTGTGTACACTTTGTTGAAGGAAGGCATTGTTTTGTTCGCTCCATTCCCCAGCCGGGAAAGTCTGTTGTTCTGAGCTCACCTTTTGAGAAGCTAGAGGGTTCCGACTAATAACAAGTTCCAATTTGTTACCAGACTCTGCTATAAGGGGCACAACCAGACAGCAGTCAAAGTCTCTTGTGCGCACATGGTTTACCTGAAAAGTAAAAAATGTTTGTCTTGGATGAAAGGCAACAAAGGAAAACTGAATGTATTTCCCCCACCCCACCCCACCCCACCCCTCCCCAACCAAATGATCCTTAATCCTCACGATACTCTATAGGCCTACACAAAGTACTTTACCGAAAGGGGGGGGGGAGCTTCAAAAGAAGTAAAAGTTTGGTAAAAGGCTACTGTTAAATTGAATTTATTTGCTCTGCTAATGCTTATAAATAAATCTTAATTTCACGTATTCCCAGATACCGTTAGTCTAGAAGGTTTGGAGTCAATGGACATCGATAATTGCCATTCCCAATGGCTTCAGAAATAGCACTGTGGACAGAATGGAACACTGTGGCACCTCCACAGCCAACCTGCCAGGAGGCCAACTAATCCTCACTTCAATCCCGTCCCTGAAAATGACCTCTTGAGATAGGACCCAAACCACTTACAAGACAGTGCCCACAACTGCCACTCCCAGAAGCTGATCCAGGAGGATACCGTGGTGGCTAAGAGATCGAGCGTAATCGATAGGGTTGCACCCCTCCATCTCTCCTGATAAAAGCTCATCATCCATCAGGATGACCAAGGCTGCTTCATTCCCAAGGCTTATCAGTCATGATAAGCAGGTTGAATCTATGGAAGTTTACTGAGAAATAAGTTCCACTGTGTTTGACAAGACCTTGTGTCAAGTGAGTGAGCCTAGGCTTGCAGCTTTTCAGCATTCAATGATTATTGTCTTTACGTTATGTTGCGCTTAATTCATAATCCATCTGGTATGCAGGCTGAGTCCCTACCTGCCCACTGACTGTCTCTCCAGAGTGGTGCATGCTCTGGTTATCTCTCGCTTGGACTACTGCAATGCGCTCTACGTGGGGCTACCTTTGAAGGTGACCCGGAAACTACAACTAACCCAGAATGCGACAGCTAGACTAGTGACTGGGAGCGGCCGCCGAGACCACATAACACCGAGACCTGAAAGACCTACATTGGCTCCCAGTACATTTCCGAGCACAATTCAAAGTGTTGGTGTTGACCTTTAAAACCCTAAACGGCCTTGGTCCAGTATACCTGAAGGAGCGTCTCCACCCGCATCGTTCTGCCCGGACACTGAGGTCCAGCGCCGAGGGCCTTCTGGCGGTTCCCTCGCTACGAGAAGCCAAGTTACAGGGAACCAGGCAGAGGGCCTTCTCGGTAGTGGCACCCACCCTGTGGAATGCCCTCCCACTAGAGGTCAAAGAGAACAACAATTACCAGACCTTTAGAAGGCATCTCAAGGCAGCCCTGTTTAGGGAAGCTTTTAATGTTTGATGGATTTCTGTATTTTAGTGTTTTGTTGGAAGCCGCCCAGAGTGGCTGGGGGAACCCGGCCAGATGGGCGGGGTATAAATAATAAAATTATTATTATTATTATTATTATTATTATTATTATTATTATTATTATTATTATTACCGGGTATTATTATTATTATTGACTGGGGTGTCTTCCCTACCATTCAGTTCACAACACACGATGAATGAGGGAGCTGAACTTAGCTGTGCAACTGAATTTCAAATACAGTTTCCACTACTACAGTTTCCTGAAGAAGTGTGCATGCACACGAAAGCTCATACCAAAATAAAAACTTAGTTGGTCTTTAATGTGCTACTGAAGGAATTTTTTTATTTTACTTCGACCCAGACCAACACGGCTACCTACCTGTAACCAGTTTCCACTACTGTAAATGCTGAACTTGACTGCAGAATGCTTTCTGTTCTACAAAACAACAACAAGCCCTTGATACGGCTTTTCTATGTTAGTATGGCTCACTCTTACCTGGAGCAGTCTGTCATATGGCTTCAACCCTCCCACATCTCCAGGTCCAGCTGGCCGAATATTTTTAACATACACGCCTTTTTCCAATAAGGCATCAGAGACACTGAACCCAAAGTCCTCCATATCTGAATCCTTGTACAAAGTTACCTGTGGGGAAGGGGAAAGGAAAAATAATATGATGTCTGCATTATAAAGATTATGGAAGCTCCGTTCTGCTCCATCTTTCCATGTCCCCTCCCCCCAAATAGTTAGCTGTAGTGTGTGGGTAAAGGTAAAGGGACCCCTGACCATTAGGTCCAGTCGCGGATGACTCGGGTTGCGGTGCTCATCTTCCTTTACTAGCCGAGGGAGCTGGCGTACAGCTTCTGGGTTGTGGCCGTTTACCTTCCCGCCGGAGCGGTACCTATTTATCTACTTGCACTTTGACATGCTTTCAAACTGCTAGGTTGGCAGGAGCAGAGATCGAGCAATGGGAGCTCACCCCGTTGCAGGGATTCGAACTGCCGACCTTCTGATCAACAAGCCCTAGGCTCAGTGGTTTAACCCACAGCGCCACCCTTAGTGTGTGTGGTTACATATCCACAAAACATTAATACAGTGGTACCTTGGTTCTCAAGCGTAATCCATTCTGGAAGACCGTTCGAGTTCCAAAACATTAAAAAACCAAGGCACAAAGGGCTGTCTGCAAGTTCAGTTGAGAAAATTGAAAAACACGCAGCTTGACTTCCGAGGCATGTTCAAAAATGGGAGCATTTACTTCGGGGTTTTCGGCATTTGGGTTCTGAAAGGTCAGCGAAGACATTCGAGAACCAAGGTACCACTGTAGTCCATTCATATTGAACTCAAAAAACATATAAATGACTCAGTAGCCACCATTAAGTAAGATTAAGAAGTTTTAAATTTGACTTTAAAAATCTCAATTAAGTATCCTGAAACAATCTCAGTTTTGGGATTATCATCACTCAGGAGTTCCTCTTCCTTACCCTGATCATCATACCTTTTGGCAAACCCTCACCGTGATCAACTGCTGCCCAGCAACCTATGTCCCCACTGTGGAAGGATGTGTGGATCAAAAAATGGCCGCCACAGTCACTTACGGACTCACTGCTAAGACCAGGCATCCCCAAACTGTGGCCCTCAAGATGTTTTGGCCTACAACTCCCATGATCCCTAGCTAACAGGACCAGTGGTCGGGGAAGATGGGAATTGTAGGCCAAAACATCTGGAGGGCCAAAGTTTGGTGATGCCTGGTTAAGACCATGTTCATAGAAGACAGTCTTACTCAGCCACGAGTGATCGCCATAGAAGAAGAAGAAGAAGAAGAAGAAGAAGAAGAAGAAGAAGAAGAAGAAGAAGAAGAAGAAGAAGAAGAAGAAGAAGAAGAAGAAGAAGAAGAAGAAGAAGAAGAAGAAGAAGAAGAAGAAGAAGAAGAAGGTCATTTGCTCTGTACTGCATTCAGTGCAAGATTACTGTCAGAAGGGGGAAAATCAGACGGTGCACTAACTCACCTTGTGTAACTCCACAGGAGTTGGTGACATAAT
Organism: Zootoca vivipara; assembly: GCF_963506605.1. Classification (NCBI taxonomy): domain Eukaryota; kingdom Metazoa; phylum Chordata; class Lepidosauria; order Squamata; family Lacertidae; genus Zootoca; species Zootoca vivipara. The sequence goes on from NC_083285.1 coordinate 27,165,055, forward strand.
TTCTTTCATCTCTTGCTTCATCTTCCGCAAAGCTACAGACTTTCTTCCCACGTCTGAAGGCAACGTATTGCTACGGGTCGTCTGGCTGTAATGAGGCCTCGAAGTGCTTCGTTCCTGGAAGCTGGCTTGTCTTCCCAGGTGGCTGCGATGCTGTGGGTTGTCATGGTTCAGACTCATGGTGCTCCCTGACATAATGGTTGCCTGTAGCGTTGACAAAAAGTTTTTATCATACATGACATAGTAAAAACAAACAAAACCCCAGACGATTAGGCTGTAACTAAAGGCAGCAGCATCTATTCTGTTGTCTTGGCCAGAACACAGTCACTTCAGAGCACAGCAAATGGCTGGAGGATAGATGGACAATTTGAGTGGGAGTCCTCTGAAAAATGTACTTGACGAGAAAGGTTGTTGGATGACATTTTTATCCAATCTGCGGGGGACGGAGTGTGACAGCTTCTATAATTGGTGAGTTACAATGGCCAGCCATAGTCATGCTTGGCCACCAGACAAACAAAAGTGGACTACAAAAGTCTTTGCTGGCAAACGTTCTTTACCTAAAAGCTATTTTGTTATTCAAATAAATCCTGGCACATGCATAATTAGTTTATTCTAAATATAATGAATGCTACAATAGGTAGCATTTTTACAGACCTGAGGTATTAAAACAAAGCAGGTCAACAAAAGAAGCAGCAATATCTTTGATGAGAACTCATGGGAAGGCTACTTAGCACAGGTTTGGAAAATGGACTGGCAGGCCTACTTAGATCTGGCACTGGACCCAATTTGGCCTGTGAGGCTTTCTCCCAAACATGGCCATTTGCTGACGTCTTATGTGATGTCAAGACATGGCTCTAAAGGAGCAAACAGGAGCTGCTCAAAGCAAGCTCCCAATTGTTCATGAGCAAGTGGGGCTCACTGACAGTGCCAGTCAGTTGATCAATACTGAAAAGTGAACTACTTTGAGAGGGGTCCAAACAAGGTTGGATTGATGGGAAACAAGGGTCTTGTTTCTGCAATATAATTTTGCACAGCTGCTTCCTGCTTGCAGAGATGCCAACAAGGCAGCTGAGCACAATTTCAAAACAACAAAAACAACGCACCATGGGTTTTAAAAACAACAAAAAACAACCCACCATGTCATCTTTAAAATGGAGAATGATCAACCTACTGAAACATTTGTTTCCATTATCTATTTCCATATCCGTTTGCTGCGCTGTCAGGAAGGAATTTGGCAAGGGAAGCCTGAGGTACCATGCCTTGAGACAGAGCTTTCCCTTGTGTTCCTCTGAATGGCAATTAAACTTAGATCAGGTCCACAGGAAAGTAAACAGACGTGCATAAACAGACGAGCCATAATTCTGAGGCTGCGCAATCCACTCGAGCTCCATGAGTTTTACCCAGCTATGCCATTCACATTCATTGTGGTTGCTCAGGGACTTCAGTATGACATAAAAATGAAAATGAGACTCTGCCAGTTTTTGCAACGCAAGGAATTTAAAAGAACATAAAAGAAAATTTTCGAGGACTTGCCCTTTTGAAACGTTAAAACTATTTTAAGTTGTATTCATTTTTGGTGTAATTAACATGCAGGCAACTTTAAACAACGAGGTATCTAGTTAATCTTTTTTTTAAGTAAATCTCTAGGCGGGAATTCATTGTGGAATTCATTGCAGTTGTCTTGGCTCATCAGGTGACTCCCAATTTTAAAACTTGCAAAGTTGCTTTTCGTTTATGTTCCCCTTAATTCAGATTCATTTTTGTTGCAAGAGATACATGCCAAGGAAACCTTGTGTAAAAAGCAGCTGGAAGAGAATGGGATGCGCTGCTGCCTAGGAAAAATAAGCCTGCAAACAGGTGCAGCCAGCAGTAGCACAGGAGAAGCTTTTGAACACATAACACGCTTGTATCATTTCAGCAGCAGTTCCATGAAAGAAAACAGCTTGATTAGGGGGAGATCAGGGGAGGCAGCTGCACAAGCAAAATATAAACATAAAGGGTAGGTACCAAGAGAGTCATGTTTCTCAAACACAGACGCCTGTCAGCCTTGTCCTGTGGAAAGGGGGGGGGGTTAAAGCTTTAAAATGAATTTGTGAGATTAATGCAAACTTAGAAAGAAAATAGAGGGGGGGAAACAAAAAAATGAGTGTTAATTGAAAAAGAAATTGATATATTGTGACGGGATTAAGATTTATTTATTTTTCTACCTCTAATTCCCTCAGAATTCCTGACTGTCCACAAGTCTCCAAGTCCTCCAGTGCTTGAGACCAGAAATTTTCCTCCTGGTCAGTCTCGGGGGCACCTGCAAAGCTGGATTCATAGAGAAAGGTTTGCTTAAGTGGCAAAGGCAACACGGCAGTGTACTTCATAGGAATGGTTTACAGCAACAAAACCAGACTTAAGGGTGAGCATGGGCAGGAAGCAAGCAAGCTTAGACAGGGCTGTGAAGAAGGAGCGCGATTACTGACGCACGACACGGGGGGCTTAATTAACCCAAGAATTTACAAGTGGTCTGTAAGTAAAACTTCACACAAACCCCGGCCTACTTTTATTGCAGCAATCTTCATGGCTAATTCATGCTTAGGAGCTGCTATGAATGGTGAGGTTGCACGTGCAGGCACATTTGTGAGGGAAAGGAAGATGCAAGATTAATGGTTCCGCGTAAACTAAACTGGAAGAAGCAGCACAGCCTCTCGCTCCTTACAATTATCAATGACGATCGGAATTGCTACTCGCACACTTACGATAGATTCCCAAATTCACCTAATGCAGATTTAGTGTACAATCGCACACTCACTGGTTCAGTGGCCAAGGGGTTTCAGGATAAGGCAGGGGGGGGGGTTCTTCTGAAGTCCAGATCCACTGCCTTAGCTGGAAAAAAAATGCCTCCATGTGCAAAGGCTCCTATGCTCTGCTACGGAAGTAGAGTCTATGCATCTCCATAAATAGAATGGAGTCGTGTTGGTATGTAGGTGCAATGGAGGGGGGGGGACGACACCCCTCCATTCTGTGGCACTGGCTACAAACATACGGGAAATCTATCCAAGGACAGGAAATGGCACAAGCAATTTCCCTCCTACTGACAAGTGGGAGGAGGGAGGAGGGAAAAGGTAGGAAAGAGATTGCTCTCTTCTGTTTCCCCCTTGCCTTCCTAGAACTGGGAAAGGTTTGGAACAACTGCTGGCAAATCAGGGACAGAGCTTAGGGCCTGAAGATTCCCAGCCACAGGATTGTTCAGTCACCCCAATATCTGTAAAGTATTTACATTAGAAACGTGCAATCTCCCTACCCATCACCATTGGGGATCAATCCATATTTGATTGCCATTCCTCCAATCCTTATTTTAAGATGTGCTAGCCAGAACCTAGGCCCAGATTTGCCCAAGACATGCATTAGCCCAGTGTTTCCCAACCAGTGTGCCTCCAGATGTTTTGGGACTACAACTCCCATCATTCCTGACCACTGGTCTTGCTAGCTACCGTGTTTCTCATATTATAAGACATGTCTTATATTTATTTTTTCCTCAAAAACACACACTATGGCTTATTTTCAAGGGATGTCTTATTTTTTTCCTCCTCCTCCTGCCGTGGCCAGCATTGCTGCTGCGCCTATCACTATGTCTTATTTTCGGGGTATGGCTTATATTCCTTGAATGCTTAAAAATCCTGCTATGGCTTATTTTATGGGTATGTCTTAAAATATGAGAAACAGGGTAGGGATGATGGGAGTTGTAGTCCCAAAACATCTGGAGGCACACTGGTTGAGAAACACTGCATTAGCCAACCACTAGATTATAGGGTTGCGAGACTCAATAGTGGACAGGATTTCTGTGCCTTTAATTGCCCTGCTCTCTTTTGAGTCTGGGAACTTTAAAGAGAAACCAGCAGACCCTTTGTTTAATTTCCAAGCAAAGGGTCTGCTGGTTTCTCTTTAAGGTTTCCAGACTCAAAAGAGAGCAGGGCAATTAAAGGCACAGAAGTCCTGTCCTCTATTGAGTCTGGCAACCCTACTAGATTAGCACATGGACTTTACTTGGCATGCGGCTGCTGGTGTAAGTTAGCCTCTGCTTTGCACCCACAACCTACCACTTGCCAAAGTTGCTGTCAGCCTAACAATATGGCGGCACCCTACGGTTCCCCCAAACCAAGCAGAAACTAGATGAATGCTTAGAAATCTCAGGCCATGCATAGAGACTGGCTGCACGTTTGGGGGGGGGGGAATTAGTATCCATTTCTGGATGCATGTGTGGGAATCATTAACTCAGAAAAAAGCTGATTGACTTGGCATCAGCTGGAGGAACAGATGTGTGGGTTTTAGTGCTATTTACTCCAGGTTTTGGATCAGATTCAGCTGCAACTGAGCACCTTCATTATCAGCAGAGAAAAACTAGGGACCTTCCTTTAGGTTTATCATGGATTCATGAGTCCAAAGTGATAAAAAAAACAGTGCAGCAAGTCATTTCCCATGAGGACACCAGAGATAATGGTTTGGGACAGTGTGTGTTTTTTTGGCAGGGAAGGCAGAGGAATTATTCAAGTCACGCTGTAATCACCAGTAACACTTTCCATGTGTTCTCTGAGAATATTGATGAGACTGTAGGTCAGCTGGAGAAACTAGCAATAATGGCCTGTCTGAGGGTTACAGCAAAACTAAACTGGGAACCAGAGCACAGAAGGTGGGTCTGCACAGGGGATAGAGTGCAATTTAAAGAGCCAGGGGGGTGAATGGGTGAGGAATGCCAAACCCTCTCCCCACAGTGCTTTTCTCCTAGGTGGGCTTACATCCCTGTTAGGCTCTATGCTGGAAGTGAGCCTAATGGAGCAAAATCCCTGGCGGAGGGTTTCCGGTTCTGCACTCGCACTCATGTGTCCCCTTAGCCCTTTAAGTTGCACCCAACCCACTTGAAAAGTGGGTCTGTTGCCCCATTTATCTATAAAGACATGGATCTGTTGCCATCACCCGTGCTTTGGGCTTTTGCTTACTTTGCAAAATAAGGGGTCAAGCATTGACTTATTCTGTCTTAGACACAACGTTTCCTGGCCAGAGCTTCTCCAAGACGGGTGAAGGCTTGACAAGAATTGCATTATCATTGGTAACATTTCAAAAGGGGAGATCACACCAGATCACCACATCATCCCCTTGTCCCACATGGCTCCCCTTTCTTAAAGGGGCACCATGGTTACTGACCATGTGGAAATTGCAACCACACTACACATAGATAATGAAGAACCAGTCCTTACAAAGATGTGTGCGCACGAAACTACATTTGTGTCAAATGATGAGGTGCGTGGAACAAGATTAGGGAAACGAAAGACTCTTACAACATTCAAAGGAGGGGGTGGGGTGGGGAAGGACCTTTTTCAGTTTAATTGTTGCATTAACAAGAACCAATGATCTATCCTTTTATGCATAGAATTTCACCGAGTGCACAAGTATTGCTTTCAGCATCATAACCTTTCATGAATGTCAGTAACCTAACCTAATAAATCTCATGCAGCATGAACTGTAAATATCTCAGTGGTGAGAGGACAAACTGGCAACTGGTATTTTGAGCCCAGGCAAGTGGTGTATGTACTCACAAAGAAAGTTGCTGCTGCTGCAAAGATAAATTGAGTAACTGGTGCAAAACATACCTGCTTGCGACTGGTTTGTCCCATTCATCATCACTTAGCCCTGTGTTGTGGAAGGGGTTGGTTCGGGGCCTGTTGGGAGGGGATAAACTGCTCCTTTGTTTTGGACTCCTCCATTCAAATGTGTTGAAGTTGTATCCTGAAGCCTGATAATTGGGACCTAAAATATTAACCGTATTTGTAAAACCGCAATGCTTTAAACGAAGAAAATGTTTTATAACACTACATTGCACCCCTAATAACACAATGTGTTTTAACTTATTTCATTGTTCTTCCAGCAGTTACATGAGCTAAAGCCATCCTTGTTCCCATTTCATGCATGTGGAACTGAGGCCATGAGAGCTGCTCAGAATTATCTAGGAAACAGACTGATTTGAACCAACATCCAATTCTTCACTGAGTCTCAAAAGTGTAGCTCACCTGGCCTTCTCAATTTGTGATAAAGAAATGGCCTGACATACATGATATCAAAGAACTCGTAGCAGAGTAATTATAACAAAAAACCAAGGCAATATATTCCAGTCAGAGTCTGGGAATACATTGCAGTATGTCACACAGCAAACTGTCTGTACAAGCTTAAAGTTTCTATAAATATATTTTGGTGGTACCAAACACCAACACCCCTTATTTGCACATGTTATTCTTCGTTGGAGATGTAAAGCTACCAATGCTGACTTATTACATTTTTTGGTGATTTCCTAAAATACTGGCATTTTGGCACTCCGTTATAAATGAAATGAAATGCATAACAGGGTGCAACTTCTATTTGATCCATTAGCAGTCTTGTGGACACAGAGTTGGTAATATTTCTCTAGGCATTCATGTGAAGGGCAGATAAGGAGCAGCCCCTTCTCTCTAGTTGCTGCTTGCAGTGTTCTGGCTCAATAGTAGTATCCCATTTTCCTGGGCTAGGGAACAGATAAGAGGGAAGCATCCCTTCTAAAGTAGCCTCGCACTACCATCACATGTTCTCACACACAGTAAAAACATGCTGTGGTGTGCAAGCTTCTACACCCAGCTATGGAATGAGTGGTTGGTAGGATGGGGATCCTGAAAAGCAGAGAATACTGCAGAATTGGGAGTATGTTAAAAACCATAGATAATATGGGGGGGGGGGAATAGGCCATATCACTATCATGTTAAATAAGGAAACCAAAAGAAAGATCACCTGAACTGTACTTGCACTACAGATTACTGGGAACACGGATATTATCAAGTTATCCTGTTTAGCAAGTATGGTATTAAGTTTATCTCCATTAGTGGGACATGGGTGGCGCTGTGGGTTAAACCACTGAGCAAACTGAGCTTGCCGATCAGAAGGTCGGCGGTTCGAATCCCCACGACGGGGTGAGCTCCCGTTGCTTGGTCCCAGCTCCTGCCAACCTAGCAGTTCGAAAGCACGTCAAAGTGCAAGTAGATAAATAGGTACCACTACAGCGGGAAGGTAAATAGCGTTTCTGTGCGCTGCTCTGGTTCGCCAGAAGCGGCTTTGTTATGCTGGCCACATGACCTGGAAGCTGTATGCCGGCTCCCTCAGCCAATAACGTGAGATGAGCGCTGCAACCCCAGAGTCGGTCACGACTGGACCTAATGGTCCGGGGTCCCTTTACCTTTACCATTAGGAAAAGACATGGACTGAATCTGAACTAGAAAAGTTGGGCAGAAACCAGCCAATACTTCAAAAACTGAAATGGAAACAGCAAGCTGAAAAACCAAGGACATCTTTTATAATGGCTCTTATAAGCTGTGAGATAAAATAATGAGCTCTCTTGAAAACTATCATCTTCCTATGCTAATGACTTGCCAGTGTAAGCACTTCCATCTTTAGACAACTTTGGCCACAGATAAAATACCCGAGAGGATCTGTGCAGGCTAACACATTATATTCTCAGTGCAGTTTAACTAAAAGCAAAGACTGCAGAACAGAGGATTCCCATTTGTGTGTGGTGGAGGGAAACTGCTGTACTAAAGTAACTCATTCAAGCTGTCAGCTTGATGCAATGTTAAATACTTAATGAGAAAAATAGAAGATCAGTATAGAAAGGGCTGTAAAGCCATCTAGTGCCACACAAGGCAGGAAATATCCATCAACTCGGCTGCTCGTGGATTTGACTACAGTATTCCCCACTCATACTTCAACCTCAAACTACACATTTCCCAATTATTAGGTAACCTTGTAGGGTAGTGATATGTGGAGCCAATGATACCTCACCCTTTCTCCAAAACTGGTGCACAGGGTGGCTTGCAACACAGCATACAATATAAACAGCTATATAAAATATAATACAAAGCAGAATACAATTACAATCATACACCCATTATAAAAAAACAGCACTAAATGCTGACCTGTATCAAAACCATTAGGTTCCAAAGGACTGGACAAATAAATAAGTCTCCACCTGTCTAGATACATGAGAATGGCTATATACCAATAGTATCTCAATAAATGAATGCTACAGGAATTCATGGATCTGTACAAACCAAAATGGGTTCTCCCAAAATCTCTTTACTTTGACTTTATTGCTAAGGTAGTTGATAATCTCAACTGGAAGATCCAAGGTGCATAGCCCCAGTTCAGTGCAATGGAAATGGTTACCACAATGGAAATTGGACCACATTAAATGGTATGATTTAGAGTGCCCCCCTGTGAAACAATCCTATTGTTTCATAGGGGGCCACTCCAAACCAGACCATTTCACGATGCATGAAGGTAGTTTCTACCAAGTGCTACCAGCTTCAGTCACGTAGCTTATGACATTGTTAATGGTTCCCTTACCCCTTTTGGGAGGGGCAAAAAAGGAGGCCAACACTAACAGTGTCAATCAGACCACACGGGCTGATATTATGTACACAATTTCCCAACAGATGCAGCTAGTTTCACCCCTATACCGTATGGTGTTATTTATGGCCACAGAAGAGAGTTGTGGCTGTGGGATGGCACTTGCTAAAGGCCCCAGCAGTTGCCCAAAAGATTGACAGTTTTGGAAATGCCACACTTTTCTAAGATGTCTAGATATCAACACCCTTTGTACCTTATGACATGGCATGAGTTCTCTGAAATTTGTCATTTTGAGATAAACAAAAACTCACCCCTCCTCAATCTTTTTTTTATCTAATGATTCATCAGGGCAGGTGATATAAAAATACTTAATAGTTGCCCCCTAGCCCATGCACAACATTATACTTGAACTACTGAATTGAGTTGAATTTCTATTATCCAGGCTTGTACACTCCACTCCCCTGACCTGAACCAAAATGTCTACAGCCGCCCATGATGGGTTGCTGACCATTCCTGGAGATTTTCCAGAACTATTTTCATTCCATAAAATATTCACAGCTCAATATTTCATTAGTTTTTTAGCCAGAGGAACAAATGGGTCTGCAGAGATTGTGTGTGATTCATGTGCTGTTTACTGTCGCGCAAACTAAGAAGGGATGTGGAATGGCAGCAGAACAGTGAGTTCTGGCACACAAAAATAAATCAAATTGTTGCTCTTAAAAATTAAAAATATAGCAACATTTTATATTTGTAGAATTCAAAGGAAAGACTAACTACACAACGTCTAGCAAAAATGAAATTGCTAAATATATTTTTTTACAACTGGGAATTTGTCCTGAGATGAAATCAGACATCCAACATTACATATGATGCTTCGTTCTACTACTGCTGTAAAAAAAAATAGCTTTAGTTGCTCGTTCTGAGCTTCGTATTTGTATTTGACTTTCAAGCTCTTTTGCCCCTGCCCAGTTTTAACAACGTTTAAGGAGGAAGCTTCAGCATATTTCTGTCTTGCTAGGATAAAATGGATTCCAAAGGAACTTTGCAAAAGAGAAAATGACAGTTGCTTCCAGTGTCAAGCTACGCAATAAATTAAAGATCATTACTGAAAGTGCCCAACACTAGTTCACCCATACGCCAACAACAAAGAAAGAATTATTGCATTTCTTACACAGAAAAGAAACATTGCACAGCAGCTGATTTGGTCATCCACTCTACTAGAAGTCTACATAGCCTAACATCATGATTCCCATAGTGACAAATCAGATCTTTCCAGACATAAATCATGAAGCAAACAATCCATCCCACTTTCTAACCCAGCAATTTCTCCATCTCCTGAAGAGCTACAATGACTCCATTGAGCTATTGTGGTCAATGGCCACAGATAGACCTATCTTCCACAAATACCCCTTTAAAGCCATCTTAGGTAATGACCAATGCAACATCTTAATACATTCTGTAAACCATTTAATACGGATCTGGGACTTTTACTACTGCTAGTTGACCTTCTCACTGAGTAATCCACCATAACCTCAGTCTCCTTTTCCTAGATAGTCACAACTAGTTTAGCATGAATGTGAAGTTAGGAGTGTGAGTCCCTTTTGCCCTGATGTGCATCATTCTGTGCTTACTTATATTGAAACTTATTTGCTGCTGTGTTGGAGAGATCTGTTTGGAACTTTTCACAGCCTGCCATGTATGTGTCTCAAAACACATGGAGAAGCCGAAGGGGGCTAAATGCAGAGACAGTGACAGCAATTCTCATGATCTTGGTGGCTCAGATGTCTCGGTGCGCAGGTATGTTTCTATGATCTTCATATGATCATGTGGCCAAGAACAGGTTGCATCTTCTTACTGCAGCAGAGAGTTACTGGGTGAGTGGGTCCAAAAATACTTTTGAAGGAATGTGAAAATGTGTAAGGGAAGGAGAATCTTTCTCTTTGAAACAATGACTTCTCTAGTTGGCATTTGAATGCCATGGTGCTCTGTTTGATATTCCAATGTAAAATATGATTTTTTAGAAGTCCTCATTTTTCCAACCCAGGATGTTTACAAAAAACTGCACTTCCAGGGCTCAAAGTTTTACCCTGAGATTTAAATGACAGTGCTTAAAATAAAGGTGAAATACTAAAAAACAAGCACGGATCTTTGAGGAGGTAAAAGAAAACCCATTCTTGTTCTTCCTTTTTTTTAAAATAATTTTTATTAATTTTACACACAAAACTAAACAAACTACACAAACATACAATGTAACATACAATATAACACAGTCCCTTCGTCTTCCCTCCACCCACTGGTTCACCTCTGCCACCAGTGAAACCCGTGTGCTTTGAGAATCAAAGGGGTCCATTGTAAGTTGGGTTTGGCCTCCCCCCTCCCTCCTCCCCCCTCTTCCCCCCCCCTGCCACTGAGAGGACAGGAATGGAGGAGCTCTGAGGATTGGTTTCCCCCAACTCATTCATAAGTATACTTAGACACATACAAACATAACAACAGTAGGGGAGAATTTTAACTCCCCAATTCTTATTGCCTTAACCTTATACTTGTGACTTCCTCGGTGGTCTTCCTCTTGGTTTTCCTTAAACAAAATCTAAAGTTTATGGCGGGTTTCTATTTCAATTTAGAATCCTTTTCTTATAATATTAACTCAACCCTCCTCCTTTTCCATGCTGCCCTCCCACAGGCCCCCTCCTGCCACAAGAGGAACCTGTGGGGCACAGCATTTCCAAGGTTCCATTATGTCCCCTCCTCACCCCTCTGAGCACTCCCTGCCACTGAGTATCTCAGAGTAAGGAAAGGAGAGTAGGCAGCTTTCTGCCTAGACTTAACTTAACTTACAAAAATTTACATTAACTTGAATTCTTTCCTAAGCCATTCTTAGAATTCCCTCCAGAAAGCACAACTTTTTCCATTCATTTTTACACTCCATCTCCTCTCCCTAAGTCTTTTTCCTCCAATTGGATCAGCATTTCCGTTAACAGGCCAAAATTTCAAAAACCGTCTTTCAGAAACTAAAATAAAATCTTTTAACTAAGATATTCACCCCACACCCATTCTTTCCCATATCCGTCTCCAGACCCTTGTCACCCCCTGCCCCTGTCTTTCCCATTCCTCCCTAACATCACCCCACATTTCAACCCCTCCAGGATCTTCAAGTCCATTAATCCTCAAATTCCTTTGCTTCTCATTTTCTTGTTCTACTTGATTTTCTTCCTTTTGAAGTCCATACTTTGCTTCATCCCCAACATATTTTTTATAGTCCAAGTCCTCTTTAAGGTTTTCAACTAATTGTTTCTCCTGACATCCAGATTCCATCTCCACAGTATCCAAAATCAAATTTTCTTCTAAATCCTGGACTTGGACTTCATCCTCGACTGCTGGTACATTGGGATGTTGCCGTTCCTTGTAGATATCCTCCCATAGTTGTAGATAGTTTAGCACAGCCTCCTGGAAGGCTCGAGAGTACTTTGTTTTCATACTTCTCCTGACCGCAAACAGACAGGAAGTGGAGAACAAAGAGGTACTGGAAAATTCCTTCCTCAGACGGTCGACTCCATTTTGGCAGTTCTTTTCCTTTGTCTTTTAACTCAATCACAACTCCATTCTTAGTTCCAATTTTAAATAGTTCTACCACATTTTCAAACAATTTTTACTAATTGCAACAGTACAATAAGTCCACCCGGTCTTTTGACAGCTTGACAGCTTTTGACAGCTGTCAAAGCACTCTCCCCCTTAATAATGCTGTACCTCAAGGGGTGCCGGACTTGGGAGTTGAGAGGGTTCAAAAAAGTCTTTCTTTCTCTCGGGTCCACAGTCCCAGATGCCTTTTGTTATTCAGCTTAAGATTATTTAAAGCGCCTCCCAGTTTTCCATTAGGAAGAGACCGACTTCCGTTTCTTTGAAGCCTCTCCTATTTTTCCAATTAACGAATTTAAAGTCCGTGATCACAATTCCACTTACTTTTTGGAAGTTTAAATTTGTCGGAAGAATCTGCCGCTTGCCGGGTCAGGACTCGGAGCTTCACTTCTCGGAGGTAAGATATAGCCCAAAATGGCTCCCGCGGTTCCACCCCGCCGGCTCTCGATCGCTCTATTGAGCTCTCGGGCAGCGGGGGATCCGCAAAAAAAACGGAGCAACCGCTGGGCGCGTGAGTCACCGGGACTCTCCATTCTTGTTCTTCCACCCCTCCCTTCAAAACCTTTCCTAAAACCAGTTATTATTCTGAAAGCCCTCTGACATCTTAATGTCAAGGGATGAAGGAGAAACAAAAGGGTAACAAATCACTGAATAATCTCTTTATGCTCCCCCTTTGGCAGTTTACAATAAATCTTTACCATAGCCAGCTTAAAAACCACAACGAATGCACCTCAGACGTTCAAATTAATGAACACCTTCAATGTGTTCTGCATCTTTTATTAATCTAAGCTTGAAGGATAAACCCATTTAGCTGTGGATGAGCTATGGACTGGCTATTCAGACATCAGTAAAACTAGCAGAAGGCTGTTAGTATACTGATATATGCTTTATAACCTGTCACAGTGTTGTGAAAGAGTGAGACGAAGGTTAGCCGAATGCAAGAGGCAGCAGAGTGTGCTAAAGGGCGCTGTCTTAACAAGACAGATACAGCACAGTTGAGACACAGCAAAGTTGGCTTAGAAGGTTTTCCCATGGAGTGATTTTCCACGTTATGTGTGGCGGTTGATATGCATGAACCCACCTTGACTTCCATAGCTGTTATCCATTCCAGAGCCATCCCATGATTCCACAGCACTATCTACGCTTGGGACGGTAGTGGAGTATATTTCCGACAGTTTGCCTGGTTTCTGTGTGGTGGCTGTGTCATCTTCAGCATCACTCAATTCATTTAGGTGACCCGAGGCCGGAAATTTCTTGGGACTTGATGCTGGTAGGAATTAAATGGTAGGGAAAAAAAAAGTAAAACTCTGTTGGAAAATCAGATAGATATGCAGCTTCATTTGCATGGAGAGATATTCTGTAAGCGAGAAAACTAAGACGAACAAGGTGCATGAGCTGGGGGTGGGTTTTTTGGGGGGGTGCATTCCTCATAATAGCTTAAAAAACCTTTTGTTCTAATTTCATTATTTCCGGTTTGTCTACATCCTTCATAAACTTGGGCTTGGCTCTGATCTGTACCTCTGTTTTTTGTTCAATGTTCATTTCAATGTAGGGTTTGTTACTTAATACTTTTTTTT